>NC_090803.1:19914166-20630833 GCF_036512215.1 Solanum lycopersicum | reverse complement strand
ATACGATCTTAGAATGAAAAATAGGTTCACAACCCTTCAAGATAGTCCAAAACATAAAACGACTAGAAAAGAAACTATTAAAAGAATAATAGTCGATCCAAGCTTGAAAACTAAAAGAACATTACCTTAAGAATTGAAACCTACATTTTGTAAAAATTGTAGAAGTATGAGTTGGCATAAATATTGCTCTAAGTATGATACCCATGCAAAAATCATGCTAAAAAAGATACTTTTGTTTAAAACCATGCATTTAAAAAGTTTGAGAATCCTTATACACTTTTAGTATAAAACATAAATCACAAGTATATTCATCATGCAAATCTTTATAACACAATATAACCATATCTTAGGGTACCCTAAATTAAACTTCTGCAATCTATGAATGGCAACCCATAATACCACTAATACAAAGTATGCCTTTTTGGCCACCATAGTCATATTTACCATTTATTTGATCCCATCTTTAGATAATGCTCATATAAAAGTAACATTCACATTTAATAAGTCATGACAAGGAAACCAACCTATAGCAACAATCCAAGTTAAGCATTCATCATTACATTTAGACTTCATGTCAACATTCTCAATAGAATCATTATAAGCACATTCATTTTATAAGATTTTATAACATTTGAGAAACACACCATAGCAACTCTCAAAGCCTACTCGTGAAATGCATGGATAAAGTCTTATACCCCCACCCATACTTCATAGAGCCTAACCACAACATATAATTCACATGATGGGAATAAGCCCTAACCAACATACACCATATGAGCAAATCATGAAATGTGGTGTCTATCCCACACCGTAAAGGGTTGGTCTACTTGCCTAAGGTAGAATGATCCACTAGCTAATAAACCATGTGGGAACATAGTTATGGGAGAAGGAGTTTGTTACTAGAAACTCAGTGTAACATAGGGATAGCCTCCACCTCATAATATTTACTCGGTCCTAAGCATTGAATTCACATGGAGTAGTTTACTCTCTTTTAACATTATTACACATTGGAGGGATGATATTGGCTTACCGATTTAAGGTACATTATAACACACATGATGTATATGGTTTATCTTCTAAATGAACTTATTTTCTTAATTAATATTTGTCTGTAATTTTTGTTACATTTGACCTTTCAACTTTGTAAGTAAACTTTCATATTTAAAAGATATATTTTTTTCCTATAAATAAAAATCTTTTAACATTATTTTCATAGAAAGATTTATATCTGATACAATTTTTGTGTGTGGAATACTAGAGAAGTTTTAATAAGAGAAGAAAATTTCAAGGCAAGAGGATTTGTGTCAAGATTACAAGGCATAATGTGATTATAGGAATGAATAATACTTTAATTACTAGAATATCGAAGCTTGATGTATTTATTTGTTTTTACTTATTTGTCGAGATCAGAACTATGCTAAAACCCCTCCATTTATGTAGTTGAATATCACTTCCATTAATTTGTCTTCCAAAGATTTTAAATTTTTTTTATGGTCAAAAGTTGAATGTTTATTACTATAACTTTGTTTAAATTTGCATTATCAATAAAAACAAGGAAAAGATTGTCTTAGAATTTACTATTTTTTATGGTAGCCTTATGCTAAACTTGCTCCTATATATGATATTTTTTCTTTGTATTTGTAATTAGTTTTAAGAATATATTTGATTGAAGGGTGTAATTTTTTCTTTAGAAAATGAGACAAATACAATCATAAAAATAATGTATAAGGCATGTAAAACAATTAATGCCTACAAGATATTCTAATTTCAAATTATTAATAATTACATTTTTGCATCTTAAATTTTAAATATTTGTAAAGAATCATTATTTCATGTGCTTGTGAATAAAATCTATATTTTTAGACAATTTTCATTTAAATTATCATGAGATCCAAATCCCAAAGTAAAAAAATGATACACCAAATGCTTAAGAAGTTACAAGATGTTTTATCCTTTGCTCCTATTAACTAAAAAAATGTAAAATATATTTTAACAAACTTTTAATTGAAGAATACTAATATTGTCATTTTGTCTCTCCATTAAATTAAAATATGAATTATTTAATTAAATATTAATATTTTATTTGTATAATTACATTACTTCAATACCAATAGTTGCACTTTAAAACTTTACTTATTTCCTTCTAATAAGTTTACTTAATTGCATTCTACTTAATGAGAAGGATAATCTCATCTTTTACTAATTAATGCAAAATATTTTATCTTCTTTCCTTGAAATGTATATCTTGTGTAACTATTAATTTAATTTCAACATTTTTACTCTATTCTATAAGACAAGAGAGACATTTTAAGAAAGAATTCCAATATTTTTACTCTATTCTATGAGACAAAAAAGACATTTTAAGGAAGTTTATCATAAGATAATGTGCCTCCATGTTTGTTTTTTCTACTTTATTTTGTATTTTAAAATAAATATAAAATCTTAATATCAAAATTATAATAAAGGGAGTACTAAATGAAAAAAAAAACTTCAAGTTAACTATACACTAAAAACATTTTTTAAAAGTCAAATAGTTTATCATTTATTCATCGTTGTGAAGTAAACGTGCAACGCACGTGCCCATATACTAGTCTTGCTAATATTCATCCACATCACAAAGTCATAAATTAGGGTTATTGGGAATTGATGGATTCATGGGATACTTTATCATTAAACCGCCAAAAACAGCACTTCAATCAAAATATTTAATAATTTAATCATTAAAATTGTTTTAAGTAAGAATTCTTGACTTAGAGTGAAAACCCTATGTTCTGGAGAATTTTGTTTCTTGAAATTGAAAGTTTGAGGACTCCATGGAAGAAAGTTTTTCATGGTTCCCACAATCATAGTTGTGAATTTAGCTACTCATGTTTGGAAAAACACAATTCATATTTTTGTAATGAGAATTCATGAACTTACGTTAAGAGTAGAAGAAACACTTAATCTCCAATTGAATTTTAAAGCAAAAATCATATAAACCAAAATCCGGAAATCAAATTGCTAAAGTTTGCAAGTTAATTCTCATGAAAATATTAACAACTAAGGGTGTGTTTGGTATGAAGGAAAATATTTTCCAGAAAAATATTTTTTGATTTTCTCATGTTTGGTAGGGCTAAATGTTTTGGAAAATATTTTCCAAATCAACTTATTTCCCTCAAATTTAGGGAAAATTACTTCCCTTGAAACCCTAAGGAAAACATTTTCCAAAACTCTCTTCCAATTGGAAAATACAATTTATTTTTTAAAAAAAGAATAAGTTTGCCCCTAGATACCATCCCCTCTCCTCCCCTCCCCCCCCCCCCCCCCCCAAAATAAATAATTAAAGCATGTTTTTTAAAAAATGTTTTTCACTTCAATCCTTTTACAAACCCTCACCCCTACGCCAACCACTCCCCCCCCCTCCCCAAAAAAAATTAAAATTTATTTGAAAAGATATTTCTAATTTAAATTTATTAATGTTTACCCCACCCCTACCCTTGCCCCCATCAAGCCCCTACAAGCCTCCCCCCACCCTGATTAAAAAGAAAATTTAAGTTTATTTTTAAAAAATATTTCTGACTGCAATTTTTTCACCCCTATCCTCGACACTCCCCCCACCCACCCACCCACCCTCGCCAACCCCCAGCCCCCTACACACCGACCCCCCAAAAGATTGATTTGTTCTTAAAAAATATTTTTAACTTCAAATTTCATTTTTTTCACACCAACCCTCGACCACCCCATCCCACCCATCCACCCCCCAAAAACAATTTAAGTTTGTTTTTAAAATATATTTTGAAATTCAAAATTTTATTTTTCACCCTTACCCTCAACCCACCATCCCTACCATCCCCCAACCCCCCCGCCCCGCCCCCCCAAAAAAAATATTAGTTTGTTTTTTTAAAAAATCAACTTAAGATTTCCTTTTTTCACCCCTATTCTCGACCACCACCTCCTATCAGCCCACTCACCCCCCTTCCCCAAAAAATAATTAAATTTGTTTTTAAAGATATTTTCTACTTCAAAAATTTTATTTTTTGACCCATATTCCTCACCCTCCCCCCCCCCCCCAGACACACCCCAATAAAAATTAAGTTTTTTAAAAAAAATATTTTCAATTTTAAAAATTATTTTCCACTCTAGTAAAAATAAATGATATTTCTCAAAATAATTCATTCATAAACCAAACACTAAAATATTTTCGAAAAATATTTTCTACTCACCAACCAAACATGAAATAATAAGTCAAAAATACACTTGTTTTCCGGGAAAGCATTTTCCTTCATACCAAACACACCCTAAAAGTAAACAATAATGTCTAACACCCAAAAATGAGGTTTGCGTACCCTATTTATAGAAAAAAATGTCCTAAACAAAAAGGAAACTAAATAAGAAAATAAACTCCAGACGTGGATTTGATCTACGAATCGATCTACGGACCATAGGTCGACCTACAGTCCGTAGGTACCCTCCGTTGGTCAACACTTAGAACTTTCTTGCATAGGCTAGAACCTTCAAATCCCAGTTCATCACTGATGGACATGTAGGAATAATCGTAGGTTGACCTACGTTCCATGGGTCCTCTTATATGGCTCCATACTTAGGATTTTCTTCAAGTATTGGAACATCAACTCTCTGAACACCTTCTACGGACGTGAAAGTGTGACGCTACAAGAGCACCCCCTACACGTGACACGGCGTACTTGTCCCCGAAGGGGTGTTGTACAAGTCTCTTAGCATTTATTCATCACATAGGTAATAGAAAATAGTGCAAAATTAAAAAATTTCTTAATAAAACTAACAAAAGAAAACTCAATCATAAAGCAACGGAATACTAACGTCTCACGTGACCATCTTAGGCCCAAATCTCAAAAAATAATAAGGACACGGACATTTACAATAAAAAAGATTATTAAATGTCTATTACATAAAAATGAAACATAAAAGTTATTTGTCCTCGAATCTATGAGGACATACCAAGTAATGGAGGAATAGAAATCCAAGCCTTTAACTAGAGAATCCACTTGGTTACCACAACCTACACTTGTAGTAAAATATGATAAAATAGGGGTTTAGCAAATAAAAATGTATTAAGTATGATGACCATGCAGAAAACATGGTTTAAAGGGGAGATTTTTGTTGACAGTCATGCATATGTCATTTTGATAAATATTCATGAACATTGAAAAAGAGAGGAACAATATTAGTCATAATCAACATACAAGTCACATTTTAACATTTTAACTCAATTGCATATATAAACATTTACCTTTAGATTGAGCACCACTTCAAGTAACCCTTAAGTTATACCTAGTGAAATGTATGGATGATGTCTCATACCGAAATCCACACCAAGGTACCACCCTAAGGTCACCAAAGTGAACTTAACATTCATCTTTTCAACTTTTACACAATTAAAGCATTTCAGAGACACAATAAACATATAAGAGACCTAAACATTTCATGAATCACATTATCATATTAGAACCATCATCCAAGAAAACTCTTAGTCATACTTCTGCAGTGTGCAAGTAGCATTCCATAATACTACTCACACTAAGTACTCCTTCGAAGTCCCTATAGACAAGATACCTTTATATACAACAAGACATGATAAGGAAGTAACTCCTAATACAACCAAGTATATCATGCATCTTTACATCTAAGTATATAAGAGGCAACATTCTTCAATTAACTTCATTAAAATAAAATCACCTTCAATCATTAGACTTTAGATCAACATTCTGAAAAAGGTCATTATAAGAGCCCATTCATTTAATTATCATTATAAGAAACACACCATGACCTCTCTCATATGTCTACTTCTTGTGCAATACATAGATGGTGTTCCATTCCACCACCCACACTAAGTAGTACCTCCTTAATAAGGCACAGTTCATTAAAATACTTATATGGGTGTAAGCCTTAACACACATAGACCATACGATCTTGACATGGAATCCCAGAGTCACCCTCAACGGATAAAGAGATTCCTACTTGCCTAAGGTAGGACCGTAATATGTTTAGCCTTAAGTGGATCCACTAGCTAGACCTATATGGGCACATAATTATGGTATAGGGAGATTGTTATAAGATACCGCTCCTCAACTCACGTGAGGGCATCCATCTCATATCACTATCTACTCGGTGTTTAGCATTATTTCCCCACGAAGTATTTACATTTTTTAATTACGGGATTAGAGATTTCTACTAGAAATTCCGCCTCAACTAACGTGAGATTTTGCATTCCAACCCGACATTCATTAATTCATTAGAAAGATCAAAGAGATATTGATCTTGTTACATGCAATTCCGCCTCGACTAACGTATGGGTATCCATGACAAATCCCACATTCATTCATTAGGGAGGGATTTTGAGATTATTACTAGATACCCCGTGTCAACTAACGTGAAGGCATCCATCTCTAACCCCATATTGATTCATTAGAGTACAATTGACAATAATCTTTCAATTAACACTTTTTCATTAACATTAGTATAAAACTTCATTCTTAAGTGTGTGTGTATGTGACAATAGCCTTTCACATAATCATCATTATTCACAAGTGTTAATAGAGGGATAAAATTCAACCCTAACAGAAGTAGCTTTTAAACATGATTGTTATTCCTTCACTTAGATCACACACGTGCTTCAGACCACCTCGAACCTCATCACTCATAAGTGTTAATCAAGAGTAAGATTCCAATCGTAAAACGATTACACTTTATTCATAATTATAAATTACATGGAAGTAAACACCTCCACCATAAGTGGATCATACACCAATCTGTAACAATTCTATATCGTTAAGAATCATCCTCAACCCGTAGATTCAAGATACTACAATATATAAGACAATTGACATAATTCCATAACCAAGCCATCATCCACATAAGGAATCTAAAAGGAACTCATTCATAACTTCCCTTTCTAGGTTATGATCCTCATAACATCAACACATTCATAATTCAGCTCAATATGGTACAAATAATAACATGAATTCATAAACTCACTTTACATAAACACATACTATTCATTATACTTCCATATTCAACCAAATCCCAATCAATTTCCAAAATAAAGGAGTTTAGGGGAAGACATGCGTTCTTGAAGGAATTCAACAAAAAATAACCTTTAAATCATCAACCAAAACACAATTCATCATTATAATGTCTTTGAAAACATTTTTACAAGTGAACTAGAAAGTAGGATTTTGATCATTCAAAGGTTTTGAAATCTATGTTGATTTGACGCCATAGTGAAAGATTAGTCAAGGATGAAGAATCACCATACCTTATAATTGAAGAATCCCACGAAATTGACTTGTAAACTTCAAGAATTTGACCTTGAAACCTTGAGTTTTTCTACTCTAATGGAGATTTTCTTGAGAGAGAGTTTCGGAGAAAAGACGTTTTTAACTTTGGGGTTTTGAAATTAATAAAGTCTAAAATACGTTTAAACAATTTTAGTACTCTTAAAATATGTTAATATACCTAAAATAATCGTCCATGCACTTTAAAATACTTGGGGGTAAATTTACCAATTCAGCCCTACATTGGCCAAACTTTGTTCCCGAAAAACAATGTCGATTTACGGCTCCCATCCATGGACCATGGATTGGTTGAAGACACCATGTTCTTCATACCTAGTTTGGGTAAGAGACCCTCATTTTGGGGTATTTACCTACGGAGGCCATCAACTACACGTGGACGGACCTACGGGGTGTGAACCCTATCCATATGTCACCCCCTTTAAGGTAACTTCATGGTCTCCTTGGGCTCTAGATGGTCATTGGGGACTCATACTTTGAAGTATAACATCTAAACACATCAACCTTGGCTTGGGACAACATAAAGAATCATCAAAATTCACACAAAACTCTAATGCACACACATTAAGCTCTAGTTTCACTAGTTTGTCTTTAGGGTTGCTATAACAGGAATGATCATAGGTTGACCTATGTTTCATAGGTTTATTAGGGAAAGATAATATTTTATGTAAAGACATATTGAATTACATTAATCATGGGTACTTTGTTTTTATTACTATTCATTATACTCGAGGGGAGGATGTTACTATCGATAGTGTACAGTTTTTTGTGAATTTGATGATGTGTTACCGAAAGACATAACATGGGTTACCTCAGATGAGGGAAATTAAGTTAAGAATTGATTTAGTTCAAGGGACTCAACCCATGTCTATTACTACATGCATATGGACCCCATCGAGCTGAGAATTGAAGGTTCAATTCCAAGAGCTACTTGCTAAGGGTTCATCAATACTATTGTATCACCTAGGGGTGCATCACTGTCATTTATTAAAAATAAATATAACTCGATGAGAATATGTATTGACTAAATGTTGTTGAATAAGGATACAATCCTATAAATACCCATTGGTTCCTATTAATGATCTATTCAATCAGCAACAGGTAACTACTCACTTTTCCAAAATTTAAGTGACTTGACATCATGTATCATCAGGTGAGAGTTAATGATGAAGGTATCTCCAATACAACCTTTCGGTTTTTGTGATGTCGTTTGTCCATAATTACGGATGAACCCTATGAGGTGAGTTATAAATCTTGAGAAGCTTTTTAAAGCCAAAACATGAGTTTTAAACTAAATATTGGAGGAAGTAAAGATGAGTTTTGGGAAGGAGTTTCTAAAACATGATTCACATGATTATCGAGTACACCATCAATATTTAAGTCGTATGATATCTAGTCATGCATTATTTTTATGTATTATGACTTCTAGAGTCATCAATAATCATGTCAAAATATGATTTTGAGAAAGAGTTTTTATGTAATGTTTGAGTACGAATACGACGGAACTAATTATTTGAGTATGAGTATATATTATTGGGAGTAGTATTGAGCACCGATATGTGGACGTGTTCAGATAACTAAACGTCTTCATAAACTATGTATGCCAACATGGGTAAGGGGTCATACTTTTTACATTATTTCTAATTGGTTTTTAAGTATAGCTTAGTGGTCCTCCACTTAGTTAAAATGTTCTATAACCCGACAAGGTATAAGACAGTTCTAGTCGCGTAGGTAAGACGGTGTATAATCACATAGCTCATAGTGATGGTGCTCGGTTAGAGAATATCTCAACAGAGTTAAAGTGTATTATTAAATATCACTTATTATGTTGAGTTCAGATATAAAAGTATTTTGTAAAGGTTTAAATGATTTAAATCTTTTATTTATTTACATTAGCTTGAGTTCATTTTTATCTATTGTAGTCCTTTATTTATGTTATTGGTTATTCAGCTATATTACATACTCTTACATTCAATGTACTGGTTCCATTCAACCTGCATCTATTAATGATACAGATACAAGTTCTTACGATCCTCAAAAAGAGTTAATTGAGATTATTTCATCCACTGTTCAACTATTGAGTGAGACATCCTTGATTTCAGAGTACTCCATTTTTTTGATATGTTAGAAGTAGTTCTTTTGAGGATTCATGGGTCATTTCCCATCGGTCATCTTTTCATGACCCGAGAGTATACCCTAGAAGAAATAGCACTTCAAAGCATAGCATAGCGTACTTGACTTCTCGGAGGTCTTGTACAAACCC
This sequence comes from Solanum lycopersicum, assembly GCF_036512215.1. Lineage (NCBI taxonomy): Eukaryota > Viridiplantae > Streptophyta > Magnoliopsida > Solanales > Solanaceae > Solanum > Solanum lycopersicum. The sequence goes on along the minus strand of NC_090803.1, from coordinate 20,621,260 downwards.
TTTTACATCATTCATTTTATATATGCATAAAAAGTAGTGTAGAATTAAAAATTTTCACACGAAATAGTAATACTTCAAAATATCTTTCATAGAATATCATAATGAAGGGCTAAGTCTCAAAGTCATCATCGTAGACATATGAATATCTTGGGTCATGACCCATACATCAACAAAATAGAAATATCTTATTCTATTACAATACTTTTAACAAAGAAAACTAAACATAGTGATGTCGTCGAATCTATTAAGGATATACCCCACCCCAACTTTGCTCGAATGAATGCTAATAGACAAGCTTCACTTCAATGACCTTCTTAGATTCCACCTACACCTTTAGAGATAAGATAAAATATATGAAATTAGTACATTAGAATGCACTAAGTATGGTGACATACAATTAAAATCATGCTAAAAGGACATTTTTATAAAACATGCTATTTTTGTATAAAACTTCATAAGAAAAGTCTAAGAGTCACTTACAAGTCAACATAAGCACATATAGTCACATTCCACAATATAGCATCAAGATCACGTCAAATCACATAAACATGAGACCCTCCTACCATAGGTTATTCTAAGGCTCACTTAAGTGAGTTATGAAGCGACCGCCCATACAATCCCTTCGCACACCTAGGTTATCCTAAGGACCACATAAATAAAATTATTTCCATTTCATCAATTAAACTCGCTACCTAGAATTACTCTAAGATTCACCTCAGTAATGAAGAGAACGCTCATACACCCTCTCCAAGCATACCTAAGCAATCCTTAAGGCTGCTCTAGATATGTACCTTTTCATTTACTTGCATTTTACTTAAGTCATTATGTTCATTAAACCATTAAAGATACATTTCAAAATTAAGAACTTCACATAATGGTCTTGGAGAAGACCTAGGGAACCTACATAATAGCATCTTCAAAGTCAACTCGTGCAATGTCTAGATAGCGTCTCATTCCACTACCTAAATGTTGTAGAACTTATTCAATACTAGAATGTATACCACATCATAATAATAGGCAATAACCAACACAGGTCATACTATCTAGGTATGGAATCTGCAGTCAACCCTTACTCCGATAGAGGATATTCTACTTGCCAAGGGTAGAACTCGAACACATCCCATGTAGGCACATGGTTAAAAAGTATCAACGGTTTCTTTGTACTCTAGTCTCATATTATGTAGAGTCACTCCCCAAGCATACTCATTCGGTTCTAGACTTTGTTCTCATAGAGGAATTTAATCAAGGATCATATGAATAGGTACCATATAAAAGTCATAACCAAATCATAATACACCTTACTAAAGGTGGTCCACTAACACTCGCACACAATGGTTACTAGGATAGCTTCATAACTTTCCTAAGGATGATTTCATATCGTTCCATCCAACCAACCCCTAAGTCAATCATTCACACAAGAAGGACACCATTACGACTTTCAACTTCAAGAATATCACAACCTTCTATCTAGGTTGAAGGTTCCACATAAATGACCTTTTTAAATATGTTCAAGGTCACATTTCAATCATACATACACATTCATGACAAAGGTGATTTAGACTAATAAGTCAAGATTCATATTCATATTCTACATGTATCAAATAGAGGGACATAAGTCTACAAAAACAAGACATAGAGGGACATAGGTCTACCAAAACAAGACACACATACTTCGTCTTATCATACATACAATCACATTCAAGTAGCACATAGGGTAAACTAAGTATACTACAAGTCACCCTACTCATCCTATAGAAACACCATCATATCTCATCATCAGACTCATATAGTCAACTAGGAAGATTTATACTCCAACTTCAAGTATACACATATGAACACATCACTATAGTTTTTCATGATCATCTATAATCAATTAGAAGAACACATACTTTGACTTCACATCTACACATAAGTCATTTATACCTTCAAAATGATCACATATACAAGTAATAACATGATAATGTCATATCTCATAAAGTAGTGCCAACGAGGTCACATTCTTCACAATTCATAAATTAGTGTTAGTGAGGCCACATTCTTCACAAGTATAGCACATAAGCACCGCCACCATAAGTTGAACATGCCAAACATCGTAATTGAAACATATATACTACACAATATGGAAGAGTTTAGGTCAATATACAACCATTCAAACTACAATATCTCCAGTCCATAGCTAATTCAACCAATTCAATCCACAAAGGCTCTTATCAATAGTCATAATCACCAATTCAACCTATTGATCACAATATACAATGATCCAAGATAATAAAATATTAAATTCATCAATTTAGGACAACCTATATACAATTCTAACATTTTTCTTACATGATTCAATAGCCCAAAGTAAACTACACAAGAATTCAATACAATTGAGACATGATCAAATTACCCATAAAATACAAAAAAACAAGGAAATCATGATTCACATGGGTTCATGGAGTTTTTTTAAATCTAAAATCACCAATTCAACATCAATTCAATCATAAATCACTGATTCAAAATGTTTTATGTAAGAACCCATGGCTAGATATCAAAATACGAGAATTCATCTTTTAAGAAGTTTTGGAAAACCATTTGAAGTTTGACTCCTTGAAGAAAGAAGATTCAAGGATGAAACATCACAACTCGATTAATGATTAGACACGAAATTAAAATAGATTGATGCATAAATCAAGGTCCAAGCTCTAATCTCCCTTCAAGCTTCAGTAGAGTTTTAGAGAGTTCTTCTTTGGGGTTTAGGATTTGATTTTGAATAATGACTTGACTTGGGGTTCTAGACTTATAAAACTACTTAAAATACCCAAAAATAACTTAAATAACCGCCCAAACCATTTTTAGATCGCTAGGTAAATTACCTAAAAAGCCCTTGGCTTGACCGAGACCCTGTAGAAAAATTTGCACGTCACCATTGACGGACCAAACTACGCCCCATAGATCCATGAACGGACCCTCCTGCTGGTCCGTTGTGTGGATTAGAGGCTCACTAAATAGGCTATTAAGATTTCTAACTAAGTATGAACCTACACCCCAATTGACGGGGTGTCGATTGACCTAAGGGGCGTCGATGTCCTCCGTAGGTGGAGACTATTTTGGCAGTCTTGAATAACAAGTTGGGTACTCCTCAAGGACCCCTACATTGGTCCTTGGGGAGTAGTGTCCAGACGTTTCCAACTCAAATATACTCTTATACAATTTATTACCCTCTCACATCAATTTCAACCAAAAAAACACGTAAAACATGAAAAGGCACACTAAAACACACAATCACATTTCAAGGCAAAACTTTTAAATGTCTTGGACTTTGACCTCCAAACACTACAAAACTTTAGACACTTCCTCAAAACACTATTATGGACAATTTTAGGACTTCAAAACCTCATGAAACATGTGTTAGGATCTAGCTTCACATAATTCATTTAAGAGGAGTTAAATCTTTTTTATGGTAGAGAATTTTGAAAAGTCTTTCATTTTTAAATTTTTTATTTAATATTATGTTTCATACTGAGTATATTCAGTTCCATTTTGTGATTTAGTAAACTTTTTTAAGATGTTCCTTATTCAATGCTTATGTATGCTTGAGTCACTCTTCCACTTGTAGTCAGCTAGGGTGAGGATTCGCTTAGAGATTAACAATGATTCTAGAGTACCAGCTACGTCTAAGGTGTAGATTCAGGTCGGGACAAAGTTTGTACTAAAGCACATAATTCAAGTTTCCTAGGGTTCATATGAAGTTCTGTCAAGAATTAGCTTGTTTATAGTTGTGAGGGATCCACTTTTATGAATAAGAGACTAAATATATTCAAGAAAAGTTTGGCTTCTTTCATAATCTAAATCGTGCAGTAGAACGGTGTCAAAAGGAATTTATTCTAACTCGTGCATTATCATATCCATTATACCACCCCTCAAGGTGGTTTCAAAATAAAGCTAAGATCATTATGGATGAGTTATTCTTATTAAAAGTCTTGAGGATGTCATGAGTCTGTAGAGGGACTTAAGAGTAGGTATTAATTGAGTTTAAGTGTTGAGTTTCAAAAGAATGTGCTCGTATTAATTTGAATCATGCATTTGAGCTAAAAGCGAGATGTGTCTCAGTCTCTTTTCACTAAACCTTGTTTTAGTTGAAACCCTTATGGGGAAGTATATTTAGAGCTTTGTTACTATTTTCACCTAGAAAGATAGTATGAATTATGATGTTATAAGCAGCAGTAGTAAAAGTGCTTAAACTTAGAAGAATGTTGGTAGAGCTTCAGTAAACTAAGAAAGAGAGATATTGATCAGAAAAATTGTGTTGTTTTAGTCATGCACACAGTAAGTTTTTAATGATGATTTTTCTTTTGTGATTATACTAAAGAATAAAAATCTTAAATAGAGTTCATGATAGGGGTAGATTAAGAGTTACTACTTAGGATGAGTTAGGGTATACTTTAACTAGAAAAGAGCTTTATGATAATGTATAATATTGTTGGTAAGACAAAGTGTAGGTGTTGAATATTGGAGCATGAATATTCATGAGGTGATATATCTAATTCGGACATATGGTTTTTGGATACCATGATATTTATAAGTCCATAGAACAGTTAGTCAATGATGTGTAGAGAGTGGGTACATATTACTTAAGTTTTAAAAGTAAGTGTCATAGTAAATTGTAAGTATGAAGACTAAGAGATAAACATGGAGTACTTTTCAACACGTTTTACTGGGTGAGTGTTTCTTAATTTGTATCTAGTAGTTGTAAGTTAGGAGATCAAGGTCCAGGTGTTATTATCGGGTATGGTTAGAGGGTTGTTTTTAGTCTTTAATAAAGAGAAGTGGGATAGTGTTCATGATCCAAAAAGTAGTTAGTTCCTACCTTGGGTAAGGTATTCATATTCTAAATGGTTAGTGAGCCTAGATAGGGGATATTGTGTAGTCAAGGGTTGAATTATGATATAGAAAAAGTGAGGGTATGTTGTGAGTGGTTGGCCGAGTTGGTAGTGGTTATATTCGAGAACTTCTCTATGAGATAGAACAGTTAAGGTATGATCAAGAAATGAGTGAAGTAAGATGATAGACTACGGGTTTGTAGTCAAGTGATAGTACATTTAAGGTATATGTGAATGGTATAGGCGGGAGAATAAAGGTTGAGAGGAGTTTCTTATTGCATGTTTCCTTCTAGTAGATTTCTTTATATTATCCGTTGAGTTGACCGATGACGCCTAATAGTACATGTGGTTTGCACTGGTACCACATCCATCCTAGGCTATATAGCCTACTACTAATGCAAGATAACATGATCGATCATTCTTGCAATACAACATCATGCTAGACATGGAAGAGCTTGATTCCTCCATCAAAAGCTACCATTGATCACCTCAAGCTAGCATGAGTAATCTAACTCAAGATAACATGAGATTCGCCATCTCAAGTTTCCATGAGATCTACCATCTCAAGCTACATAGTTCAACTATCCATGAAGGAGTCATAACTCAACCTCAAGTTGTAGTATCTTGGTCTTATCTTACCAAGAAAACTACACAAAAAGTGACTATATAATACAACTTCAAGCTATCTAGTTTTTCATGCCTTGATTCATTTTGGATTCTTAGGTCAATGTAGAATCCATCTATGTGAGAGAACTTTCCTCCCCTAGGTTTTTCATGTTTAAGTGTATAGGAGAAGGAAAACAACTCATCACAATTCCCTCATAATGACTTTACCCCCATAGCCCTTGCAATAATGACTTACAAGCCCTATAATCAATGCTAACGTCATTATATCATGATCCATGTCCAATGACAAGCTATTTCATTCAATTTGATCATTAAAAGGTAATTCTAGTCATACTTAATCACATTGGTTCAATTCCAACATTAAAATTCAAGATCCTCATTAAATAATTAGGCCTATTTTAATTCATATGTAGGTGATCCTATTATGATCAACTGGTATTCAAGACAATTGAATTAATAAAATCAACTTAGAACCTTTAATTTTGCCTCTAATGGCCTAAACCCACCATGATCACCTTCATCATAAACACTTAGAATTCATCAAGTAAGCCACATGAAAACATCATGTAATCATCATATAAACATAAATTAATGCTACCCACTAGATTGTGATCACAAACAATCCTTACCCACAATGTAATCACAACCCTAGCTAGATTGGGGTCTTTTGAATTCATATTTGAGGGATATATATGGGGGATCCAATGGATGGAAGAATCCATGTATAAACAATATTCACATACCTTTTATTATATCCTTAAACCAATCTTGATTCAATGGTGAAATTCGTCCTAGAAGCTGCCACCTCTTTCTCTTCTTCTTCAATTGTGATCTTGAGAGAGATTTAGAGAGGGGAAAATTTTGTTTTGGAGTATGAAGTCTAAATCGCTATTTTATTGATAAAATATACTTGAAATACCTAAAAACTCTAAAATAACCACCCATTATTTATTTTGAATGTCGGGTGAATTTCTGAATTCACCCCTAGCTAGGTCGAGACACCTGCTAAAAATTGCAGGTTCAATCGACGGTTGCAATCTAAAGGGCGTCGATCAACCAGCGGACCGTCTTGATAGTACGTGGTTTTTGTCAGAGCCTCCACATATGGTTCTAATCTCCAACCACTAGGATGGGAGATACAACCCAAACGACGGTGCGTCATTTTATCAAAGGAGTGTCATTGGGGGCGTCTTGGCAACTTTTTGTCAAGGTTTCGGCCTCCTCAAGGACCCTTAGGGTGGTCCTTGGGGATTCATTCCCAGAAGTTTTGACCCTAAATACGTCCATATATGTGTTAAGTTCCTCCCTATGATTGTAGACACCAAACAACAGATAAAAACATTTCAAGGCACACTAGCATACAAACAAACCTAGTTACCGAACATCTTGGTCGTCTTTTTACGTTTAAATTCAAAACTCCTCAAACTAAATTGTAATGCCAATATTAACAATTTTTAGACCTTATTGACTCATGAAACACATGTTAGGCTCTAGTTTGATCTAGTTCATTTTTGAGGTCATGACATCTTTAAATGATTGGAATTGTTTTGGGTTGTGCATTCATGTATAGCCAAAGTTGGAAAATCGGAATAAATATATCTTAGGGTGATGGGTAGTAAGGGTGTTGTTTTAATTTCATTAGTACATGATTTGAATTTTTTTCTTGGGTAGAGTGAGGTCCAATTTGATATAATGGATGAAAATGGGCATGTTGAGCAATTCAGTGAGTTCGGTTAAGCTCGTCGAACCGCTTGGCAGTTCACCAAATGTTCCTATATCGCCTTTAATGTTGTGTAAAATATGTTGTGAGATATTATACCATTCGGAGAGAAGCTTTTGGGTCACTGAAAGCACTGGGTGACTCGCTGAAAGTAATCTTGATCTCCCTTTGCATGCTCTCCTCAAACTTTAGTGCAGTTTGACTTTTGAAGGGCAAACTCTTGCTCGGCAAATGAAGTCTATGATTTTCCAAAGAGACTTTGTTTATAGCCTACATTTTGTAATTGGTAAGCCAATCCTTTTGGTGATCCTGGATTAGCTCGCCAAAGTTATTCAGCGACTAGATCTATGAGTCTGTCTACAATAGAATTTCTACAACTATGTTTGGTTTTCTCCTAAATTTTCTAAATCTTTTTTAGGTAATTGCATACAAATCTAACCATGCTTCCCAAAAAAAAATCTTAGGGCATAAAGATAAACGAGGGGGGATCAAACCTCCCAGAAAAGATAAGGCAAGATTTCCTACCCGGAGGCAACAACCAAAGGAAAAATCATATAGCTAGGAAAGGAATAGCGGTTGAAGTAGACTTTGATGAATATGAAGATAGTCACCCACTGATTAAAGGGAAGAATGAGCTGTTTTCTAGATCCCAATCCACATATGCCAGGGCGCTCTCAAATTCAACCCCTTCTAAATAAGATTCACTTACGGCTCAGGCAACTCCCCACGCGCTGTGGTTCCTCCACCTAGAATGCTAAACTGATTTAAAGGTGTTGGGGTTTGAACCTTTCTAGAAGTGAAGCTTCTATCTATTGAAGGACTAGAGGGAAAGTATCCAGATGTTCTGGATATGCTCTACTACCATGAGTTTGAGCATTTCACACTGCCACGAAGCTTTTACGTTACTTTTTGGGTTAGGGAATTTTACATTGCTTATAGGAAGTTGGTACCCAAGAATAATAAGATTGATGGGCAAGTTCATTCTGATAAAGTCGGTCATGGTTAGAGGTAAGGAAGTTGAGTGCCACAGTGAGTACATTAACATGTATTAGATAGACCGATGCACAATGCCCTTCCATATGAGGGCTTACCTATTGTTTAGTCCCTAGATAACCTGCAGATGTGGTTAGCCCCTATTAATTCTAGAACTACTCTGGGATTGAGGGATGTTGGGGTTCCAATTGAAAAGAGGGACCTGAATATTGTCGCTAGGTTCTGGTTTGGTTTCATCATAAGCACAATAAAACCATCCCAGAACAAGTCCATCTTGCACCATCCGAACGAGGCTTGACTTGGCTCTATCATATCGAGCAGACACATTAACCAGGAACAATTGACTTCACAAGAGATGGATATAACCTAGGACACTGCGAGGGATATTAAGGTCACCCTTCATCCTTTACTAAAATTTGGTTTATCTAGGCAGATTACACATAAGAAGATACGGACAGAAAAGGTGTAGATCGGACAGACATTTCTCCGAAAGTTTACGTTGAATGATACCTATGGGGTCATCTTTCCATACTCTGGTCGTTGGGCCTTCAGATACATCCTCTCTTTCCTCTTCTTCGAAGTCCCCAGTTGTGTTGTCATCCTCCCAGCCTGTCAACATTACTCAGGCCATGATCCTGAAAAAATGGGGCATTTAGCCCAGTCAGTTGACATGCATGCGACCCAACTTGAGAGATCTATCCTAGGGATGATCAAGAGTGTCATACTTGCTGCACAAACCTCTCTATGGACTTTTATTGATGAGTTTACTACGAGAGTCTCAGCCTTTGAGAGCAAACAGGGGAAATCTTACGAGGTGACGGCTTTGAAAGACAAAGCAACAGACTTGAGGAAGGACATAGACTATCTAAGTCTAGCGACTTCAGTTTATTCATGGGGGCAGATAACTTTGATGCTCCTCAAACCTAGGGGATTTCTCCAGCTACCACCAGAGATGTGTAGAGGGACGGCACAACAAATGAGAAGCTAGAGGAAAAGATTAATACAGAGATGACGGAAATACATGAGGAGTAGACGATGGAAAACCATGAGGAGAGCATATTTAGAGGCTTGCAAAATATGGTAGGGTCGGTTGTGCAGCAGGTGCTATAGATATCGCCAGCTGAGAGATCCACAATTGTTCCTATTGGATTCGGCACTTCTACTCCTTATGAGAAGAGTCTGGTACTGATGCCCATGTACAGACTGTTGCACCAGGGCGTTGGAGCCCAGACAGATGGAGATACTACGTAGACAAGACTTCTCTTTACCTCCCTCTCTGTCTTAGTGTATATTTCTTTTGGGATACTTTTATTATTAACATTTGAGGACAAATGATTTTTTATTTTTTGGTGGTGTAAGGCTCACACCTTTTGTGTTCGACTATTATTAATTGTGTTTTGTGGTGATATTTGGGTTGTCTGCTTTACATTGTGTTTTTATCTATTTTTTGGATGTTTAAGTTTATGGATTCTTTTTTGTTATAAGTAAAAAATGATTTTGACCCTTTCGTTTTTTTTAAAAAAAATCATAAATTTCTGCCACCTCTTTTATGTACTTGAAAATGTAGCTTTTGTTAGGCAAATATAAGTCACTGTTTCAATCAATACTAATGACTTAAATAGTGCTCGTAATAGAAATAATATGAATGTACGGCTACAACAAAGGCCAAATGAAGTTGCATAGACAATATGTAAACTTTTTGCATCTCACTGGAATTAGATAATTGCCAAATTGAGTTTGTTACAATGAACATTGCACCTTGTAAAAGTGTGGACTCTTGTTTGACTTTAGTATCGAATACCTTGTGTGATAAGCTTACCTTGAATCATGCATGACAACACCTAGAATTTTCCCCGTTGGTCAACTTAACTAAGTAAGAATTTCTCTTGATATGATCTTAGAAAACTTTATAGAGTGTGAGACAATTTGATATATACCTCTTTTATGACCTACCTTGTGAGTGTGTGAACATCTCTTGAACACCTTGATCCTTACCTTTATTAAGAATAAACTTGATAAAAACATAACCTCTTAATTCTATAATCTTTTTTAGTTGTGCTCAGTAAAATAGCCAACTTAGACCAAAATCCTAAGTTGGGGGTGTGGTGAAAATCGAAGGCAAGTCAAGAAAGTGAAAAAAAAGATCTCGTATACCTTTTGTATTGAAAAAAAATTGACCCCTCCATATAAAATGAAGGAGAGAAAAAATAAAAGTTACGAAATAAATTTGAAAGTTGCAAGAAGAAAAGGAGGTCCCAAGAAATTGAGGAAAAATGAATAATGGGATGACTTTTGAGCACTAATGTACTTGATAAAGGAATGGAATGAAGTGTTATGAGTAACACATTTAATGAGGATCATAATCATTAAGCGTAAATGAAAATACCTTTGCACTAATCTCATTAAAAGACTTAAAAGACCTTTTTGATCTTGAGAACGCTAAAAAAATGTTGATACGAAATAAGGGCAAGCCTATGGGTGAAAGCATGCACTGTGATCTTCTTTGTGAGAGTGAGTGTTGTATCTAATTACCAAACTTTAAATAATTGTGCATCATGTGTGGAGAATGGAATAATCATTTGTGTGAGGGAATTTGAATGCTTTTTTTGAGCTTGAACTTGTATTTAAAGCAAATATCGTGAGCTTGAGAATCTTTGGTAATGGTGCGTCACAACTTGAATATTTGGATACACAATTGATCCTTACATAAGCAAATTGAGTCTTGTTGAGTATATTCCAAATTGAATATTGCGTAGCACTGTTTGAGACATCTTTTTTGAATTTCAGAACTTGAGTTTTACTTGAGGACAAGAAAAAGCTTAAGTTGGGAGTGCTTATGAGTCTAACAGTTGGACACATTACGGGCTATGTTTTGCTAGAAATAGTGTCCTTAAATGCTTGTTTTGTCTCAATTATTTATGGATAACCTTGTGTTTCAGGTATTTTGAGTTTGACCAAAAGAATGGACACTACTTGTCAAAAATTAGCAAAAAGAATAAGAAGAACGAAGAAATGAGGGTCGGAGGATCACCGAGTCCACTTGGAGAATCACCGATGTCTCAAGATCACCTTTTGTTCTAGTGTGTTGAACCTTGAAGGAAAGGATAAAATTGACGGTGAAAAGGAACAGTTAGTGCATTGATGAGAAATACTGTAAAGTAGTACCTTATCACCCAGTGATATAGAATACGAAGATGCTTGGACAAAGCGCAAGACAACGATGAAGTTGCCAAAGGGTAAATCACTGATTTGATCAGCGATTCGGACTAACAACGCTGAGTGATCTGGTGTAGCACTTATCTTCAAAAAACTATAAATACTTGTTGAGTGTTTTATCTTAGTATCAATAATCAATTATCATTAAACTATTATCATGAATTATTAGACTTGTATAAAATTTTATCATATTTTTATCAGCTTTTCGAGATCTTAGTTTGAGAGTGTTATTAGAGAAGAACTTGAAGACCAAAAGGGTTGCATCTCTGAGGATTTGGACTTGGGTCTCTTGGATTCTTAGTTCTTTGCCTATCACAAGACTTAAATATTCATACCCATTTGAATGCAATCTCATTTTTGTATAAATTTCTATATTGTGTTCATGTCTAGTTAAAACCCTAATTTTTGAGGTGTGATTTTGTGGATATAGGTTAAAATAGTTGTTGGGTTTTTCTTGTTGCTCGTATATTCGTAATTTAATTGTGATTTCCTTTAATAGTTGGGGATAAATATAATGAGGTTGTAGTTGCAAATATAATCTCATATTTATCTTTCCGGCTTAAGATAGAGAGAGGTTGAGAAACTAAGACTTCTAATTGATGGCCAGTAGGAGTGGGTCGACATGAGGATCATCTCGAGTCAATGAACCCTAGTCTCATACCATACACTCATCTTGAGAGATGAATGGGTTAATGGGGATGTTGTGCTTCATACGCCAAGTGGGTGTCGAGAGGAACCCATTTGCAATGGGGTAAGTTTCTAGAGAGAGCTTATCCCAATTAAAGTCTATCCTAGTCACAGTTACTCTATGAATTTTCTATCAAACGAATATACCCAATAATATCGTTTATCCCATACTCCTATCACATCCCAAGAATCCCCTACTCCTTGATTTAGATATCTTCGTTAGTTTCGCTGCTTTTACATACTACTTGTGACAAAACCCCATAAATAATTGATGCTTGCATCAACCTTTTTGATTTAATATATTTTATTCGATAATGTCTTTAGTTACTACTAATTAGAACCTAATTTTACTTTTCAATTAATTCTCACAACCACTTCATGTGGAAACAACCCCAACCATTTGTTGGATTATTATACTATAGTTTGATCGTCGATACTTGCATTGAAAGTTTTGTATTTGATGACATCACTGATCAACTACTTCTTGTCATAGTTACTTCTAGTCCAGCCTCAAAATTCTGTAATTTTACGCGATAAAACAACAACTTGGAATTTGTTGAGTCATCTCACCAATCATCAGACTTATTTTTCCTCTTCTCTTCTTCAACTTGTGTTGTCCTTGTTTCCCATTTCTGTCCTAGCTTTGTTCCTCAATACATATATCTGAGAATCAAAGGTTTTACATCAGTTTTTCACACAAATTAAGCATTTGAAAACACTAATTCCATAAAAACAAAGCCCTAAATGAGTCCAAATCTCACACGCATCAACACCCCTAACATAAACTTTTGTTTGTCCTCAAGTAAAAGATTAAGTTAACTTGTTCAAAAAAGATGTCTCAAGTAGTGCTACAAAAGACTCAATCATAAATTCACACAACCAGATTAAACTTACTCATGGAAAGATTAATTGTGGTCTCAAAGGTTCAAGTTATGAATCACCATCATCAAGATTTTTAAGTTCATAATACTTGATGCAAATGCATGTTCAAGCTTAACAAAAGTACTCAAAGTCCCTCACAAAAGAATGATTCCATATTCACACTCATAAAGATGAACACATGCATGACTTCGCCCATAGGTTTCCCCTTATTTTCATATTACACTCGCTTGAGCTCACTCAAGATCAAAAAGGTATTTTCAAGGCTTGTACCAGAGAGGAGTGTAAAAGTATGGTTATTTAGGACTGGTGGATGATCGGTGATGTCATCAAAGAAACAACTTCCAATGCAAGTGTCGATGATCGTACCATATTATAGTAATCTGACCAAGGGTTGGGGTCGTTTCCACATGGAGTGGTTGTGAGAATTAACATAAAAATAAAATTATGTTTATCTAGTTGTACATAAATACGTTAACAAATAAAAACTTTTAAATTAAAAGAGGTAACACAAGTGTCAATTATCGATGGGGGTTTTGTCACAAGTAGTAAAAGCAACAAAAATTTTCAAGAGCACTAAATTAAGAGAGGCTGAATTCTTGGGATTTAATGGAAATACGGGTTAAGCTAAATTTTTGGGAACATGCTTTTGATAGGATATTTATAGAATAATTGTGACTAGACTAAGATTTAAGGGAGATAAGACTTTTCTCAAGCAACTTACCCAGTTTTAAAGGAAATCTTGTCGGAAACCCACTTGTCGCATGAAGACACGACTATGCCTTAAGCCACTCACTTTATCAAGATTTGTGTGTGGGAATGTTACTAGACTCACTCTCTCGAGCTAAGCCTCAACTGTAAAACGTGTAAGAATTTTTCTTGGGCATGCAGGCTTTTACTGGAGGTTCAAAGATTGGACATCCTTTGTGCAAGTTGCTTGAGAAAGAGTGTAAATTTTATTTTGATGAATCTTGTCTTAAGGCATTTGGTAATTTGAAGGAAAAGTTGGTGTCTGCACCTATCATCATTTGTAACGACCCGTTTAGTCGTTTTGAGCAACAGACTTCAATTCTGGAAAAACTGGCAGAAGCGACGGACCCCACGACGGAACGTCATGGGCACGACAGACCGTCGAGGGGGTCTCGTCCCAAAATACTTAGAAAATCTGAAATTGGGTACTAAAAATCAACTCTATGAACTTTGTGACGGAATGGCAGGACGGACCGTCACAGGTGTGACGGACCGTCACAGACCCTTGGTGGAAATTTGGGTCTCTGAACTCTGCGACGACCTGCAGGACGGACCATTGCAGGCACGACGGCCCGTCACAGGTTGCACAAATCCCAGGCAGAGTCGGATTTCTGGTGAAGTTTTAAGGGACGTTTTTGGACTATTCTTTCCTTAATTATAGACTTCGTGGGTTTATATTAATAACTCAAATTCTTGAGGGTTAAAAGAGGTAACCCTAAGTTAATTAGCGGGGTATTATTGCCACCTTTTATTCTTAAATATATACTAATTAGGGTAAAAGAAAGAGGGTTGAATAAGAAAAAGAAGAAAAGAACAGAAAGAGAGGGAGAAACGAACGGGAAAGAGGAGAAACGAGAAGAAGAACAAAGCTTTGGGAACTTGCTTGCTTGATTTCTAATCTTTGGTGGAGGTAGGTTATGGTTTTCATGCTTTCATAGTAAACTCGTAATAGAGAATGATATGTATTGGTGGTATTGTAAACCCTACTATATGCTTAATTGTATGTTTGCATGAATATGATTATGTGATTGTGATAAGATAAGCATGATCAAAAATATTGAATCCCAAATCTTGAAAAGAAACTTTAATATACATTATTAATGATGATGCCTTGGTATAGAAGAAGGCTTGATGAATTAAAGTAATGGGATTGAGGATGCCTTGGTATAGAGAAGGCTTGATGATTTACAGAATGATATTAGTGGATCGGAGTGTCACGTTCCGACACATAGATTTAGTGGATCGGAGTGTCACGTTCTGACACATAGATGTAGGGGATCGGAGTGTCACATTCCGACACATGTAGGGGATCGGAGTGTCACGTTCCGACACATGTAGGGGATCGGAGTGTCACGTTCCGACACATGTAGGGGATCAGAGTGTCACGTTCCGACACATAGAATTAGGGGATCGGAGTGTCATGAACCGACACAAGAGGAGGAAAGATAATGAATCTTGAAAGATGTTAATATACTCAATCTAACGAACATGATTCCCAAATGAGCATGGTATTGGGGCTTGAGTCCTCATGTGTGAATTTGATGGTACTTATTGATGACTATAGTACTCGTTGTTGTTACATGTAAAGTTTTATAGTTGATTTATGATAATACTTGATATATACTGTTCCCTATTTTGAGTTGGCCGATGATATCTACTCAGTACCCGTGTTTGTACTGACCCCTACTTTTATTGTTTTCTTCTTGTTTAATTGTGGAATGCAGCAAACGTGTCGTCATCTTCGACTCAACAGTAATTCAAGCCAGTATTCGTCACACCGGATCTTCAGGGTGAGCTAACACTTCTATCTTGGACTGGATCTCCTCCGTCACGTCTTGATGCCTTGAACCTCCGGCATGGACTAGCTTCTTATGTATTTTTAGCTTTTAGAATACTCTTAGTTTAGTCATTTGATTGTAGATGTTCTTGTGGTGATGACTTCCAGATTCTGGGGATAATGATAAGTTTTTGAGTTATAGAAGTTGATTATTGATTTTTATTAATGATTTTAAGTCTTCCGTATTACTTTTTGTTGTTATTACATTGAAATGTTAAGGTTAGATTGGTTGGTTCGCTCACATAGGAAGGTAAGTGTGGGTGCCAGTCGCGGCCCGAATTTGGGTCGTGACAAACTTGGTATCAGAGCATTAGGTTCGTTGGTCTCATCACACAAGAACGGGTCTAGTAGAGTCTTAAGGAACGTTAGGGGGACGCCTTTACTTTTCCTTGAGAGGCTATAAGACTTTAGGAAAAAATTTCACTCTTTCATTCTTTCTTTCGTGCTACTACTTGAGTCCAATTGGTATCTAGGCGATACGAATTGGTATCTGACCATCTTCACTCTCTTTCGCTGATGGTTAGAACTAGAGCAACGACTACGCCAACACCAACACCGGCCAGACAAGAAACAACTGAGCCAGCCACTGGGGCTGTGGCTCGAGGACGAGCACCTAGCCCATCTGATACTAGGGCAGTGACTCCTCCACCGACTGAGGAAGTAATGAGAGAAAGGGAGGATGGGGAAACTGAACAAGTGCAAAATGAGGAATTGCCACCCCAACCTACCCCAGAGATGATCAATCAGGTTCTCGGCTATCTCAGTGGGTTATCTGATCAGGGCCAGACACCCCCAGTGTTCTCTGCACCAGCACCTCAGGCTCCGGAGGTACAACATGCGGCTACTATGGCTCCCCGCATGGATGTTCCATTGGAAATAGGCACGTTTCCACGTCTGACTACTGGGCCTATAATGACAAGTGATCAGCATGAACTTTTCAGTAAGTTCTTGAAATTGAAACCTCCGATCTTCAAGGGTGCTGAATCGGAGGATGCTTATGATTTTCTTGTTGACTGTCACGAGCTACTACACAAGATGGGTATAGTCGAACGGTTTGGTGTTGAGTTCGTGATTTATCAGTTTCAAGGGAACGCCAAAATGTGGTGGCGGTCACATATTGAGTGTCAACCAATAGAGGCACCACCTATGACTTGGGCCTCATTCTCTAGCTTGTTTATGGAGAAGTATATCCCCCGGACTTTAAGGGATAGGAAAAGGGATGAGTTCCTGAGCCTAGAGCAAGGTAGGATGTCGGTTAATGCTTATGAGGCTAAGTTCCGTGCACTATCCAGATATGCCACTCAACTCTGTTTCAGTCCTCAAGAGCGGATTCGCCGGTTTGTGAAGGGGTTGAGGTCAGAATTGCGGATTTCGGCCTTACAGGTAGCGGCAACGGCAAAATCCTTCCAAGAAGTGGTAGACTTTGTGATAGAAGTGGAAGGAGTGAAGCCAGACGACTTCACCCCAACATCGACATCAAAAAGGCTTTGAAAGGGAGGTGAGTTTAATGGTTCTTACACTAGAGGACAGGGTTCGGGAAGTTACTCAGTCCGACTAATTCAGTCTTCACTACAGACTATAGTTGGGGGACCACCTCAGACCGGTCAACACTTCTCCGAGGGGCCTAGGATTGACTCCAGAGAATGTTATGGATGTGGGGAGATTGGACATATTAGGAAAAATTGTCCCAGACAAAGTTATAGACCCCCAATAGCTAGAGGTAGAGGTGGTCATGGTAGAGGCCGTTATTCTGGAGGACGTGGTGGTCGAGGTAATGGTGGTCACCAAAACGGCCGAGGTGATGGGAAAACTGGAGCCACTACATCACAACATGGTAGGGGCAACGGACAGACGAACGATAGGGCCCATTGTTACGCTTTCCCTGGGTGGTCTGAAGCGGAGACATCTGATGCTGTCATCACAGGTAATCTTCTGGTTTGTGATTGCATGGCTTCTGTATTGTTTGATCCTGGATCAACGTTTTCTTATGTATCTTACTCATTTGCTAATGGTCTAAATTTACATTGTGAATTTCTTGATATGCCTATTCGTGTTTCTACTCCGGTGGGTGAGTATGTGGTAGTTGAAAAGGTATATAGGTCTTGTTTGGTGAACTTTGTGGGGAGAAACACTTATGTAGATTTGGTTATCTTAGAAATGGATGATTTTGATGTAATTCTGGGTATGACTTGGCTTTCTCCAAATTTTGCAATCTTGGATTGTAATGCTAAAACGGTGACGTTAGCCAAGCTTGGGACAGACCCGTTAGTGTGGGAGGGTGACTACACTCCCAATCCGGTCCGCATCGTCTCCTTTCTTTGTGCTAGGAAAATGATTAGTAAAGGGTGTTTAGCTTTCTTGGCACATCTCAAGGATGACACTACCCAAGTACCTACGATTGAGTCGGTTTCAGTAGTTCGTGAGTTTCTAGATGTGTTCCCTGCAGATCTTCCTGGTATGCCACCGGATAGGGATATTGACTTCTGTATTGATCTTGAACCCGATACTCGCCCCATTTCTATACCCCCTTATAGAATGGCTCCCGCGGAGTTAAGAGAGTTAAAAGTACAACTTCAAGAGTTATTGAACAAAGGCTTCATTAGACCAAGTGCATCTCCTTGGGGTGCTCCGGTTTTGTTTGTAAAGAAGAAGGATGGGAGTTTTCGAATGTGTATAGACTACAGACAACTAAACAAGGTAACCATAAAGAACAAGTATCCTCTTCCCCGCATTGATGATTTGTTCGATCAGTTACAAGGTGCTTGTGTCTTCTCTAAGATTGACTTGAGATCCGGTTATCATCAATTGAAAATACGGGCAAAGGTGGTGCCAAAGACTGCTTTTCGAACGAGGTATGGGCATTACGAATTTGTAGTGATGTCCTTTGGTCTTACGAATGCCCCTGCTGCGTTCATGAGCTTGATGAACGGGATTTTAAGCCATATTTGGACCTCTTCGTGATTGTATTTATTGATTATATATTGGTATACTCAAAGAGCAAGAAGGAACATGAATAGCATTTGAGAATGGTATTGGAAATGCTGAGGGAGAAAAAGCTTTATGCCAAGTTCTCTAAGTGTGAGTTTTGGCTAGATGCGGTGTTCTTCTTGGGGCACGTGGTTTCTAAGAATGGAGTGATGGTGGATCCTTCTAAGATTGAGACAGTGAAGAATTGGGTAAGACCCACTAATGTGTCAGAAATAAGGAGCTTTGTTGGGTTAACTAGTTACTACCGTCGATTTGTCAAGGGATTCTCTTCTATTGCTTCCCAATTGACGAACTTGACTAAGCAGAATGTTCCATTTGTATGGTCAGACGAATGTGAGAAAAGCTTTCAGAAGCTCAAGACTTTGTTGACTACCGCATCTATCCTTACCTTACCAGTAGAGGGTAAGAACTTCATTGTTTACTGTGATGCATCCTATTCGGGTTTGGGTGCAGTACTAATGCAAGAGAAGAGTGTGATTGCTTATGCTTCGAGGCAATTAAAAGTGCATGAACGTAACTACCCAACTCATGATTTGGAATTGGCTGCGGTAGTGTTTGCATTAAAGCAATGGAGACACTATTTATATGGGGTTAAGTGTGAGGTCTACACGGATCATCGTAGCCTTCAGTATGTCTTTACTCAGAAAGATTTGAACTTGAGACAGAGAAGATGGATGGAACTACTGAAGGACTACGACATCACCATTTTGTATCATCCGGGGAAGGCGAATATTGTGGCGGATGCTTTAAGTAGAAAAGCGGGAAGCATGGGAAGTCTAGCTCACTTGCAAGCCTCTAGACGCCCATTAGCTAGAGAGGTTCAGACTCTAGCTAACGACTTGATGATATTAGAAGTAAATGAGAAGGGAGGATTGTTTGCTTCTGTGGAGTCAAGATCTTCTTTTCTTGACAAAATTAAGGGAAAACAGTTTGATGATGAGAAACTAAGAAGAATTCAAGATAAAGTATTGTGAGGGGAGGCTAAGGAAGCACAAATCGATGAGGAAGGTGTTTTGAGAATCAAGGGAAGGGTATGCGTACCCCGCATCGATGATTTGATCAACACTATTCTGACAAAGGCTCATAGTTCAAGGTATTCTATACATCCGGGCGCAACCAAGATGTATCGTGACCTAAATCAACACTTTTGGTGGAGTAGAATGAAGCGTGACATTGTGGATTTTATTCCCAAATGTCCAAACTGTCAACAAGTAAAGTATGATCACCAAAGGCCCGGAGGAACGCTTCAGAGAATGCCCATTCCAGAATGGAAGTGGGAAAGAATTGCAATGGATTTTGTGGTTGGTCTTCCGAAGACAATGGGTAAGTATGAATCCATTTGGGTGATTGTTGATAGGTTAACTAAATCTGCTCATTTCATTCCGGTCAAGGTTACTTACAATGCAGAAAAGTTAGCCAAACTTTACATCTCGGAAGTGGTGCGATTGCATGGGGATCCACTATCCATCATATCAGATAGAGGTACGCAGTTTACTTCTAAGTTTTGGAAAACATTGCATGCAGAATTGGGTACTAGGTTGGACCTTAGTACTGCGTTCCATCCCCAGACCGATGGTCAGTCTGAGCGAACGATTCAAGTGTTGGAGGATATGCTTCGTGCGTGTGTGATAGAGTTTGGTGGTCATTGGGATAGCTTCCTACCCTTAGCGGGGTTTTCATACAACAATAGCTATCACTCAAGTATTGATATGGCCCCATTTGAAGCATTGTATGGGAGGAGATGTAGGTCTCCCATTGGTTGGTTTGATTCGTTCGAGGTTAGACCTTGGGGCACTGACCTTTTGAGGGATTCGATGGAAAAAGTGAAGTCTATTCAAGAAAAGCTTCTAGCGGCGCAAAGTAGGCAAAAAGAATATGCAGATCGAAAGGTTAGAGACTTAGAGTTCATGGAAGGTGAACAAGTCTTGTTGAAAGTTTCGCCCATGAAAGGGGTGATGCGGTTTGGAAAAAGGGGTAAACTAAGTCCAAGGTACATTGGACAATTTGAAGTACTCAAGCGAATGGGAGAAGTGGCTTATGAGTTAGCCTTGCCCCCAGGGCTGTCCGGAGTACATCCGGTATTCCATGTGTCGATGTTGAAAAGATATCATGGGGATGGAAATTACATTATCCGTTGGGATTCAGTTTTGCTTGATGAGAACTTGTCTTATGAGGAGGAGCCTGTTGCTATTTTAGATAGAGAAGTTCGCAAGTTGAGGTCAAGAGAGATTGCGTCCATCAAGGTGCAATGGAAGAATCGACCGGTTGAAGAAGCCACTTGGGAGAAGGAGGCGGATATGCGAGAAAAACACCCACACCTGTTTACAGATTCAGGTACTCCTTTTCTCCCTTGTTTTCCTTCTCTTGATCGTTCGGGGACGAACGATGGGTATATTGGTATCTAATGTAACGACCCGTTTAGTCGTTTTGAGCAACAGACTTTAATTCTGGAAAAACTGGCAGAAGCGACGGACCCCACGACGGAACGTCATGGGCACGACAGACCGTCGAGGGGGTCTCGTCCCAAAATACTTAGAAAATCTGAAATTGGGTACTAAAAATCAACTCTCTGAACTTTGTGACGGGATGGCAGGACGGACCGTCACAGGTGTGACGGACCGTCACAGACCCTTGGTGGAAATTTGGGTCTCTGAACTCTGCGACGACCTGCAGGACGGACCGTCGCAGGCACGACGGCCCATCACAGGTTGCGCAAATCCCAGGCAGAGTCGGATTTCTGGTGAAGTTTTAAGGGACGTTTTTGGACTATTCTTTACTTTATTATAGACTTCGTGGGTTTATATTAATAACTCAAATTCTTGAGGGTTAAAAGAGGTAACCCTAAGTTAATTAGCGGGGTATTATTGCCACCTTTTATTCTTAAATATATACTTAGTAGGGTAAAAGAAAGAGGGTTGAATAAGAAAAAGAAGAAAAGAACAGAAAGAGAGGGAGAAACGAACGGGAAAGAGGAGAAACGAGAAGAAGAACAAAGCTTTGGGAACTTGCTTTCTTGATTTCTAATCTTCGGTGGAGGTAGGTTATGGTTTTCATGCTTTCATAGTAAACTCTTAATAGAGAATGATATGTATTGGTGGTATTGTAAACCCTACTATATGCTTAATTGTATGTTTGCATGAATATGATTATGTGATTGTGATAAGATAAGCATGATCAAAAATATTGAATCCCAAATCTTGAAAAGAAACTTTAATATACATTATTAATGATGATGCCTTGGTATAGAAGAAGGCTTGATGAATTAAAGTAATGGGATTGAGGATGCCTTGGTATAGAGAAGGCTTGATGATTTACAAAATGATATTAGTGGATCGGAGTGTCACGTTCCAACACATAGATTTAGTGGATCGGAGTGTCACGTTCCGACACATAGATGTAGGGGATCGGAGTGTCACGTTCCGACACATGTAGGGGATCGGAGTGTCACATTCCGACACATGTAGGGGATCGGAGTGTCACGTTCCGACACATGTAGGGGATCAGAGTGTCACGTTCCGACACATAGAATTAGGGGATCGGAGTGTCACGAACCGACACAAGAGGAGGAAAGATAATGAATCTTGAAAGATGTTAATATACTCAATCTAACGAACATGATTCCCAAATGAGCATGGTATTGGGGCTTGAGTCCTCATGTGTGAATTTGATGGTACTTATTGATGACTATAGTACTTGTTGTTACATATTGAGTTTTATAGTTGATTTATGATAATACTTGATATATACTGTTCCCTATTTTGAGTTGGCCGATGATATCTACTCAGTACCCGTGTTTGTACTGACCCCTACTTTTATTGTTTTCTTCTTGTTTAATTGTGGAATGCAGAAAACGTGCCGTCATCTTCGACTCAACAGTAATTCAAGCTAGTCTTCGTCACATCGGATCTTCAGGGTGAGCTAACACTTCTAGCTTGGACTGGATCTCCTCCGTCACTCTTGATGCCTTGAACCTCCGGCACGGACTAGCTTCTTATGTATTTTTAGCTTTTAGAATACTCTTAGTTTAGTCATTTGATTGTAGATGTTCTTGTGGTGATGACTTCCAGATTCTGGGGATAATGATAAGTTTTTGAGCTATAGAAGTTGATTATTGATTTTTATTAATGAGTTTAAGTCTTCCGCATTACTTTTTGTTGTTATTACATTGAAATGTTAAGGTTAGATTGGTTGGTTCACTCACATAGGAGGGTAAGTGTGGGTGCCAGTCGCGGCCCGGATTTGGGTCGTGACATCATTTCTCCGGATCAGAGAAATCCATTTGAGGTGATGTGTGATGCGAGTGGAGTTGCTCTTGGTGTGGTATTAGGACAAAGAAGATCTTTTGGAATCACTTTTGGAAACTCAACGACTACTGGAAATGACTCAAGAGTTGGAGTTTCAAGTCTAAAATCCTTAGCCCGAACTAGATGATATAGATAAACCTTAGATATAATCTTTCTGGCCTTAAGGTAAGAAATAAATCGACTCATAGGCGCTAAGCTACTACACTTCCATTTTAAGATTGTTTCATCTGGAAACTGAAAACGAACAATCCTAATTCTACAATCGACTGAGACATAACATGAGTGTAACCAATCCATACCTAGAATTACATAGAAGTATATCATTTCTAGCTCTACTAGATATGCTGAGGTGACTCTCTGAGAGACTGTGACAGGGTCGACCCACTCCAACCAGCCATCAATTTAGTAGTCTTAGTTTCACGACTTCTCTCTCGAGAAAGACGTAAACACATAAATAAACTTATATTTGCAACTAAAAATTTATTAAATTCATCCACAACTACTAAATCAACTCACAAGTAAACTACAATTAGTCTATCAGCTAGCAAGACCCAACAACAATCTTAACCCATATTCACAAAATCAAACCCCAAGAATTAGAGGTTTAAACTAGATATCAAGAGATAGAAATTATACTAAAATGATCTTGAATTCAAATGAGTATGAATACTTTATTTTTATAAAAGGACAAGAATGAATAACCCAAAAGGCCCAAGTTCAAATCCTTGGAGATGAAACACTTTCGGTCTTCAATTTCTTCTCCAAAAACCTCTCAAACTTAGATCTCAAAAAGTTATAAAAATATATAAAAATTTAGTAGAAGTTTGATAATAATTGATACCATGATAAAACACTTAACAAGTATTTATAGTTTTCACATATATGTGCTGCAGTGGATAATTCAGCATAGTAAGTTGAATCACCGAACAATTAGGCGATTCGCCCACCGTTGTCTTGCGCTTAATCCAAATATCTTTGTGCTATGTATCGATAGGCGATAAGGTACTAATTTGTGAAACTTATCGGTGATGCATCGAATCTTCTCTTTCTCACTGATTTGATCCTTTCCTTCAAGGCTAAGCACACATGTTCAAAGGGCGATATGTAGATCTATCGGCGAGTCGCCAAGTGGACTCAGCGTCCTTAGACCTTCATTTCTTCTCTCTTTTCATCCTATTTGCTCTGTTTTGCCAATTAGTGTCCATGATTTGCCTTAAACTCAAAATACCCAAAACCAAGGTTATCCATAAGTAGTTGAGAAAAAATAATCATTTAAGGACACTATTTCTATCAAAATATAGTCCTAAATGAGTCCAATATGTGGACTCATCAACACCACAAATTTAAACTTTTATTTTACCTCAAGTAAAACTCAAGTTTAGAAATTCAAAAAGGATGTCTCAAACATAGCTATGCAAGATTCAATCAGAATGTACACAACAATACTCAATTTACTTATGCAAGGATCAATTGTGTACCCAAACATTCAAGTTGTGACACACCATTACCAAATATTCTCAAGCTCACTATACTTGCTTAAAATTCAAGTTCAAGCTCTACAAAAATGTTAACATGCCCTCACACAAATGATGATTCCCTTGTCACACACATGATGGATAGTAATTAATATTACGGGAAAAAATACAATGATCACTCTCACAAAGAAGAACACAATGTGTGCTTACACCCATAGGTTTGTCCTTATTTTCCTATCAACTTTTGTTTCAGCTTTCTCAAGATCAAAAAAGTCTTTATAAGGCTTGAAATGGAGCTGAATGCAAATGTATGATGATTTAGGCTCAGTGAATATGCTTCTAATGAAATGTGGTGCTCACAATACTTCCTTTCATTTCCTTAATCCATTCATTAGTGATTATACGTCATCCCTTTATTCACTTTCCATGATGTGCCGCGAACCCTTTTTTCCTTCTTGCAACTTTAAAATTTATTTCACAACTTCTCTTTTTTCATTCCTTTTCTTTTTCTCTATCTTTTTATATGCAGGGCTCCATTTATCTCAACACAATGGATGGACAGGATCTTTTTTCACTTTGTTTACTTACATTCTCTTTTTATCACACCCCAACTTAGACTTTTTGCCTAAGCTGGTGATTCTATTAAGCACAAGTCAAGAGGATTATAGGTAAAGGTTTAAGAGAGGTTATGTTTTTTTCATGTTTCTTCCAAATAATGGTAAGGATCAAAAGGTGTTCAAGAGGGGTTCACACAGTCACAAGGTAGGTCACAAAGAGGTATATGTCAAATCGGCTCACACTCTATGAAGTTTCCTTAGAACATATCAAGACAAAGTCTTACTTAATCAACTAGACAAATGAGACAAATTCTAGGTGTTTTCATGCATGGTTTAAGGTTAGCTTATCTCACAAGGCATCGACACTAAAGTCAAACAAGACTCCACACTTTTGCTAGTGTGCAATGTTCATTGCACGAGAATTGATTTTACAATTGGCTACTCACAACGAGATGCAAAGATTTCACATATTCATTTGGACTCTTTGTAGTCCTATATTCATGTTCGTTCGCTTGCGAGAACTACTTAAGTCATCGGTTTTGACCAAAATTGAAACTTAAATTTGCCTAAAAACAATCATGTTTTCAAGTATATATAAAAGATGACAAAAATTTATGAAAAATTTAAAAATTTTAGAAGGGTCAAAATCATTTTGCAATTATAACCAAAAGGGATCCATGAGCTCAAACATCCACAAAAACTGATAACATAATTCGTTTAAACAAAACAATCCAAATATAAATACAAAAGAAAAATAAAAATAGTAGTCGCACAAAAGGTGGGACTTACCCTACCACAATTAAAAAAAGCATTTGTCCTTAAATGCAAGTAATAAAAGTATCCTGAATATAATCTAGAGACAAGACATCATAACAGATTAGAAGGTAAAGAGGGGATCATGTCTATGTAGCCTCTCTGTCTGTTGGGGTCTTAGTGCCTAGTGTGTATATCTCAATTTGGGTATCAGTGACTTTTGTTGCTTCGGCCTCTATTTCTCCAAAAATGTTTGATTTGATCATATTATCCACATTGTGGCTTCTTTAAAGGCATGTATTGCATTCATAAACCCTTGAGCCCACGAAGGGACAATAGGCTCATCCTCCTCTTGGAACTGCCTTCCTTCTGCTTGCTCTGTGCTTTCCCTGCACTCTTCGTGAAATTTTTCTCCCTTACGTGTCTGGGAAGCATGCTTCTCCCTGTGGTTTTTGGTCTGGCCATATCAATAACATATTGGAATAAATTAAGAGAAAATCAAATATCAACACAAAAAGTCCAATGCATACAGACTGGCCCTTTTCGGTGAATCGCCGATTACTTTCGGCGTGCAAAGAGTTAGTTTGCCTAAATTCAAAGTGAAATAATGGTTTCATGGAATAGACTAAAGAGCGATCAAACCTACTTTCGGCGAGTCGATGAATTCTTTCGATGAACTTAGTCTTCTAGCCAAAAGTCACAAACTCGAATAACAAGTTAATATGAAAATAAGGGTGAGATAGGGATCTTAGGCAAATCGTCGAGTGGTTAGGCAATCTCAGCCTAACATGCCTATTTTCAACTCATCTTCTCAAGTTAGATTCCCACTTCCTGAAAATGAAATCAAAGAATGCTATTGCTAAATTAGACTTATACCCGTAGCACCAGTCATCCCGAGACACTCATAATTTCTCCCAATTTTGTCAAATTTGACCATTTGACGACAACATTCCTTGAGATCGGTGTCACCCATTCTGTCATTGAACAACCTAAGTAATTTAGTGAAAGCATATGCAACCTAGACTTGCCTAATCAATTCAATAATAAGCAAGTACAACCCAATAAACAATATGATAAGCCCAACTTTGGATAAGAGAATAAAATTTTCAAAATCATATCTGGGTTTTGGTAAACCAACCTTTTATGCTGAATGATGAGCTTTGTAATTATAGGAGGAAATGTAATACCACGTTCGAGAACTAATTGATGACTAAATACCAAGAATTAAAAGATAATGAAAATACTTACTAAGCGCCGATTTTCGAAATTTGAAACAAAAGAGAAATGAAAATTTTCTAATCTTTGAATCGATTGGGCTTTAAAACAGTCCAGTTTTATCCAATTCTACGATAGTACTCATGATCACCGAGTTACTAGGCATCACGCTGAGTTGTTGCTTGCCTTGCCATGTTTTACAAATGCTAATTTAAGGTTGTCTTGAGTCTAATGGTGGTGTAGTTCGGGGTCACCGAACACTTTGGAGATTCACGGAATGGTCATATAGCTTGTCAATCTACAATTTTTTATCACTCTCTACATTTCAACCTGCAAAATCAATACACTATTATTTCTATAATAAATAAAAAAATTTAATAGTTTTGGGTTGCCTCCCAAATAGCGCCTTAATTAATGTTGTGGCACGACGCTTGTTCTTTTTGATCTTTATTATTAGGGTTGGACCTAGTGTCACTAGGTATCCTTAGTAGATAATTTGAGTGAATCTGAGTCACTACAAAGCGCATGAGTGTCTTGATTAGGTTGAGAGATCTAGAATGAGAGTCAATCATTAGATTCAATGCTTCAATATTCTCTTTCATGTCTTCCAACACTCGATCTTGAACAATTCATGAGGATTTTTAGTCACTAAGAGTAAATTACCATACTGTTGCCCCAACCCCATTATAAGTCTTAGAAAGTTCTTTTTTATCTTGAGTAAGTCGAACCAAAGTTGATCGAAAAATAAGTGCAAACCTATGGGTGAAAACATACATCGTGTTTCTCTTTGTGAGTGTGAGCGTTGCATCTGATTCCTGGTCTTAAATAGATTATACCATGTGTGTGAATATGAAATAATTCTTCGTGTCATAAGGGAACTTTAACTTGCATTAGTATCAATTATTGTGAACTTGAGAATATTTGGTAATGGTGTGTCACGACTTGAATCTTTGAGTAGACCATTGATCCTTGCTTAAATAGTATGAGTCTTGTTGTTTATGTTCCTGATTGATTCTTGTTTAGCACTATTTTAGACCTCCTAATTGAAACTAAACTTGAATTTTCCTTGAAGGCAAGTAAAAGTTTATGTTGGAAGTGTTGATGAGTCCACAAGTTCGACTAATTTAGGGATTTATTTTGATAGAAATAGTATCCTCAAATGCTTATTTAGCCTCAATATCTGATGAAAACTCTAAGTTTCAGGTATTTGAAGCTTTATTGAAAGCATGGGCAGTTACGTGGAAAAGAGAACAAAAAGGATAAAAATAATAAAGAAATTGACGCCTAAGCATCGCCAAGTACACTTGGTGAGTCGCCAAAGGGACGTACTCTACCCTTTGTTCCAGCAAGAAAAACCATGAAGGAAATGGATGCAAAATGTAATGAAAATGTAATAAAGAAGCAATCAGTGCTTTCTTGAACAATTTTGTGAAGCAATTCTATACCGTCCAATGGTGCAGAATATGAAGATGTTGAAGGCAAGCACAAAATGATGATGAAACAGAAGAAGGGTGAGTTCTGAGTCATTTGGTGAACTTGACTTATTTTAGCAAATGATCCGCTGAAGCTCTTAATATGAAAGTTATAAATAGTATCCTTAGTTATTATTTTAAATAGATTGAAGATTATCATGATTTCCACTTTATAGAATATTGATTTCCTTGTATTTTCTCTCAATTCTAGGGTTTGATTTAATTGTGCTCCATAGCAAACGTTTGCAAGAAAATTGTCAGGCGCCTCTCTCTCAAATATCTCGCTCGCCACTCTCCTCCAATCTCTCGCTCGCTTCTTCACTTTTTATACAAACACAAGTGTAAAAAAATTGTTTCTAATTGTATAAAGAAGAGAAAATTGTATAAATACATATATTTTTGTTTCCCTCTCTCCCCTCTTCCAGATCTCACTCGCCATCCTCCCAAATTTCGCCCGCCACCCTCGCCTTTCTCACTTATAAAAACAGAAGCGAAATGTATAAATTGTGTTTCTGTTTTTATAAAGCGTGAGAAAACTGTATATACACATGCAAGTACATTTTTTTTTGTTTTATACACTCATAATTATACAATAAAAATACTCTCCTTCTCAGTTTCTTTTGTCTTTCTCTCTTTCTCATTTTATACAATTTTCAAACTGTATCTAATTTCTCTCTTTCTCGTTTTATACAATTCTACTCAATTGCATATTCCTTGTCAAGTCTCTTTTGTCTTTCTCTCTTTCTTATTTTATACAAATTCAAATTGTATATAATCGTTCTATACACTTATAATAATACAATTCATTTTATACACTTTGTTTTTATACAGTTCTCTGCCCAAGTGTCTTTCTCTTTCTTGTTTTATACACTTCGTTTATACAATTTGCTTCAACTGTATATCTATAGCGAATTATACTGCTTTCATGTTTGCTATAGAGCGCAATTATGTAAACTTTGTTATAGCATACAAATACAAAATTTTTATTTGCTATATGTGAAAGTTATTATGCAAACTTTGCTATAGCATACAAATATAAATTTTTTATTTGCTATATGTGAAAGTTGCCCATTAAAAAACACTCAAAAATGATATCAGCCAAAATACTATTACGTTCTTTAAAAAAATTAACAACTAAAAAGGAGGAATGAAGAACCAAAATAGGAGATTGATACTATTAATTTGGAGACTCATAATAACTAAAATAATGACCAGTTAATTGAGAGAAAATGAGGGTATTGATATTCTACCAATTATAGAATATTATGATTAAGAAAAAAAGATATTATTAATTAATTGATAAAATTATTTTAATTTCCATTTTTTATTTATTTTATTAATATATTATTTGTTGGATACTGTTAGAAATCTAATGTCACATCTTTTGAAAATTAGAAAGTCTTGTTAGAATCAGTAATATCCACTCTTAAATATATTATTTAATAAATTTATTTAAATCTCAACTATTTTTTAACCAATATTTGCTCTAATGGAAGAGATAATAGGGATGACAATTAGGGCAGCGCGGGGCGAAAAAACTCTAAACGAGTTGGGGCAGGGTAAAATTTAAATGGGGTGAGGAGTTGGAGGTTAAGGCAAAAATTATGTTTCATAAAAATTTAAGGGAAATTTTATATAAGTTTTACTATTATAGGAGCTAATTATTTATATATATTTTAATTTATAATATTATGTAACTTATTAAATTTTTGGTGTCTCTAGATTCGTCCAGATACATGAAGTCAAAATTACTGTAGTTTTTTCTATATTCATTATATCCAAGTGGATTCACATGTATCTAGCATACATAAAAAATCTCGTTTGTCACTTCTCCCATGTATCTGGTATTCCAGATACATGTGAACCACTCCATGTACATAAAAAAAATATATATCTAGTGTAATTCGCATGTATTTGATATAAACATGAATCTCGCTCGTCTTCCCTTCCCTATCTCGCTCATATCTTCCTATTTTTGTGTATCTGATAGACAAAATTCATGTATTTAAGTAAGATATGCAACATTTTAAGTGTAGTTAATAATAGTATATGTGGTAATGAAAATGTTTAATTATGTAGTTTTTCAATATTTAATGGAGCATAGTAGGGCAGGTCAATTTATTAGTACTCCTTCCAAGTTGTTCTTCCCACTACGAATCCTCCATCTTTCTACTAGGATGTTACTACTGTCATTTTGTGTATCAAAGCTCTAATAAAACAGTTCACACCATTTCAAACTCATCTCTATTTTATTCTCAATTCTCTATATTTGGAGAGTAAAATAAAGAATGAACACTCCAATTCAACTCTATATTACTATCTATTCTTCATATTTAGATATGTGAATAGTAGCTCTTCGAATTTGAAAAATTACTATACACTCTCGATTTCATTTTTTGAGTATTTTATTATTATTTCTTTAACTTTCTAATTAATATATTAGTTTACATATAATTTTATTAATTACATATTTATTTCTTCTTAAATGTAATATTGTTATAAACACATTTTGTGTTATAATCAATTTATAATTATGTGGAGTCCTTTTAGGATATGGTTAGGAATCCTACTTGGGGACCAAGTTATATTTTCCTATAAATTAAGGATTTTCCTTCATTGTAAATAAGGTGTATGAATCTTGAATATACTTCAAGATGAGTAAGAAGTCTTTTCTCTTCTCCCTACTTTATTCTTCTTCTAAATTCATATAGCTTCAAAACAAGTTATTAGCACGAATGTTTTATTCTTAAAATATTACAAAGATGGAAAAAGTGGGAAAGAGATCTTGCATAAGTTATGCAATAAGGTTCTTATATCTTCAAGGTATGATTTATCTTTTGTGTTATAATTATTTATGTAACAGATCTGGAGGTACCATCTAAAGTAAGTATTTAAAGAGACTTATCGACTTTCTATACGTTTAATTTTAACCGACTGGAAAAGAATTTCTTAATTTATTTTAATAAAATTAAATAAGCACAATTTAGTGAGAGGTATTTTTCAATCTTTATATGAGGTATGTGATCTATTAAACTAAGTCTATTAACTGTTAATGTTGATCACAAGAAATCAATAGTCTCAAATTTGTGTGTAATTATAATATATAATCATATCAATTAGCATCGAAAGTGATAAAATTGCAATTATTTTCAAAGGTTTGAGGTTGAGCCTCATTGTGGGTAAGACAATGAGTTTAAGTTATATCGCACCAAAAGAACAAGACGGTGGATTTACGTCCAATCGCACTAAGAAGGTAAGACATCAGGAGTCTTGATGCTTTCTGATGAAAGATGTTGGGTTCAAGTCCCTCGTTGATTTATGGCATAAGACGTTGGGTTTGAGTCTCAATGCACCATATTGATGATATAATGGTGACTAAGAGAAATAATGAGTTTTTGATAAAATTAGTCATAAAATATATCTCGTTGAAGCATATCCATTCCCCGAAGTGAATGTCTAATTATGTGTTATAAACATATTTGTGCTACAGTGAATGTTTGAATTATATGGAGTTCTTTTAGGATATGATTTGGAATCCTACTTGGTGACCAAGTTAGATTTCCCCTATAAATTAAGGGTTTTCCTTCATTGTAAATAAGATCTATGAATCTTGAATATACTTCAACATGAATAAGAAGTCTTTTCTCTTCTCCCTACTTTATTCTTCTTCTAAATTCATATCGTTTCCATAACAATATAATATTTTAAACATATAATATTTAATAGGGAAAATACATAAAATTCCCCTCGAACTTGTCCCTAAAACTTATTTTAATACTGTCACTTTACGTATATTTAAATACCCCCTTAAACAACTTATAAGTGAATTAAATATCACCTTAAAGGCTGACATGGCAAATACAAAATTTCTAAGCGCATAAATAGCATAAAATGAAAAAGAAAAGATAAGTGGGTCCCACATTGTCTTCTTTCGGCAACATGTACCATCTCTGCTTTCCTTTAGAAATGTTTTACCATCCCTCTTTGATTCCAGTTTCCATCGCCAAACTTCACCCCAACCCTTATCGTTTAAAGCTCTTGCAAGAGATCAGCCGCCGTGAAACTACCAAATCTTGTTAAGAAATTTCACCAAACTACGGACAAAGTCATACCCTTTTCTGGCTTTCTTCCATTCTACTCTTTTCTTTTTATTTGCTATCATTTTTTTTGCTTTTCAGGCGACTCGTCATCAGTTGAGCCTTCTATAACAATAATAAGTCCGATGATTGGCATCGAAGCAGTTGTTGGTTGTCATTAGAGCAAGCATGGTTATTAAGATCTTTCAAAAACTTGCAAATAAAAATATGAAAAAATAATAAGTTAACAACAAAAATGAAATTGAAAATAAAATTTGTCAACAGTATGAGCCAGAGTAGCACCAACAAATCCAGCTCCAACGATGATTATAATTTTTTTAATACTGTCGTTATAGCATTAGCCGGTGTATAGTCATTTCACCATTTCACACAATGTTCGTTAAATTATTAAAAATTATGTTGTGGATGTTGAATTTTTGCGAAGGGTAACAATTGCTTTTGTATTGTATTGTATTGATTATTGATATAATGAAAAATATTGACAATGAAGAAGATGAAGTCAACAGTGAAAATGAGAAAAAAATATGGAAAAGAAAAAAGAAATGAAATTAAATTTGTTCATAATCAGATGCGTTATATACGTGTCATTGAGGTGGCGCTTACGTGGCACGAGTGTACATCACCACCCTATTATGAAACTGGAATTGTATGTGTAAGGTGGTATTTAATTCATTTGAAAGTTGTTTAAGGGGGTATTTAAACATCCGTAAAGTTATGATGCTAAAGCGAGTTTTACGGACAAGTTTAAAGGGGATTTGATGTATTTAGTCTATTTAATATATATTATTTCATCCCAAATTAATAGTATTTTAAATTTTTTTAACTTATGGTCGATAATATAATTTGACTTTATTATTAATTTTTACTAAAAGAATACACAAAATTAAAATGATAAGATGAAAATTTAAGGAAAATGCACAAGTACCCCCCCCCTCCCAGACTATGACTGAAATTTTAGAGGCACACCTTAACTATTCTAAGGTCCTATTCCCCTCCCCCCCCCCCCCCCACCAACTTATTTTTTGTAATTTTGTTCACCTTTTTTGCTTACGTGGCATCCAAATATCTCTTACGCGATCCAATTGTGTGGAGTCAGAGTGTGTCATGCAAGACAAAAGGTGTATAAAATTATAAAAAAAAATATGTTCGAGAGGGGGGGAGGGGGAGTAATATGACCTTAGTTTAGTTAAGGTGTGCCTTTGAGATTTTGGTCATATCCTGGGGATTACTTATGCATTTTTCCAATATTTAATTTAAAAATACAACACATAATATGATAATTTAATTCAAGATAACAATACAATACAATACATAACATAATAATTTAAATGCAAGATAACATAAAATACAATACATAGCAGAATAATTAATTCGCGATGAAACAAGAATCAAATCAAAAGATGTTGAACGTGTATTTGGAGTTCTGCAAAACGTTTTCCAATTATTCCAATACTATCACGTTTTTGGAGAAAGAAAGTGATACATGATATAATGACTACATGCATTATACTTTATAACATGATAACTGATAATCAACGTGATCCTAATGCACCAATTCAAGATGTCGTAGAGGCTTCAACTCTAAGGACGAAAACGGTGCTAGATGAAAATCTTTGGTTTAAACAACTTCTAACTAGACATAAAAAAAATAAGGACAAAACTGCTCATTTGAACTGCCTAATGCATTATAGAGCATTTTTGGGAACAACGTAATAATTTCAAAAATGAGTGTTTATGTAATTGCATTTCACTTTTATTTGAATTTGTTCATTGATGATGATATTTTCTTCCAATTTATGTTATTAAAATTTACAATAAAATATAATTTTATATTAAATAAAAAAATTTATCACATGAAAATTAATAAAGTTAATGAAGTAAGAAAATAAGAATGAAATAGAAATAATAATATAATATCGAGGAGAAAGAATTAAAAATTTTCTAGAGAGTAAAATAAAAAATTGAGTTAAAGTTGATTGTCTGAAAAAATAAAAAACTCTAAATTTAGAAAGAAACAGAATGTAGGATTGAAGATGCCCTAAATAAGAAAAGTATATTGAAGAATAGATGAAGCTAGATGTTCCAATCTTGGATAGATTAGGGTGGGAATGAAGTGTTCTAAAACTGCTAAATCACGCTCCACTTTTTCTTTGGATTAAATCACCCTCTTCGCATAAGACGGCAAACAGAACAATGCAGAGTGTATTATTTTATACAGTGTATTAAAATTGGTATCAATTAGTAAGTTTAGTATAGTATGTATAAATATTTTACGGTATGAAATAAGTATGTATTTGATAACCATTTTTATTTAGAAACTTAAATATATAAGATGTTAATTGTAAACAGTAAAATGTTTTCAAACAGAAACTTATTATCCACTTCATGCAAATTCATACAAAAAAAAATATAAAAAAACTCATATTCAAAAAAATAAAAAGCTTATTTAATATTTTTGGAAAAAAACACACCAGAAATTGATATCAACAAAAACATTATTACGTGATAATTCTTTAAAAAAATGACAAGTAAAAAGGAGGAAGGATGAACAAAAATAGGAGATTGATATTATTAATTAGGAGATTGATAAGAATTAAAATAACGACCAATAAATTGAGGCAAAATTGAGATTGTTATAAATTTATTGAGTTAAACGGATTGTCCATTAAGCTTATCATAAACTTATCCTTATCATGGATATATATTCCCAATGTGATATGAACCTTTTTGGAATAGAAATGTAACTAGTAATGTGACATTAAACATGGTGAACTTTTGGTTGATTTATGTACCTATAAATAGAGATATCATTCATCATTGTAACATACACTTGAATAAAAGAAAGTCTTCTCTTCCATCCTACTTCTCTTGTCTTCGTCTATTTATATTTATATTGCCATGAGCTTGATTTTATAACACGTTATCAGCACGAGTCTCTAGCCAATTGAGAGTGAGTTTTAGTTTTTCTTTAACTCATGTTTTGGTTGATCTCGTTATGAGAATCAAGGTATTATTCTCATAAAATGAGGTATGTATTTTCTAAAATATTTTATGATTTAGAATAAAATAGTATCCAGTCACTAACAATTATCAGGAACCAAAGGCATATACAACTATTGGTTGAATATGACATGCTATACAAAACTTCTTAAATGGAAGATGGTATATATAAAATTTTAATAGCATGAGTTTGAATATTACTTTGATTGTTTTGAAAGACTCAAAGGGTAAGTCATATTATACTTCGCTCTATTATACCGTTGGTTAAGGGTAAGATGATGGATTCAAGTTTCATCGCACCAAAAGGTTAAGACATCAGGTTAAAGTCTGGATGCACCATAATGAAAAAAATGTTTGAGGGTAAGACGGTAGATTCATGTTCTATCGCACCAAGAGGATAAGACATCAATTTGAATTTTGGTGCACCATAATTGGGTTCAAGTCCCATAGAATTATGGAGTAACACGCCTTATATGGGTAAGACATTGAGTTTGAGTCAATGCACCATTGTGATGATAAAACGATGACTAAGGCAAAAATAATATATTTTTAATGAAAAATATTGAAATTTGTCTCATGAATTTGCTCCATTCCCTAAAACAAATGTGGTAGCAGTATATGATAAGTTTGAAATTTGTCCACCTGCTCCATTCTATTATACAAATGTGATTGCAGTAAATAATAAGTCTGAAAGATGACAACTGATTGAATGTATGAATAAGGGCGTGGATGAACAAAATTATAAGTCATCAATATGGCTAAATGAAGAACACTATGGGTTCTCCAAAGAGTCCTTCAAAATGTGAAGGTAATTTTTATTATCAAAATGGTATGAAAGGTCATTGGGCTTGCGATCTTGTCGACCCAATATTTGATAAGTTTTATAAATCCTCCATCAAAATAAAAGAATATAAAGTGGTGGTGCACTTTACTTTCAAAGTGATGTTGAGATCTGTCATGGAAATATGATGAATTTTAATGCCATGACAATGTGTTTATAATGAAAATTTATGAAGTACATATAAATGATTAGTCCATTCCTTGAAGAGAATGTGACATGTGATGAGTATCGCGAATGCTCGACAATTTTATAAATGGGTCAAGATATGTAAAATCATTATGGGTTGGATATATGCCACAACTCATCTCTATGGAAGGTTTGAGAAAAAATGATATATGTCACGTCTCATCTCTATGGGAAGTTTGAGAGAAATAAATAAATTTTATTTGTCATGAATGGTCAATGGTCGTGTGCATTTATACGTCATGGATTTATGGTATGTTTATTATGAACTACCGAAAGGGCCAAAAGAAAGAAGTAATTCTTGCCTATAAAGGTTGTAGTCATGATCAAATATGTTGTGTGACAATACAAATTGGTCATTTGTTATGTACCTATGGTACAACAAATTAAAGCAAGAAATATGTCTTGATTGTAATAATTTTGACCATGACAATAACAATACAGTTTTCTCCTTGAAGGAGATGTTCACCATATAGATGGCGTCATGAAATATGTGATAGTACACATAAATTAATTACATGCTCTAACGAGTTCTGATATTGAAAAAAGAATAATATTAGGGTATGATTGTAGTAAGTCTCAAAAGAAATCTTTTAAGTTTCGAATGAATTGAGAAGGAATATTGAGACTATAAATTATGATAAGGTCAGAATCTGAAATTTTTTATTATAGTTGTGTATTTTGATGACTTGAATGTCATTAGCACTCTTAAAGAGCTTCCAAAAGTTGTTGAGTGTTTTAAAGGGTGAAAAGGTCTTGGTAAGACAGAATGTTGTCTTGACCTACAGATTGAAAAATTGACAAATAAAATATTTGTCCATCAATCAACATACACAGAAAACTTTTGATGTGATTTTTATATAGATAAATCACATTTATTGAGTACCCCAATGATTATGAGATCGTTTGAAATAAATGACGATTCATTTTGATCTTAAGAGAAGGATGAAGAGCTTCTTGGTGATGAAACTTCATATTTTAGTGCAATGAGGGTACTAATGCAACTTGCTAACAATAATCGACCAGATGTCTGTTTTGCAGTAAATTTACTGACAAGATTCGGTTCCTCCACAACAAAAGGACATTGAAATGGTGTTATGTATATACTTGAATATCTTTGAAGGACCATAGACATGGTTTCATTCTATTCCGGAGAATTCAAGTCAGATATGATTGGTTACACAGATGCTGAATATTTATCTGATCCCCATAAACCACAATCTCAAACATGCTATTTGTTTGCATATGGAGGCACAATAATATCATGGTGATCAATGAAGAAAATGTTGCTACTCAGAAATAAAAGCCCTTCATGAAACAAGTCGAGAGTGC
Source organism: Solanum lycopersicum (assembly GCF_036512215.1). Lineage (NCBI taxonomy): Eukaryota > Viridiplantae > Streptophyta > Magnoliopsida > Solanales > Solanaceae > Solanum > Solanum lycopersicum. The sequence goes on along the minus strand of NC_090803.1, from coordinate 20,583,469 downwards.
GTCTGGTTGAGATAAATGACTCACCATATTCAAGAAATATGTGATTTTTCTTTTAAAAAGAATATACCAATTACAATGTACGAAGATTTGAGACATCATTGCAAGAAATTAAGTGATATTTTAATCAGCGGAGTATAATACGCATTGCACTCTTTTTCCCTTGACAGAGGTTTTGTCCCACTGGGTTCTCCTGGCAAGGTTTTTAATGAGGTAACAAATAGTGCGTATCAGAAGATATATGTACTCTTTTTCCTTCACTAGAATTTTTTCCCACTGAGTTTTTTTCCTAGTAAGGTTTTAACGAGGCACATTATCTATGGACATCCAAGGGGGAGTGTTGTAAATCTATTGAATTAAGTGGATTGTCCATTAAGCTTATCATAACTTATCCTTATCATGGATATATATATTTCCAAGGTGATATGAACCTTTTTGGGATAGAAATGTATCCAGTAATGTGACATTAAACATGGTGACCTTTTGATTGATTTATCTACCTATAAATAGAAATATCATTCACCATTGTAACATACACTAGAATAAGAAAAAAGTTTTCTCTTCCATCTTACTTCTCTTGTCTTCATCTCTTTATATTTATATTTATATTGCCATGAGCTTCATTTTATAACATAGATATTGATATTCTATCTGTTATAGAATACAATAACTAAGGAGAAGATATTACTAATTAGTTTATTAAAATTATTCTAATGTATTTGCCATTTTATGTCTATTAATTTATCATTTGTTAGAAATCTAATGATATATATTTTGGAACTTAGTTTGTCTTGTTAAAAATAGTAGTAATATCCACTCTTAAATATGTTATTTGTTAAATTTACCTGATTCTCGACTATTCTTTAACCAATTTTTGCTCTAATGGAAGAGATAATATGGATGACCATTAGGGCAGAGTGGGGTGGTGAAAACTCTTAACGAGGCGGGGCATGGGAGCATTTAACATGGAGGGGGTGATAGGTGAGGGCAAATGTAATGACCCATAAAGTCAATTTGAAATTTCTTCTAAAGTTATAGTTTTACCCTTTCAATAGTTGCCCCGAGTAATTTTATGATCAGTCGGTAAAGTTGATTTGAGAATTTCAACTATTTGATAACTACGATTATTTAATGGATGGATATACATTAAATAATTTATTCATTTATTCAATGGTTAATGGGCTAAGTCAAAGTGTTAAATTAATACCCTATATTAACCCATATATATATATAAAGAGTTAGTGAGATGTAACTTCTATTTTATTGTAACATGAAAAAAAAGCGACATAAGCTTCGAAGACGAGCCACGAGTAAAATTCTATCTACCCTTTTTCATTTTTTTCTTATCAATTATTAATGTTTGATAGGGAAATAGTAACAGTTAGAGGATAGGCATTAATGGGTTTAAAAAAAATTGGAGTTATAAGGGTAGGTTATTTTATTTAGTTTTATTTATAATTTGTTGATTTAGGGGACAAGATACGCATGCCCTCATTAATTAGTGATCACATCCTTTTCCATTTGAGAAATTAAAATTTGAAAAGATTCTCAGATGATTTGTACGTATAATTGGATGATTGCTTGGGTTCTCGATTCAAGTTACTGAATGTAATTTAACGATAATTTAGGGTTCAATCTTGTTTTAGTTAATTGTTATAATTGCTTTATAAAGTTTTATCTTATTTTTGATACATTAAGATAGATATTTAAATAGTTATTGTATTATATTATATGAATATTATTAGATTTATGATATTGAACCAAATTGGGACTTAACCCTATGCTTGAAACTTGGAAAATATGATCATTGAAATATCAATTGACATCAAGACTTCAGAACTTGATTATAAATAATTGAGTGAGTTCTTGGGTCTAGGCTAGACATGTAGTGATATGAATGTTGTAAATTTTGAAATCTTATTGTGATTATCTATTTGAATAGATTTCTTTGAGTTGGAAGTACAACGAAAAGGGAAGGCTCAAGTTTTGAAGTGATTGTTCTACTATTTGAGGCAAGTGAATTTCTAAACTCTTCTTAAGTGTATGAAATGCGTGTATTTCCTTGTGGTATATGTTTGGGAGTAACGGGATTGGTGATGGGTTGACTTGTCCACATTGCTTAATTATAATGATGAAAAAAAGGGATAACAAAAGGCAATGTGATTATTGTTTATGTGTTATGTGTTGAGAAAGGGTTGAAGGCTTGTTGAATCATTGTTGATGTGATTTCATGTTTGTGTGGTTGTGAACTGTGCGATGTTATAAAAATGGTCATCTCCTCATTATTTGTGTGAGATTGTCATCTGCATTATTCTGAGGCATTGGTTGTTACAAGTGTTATGTGCATTGAGAAAGAATGAGTACTTAAGAGGATGTACCATTTCGAGGGACGTATCGCACGCCGCGATGGATAATATATTTCGAGGGATGTATCACACGCTGCGATGGTTACTACTATCGAGGATCATGTCGTGCACCGCGACAGATGCATGGACAGATATGTCCCCCATGGGTCCCGGACTAAGAGACAGCGGGTGTGTATCACTAGGTCAGGCATGCATCATTATACTTGACATTGCATTCCATTGCATTGCACATGCTTATCAGTAGTGAACTTTGATATTGTGTTTTGCTGATCTTGTGAATGCCTTTCTGTGAAACTTGTGATTGATGAATACTGAGCTTGTTTTTAGGATATAAAATTTGTTAAAGTGTTGTTGTTGAGGATATGTAATTTGGCAAGGTATTATTGTTAAGGATATGTAATTTACCAAAGTATTGTTGTTGAAGATATGTAATTTACCAAAGTGTTGTTGTTGAGGATATGTAATTTGTCCAATTGTCGTTGTAGAGGATATATAATTTGTCTAAGTGTTGTTGTTGAGCTACGTGTTATGTAAGTTGTGAGCTGTTAGGTTGGGTTGGTTTTAATGCAGGTTGTAGTTGTAGAGGTTCGGTTGGGGGTGGTAGGAGTACCCGTATATCATCCCCTTAGCTTGTGTTTAGAGGTTTACTTGCTGAGTACCGTGTGGTTTGGTACTCACCCCTTGCTTCTACAAATTTTTGTAGGTTATGAGCCTGGATTTTTGTTGAACTTGTCATTCTCTTCTTTTCCGAAGCTTCTTGGAGATTTGTGAGGTAGCTGTTTACATCTCAGCGGACTTTCTTCTCCATAATTATGATCTTGTTCTATTCTAGAAACAAGTTCATTTGAGACGTGAGTTTTTCTTTTGAATCAATTGTAATACTTTAGAGGCTTGTACACGTGACAACCAGGTTTTGGGGTATAATGTAAGTCGATAGTAAGTTTTCCGCATTTTATTGTAATAAGTTGAGTTTTAGGCTGACTTGTCTTGGTGGGATAAGACAAGTTCCATCACGTCCATTTTTGGGTTGTGACAAAATGGTATTAGAGCCCCAGGTTCATAGGTCTCACGTGTGTACAAGTCGAGTCTAAGTAGAATCTCGAGGATCGGTACGGAGACATATGTATTTATCTTCGAGAGGCTATATGACTTTTAAGAATAATCTTCACTTTTTGAATCTCTCTCATTCATCCTTTGTCTGATTTGGATTCACATCGCTTCATTCCATTCTCTCTCACTTATGTGATGACTCATGCGTAGTTCTTCACGTGAGTAGTTGATGTCGTCTATGATTTGAAGGTTAGATCCGCTATTACGATGAGAGTAATATACTTATTAAAAAAATGTGTGGTTAGATTTAAAAAGTTCAACAATTTCAATGGGCTGTATAAGATTAGTTACCCTAGTAAAGTGAATAGTTGTTATGTGGTATACACAATAATTAGAGTGGTTTAAACAGTGAAAGTGAAATGATTAAAGGGAGATCTAGATAATGGACATGTGATTTTGTAAACTGCAATTAGTAAAGTTATCATAACATGAATGAGTTGCTTAGAAAATGATTATAATAATGATGAATCAATTAAGGTTAGAATTTGTACCATAACAATATTGATGCTTACTTTGTTAGAGTTATGGAGTGTGTTACTTTTGTTATTGACCTGATCTACAAAGGGATGCAAATCGCTTTGGATAAGAAGCCGAAAAGATTTGATAGTGTATGTTAGTTACTTAATGAGACAGAAATGTGTAGGTTATTTGGGTACAATATTCTCGATAGATATGATGTGTCCTAGTGGTGGATTTAACAGATTTCATAAGGTGATACTAATGGTACATGAAAATGGGTATGTTGATGTCAAGTGCGATTACAAACCACTTAAAGAGTTACCAATTGTATCACATGTTCATGTAATGAGATTCAATGTTGTATTCACATTTGAGAAACCAAATAGCTTGTTAATACACACGAATGAGTTAAGCATTATTTATAAGGAAGCATTTAGTGGTGGATCGTTGATAAAATATTAATGCTTTAAGATTAAAAGTGTATTCGAAGGATTCTATATGAGGACGATGATTTCTTTTTAAGGTCCAATGAAATAGATAGATACCAAAATTGCAAGCTTATGGATAAAGAAAGTCCCAAAGAATATACTTGTGTAAAGGTAATTGAGGATTTTAGTAAGAAGTGCATATAAAAGTGAGATAGTCCTTTGGATTTGATGAATATAATCAAGTTTGAGGCGTCATATTGATGAAAATGTTGGCTTCGTGATGATGATAAGAGCTAATTGAGCATGATGGTAATAAGAGTTCGTGATGAATTGTGATTGAGATGCATCTATATAATAAAGATTGTTGGTTAAATAAATTTTGTATTATAATGATGACTTGAGAGTATTTAAGGTTGCGATTTGATACTATTGGGTAGCTTGATTGCATGAAAAGTTATAGGAGATGTTGAGAAACCGCTTGAATAAAATTGAAAGGAGCTAGAGTTATAAATGAAAAGAATTAGGGTAATGTAGTTTAGTCTTTGGAAAAAAGTGCGAACAATAATGTTTTATTCTGATTGCAAGGGCTAAGAAGGTATCTTCAGAGGAGTTGAAAGTTGGTTTCAGATACATTGGTTTCCTTCGTTTTGCTCTTGTTATGGTACTAGTTTCACAGGTTCATCAAATTAGTTAAAAACTATTGGATAAGGCTTGAAAAAAAAAGGGTGTCAAGACAGATGTAACGACAAATTTTTTTATGATTTTGAATTTGATAATGAATATGGTGAATTTTTTTAGTGAATTATATGATAAGGTTAATGGAGAGGCGATCAATTATAGGCTAATATATGTGAATTCATAAAAATCTTCAAGGTATGAGTTAATGTTGATAGATAAGGAGATTGAGTGACACAGTTCGTCGAATACTCGATTTTCCTTGTAGCTTAGAATTGTGATAGTGTATTTGTCAAGGTATGAATTGGTAATGTAAGAAAGGATGGATCACATTGAGTATAAAGCATTTGGAAGGACTTAAAAGTTGAGTAGTACAATTGGTTACTTTTGATTGTTACACCTATGGGGTATTCACATAATGATATAGTTAGAGGATAAGGTAAAAATATCATGGGTTGTTGATCAAATAATAAGATTGGTGAGCGAGTCAATAAAAGAAATACTAGTTTAGTGTATTGAAGGGTTCATGATGTTTAGAATTTTGTGTCATGAGAAGAATATCAGGAAAGTGAATGATAAGACCTATCATATAAGTCATTGGTTTGTAGTTGAAGGATTTATTGATCTTTGCCTATGAAGTTAGATATGACTATGATATGTGAACTATTTCTGTACAGACTTACCAGGAAGTTATAATCGATTTTTTTTCCTAAGGATTGAGTTTTGTTTGGGTGACAAGTAATGATGTTGGGAAGATTATATGTGGTTATGTCGAGCTAGATTGTTTAAATTATGATAGGTTACTTATTGATGTTCAACGGTGTGGACCTACAATTCTACATGATTAATAAGAATTTAGAGAGGACTAAAACTACTTTGTCGTGGGATGATATAGATTGTCTTATGTGTTACATAAGTAATTGATGGTAAATGGAGGTTATGAGCGTATAGTATATAGGATTATTGAAGTGAACACAAATATTTATTAAGTATTGGCATGAGGTATATGATGATTTTGAATGATAGTGAAAATTTAGGATCTAAAAGATTACGTGGAGTTGACATTGTACATAACTCAATAACAATATATTGATAGGAAAGTACTTCTATTTTTAAAATTTGTGTTATCAGCCTCGGGTTTGAGATTTGTATTTGTCATAAATTACTCATTTGGAAAGAGAGAGCACCATACTTTGAAAATCTTGGAAGTGATAATATGTTTGATATGGGCACGTTGGAAGAATTACTTAGAATTATACGACTTTGGTTCTATACATTCTTATGTGACCACTTATTCGTTCTTACATGATTTGGAGTATGATTCGTTGCATATGTCCACCTGTGTTTCTACATCTATGGGTGAATTCCTAGTGGTGGATCAGATATACTGATCCTCTATTTTTCTCTTCGTAGGGTAGGATCCTTGAGCATATTTGGGTATTTCAGTTAGGATAGATTTGATGTTGTATGAAATAGCGAAAGTATATCTATAATTCTACGCGCGCAATGTTGCTTATGAGAACTTATATAAGAGTTATTATGAAGAGTTACCATTGTCTAAGAATATTGTTAGAGATCTACATTTTGAAGAAGTATCACTTGTTGGTTATTTACTTGATATTATTCTCCTTTGGGTTAGATAAGTTTGATTCTTCCTTGATTAGTACTTGATGTCTAAAAATCAAATTTTTATAGTTTAAGCTTGTGGAAAGTTTATGTTGTGACAATGGAATCTTGATAAAATCTGTGATGATTTTTGCAATATGAGTATATGATGGTTGGTTCAAGTTCATTTCTGATGGTATTGGGTATTTATTCAGAATGTTATCTTTGTTATGTGAGAACAAATTTGTTATGATTGTGTTATAATCCAGTGGGTTTCAGTTTAGATTGGATTCATGGGTTAGTCTATGACTCGGTCTTGATTTGCAAATCTTTCAAAGTTAAATCTCGAAGCTTTCTTGGTAATTTACTTTGATGGAATGGTCCTAAAGATGAGTTGATCACTTGGAGAGGTGAATACAACTCAGAAAAATCATAACTTAGGATTTTTGGTAACTTCTGTTATTCCTCTTTCTCCTTCTTTAAGTTCGAGGACGAACATGATTTTTAGTGGTGGATAATGTAATGACCCATAAAGTCAATTTGAAATTTCTTCTAAAGTTATAGTTTTACCCTCTCAATAGTTGCCCCGAGTAATTTTATGATCAGTCGGTAAAGTTGATTTGAGAATTTCAACTATTTGATAACTACGATTATTTAATGAATGGATATATATTAAATAATTTATTCATTTATTCAATGGTTAATGGGATAAGTCCAAGTGTTAAGTTAATACCCTATATTAACCCATATATAGAAAGAGTTAATGCGACGTAACTTCTATTTTATTGTAACATGAAAAAAAAGCGACATAAGCTTCGAAGATGAGCCACGGGTAAAATTCTATCTACGTTTTTCATTTTTTTTCTTATCAATTATTAATGTTTGATAGGGAAATAGTAACAGTTAGAGGATAGGATTAATGGGTTTAAAAAAATTGAAGTTATAAGGGTAGGTTATTTTATTTAGTTTTATTTATAATTTGTTGATTTAGGAGACAAGATACGCATGCCCTCATTAATTAGTGATCACATCCTTTTCCATTTGAGAAATTAAAATTTGGAAAGATGCTCAGATGGTTTGTACGTATAATTGGATGATTGCTTGGGTTCTCGATTCAAGTTACTGAATGTAATTTAACGATAATTTAGGGTTCAATCTTGTTTTAGTTAATTGTTATAATTGCTAGATAAAGTTTTGTTTTATTTTTGATACATTAATATATATAGTTAAATAGTTCTTGTATTATATTATATGAATATTAATAGATTTATGATATTGAACCAAATTGGGACTTAACCCTATGCTTGAAACTTGGAAAATATGATCATAGAAATGTCAATTGACATCAAGACTTCAGAACTTGATTATAAATAATTGAGTGAGTTCTTGGGTCTAGGCTAGACATGTAGTGATATGAGTTTTGTAAATTTTGAAATATTATTGTGATTATCTATTTGAATAGATTTCTTTGAGTTGGAAGTACAACGAAAAGGGAAGGCTCAAGTTTTAAAGTGATTGTTCTACTATTTGAGGCAAGTGAATTTCTAAACTCTTGTTAAATGTATGAAATGCGTGTATTTTCTTGTGATATATGTTTGGGAGTACCGGGATTGGTGATGGGTTGACTTGTCCACATTGCTTAATTATAATGATGAAAAAAAAGGGATAACAAAAGGCAATGTGATTATTGTTTATGTGTGATGTTTTGAGAAAGGGTTGAAGGCTTGTTGAATCATTGTTGATGTGATTTCATGTTTGTGTGGTTGTGAACTGTGCGATGTTATGAAAATGGTCATCTCCTTATTATTTGTGTGAGCTTGTCATCTGCATTATTCTGAGGCATTGGTTGTTACAAGTGTTATGTGCATTGAGAAAGAATGAGTACTTAAGAGGATGTACCATTTCGAGGGACGTATCGCGCGCTGCGATGGATACTATATTTTGAGGGACGTATCACGCTCCGTGATGGTTACTATTATCGAGGGTCGTGTCGTGCGCCGCGACAGATGCATGGACAGATATGTCCCCGTTGGGTCCCGGTGTAACGACCTGTTTAGTCGTTTTGAGCAGCAGACTTTATTTCTGGAAAAACTGGCAGAAGCGACGGACCCCACGACGGACCGTCATGGGCACGACAAACCGTCGCAGGGTCTCGTTTCAAAACACTTAGAAAATCTGAAATTGGGTACTGAAAATCAACTCTCTGAACTTCGTGACGGAATGGCAGGACGGACCGTCACAGGCAGGACGGACCGTCACAGGCGTGACGGACCGTCATAGATTTTTCAGTGGAAATTGAGTCTCTGACCCTTGCGACGACCTGCAGGACGGACCGTCGCAGGCACGATGGCCCATCACAGGTTGCGCAATCCCAGTCTGGGTCGGATTTCTTGATACGTTTTAAGGGACGTTTTTGACTATTCTTGCCTTAATTATAAAGTTAGAGGGTTAAGGATTATAAGTCTAATTACTTGGGGTTAAAAGAGTTAACCTTAAGTTAATTAGTGGGGTATTATTGTCATCTTTTATTCTTAATTATATACTAATTAGGGTAAAAGAAAGAGGGTTTGAATAAAGAAAATAGAAAGAACAAGAGAGAGAGAGAGAATCGAACGAGAAGGGAGAAACAAAGCTTTGGGAAAATTCTTGCTTGATTCAATTCTTCGGTGGAGGTAGGTTATGGTTTCATGCTTTCATAAGTAAACTCTTAATAGTGAATGATATGTATTGGTAGTATTGTAAACCCTACTATATGCTTAATGGTATGTTTGCATGAATATGATTATGTGATTGTGATAAGATAAGCATGATGAAAATATTGAATCCCAAATCTTGAAAAGAAACTTTAATATACATTATTAATGATGATGCCTTGGTATAGAAGAAGGCTTGATGAATTAAAGTAATGGGATTGATGGTGCCTTGGTATAGAGAAGGCTTGATGATTTACAGAATGATATTAGTGGATCGGAGTGTCACGTACCGACACATGTAGGGGATCGGAGTGTCACGTTCCGACACATGTAGGGGATCGGAGTGTCACGTACCGACACATGTAGGGGATCGGAGTGTCACGTTCCGACACATAGAATTAGGGGATCGGAGTGTCACCTACCGACACATAGTATTAGTGGATCGGAGTGTCACGTACCGACACATGTAGGGGATCAGAGTGTCACGTTCCGACACATAGAATTAGAGGATCGGAGTGTCACGTACCGACACATAGTAGTAGGGGATCGGAGTGTCACGTACCGACACAAGAGGAAGAAAGATAATGAATCTTGAAAGATGATAATATACTCAACTTAATAAACTTAATTCCCAAATGAGTATGGTGTTGAGGCTTGAGCCCTCATGGATGAACTTGATGGTACTTATTGATGATTATAGTACTTGTTGTTGCTACATGTTGAGTTTTATAGTTGATTTACGATAATATTTGATATATACTGTTCCCTATTTTGAGTTGGACGATGATATCTACTCAGTACCCGTGTTTTGTACTGACTCCTACTTTTATGTTTTTCTTCTTGTTATTTGTGGAGTGCAGCAAACGTGCCGTCATCTTTGACTCAACAGTAACTCAAGCCAGTCTTCGTCACACCGGATCTTCAGGGTGAGCTAACGCTTCTAGCTTGGACTGGATCTTCTCCTTCATGTCTTGATTCCTTGAACTTCCGGCATGGACTAGCTTCTTATGTATTTTTAGCTTCTTAGAAACTCTTAAAATTAGTAGTTTAAAGTAGATGTTCTTGTGATGATGACTTCCAGGTTTTGGGAATAATAGATGTTGAATATTGATAGTTATTGAATTGGTTTTTATTAATGAGTTTAAGTCTTCCGCATTACTTTCTGTTGTTATTACATTGAAATGTTAAGGTTTAGATTGGTTGGTTCACTCACATAGGAGGGTAAGTGTGGGTGCCAGTCGCGGCCCGGATTTGGGTCGTGACAAACTTGGTATCAGAGCATTAGGTTCATTGTTTTCATCACACAAGAACGAGTCTAGTAGAGTCTTAAGGAACGGTAGGGGGACGCCTTTACTTTTCTTTGAGAGGCTATAAGACTTTAGGAAAATTCCATTCTTTCTTTCTTTCGTGCTACTACTTGGATCCAATTGGTATCTAGGTGATACAAATTGGTATCTGACCATCTTCACTCTATTTCGCGGATGGTTAGAACTAGAGCAACGACTGCGCCAACACTAACATCGGCAAGACAAGAAGCGTCTGAGCCAGCCACTGGGGCTGTGGCTCGAGGAAGAGCAACGGCAAGAGACCGTGGTAGAGGTCGTGGGAGGACGTCCTCTAGAAGAAGAGGACAAACACCTAGCCCATCTGATGCTAGGGCGGTGACTCCTCCACCAACTGAGGAAGTAGTAAGAGAGGGTGAGGAAGGGGAGAATGAACAAGTGCAAAATGAGGAATTGCCACCCCAACCTACCCCAGAGATGAACAATCAGGTTCTCGCTTATCTTAGTGGGTTATCTGATCAGGGTCAGACACCCCCAGTGTTTTCTGCACCAGCACCTCAGGCTCCGGAGGTACAACATGCGGCTACTATGGCTCCCCGCATGGATGTTCCATTGGAAATAGGCACGTTTCCACGTCTGACTACTGGGCTTATAATGACGAATGATCAGCATGAACTTTTCAGTATGTTCTTGAAATTGAAACCTCCAGTCTTCAAGGGTGCGGAATCTGAGGATGCTTACGATTTTCTGGTTGACTGTCATGAGCTACTACACAAGATGGGTATAGTAGAACGGTTTGGTGTTGAGTTCGTGAGTTATCAGTTTCAAGGGAACGCCAAAATGTGGTGGCGATCCCATGTTGAGTGTCAACCAACAGAGGCACCACCTATGACTTGGGCCTCATTCTCTAGCTTGTTTATGGAGAAGTATATCCCCCGGACTTTGAGGGATAGGAAAAGGGATGAGTTCTTGAGCCTAGAGCAAGGTAGGATGTCGGTTACTACATATGAGGCTAAGTTTCGTGCATTATCAAGGTATGCCACCCAACTTTGTTTCAGTCCACAAGAGCGGATTCGCCGTTTTGTGAAGGGTTTGAGATCAGAGTTGCGGATTTCAGCCTTACAGGTAGCGGCTACAACGAAATCCTTTCAAGAAGTGGTGGACTTCGTGATAGAGGTAGAGGGAGTGAAAAGCCCAACTTCAAGAGTTGTTGAGCAAAGGCTTCATTAGACCAAGTGCATCTCCTTGGGGTGCTCCGATTTTGTTTGTGAAGAAGAAGGATGGGAGTTTTCGGATGTGCATAGCCTACCGGCAGTTGAACAAGGTAACCATAAAGAACAAGTATCCTCTTCCTCGCATTGATGACTTGTTCGATCAGTTACAAGGTGCTTGTGTCTTCACTAAGATTGACTTGAGATCCGGTTGTCATCAATTGAAAATACGGGCAACGGATGTGCCAAAGACTGCTTTTAGAACCAGGTATGGGCATTACGAATTTGTAGTGATGTCTTTTGGTCTTACGAATGCCCCTGCTGCGTTCATGAGTTTGATGAACGGGATTTTTAAGCGGTATTTGGATCTCTTTGTAATCGTATTTATTGATGATATACTGATATACTCTAAAAGTAAGGAGGAACATGAGGAGCATTTGAGAATGGTATTGGAAATGTTGAGGGAGAAAAAGCTTTATGCCAAGTTCTCTAAGTGTGAGTTTTGGCTAGATGCAGTGTCCTTCTTGTGGCACGTGTTTTCTAAAGAAGGAGTGATGGTGGATCCTTCTAAGATTGAGACAGTGAAGAATTGGGTAAGACCTACTAATGTGTCAGAAATAAGGAGCTTTGTTGGGTTAGCTAGCTACTACCGCCGATTCGTCAAGGGATTCTCTTCTATTGCTTCCCAACTGACGAACTTGACTAAGCAAAATGTTCCATTTGTATGGTCGGATGAGTGTGAGGAAAGCTTTCAGAAGCTCAAGACTTTGTTGACTACCGCACCTATCCTTACCTTGCCAGTAGAGGGTAAGAACTTCATTGTTTATTGTGATGCATCCTATTCTGGTTTGGGTGCAGTACTAATGCAAGAGAAGAGTGTGATTGATTATGCTTCAAGGAAATTAAAGGTGCATGAACGTAACTATCCAACCCATGATTTGGAATTGGCTGCGGTAGTGTTTGCATTAAAGCAATGGAGACACTATTTATATGGGGTTAAGTGTGAGGTCTACACGGATCATCGTAGCCTTCAGTATGTCTTTACTCAGAAAGATTTGAACTTGAGGCAGAGGAGATGGATGGAACTACTGAAGGACTACGACATCACTATTTTGTATCATTCGGGGAAGGCGAATGTTGTAGCGGATGCTTTAAGTAAAAAGGCGGGAAGCATGGGAAGTCTAGCTCACTTGCAAGCTTCTAGACGCCCACTGGCTAGAGAGGTTCAAACTCTAGCTAATGACTTGATGAGATTAGAAGTAAATGAGTGGGGAGGATTGTTGGCTTCTGTGGAGGCAAGATCTTCCTTTCTTGACAAGATTAAGGGAAGACAGTCTGATGATGAGAAACTGCGCAGAATTCAAGATAAGGTATTGCGAGGAGAGGCTAAGGAAGCACAAATCGATAAGGAAGGTGTTTTGAGGATCAAGGGAAGGGTATGTGTACCCCGCGTTGATGATTTGATCAACACTATTCTGACAGAGGCTCATAGTTCAAAGTATTCGATACATCCGGGTGCAACCAAGATGTACCGTGACCTAAAGCAACACTTTTGGTGGAGTAGAATGAAGCGTGATATTGTTGATTTTATTGCCAGATGTCCAAACTATCAACAAGTAAAGTGTGAACACTAGAGGCCCGGAGGAACCCTTCAGAGAATGCCCATTCCGGAATGGAAGTGGGAAAGAATTGCAATGGACTTTGTGGTTGGTCTTCCCAAGACATTGGGAAAGTTTGATTCTATTTGGGTAATTGTTGATAGGTTAACTAAGTCTGCTCACTTCATTCCGGTCAAGGTGACTTACAATGCAGAGAAGTTAGGCAAACTTTACATCTCGGAAGTGGTGCGATTGCATGGGATTCCACTATCCATCATATCAGATAGAGGTACGCAGTTTACTTCTAAGTTTTGGAAAACATTGCATGCGAAATTGGGTACTAGGTTGGACCTTAGTACTGCGTTTCATCCTCAGACCAATGGTCAGTCTGAGAGAACGATTCAAGTATTGGAAGATATGCTTCATGCATGTGTGATAGAGTTTGGTGGCCATTGGGATAGCTTCTTACCCTTAGCGGAGTTTTCATACAATAATAGCTATCACTCAAGCATTGATATGGCTCCATTTGAAGCATTGTATGGTAGGAGATATAGGTCTCTCCCATTGGTTGGTTTGATGCATTTGAGGTTAGGCCTTGGGGTACTGACCTTTTGAGGGATTCGATAGAGAAAGTGAAGTCTATTCAAGAAAAACTTCTAGCGGCGCAAAGTAGACAAAAAGAATATGCAGATCGAAAGGTTAGAGACTTAGAGTTCATGGAGGGTGAACAAGTCTTGTTGAAAGTTTCACCAATGAAAGGGGTGATGCGGTTTGGTAAAAGGGGTAAACTAAGTCCAAGGTACATTGGACCATTTGAAGTACTTAAGCGAGTAGGAGAGGTGGCTTATGAGTTAGCCTTGCCTCCAGGGCTGTCCGGAGTGCATCCGGTATTCCATGTGTCGATGTTGAAAAGATACAATGGGGATGGAAACTACATTATCCGTTGGGATTCAATTTTGCTTGATGAGAACTTGTCTTATGAGGAGGAGCCTGTTGCTATTTTAGATAGAGAAGTTCGCAAGTTGAGGTCAAGAGAGATTGCATCCATCAAGGTGCAATGGAAGAATCGACCGGTTGAAGAAGCCACTTGGGAGAAGGAGGCAGATATGCAAGAAAGATACCCACATCTGTTTAAAGATTCAGGTACTCCTTCCCGCCCTTGTTTTTCTTCTTGTGATCGTTCGGGGACGAACGATGGGTAAATTGGTATCTATTGTAACGACCTGTTTAGTCGTTTTGAGCAGCAGACTTTATTTCTGGAAAAACTGGCAAAAGCAACGAACCCCACGACGGACCGTCATGGGCACGACGGACCATCGCAGGGTCTCGTTTCAAAACCCTTAGAAAATCTGAAATTGGGTACTAAAAATCGACTCTCTGAACTTCGTGACAGAACGGCAGGATGGACCGTCACAGGCGTGACGGACCGTCATAGATTTTTCAGTGGAAATTGACTCTCTGACCCTTGCGACGACCTGCAGGACAGACCGTCGCAGGCACGACGGCCCGTCACAGGTTGCGCAATCCCAGTCTGGGTCGGATTTCTTGATACGTTTTAAGGGACGTTTTTGACTATTCTTGCCTTAATTATAAAGTTAGAGGGTTAAGGATTATAAGTCTAATTACTTGGGGGTTAAAAGAGTTAACCTTAAGTTAATTAGTGGGGTATTATTGCCATCTTTTATTCTTAATTATATACTAATTAGGGTAAAAGAAAGAGGGTTTGAATAAAGAAAATAGAAAGAACAAGAGAGAGAGAGAATCGAACGAGAAGGGAGAAACAAAGCTTTGGGAAAATTCTTGCTTGATTCAATTCTTCGGTGGAGGAAGGTTATGGTTTCATGCTTTCATAAGTAAACTCTTAATAGTGAATGATATGTATTGGTAGTATTGTAAACCCTACTATATGCTTAATGGTATGTTTGCATGAATATGATTATGTGATTGTGATAAGATAAGCATGATGAAAATATTGAATCCCAAATCTTGAAAAGAAACTTTAATATACATTATTAATGATGATGCCTTGGTATAGAAGAAGGCTTGATGAATTAAAGTAATGGGATTGATGGTGCCTTGGTATAGAGAAGGCTTGATGATTTACAGAATGATATTAGTGGATCGGAGTGTCACGTTCCGACACATGTAGGGGATCGGAGTGTCACGTTCCGACACATGTACGGGATCGGAGTGTCACGTACCGACACATGTAGGGGATCGGAGTGTCACGTTCCGACACATGTAGGGGATCGGAGTGTCACGTTCCGACACATGTAGGGGATCGGAGTGTCACGTACCGACACATGTAGGGGATCGGAGTGTCACGTTCCGACACATGTAGGGGATCGGAGTGTCACGTACCGACACATGTAGGGGATCAGAGTGTCACGTTCCGACACATAGAATTAGGGGATCAGAGTGTCACGTACCGACACATAGTATTAGTGGATCGGAGTGTCACGTACCGACACATGTAGGGGATCGGAGTGTCACGTTCCGACACATAGAATTAGAGGATCGGAGTGTCACGTACCGACACATAGTAGTAGGGGATCGGAGTGTCACGTACCGACACAAGAGGAAGAAAGATAATGAATCTTGAAAGATGATCATATACTCAACTTAATAAACATAATTCCCAAATGAGTATGGTGTTGAGGCTTGAGCCCTCATGGATGAACTTGATGGTACTTATTGATGATTATAGTACTTGTTGTTGCTACATGTTGAGTTTTATAGTTGATTTACGATAATATTTGATATATATTGTTCCCTATTTTGAGTTGGCCGATGATATCTACTCAGTACCCGTGTTTTGTACTGACCCCTACTTTTATGTTTTTCTTCTTGTTATTTGTGGAGTGCAACAAACGTGCCGTCATCTTTGACTCAACAGTAACTCAAGCCAGTCTTCGTCACACCGGATCTTCAGGGTGAGCTAACGCTTCTAGCTTGGACTGGATCTTCTCCTTCATGTCTTGATGCCTTGAACTTCCGGCATGGACTAGCTTCTTATGTATTTTTAGCTTCTTAGAATTAGTAGTTTAAAGTAGATGTTCTTGTGATGATGACTTCCAGGTTTTGGGAATAATAGATGTTGAATATTGATAGTTATTGAATTGGTTTTTATTAATGAGTTTATGTCTTCCGCATTACTTTCTGTTGTTATTACATTGAAATGTTAAGGTTTATATTGGTTGGTTCGCTCACATAGGAGGGTAAGTGTGGGTGCCAGTCGCGGCCCGGATTTGGGTCGTGACACCCAGACTTAGAGATAGTGGGTGTGTATCACTAGGTCAGGCATGCATCATTATACTTGACATTGAGTTCCATTGCATTGCACATGCTTATCATTAGTGAACTTGATATTGTGTTTTGCTGATCTTGTGAATGCCTTTCTGTGGAACTTGTGATTGATGAATACTGAGTTTGTTCTTGAGGATATAAAATTTGTTAAAGTTTTGTTGTTGAGGATATGTAATTTGGCAAGGTATTATTGTTAAGGATATGTAATTTACCAAAGTATTGTATTTGAAGATATGTAATTTACCAAAGTGTTGTTGTTGAGGATATGTAATTTGTCCAATTGTCGTTGTAGAGGATATCTAATTTGTCTAAGAGTTGTTGTTGAGCTACGTGTTATGTAAGCAGTGAGCTGTTAGGTTGGGTTGATTTTAATGCAGGTTGTAGTTGTAGAGGTTCGGTTGGGGGTGGTAGGAGTACCCGTATATCATCTCCTTAGCTTGTGTTTAGAGGTTTACTTGTTGAGTACCGTGTGATTTGGTACTCACCCCTTGCTTCTACAAATTTTTGTAGGTTATGAGTCTGGATTTTTGTTAAACTTGTCATTCTCTTCTTTTCCGAAGCTTCTTGGAGATTTGTGAGGTAGTTGTTTACTTCTCAGCAGACTTTCTTCTCCATAATTATGATCTTGTTCTATTCTAGAAACAAGTTCATTTGAGACGTGAGTTTTTCTTTTGAATCAATTGTAATACTTTAGAGGCTTGTACACGTGACAACCAGGTTTTGGGGTATAATGTAAGTCAATAGTAAGTTTTCCGCATTTTATTGTAATAAGTTGAGTTTTAGGCTGACTTGTCTTGGTGGGATAAGACAAGTTCCATCACGTCCATTTTTGGGTTGTGACAGCAAACTAGAGGGTTATTTTATTTGTTTCATCGCCACTTGGATTTGAGTTATAGTGTTTCAAGTCACCTTTTTTAATCTCTAATCAAAAGAAAATGACTTTTTATATGGTCTATTCGGTTAAGGAATTTCGTTGATTGAGGAAAATGTATTAGGCATCAGAGGCGAATCCAAGATTTTCAATAAGGGGGTTCAAAATCTATAGAAATAGATAGTCAAAGGGGGTTCGAAATCTATTACATATAAATATAAATATATTTTAACCATGTATAAATAATATAATTTTTCGCCGAAGAGGGTTCGGATGAACCCCCTTCATATATTGTAGCTCCGCCCCTGTTAGGCATCCCTTGAGTCATGTGGTTCTAGCACGATCACTTTTATTGATTTATACTTATTTTAACTATTACTGATGAGTTTAATACAATGAAATTACTAAATATACACTAAGCTGAAACTAACTGTGTCTGAAATAAGCCTCTAAGCTGGACTAGAAATACTGGGACAAGCCTAGCTAAATCTAGCAAAACTTGAAACTAAATGACTAAAGACTGAAATGACACTCATGGTTGTTGTCCTCGGAGAATGAGGACTAACCACTGAATGTGCTGAACTTGAGATAGGAAAGATAGGAAAGCGATCTATGTGTGATCTGGATGCTGAGACCTGAACCTACATCACGAGAAGATGTAATGCATGTATGCGTCAGTACTTGAAAGGTACTGAGCATGTAGGATAGAGTAAAGCTGAAATAAAACATAATTGAACAAGCACAAAAACAAGTATGATAATCTGAACATGATATACTGAATTTCTGAGCTAACTGAATGCAATGACCAATTTATAACATGCTAAAACTGAATACTGAATATATTGATAAATGGTCAATCTAGAGAGTCTGACTGAACTGTGGAAGCTACTAATAACCGAATATAAAACCACATGAGCTAAATGTGGAGTCCTATATATACACCCCATCGAGAGGACCCAATATATCCTGCCAAAGGTATGAAGGCATGCTGGCGTGATCACTAAACTGATTGCCAACAGAGGGGACTTACAACCTACTTGGCTAGTAGTTTTGGAAATAATTGGGTACGCTGAGCCCTAGTCAAACTCGGTATTATGTTACTCCCATGGATTTATATAGTTAACTGATTATGTCTGAATTTTCTGTGAATACTGGATAGCTCAAAACCAAACATGTGAACTGAGAATACAACAATTAATTTGGTAATTATGCATTTATAATTGAGGCATGTATATCTGAAGTAATTGAATTATCTGACCTAGTATGTGTAATTCAAGAACTAAAGAAATACATAACTAGGGTTCCGATATTCATGCAATAAACTGAATAATAACATGATAATCTGATTGGAACATATAAATAATAAGTTCATGAAGTTCTGTTGAAGTTATAAAAACCCTAGGTCTAATCATGATATGGGAATCAAGAATCTGACTGAAAACTAGGGAACCAATGGGTGAAAGGAACCCACTAGTGAAATCCCGTATACCTGGTGATAAAATTCACGAAGAAACACTTAATTTTGGGGTTGGAACTGCTGGAAACTTGCCTTGTTCTTGAACTAGGGTTTTTGAGCTTTTTCTCATTTCTTGCTTTTAATTTTATAACTTTTAATTTAATGATTTGACTTAGGTAAGTTTTAATTATGTCTCTAGACTTAAACTGACTAAAATCTGATTATTTAGGGTCAAAACGGTGTAACTTATGATTTTAACAGAGTGGGAAAGGACCAAAAGACCCCTTGTTAAGTTGTTGTCGGACCAAACGACGGCCATGACAGACGGTTCGTCGTTTGATCCACGCCCCGTCGTTTGGTCCGTAGGTTGGGCCTGTTTGACAGACCTTTACTAAAACGGGCATAACCTTTTACTCGGAGGTCTGATTTTTGCATGATTGGTGGCTATGGAAAGCTAATTCAATTATCTATCTGTTGGTAGGTCATGGGACACCTAATTCATTTTGTGCTAAGACTTATGACCAATTGAAGTTGACCCAACTGTACTTCCCCCTTAACTGCCTGCTAATTCCAGCCTACGGACTGTGGGTCCACCTACGGACAGTGTTGTTCATCCGTGGCTCTTGTCAGAGAGTGGGTGAAGGGGGTCTCGATCGACGATCATAGACTACGGACCTTAGTCTAACCTACGGACCATAGGTCCATCCGTCAACCAAGACTTAACCAATTTTCCTGAGCTGAGATTTTTGGGAGTTTTTGATCCCATCGATGGTTGTGAAGGACAGACCGCGGGTCAGGCTACGGTCCGTCGATGGTCACGTCGGCTGCACCTGCAGATTTTTCTGAAAAGCTGGTTTTTGATCTGTTTTGGATACGAGGTGTTACAAGCTATATTTGTCCTTTTCCCCTAATTACTATATATAAAATTGCACCGTGCTGCAACTTCTCCTAGAATTAATTCTACATAAGCTACCAATAATTTGTTTTAAAAACTTGACTAAATTTGTTTAGAAGACAACTGTAAAAGATAAATAAGAAAAAACATAAACGGAAAAGCTAAATATGAGAGGGCAAAATCATAGCAAGTCAAGACTTACCCCACCCTAACCCCTCCTATTGCTAGGGGTAGGCATTCGCTAATTCAGTTCGGTTTTGGTTTTTTCGATTTTCGATTCTTGTACAACGTGTATGGAACACCGAATCGAAATAATTCAGTTCGATTCGACTTATATTATTTCGATTCGATTTTGTTATTTCAATTTTTATAATGGGCCTGCTTAGTGGGTTTTTAAAATTTAAAAATTTACAATTTTTTTTGTTTGATTTTTCAGTTTAATGGGCTAATAATAGTTACATATCTTTTACTTTTTAATTTTTTATTTTAAATTATAATATTTATTATTTAACATTAATAATTAATATAATATAAATATATATTATAATATAATATATTTCGGTAAACCGAAATACCAAATAACACAAAATTACATACCAAAACTTGAATCGAAATACCAAAAAATATAAAAACATATACCGAATACCGAACTAAAAACTGAAAAACTAAAACCAAAATATCAAAAAAATTTGATTCAGTTCGATATTTCGGTTTTCCGATGTTTATGGTCAGCCCTACCTATTGCCATTCCTAAGCGCTGATAAAAGAAGAAGAGAACTTGTTGAATGTCCAAAAACAGTAGTTAAAAACTTGGCTTGAACATCCACTTTTGACAAAATTGATTCCCAAAATAAATAGATCTCGAAAGCTTGACCAAAAGGACTCGATACATTTTCATGTAATAGCGAGTGGAGTGAAAAGAAGTGAAATTAATCCGTAGAAAATCTTCAATGACTGAGCTCAACATGATTATTACAACTAGAACAAAATCAGCAAGGCATCTCTGGATTCAACTGCCTAGTCGCAGTATCAAATTAAACATAAAAGTTCCAACGCTAGATGTTCTAATCTTGTATAGGGGGGGTGGGAAATGAAGTGTTCTAAAACAGCTAAATCCTGCTCCACTAAGGACTCATTTTCCTTTGGATTCAATTACCCTCTTTGCAAAAGAAGGCAAACAGAACGATGCAGAGTGAATCTGGGAACAAAAATATGAAGAGAACAAGTCAATCGCGCACAGTAAGTACTTGAGAAGTGAGTGTTTATTAGAAAAAGGAACCAGAGAGCAGAATGACATCATACCTCAGAGTTGTAGAACTTCAAGGGTCCTCTAGTTTTGGTGTGGCTATCGTCAACATCAATTGGGTTAATTGGATTCTTGAAATCAACCGCAGGTCCCTCGGTAGAGCAGACCATGAAACCAATAACACCACTGAAATAAAAGACGGAAAAAACAACACGAATTGGGATCAATACATCAACAGTCAGGTATTGTCAGTTTTCACCACAATCCAAAATAGACATGAATGACAAACCAGATTAACAAAATAATGCATACATATCACCAAATGTCCTGAACGTGTACCTTGGATAAGTAGGAACTGTGGTCCAGGCATAGTTGACAGAGCCTTTGAAGATCTGGCGGCAGTTTGCCACGATATCTTCAATTATGTGCATGTGAAGCCATATGCTCTCAGCCTGAGTACAGACAACCCCTCCACGACGCAGAGCCCTTGCTACTGATTCAAAGAAAGGTTTTTCAAACAACTCTTGTGCTGGACCTAGAATTAAAAGAAGAAAAGTTTAAGAGATGAAATTCATACAACACAGGCAAGTAGGTAAGTAAAGAGATTAATTACCTATGGGATCAGAGGAATCCACTATAACTGCATCATAAGTTCCTTCTGGAACATTTTTCAAAAATGCAACTCCTACAGAAATGAGAGAGGAAAAGGAAAAGCTCATGAACAGTTAATCGATAAATTCAAAAAAGACCAAAAAAAAAAAGAAATTAGTTATGTCATCTTCTCAGATCATACCATCACCAACATGGAGTTTGACTCGGGGATCCTCATATCCTATAGCTACATTAGGGAAAAATTGTTTAGAGACCTGAAAAAGAAAAAGGAATTATGAGATCATTATAGAGCAATGCTCAACCAAAATCAAAATTTCCGAGCAAACTGATGAGCAATGAACTACAGGAATCATAGAAAGGAATGAGTCTTGCCGCATCTACCACATCAAGACTGAATATGCCACAGGGTACTGGAAAACAAATGTGTACAATCTTTAGACTTGCCAAATTCAACAATTTTTCTCTACCCTTGGTGCAGATAAGAGAAAAAAAAGAACAAAAGTACAACTTTAATTAAAAGAAGGAAGAAGCATGATAACTTACATCAATTACCATCTTGTCAATCTCACATATGTCTATCTGTTCAACAGAAGAATGCCGAGACACCTCACGCAAGACACCACCATCACCTCCTCCAATAACCAACACCTAAAGTAAGAAAATCAAACTTGAAATTTGGCACACAAGTAGAAGACAGTAATCTAATTCCATAAAGTATCTCTTGGCCAAACTAAGAATGCATGCAGTGATGTGATTCTTAGTAAAGGCTGGCAGTCTTCCCACTTACAAGTTCTCATTCGCTTTTAAATCAGCCTGTCTGAAAACCAAGATGATAGCATGTACAAACATGCGTATAGACTTACTAGTTACTATAAAATGAAATTACTAGGCAAAGCCACAGAAAATAGGATGCAAGAATAATCACATGTACTAAGTTTAAGAGGAAAGAAGTTTGGGTTCGAAAGAGGTGCTAATTACCTATATCTGTTCTTTGCAAAATAGGACTAGTGAGAACTGAGCACAAGCATTATACTTCTTATTTACAAAGTAAGTAGCAGACAGGGATATATCCTCTTTTATTTTGAGTTTGTGTCATTGTCAACGGAAACTAGCAAAGTGCCAAACGAATACAAGATTGAAATTACATAAACATCAAAATCACATAATCTCCAAGATGTACATTTCATACTGAGATGTTATATTCACTATTGAGTAATGTACCTTTCTGGGGTTTGGAATTGAGCAAAGTGGGAGATGAGTGATCATTTCTTGGTAAGCACATTCATCCCGCTCTGTGAGTTGTATAACACCATCCAAACTAAGCACTTTTCCGTAAGTTGATGACTGCAGTAGAAATAAACTTACGTAGTGAGCATCAAATTAGGGAGAACTCATTCAATCAAACAGTGAGATGAGCACACTCAAAGCATGATATGCATCATGGAATTACCTGAAAAACCATGACATTTTGGTAATCTGACTTCCCCTGAAATAATATCTTTTCAACCTTCAATGAGTGTGCTTCCCCTGCATATAAATATTCAATTTCAAAATTAGATTGTCCCATAATTATGAAAACCATAAGAAGGTTATAAAAAACTCTTGGCTACAACTGACTGAAGAGCATTTAACTATGTAGGTTTCCACACATATAAACAATCAAATATGTTATGATTCTAAAGCTTAGAATACAAGTAGTGTAAGTAAAAATAAATGAATTTCAAAATCTTCCACATATTTTACAGAAACGAAAAACTGATAAATTCGCCATATAGAAAAAATTATGTTAGTAATCTCCACCTACGTGAGATTCGCAAAACATAGTTGATTTGAAGCTCACCATTGCATTAACTCAACGGTCAGGTAAAAATAATCAATATTATTTATACGAGTAGAGTGAACTGAATATATAAGGTTTAATATAACAGATAACTACTCATATCGTTTGGAAGCTAGACACAGTTGAGTTTATTTGAATTCGCAAAACTGAAACATTCGTTTTACAGGTTACAGAGTGGTTTTGACAATGCACACATAAGTAGAAAATCATAAACCTAAACACAATAAACCAAAATTTTTGTGAAACACTTGTTTCTCAACTGCAAGCAATCATCCAAAAAATGAATAATTCAACATATAGATGCAGAAATAGATAGATCCAACATATAAGCAGCAGGCACATCATATCTACTAAAATCTCTTCAAAAAACACAATTGCAGAGATTATCCAAAAAAGCAATTCAATGATAAACAACAACTGCGTCTCAATCTGAAATCTATGAATCGTCAATATCCATTTTCGTTTATATGTAGAAATGCATAGCATAGCATACCAGGCCAAAGTGGGCTAATCTCAGAGAACCATCCAGGTAAGATAGAAGAAATGTAGGGAGATTCTGTGTTATTATTAGCTTCTTCCATTGATACAGCACACCTTTCTCTTCCTCTCCCCTATTTTTAATTTTTATATTTATAGGAGAAAGAATTGTAGATTTGTGGTACGTAACCCTCGAAATGCTTACAAAATACGCTATTCAATTTGATTGTCCTCTTCCTTGTGTTTTTGGAATCTTCCCTTTTTTTTCTCTCACTTCACGGACTAAAGTATCTACTCATTTGATTCGGAATTGTTTTAATGCATCCCCAATAGAATTTCGAGAGAATGTTTGTACACGTAACTTTTTTATTTGATGTTTTTTTTATTGTTTAAAATAATTGAATGGTTAAAAGTTTAATCGATGTTTAAGATGAATATTAAATCTTTTTTTTTTATGATTTGATAATTGCTATGTATGAGATAAATTACACTGTTTATAAAATTATTTTTAGCAATTTTAGGAACAACAATAAAGAAAAGTATGGTTTAGATTTTGTTCATCAACGGTTATTCTCAATAAATATACATATCACAGGTGTGAACAAACTTACAAAATATATCAAAAATATCTTAAGATGTTATGGTATTTGATATAATCATATAATATAGAATGTGAATATTAAAATTTAAAAAAAAACAATTCCAAATATAAGTGTCAATTAATTCATAACAATCTAAAAACAAAGTCTCAATCTTATAAGAGGGGATGCATGAAATAACTTTTACCGTGAATTTCAATCCATATTTTAAAATTAAGTTTGAAATATTCAAAAGTAGTACAACAATTATTTATTACGAAAAGATACCATAATAAGTACTTAATTACTTTTTTGAAGATTGACTAGTGATTATGGAGGTGTAATTATTATAAAATGATGGGGCTCTCAACTAGGGTTTAGTTGTGAGGGGTCGGTGGTGGGAGTGGGGATTTGGTCTCACAATTTGTCATGAGTATCTAATCTTTGGCAGGTCATCAGTGGCAGTGGCATCTTCCTTTCAACACCCTTTTCATATTTTCTTTTTCTTCTTTTGCGTGATTTGAATTTCATATTAAAATACTGATTAAATTTAAATTATATATCACATTTTTAATAAGATTTTTCTTACATTGAAAGCTCGAACTTAGGACATTTGATTAAGAATAAAGCAGTTTCACTGCATCACAACCTATATTGATCTTTCCACATTTTAGATTCTACAAAGTTGTATTTTTTTCTTTATAGGTGACATGAAATTGATACAACCCTGAAGGGTAGCTCAGCTGGTAAAGGCGTGAGGACAAAGTCCTTCAAGTCGCCAGTTCGAACCCCAGTAGGGCCACTGGAGGCATTACAAACCGGTCACGTCTCCAGGGTCCCATGGAACTAGTCGTAGTGCACCCGTCTTTAAACAACGAAACCCGATGGATACAGCTAGTCCGATTCGCAAAGCGATACCCGAAAACCACGATAAAAAATAAAATAAAAATTGATACATTATTGGCAATTAAATTGGTATATTGTGTATATATTTGGCATTAATTTGGTATGATATTGATATACCTTTACATATATTCTCAATGTTTATAGTTGGTATCAAATAACAATTATATTTCATGAAATTCATATACCATGTGTATGTACTTTGCTTGGATTAGGTCATGGGCGGACCCACACGAGAACCTGCTAATTTTCAAAAAAATCATACGTATATATGTACATTTATTTTGAAAAACTAGTAACAGTTAGAATATATTTAATTGTGCCCCATAACATAGAAAAGCTGGTAGAAATCAATATATATATATATATATATAAATGAGGATCATAGAGGAGCTGATGTGGCACCTCTCTATGGCCTCCATTTCAATTTCTTTTTTTCCTCCTTTTTTTTTTTTATTTTTTTTCATTTCTTTTCATTAAATAATTTGTTTATTAATTAAAAAATCCATTCATATTTATTATTCTAATTATACCTAATAAGTTACAACAAAACCTCCATCTATTTACATTCCCTACTTAAATAATATGTCTTTTCAACTTATTTTTAATTATTCTTATGGTTTACACAAACTATAAATAACAACTATCTATGTTCAATGATCATTCTCATTTTCTCATTCTTTCTTTTTATTAGTATAGTTTTTTTCCTCTTTTACATTTTTTTCTTCATCTTTTTCATCAATCATGTACTTAATAAGTTCACCATATGATCTTCATATTGACAAAGATCATAGATATATTCTTCAAGATTCATCAAATTGATGTTTGCATTAGTTTGGTACAAGTTTATGAAAATGAAGAAGGAATCATAATTATTTCAAGATTTCATCAAGAAGATGGTTATATTAGTAAAAAAGTTTGAATGATTTCCAAATATTTTGAAGATTAATTTATTCATGTATTGTTTTGATTATATTTTTTAGTTAGATATATAATTTCATGTTATTCAACAAAAATTAAATTATGAAACTCTACTAATTAACACATTAGAAAGCTCAATTAACATTATTTTCTTCATTTTACTTTGCTCTTTTTCTTCTTCTTATTATTATTATTGTTGTTGTTGTTGTTGTTGTTGTTGTTGTTATTATTATTATTATTATTATTATTATTATTATTAATGAAAAGTTATATAGTTTTATTTTTATGTAATTTTTTCGTCAAGTTCTAATTAATATTTTAATTTTTGTCACAGTTGAAAAATATAATATTGCACATGATATATTTCTTATAGCTATTGCATATTGATGTCCCTAAAAAATATATGATGTAGTTTATCATATTAAAAAATAGTCATAGACTAAACAAAAAATAAATTAATCATTTTTTAGTACTTTTAAAAAATTTAATGAATAAATAAATTATTTAATGAAAAGAATGAAGAAAAAATTTCTCCTTAGTCACATTAATTATATTAAAACTAAAAAGTATAATTTATTTAACTTCTCTTAATTATTGAAAATGAGAAACATAAAAAAAAGTGATGTGACATTTATCTTCTCTTTATTGACATTTTTTTTATTTAAATTAATTAATTTTTGTAAAAGTAATTTACTTAATTAATTAAAAATAATTTTTATTAATAGAGAAACATTTACAATAAAAACTTTTCACATACTACTTTATTAGGAGTAAATAATAATCATCCATAACTCACATCTAATTTCCAATCCTAATAGATTAATTTTCCGCTTTCTTTTCCTTTTTTTTTATCTTCTTCTGATTATAATTTTAGAATAACAATTTTAAAAAAATATTTTAAGTTATTTTCTCTTTATTATTTACTTACAACCAATATATCTATTTACATATAAAGTTAGAATGTTAGAAATAAATAAAATGATGTGGTACATTTCTATCACCTTCGATCACATATATCTTTTCTCTAAATTATTTAGAATGTTTTTTATTTTTCTTCACCAGTGTGATATTGTAAAATATATTTTCAAAATTTCCTCTTCAAATAATTGCTTAATAGTATTATTTTGCATAATTAACATTTTTTTTTATATATATGTAACTTTTATTTTTAATTGTAAATTGTTAATTAATAATATTCATGACTTCAAAACCTTTCATGTGGATAACCCCCTAAAGTAATTAATGTGCAAGTTATATAGTTTTTCTTATCTTACTTAGTTGCTACAAGTAACAATTTTAAAGAGATTTTCTATAGAGTTTTTGTATTTTATTAGTATTGTTTTATATATTATAAATTTATAAATGTTTATTAACAGTTTAATATATTGCAACAATTGTTTTTTTTTTGTTCTGTAATAATAATTATTGTGTTGCTATTTTTTTAAAAATATTGAATGTTTGCTTTTCATATTAGATTCATGTTAAATTAAAAAAATTAAGTAGAGTATATTGTTAGTTGAATAATGAAAATATGATACTCCTATTGAATTGCTTATGAAGTGTTGACATGATTTCTCAATATACCAAAGATGATTTTCACCAAAATAAAAGTCAACCTTTTATTATTTTACAAGCAATAGATTCTAAAAGATGTAATTATTTTAGATAAAATAATATGATAAGCATGACTTGAAATTAGTTGTATATTTCCACTCTAGGAATTTCATTCACACACACACACATATATATAGATATATAGATATATATATATATGATATGTTTTCTAATTTATTAAATTATTGGTTATCAATTTATTTAGAGTACCTTTTATCATTAATATTTTTTTATGAACACTGTATAATTTAACTCCCTCCTAAAATATAATTTAGAATTTACTACAGCCGCATAAACAAAAAGAAAATTTTCATGAAATTATTTTTCTTTCTTTACCTGTTTCTAAAGACAATATACCAAATAGATTTTAAACAAAAAATTTATTCATAAATCTAATAATGTTCGCGCGAAGCGCGGATATGTTAACTAGTTAGGATATATTTAACAGTGCACCCATAAAAAACATAGAAGTGCCCTAATGTAAATGGTAGAATCTAGAGATACTATCCATTCTCTGTCCTCTCTCGCTCGCATGTTTCCTCCCTCTCTCAATCTCGCTCGCCTCTCTCCTTGTTCTCTCAATCTCCCTTGCCATATATACAAATGCATATGTATAATATACAATTATATACATATACAATTCACCACTCTCCCAGTCTCTGCCATCTCTCGTTCGCCTCTCTCCTCCTCTCTCAATCTCGCTCATCTCTCTCCTTCCTCTCCCAATCTCGCTTGTCATATATAAATATACATATGAATAATATACAATCCAGTCTCGCTCGCCTCTCCATATAACATGTAGCTACGAATTGTAATTATTAAACTATAGTTACAGAGAGTAATTAGGTTATTTTTAAGTGACTATATGCGAACGTTCCCTATACATACATACATATATAACAGTGATACAAAATTTATACTCTTTATTTATATTTTAGGCATGAAAAAAAATATGAATTTGATATTTATTTGTGTATATATGTTCTCACTGTTTATAGTTTTTAGTTATGACTCTGAAGAAATTCTCAAGTGAAGCGAATTTGGTGGACCATGGATACTAAAAGAGCATGTTATTTGTCAATGGGAGAAAATGGGATAGTTTAGGTTTAGTGGTAGGTTATTTTTTTTAAAAATAAAAATTAAATATATATAAAAATATTAGCTAATAAAATTACAAGAATAAATGAATAGTCACTCTAAAATTATAATAAAGAAATACTAACTTATTATTAAATTTAATTTTAAAAAACCATATATATATATATATATTTATATATTGTAGCATTTCATTTTTAAAAAAAAAATTATTTTTTTTAAAAAAACATACCTTAAAGTCTGACTCTATTTTTTTTTATAGTTTTCAAATCTTTTAAATAAACTTAACAAAAATAAGATAAAAGTTAAAATATTTAATTTAGATTTATAAAATATTTAAGCTAAAAAAATGATGTAAATTTTAAATTTGGTCAAAAATTACATATCTACACTCTTATGCAAGTTGAAGTAGTGAAATAATGTTGATCCAAAAAAATAGAATATATTTTTCAAATACTATGACCAAACACATGGTGAAATTTCACTTAAATTTTCATCCAAATAATGTTTGCCAAAAATATTTTAAAATCTATAGTCAAACACTATAACTTACTGTTATAACATATTATATATGCTGGAACACAACACGATTAAGGTGCAATACGTCATCGAATTGATTTATTTTCCCTTAGACTATAATCCAAAAAAGTGTCAATTATGATTTGACAATTGACACTAATATTTATTTTCTCCAAATTTATATAAAAAAAGAAAATAAAATTAATTAGCATTAGTTTTTATATTGGATACGAGCTGGCACAGATAATCACATGCTAAGTTACAAAAAAAAAAGATCATGCTATAAAAGGAAACTTTAAATCCCCGCAAAATAACCAATATATTTGATTTTTTCTTTTTAGGTTATTTTTCTCTATTTTTTTTTCTTTTTTCTGCCCCAACATTTCTCAACAAAGTCCTTTTTTATTGACATTTTTTTTGTCGTTCTTTTATATTTTTTTAACCCCTCGTTATTTTAGTTGTATTTTAATATTTCTTAGAATTTGAATTTTGAACCTTTTTTTTTCAAATCTTCTCTACTAAATAGTTTATCATATTTTGATATTAAAATAGTGTATGATATACGAATAGAAAATTAATATTTTTATTCTTTGGAGGAATACATTATTAAATTATTAATTTTTTGATAGTCAAACATTGTTTATTCTTTTAATCACGAAATTTGATATTTCGTCATATTATTAATTACAAAATATTAATACGTCATTTTAAAGACTATTTTAATAATCAAGATACAAATTTAGTAGTGGTCATATTATGTGACAATATGAAAAATATGTTTACATAATAATTCTTAGAAGTAACTTCAGCAATAAAATATTAACTATTCAAACCCATTTTATTTAAATTATTTCAAAAGAAAATTCTAAAACATGTCAAAACAAGTTAAGCATTTGTTATTGTTGGTAAGAAGTTAACCATTAGAAACTCACATTACAAAATATCTTTGTAGGCCTATAATAAAAGCAAAGACATGTACGATTCTTCTAGATTTTCATTTTGATCATCAATTATATAATTGTTATATTTTCTTTAAATAATATTAAAATTATTAAAATGTCATTAATCGTCGTTCTTGTGGCTAATGTTATTAATTAAGTACTAGATAGATATGTGCCCGTACTCAACGCTGTAACATACATTTATACAACTATATTCAACACTAATTATGGCAATAGCACGATGCTCACCCAGTACAATTCAATGACATTCGTTTCAACTTAAAAGATGAAAAATGTTTTGCAGCTAAGTTGCACAAAAATAAGATACAACAATTAATTTTGCATATACTTATCCTACTATTTTCTTTTTCACTTCTACTTGGTTAAACATATAGTGGATTCTCTCAGTTAAACTAATAATTATGGACTTGCCACTTCGATTTTCAACAACCAAAACAGTAGATTATTCGCTTGGGGATTAAAATTGATAATTCTCTATGTTGGTCTACTTGGATAGCTAAAACAAACATGTTTTATCTATATATTTCCAAATATAGATAAAAACATGATTTACCTTTAATATTATAATCCTTTTGTCCATTTTTTAGCATTTAGCGTTGGTCAATATTTGTTGCTTCATGTTTCAAGCCAAACAGAGAGACACTAAGGGTGTGTTTGGTATGGAGAAAAATATTTTTTCATGTTTTGGTGGGGTCAAATGTTTTGGATAATATTTTTCAAATCAATTCATTTTCGTCAAGTTTAAAAAAAATGACTTTTCTTTAAAATTTAAGGAAAACATTTTTCAAAACTCTCTTCCAACCTTCCCCTACCCACCCCACCCCCTACTAGCTCCCCACCCACCCCCTATCCCTAAAAAAATTTAGTTTATTTTTTAAAAATATTTTCAACTTCAAATTTCATTTTTCACTCCTACCCTCAACCCCCCCCCCCTCCCCCATAAAAAAAATTTAAGTTTGTTTTTAAAAAATATTTTCAACTTCAAAAATTCATTTTTTCACCTCTACCATCGACCCTCACCTCCCCCCCCCAACCCATCCACCTCCCCAGTCCCCCAACACCCCCCTCCTCTCAAAAAAATAATAATTGTAAGCTTGTTTTCAAAAAATATTTTAAACTTCAAAATTTTATTTTTTCACCCCTACCTTTGACGACCCGACCCCACTAGCCCCCTATCAGCCCCCCTCCCCCCAAAAAAAAATTAATATTGTTTTTCAAAAAAAATTGAACTTCAAATTTTAATTCTTTTAACCCCTACCCTAGAACCCCCCCCCCCCCCCGCCGCGCCTCCACGAATTTATTTTTAAGTTTGTTTAAAAAAATTCAACTTCAAAAATTATTATCTATTCTAGTAAAAAATAAAAGATATTTCTCAAAAAAAAAAATTCACTCAAAAATCAAACACTAAAATATTTTTTCAGAAAATATTTTCTACTCACCAACCAAACATGAGAAAATAAGTCAAATATCTACTCGTTTTCCAGGATAACATTTTCTAGGAAAACATTTTCCTTCGTGTCAAACACACCCTAAGAATTCAAGCGGTTGTATTCAACTTTTGGTAGATAGTAGCGATGGTCGATCTGTAACGAGAGCTCGTACATACTTCCTAGTTTGAATAGCCTACACACAAGCTTTTTCCTGAAATAAGCATCCATAGGTCCTTGCTATAATATGAATATATGATACTTCGAGTCCAATACTGTAAAGAGATATCCTAAGTTCCACTTTACCGTGGAGGACTTATATCAATTAGGAAAGCTTAAGTACTGAAGTGTATTTGTTTTTTACATTAAATTACGTATAATGTTGCAACCAAATTCATAATGGTGCTTGGTCGAAGCTCGAGTCCTCAATTGGATACAAATTACTGCTATAGTATCTATGTATATTGTAGTTTAGCTAATGCCTCAAACTAAATGATTGTGTACAACCTCTAGAATGTCTATAGAATAACATTCCATATAAAAGGTATGTTGTGTAGCATCATCACCTTCGTTATAATACTAGAAAGACTTGGGAGATTGAAAATAAATACCTCTTCTGAAATACATTTTCAGCCTTTTTTTTGTCCATCTGAAACCATTCATTTAAAAACTCAAATGAATTTTAGTTGCTTGGGAAAATATGGAAGAAAGAAGCAGCACAAGGGCTCCAATATGAAATATACCTAAAACTATAAATGAAAAGTTCAAAACATGAAACAGTATGACCGAGTTGGTTCGGATTTTTCAAATATTAAACCAAATCATTTGTGCCGGATTTTTGAATTTATTAAATCAAACCAAACCAATAAAATTCGGATTTTTTCGAGTTTCTTCGATTTTTTAAGATTTCGAATTTTTTTGATAAAGTGTTCATACAAACATATAATTTACTTATAATTCAGATATTTATTTAGTCCTATCAAAATATAACTATCTAGGTAATTTCTCAAGAAAATAACAAAAAAGTATGATATGATTAATGACACCAAAATATCCAAGAAAAGATAATAATAAAATCACGTAAAATAAATATTGCAAATTAACAAGTCATAATGAAATTGATCATTATTTAAAGTACTAAATCATGCTAAAATAAGTTTAGTAATTATTAGTTACATGGCTAAATATTAAAAGAAAGTAAAATTAGATCATGTATTTTAATTGTCTAAGGGTGTGTTTGGTATGAAAGAAAATGTTTTCCATGGAAAACGTTTTCCTAGAAAATGTTTTCTTGGAAAACAAGTAGATTTTGGACTTACTTTCTCATGTTTGGTTGGTGCGCAGAAAATATTTTCTGAAAATGATTTTTAGTGTTTAATTTATGAATGAAAAATGTTTTTGAGGAACATCTTTTATTTTTACTAGAGTAGAAAATAATTTATGAAATTGAAAATATTTTTTAAAAATATTTTTTTTGGGGTAGTGGTGGTGGGGGTGTGGGGGGATAGTGGGGGTGGGGGCAGGGGTAGGGGGTATAAGTGAAAAAATAAAAATTTGAAATTGATAGTATTTTTAAAAAGCAAAAATAATTTTTTGGGGTGTTGAGGGGGCTGGGGGGGGGGGGAGTAGGGGGAGGTAGGAGTTTAAAAATAAAAACTTAAAGTTGAAACCTATTTTTAAAAAGCAAAATTAATTTTTTTGGAGAGGGTGGTTGAGGGGGCGGGGAAGAGGTTAGGAATCAGGTGAAAAAATAAAATTTTGAAATTGTTAAAATTGATGTTTTTTCCAAAAAAAAAATTATTTTGAAATTGGAGGAGAGCTTTGGAAAATGTTTTCCTTAATTTTTTAAGGGAAGTCATTTTCCTTAATTTTGAGGAAAATGAAATTGGTAAGAGGCGATCTCCTTGGGAGGGATGTAAAGGAGCCATAGGTCACGGGTTCGATTCTCCCTTGAGGCTGCGAGCCAATAAGAGGGGATTAAAAAGAGCGAATGGCCGCTCATGGCAGAGACAATACCTGAGTATGTGGATCCCGAGGGGGTTGTCAAGTTGATTTGGAAAACATTTTCCAAAACTTTTGCCCCAACCAAATATGAGAAAATTAGAAAACATTTTCCTTCATACCAAACACACTCTAAATCTTTGTAAAACTAAAAACAAATATTCAATATTTTTGTCATTCTTAGTGTTGAATTGATTTTCTTTTTGCATTAGTATTGATTTGATTTTTATTTAAACTTTATTATAATTACCAATATGCATGGACTATAATCTTTATTAGATCATTAAGAATTCTAACTTCTAAGCATGAAATAAATATATTAAAAGTTAAAAACTATGAAAAAGTATAAGAGATATTTAAAAATTATATCAAAGAAAGTATTTAAATATTCAAAATTATATATATCATGTTGGGTTGAGTTTTTTTTTTGAGTTGAATCAAACCAACCCAAATATAATCGGGTTATTTTTTCCAACACCAAACCATTAGTTGGTTTTTTTTCCAATTTGACCCGATTTACGGTTTGATTCGATTTTGTACACCCCTACTCACATCCTTCCATACAAAGTTTTGACAAAAATACCAATACATTTAGGTGCCGCATGTCATAAGATTCTTCTCAATAACGCAGCATGCCCTCTTGGTTAGCACACTTACTCTTGCACCATAGTTATGTAAAACAATTCCATTACTTATCTACGCTTTTAACAAAGTAATGTGAACCATAAATGCAAGAAATCATATTAACAATAACACCAAGATGTAATCACCTATAATTAACACAGTAAATCACAGCCAGATGCGGGAGTGAAGAATCTTGAACAAATTTTATCTAATCAAAATTCAATTATCTAAGGTGTTTTTTTAAAAAAAATAACACAAAATATGCGATGGGTATTGATGACACAAAAATATTCAAATAAAAATAATAATGAAATCATCATATAAAAATAAATATTGTAAAGTAAGAACGAAAAATCATAATTTATAGGGAAAAGACTCAAATATGCCATCGAACTTTTAGAAAAGGCTCATTTATGTCATCCGTTAAAAGTTTGGCTCATTTATGCCTCTGCTGTTTAAGAAAAGGCTCATCCATGACATTTTTTGCAACTCCGATTTTGTAAAACCATTTTTTACACACCAAACAAGGTTTAACATTTTTCTATTGTTTTTTTTGGATCAAATTTATACTTTTTGCTTGCTTTTCTTTAAAATCACCAAGAACTCATGAAAAACATAAGCAACTCCCAAATTTTTAACATATTGATCAATTCTTCACAAAATTATCTTAAATTTCGGCTACATCATTAAAATTTTAACATCATTTGCAGAGTTCAAAAAATTCACCCATATTTAAAAAATATATTTCAAAAACAAAAATCAGTCCAAAGTTTCAAATTCTCTTTGATTCTTGTTTTTGTAGTTTTTTACATTAGATCTTTGTTGACTAGTTTTTTTGAGTTTATGTTCAAAACTTCAAATGATTTAAAGTTGTGGAGAACCTACCATTAAAGAATGTTAAAGTTTTTGTAACTCTGAAGAAATTTCAATTGGTCTTGTTGAGTAAGGTTGAATTTGAACTTAAAAGAAATTAAATTTTGGTAAATAGCTCGGAGCGAAACCACTCTTAAAATTTGAGGCGATTCGTGAAGAATTGAATAAGTTTGAAATTTGGGAATTGTTAATCTGCTTGTGTGTTCTTGGTATTCTTAGGGATGTAGAAGCAAAAAATGTACATTTGATCCAAAAACACCAATAGAAAAGTGTTAAAACCTTGTTTGGTGTGTAAAAAATGGTTTTGTAAAATCGGAGTTAAAAAAAGGCATGGATGAACATTTTCTTAAACAATATTGACATAAATGAGCCAAACTTTTAACGGATGACATAAATGAACCTTTTCTAAAACTTTTGGAAAATATTTTCTACTCACCAACCAAACATGAGAAAATAAATCCAAAATCTACTTATTTTCTAGAAAAACATTTTCTAGGAAAACATTTTCCATGGAAAACATTTTCCTTCATACCAAACACACCCATAGTCAAATTCCTAACATGATGAGGATGGAATACATAAATATGATGTTTTTGGTATGCTACGACTTTTTTCACTGTTAGCATGGATAGGAATTTCCGGTCAATCAATTTATTTGCATCATCCCCACTTTATGTATATTTTTAGTTTTACGATTATTTTTTTCATTCCATGTTTTTTACCAAATTCAATACGTCATTTTCACTTATTTTTTCATCTGTTGTGTTTTCACAATGTAAGAGCGCGTGGGTAGTTTAAAAAACAACCTCTAACCAATATAAAAAAAGTCATGTGACATTTCAAATTGAATTCTTTTTTGGAAAAATACACAAGTACCCCCTCAACCTATGCCAGAAATTTCAGAAACACACTTATATTATACTAAGGTCCTATTACCCCCTAAACTTATTTTATAAGTAATTTTCTACCCGTTTTTGGCCTACGTGGCACTAGTTAAAAAAAAAAGTCAATCAGCGTTGGGCCCACAAGATAGTGCCACATAGGCCGAAAAAGGGTAGAAAATTATTAATAAAATAAGTTCAGAGGGTAATAGGACTTTAGTTTAGTATAAGTATGTCCCTGAGACTTCGGACATAGGTTGAGGGGGTACTTGTGCATTATCCCTTCTTTTTTAAAAATAAAAATCCATCTTCCCCAAATCAACTTAAACACCATTAACAACTATTGAAACTTGTTGAATGTCTATGACCGAGCACTGTAGTATTTCTCAAAGTTCGATTTACCGTCAAAAGACGAGTACATAGTCATCCTCAATTTTGGACCCGTCATTTGCTTCACCTATCTTCTTCGTTATTTTGATGGTACACTTTATCATAGTCGATATTTGATATTTTTGACGGATATGATGAAAATATAACAAAAATCATGAAAAGAAAAAAAATGAAGAGAAAGAAGG
The DNA here is from genome assembly GCF_036512215.1 of Solanum lycopersicum. Lineage (NCBI taxonomy): Eukaryota > Viridiplantae > Streptophyta > Magnoliopsida > Solanales > Solanaceae > Solanum > Solanum lycopersicum. The sequence goes on along the minus strand of NC_090803.1, from coordinate 20,546,368 downwards.
TCATTATTATTCACCATCTTATTTGAAGAAAAAGCATTTTCTGGCAAAAATGACAGATTAATGGTGGTTAGTCATGGTTGATTAAACCTCTTGGTGTTAAATTGCTAATAAAAGTATTTGTATAGTACAAAAATAGAATAAAATGATTATTGTTTTCCTAAATTACAGTGATAATAACATAAAAGTGATAGATTGATTTTTGTTTACCATTTCTAATTGAAGTTAATCATTTTTTATTTGTTGAAGAAGGTTAGGCAAAAGGGGAGAAGTAGACAGAAACGGAGAGTGTTGGGGGTGGAAAGTATTTTTTCCATGTACTTATAATAAAGAAAATTCTTTTTTCATATTTATTTTTATAATTATGACATTTAACATGCGGCGATTTGAGATTGGAGATGAAAATCACACATTTTCTCACTACTGAATTTAACCAAACAATGAGTCAATGTTATTACTTTCAAATTGTTCACGGAGTGTTAGGATTCCTGCAAAATTTAAGTGTCTTTACAAAAAGAGTATTAGTTCAGGATGGACTTTATGTATTTTCTTTTCTGTAATATATAGGTCAGTGAACTAATAGGGCATTTGTGTATCGTTTTGAATTTAGATGCATATATGAAACTCAAATGCAAGCGACCATATTAATTTTTAGTAGCAGTCGAGATTAGAAGAATTTTTGCCTCAGTAGAAGTTTGATGTTACTACGGGTCAACTAGATTAGGAGAATTTTTGCCTTGAGTCGAGCAAAGCCATTTCAATCAAGCCCCAATTTATGCAAATCTGACCAGCTCTTATTGATTCAAATAAATATTTGTCTATTCGAAGAAACTTGAATGGATGGAGAAGGTGGAATCCTCTCAACAATCAAACACCAAGTTGAACCTCAGACAACCAATATTAAGGTTAAAAATCGCCATGCTCTCACCAAGAGAAATGAAGGTAGATAAGATTGTAGTGTCCGAACCAACTTGTTCATCCCTCAACTAATTACACGAGATACTTGTTACTCCCACCAGCGTAAGTGACAGTTAACTCTACCCACAGAGGTTTGAATGATATAATTTCCACCTTAAGTAAAATGCACTTTTTTTCCCACCTTAAGTAAAATGCAGATAACGTCTACCACACACATATCTGTATCTCATTTTGTCCTAGAAACTTTGTCCATGTTATTGAGATACTAATTGATGCTATAAGATACAAAAAAAGAGCAAACAGAGATATGCAAGATAATTTAGAAATAGAATGGCGAGCGATTCAACACTTCACTTTTCGTGGTTGGCATAACAAGTCTTGAATTATTATCAAATGGAAAGAAATGAGAGACTTAATTTCTACATAACTAGTCTTTCGACATAACTTGGCGAGCGATACAACACTTCACTTTTCGTGGTTGGCATAACAAGTCTTGAATTATTATCAAATGGAAAGAAATGAGAGACTTAATTTCTACATAACTAATCTTTCGACATAACTATAAATGCCCTTGATGTACCTCTTCTTATGAAGCACCTTGATTTTTAATTCCTTCCAACTCTTTCTTGTGACATCATAACACAAATGTAAAACACCCGGATATAAGTCCACACTGAAGAGAATATCCCCATTGTTAACTTTGCCTAATGACTTTATTCGAAAATTATATTCAGATGATTGCAATCGTAATATATTTTTCAATGTTGAAGGAATGTGAATGATATGTCTTCTTTCATTTTTTTTTTGGAGTTTGCTCTAAAATCCACAAGTCCAATCAACTATCTTTTGTAATAAATGACTTCTAATTTACCCTTCACCTCTATCAACCTATAATAGTACATCAACATATGTGGTGCATTCCACAATGCAAAAGTTTTGGATTTTTAAGATTTAATATCAATTGCAGTTATAGCACCATCATCAAACAGATAGATAACTCCATCCAGGGTAAAACCCCTTGTAAAAAAATTACACTATATACATAACGTCGAATTCTGATTTTTTTATATATATATTTATATATACAGAGGCGAGCCAGGATTTTATGTTAGTGGGTTCTAATTTTTTAAAAAGAAACAAAGATCTTAACCTAAAGTAACAATCATCAAATTGAAGAACAAATATAAATATTTAATTCACTAGAATCGAAGAAGGAAAAAAATGAAAAGAGAGAGACAAGAGTACACACCGGAGGCCAGATGTTGAATATCAACAATTAGATCAACAATAAAAGTTAAAACCCTTAATTTTTGAAAAAAAATTTGAGTTAAACTCTTTGAATGTAAGTAGAAGTCAATAGTCATATATTGTAGTTTCATAGTACGATACAAATACTATTATCCTTCTCTCTTTTTTTTCGTTTAACAATTTTTGCTTTTTAATTTTTTTTTATATAAAACCACCTATGTTTTTAATTAATTGTTACTGATTTTTAATTTTTTAAAAATTAATAATTTTGATTTCTAATTTTTTTTATATAAACCCACCTACGTTTTTTAATTAATTCTTATCGACTTTTTTTTTTTAAAAAAATAATTACAACACAAATACTATTTCCTTACTGATATTCTATTTTTTAAAATTATTTTTGTACAAACACACGCTTAGAAATCAATTCATAAAATTATATGCGCCTATCGAGAATTGAACCAACGCCCGCCCTGCAGGAAGCGAACGATCTAGCTGGGTGCCAAGCAACCACTAGGCCAAACACATCAGTTTGTTTATGGGTTCGCACGGAATACATATGTACGTTGTATTTCATATTTTAATACAAGAATTTACAAAAAGTCGATGGGTTTGAACCTCCTGAAAACAAAGGATCGGAGATCGGACAGACTTGCTCAGTGGATAGGTGGCTCATAAATGCTCCTATGTCGCGAGTTCAAGTCCCATTGGCACCATTTTTTCCCTTTGCTTAATAATGCTTTATAAAATAGAATTTTTGGGCTTAAACGATTAAACCTTCTCTTCTTTTTCCTTATTTTTTCTTTTATTCTATTTTTGTTATCAATCCATTGAATTAATGTTATCATAAACTTATCCTTATCATGGATATGTATTTCCAAGGTGATATGAACCTTTTTGGGATAACAATGTATCTACTAATGTGACATTAAACATGGAAACATTTTGGTTGATTTCTCTTCCTATAAATAAAGATATCATTCACCATTGTAACACACACTTGAATAAGAAGAAAATTTTTCTTCTTCTATCTACTTCTCTTGCCTTTTTCTCTTTATGATTATATTCTTATGAGCTTGATTTTATAACATGTTATCAGCACGAGTCTCTAACCAATTGAGAGTGAGTTTTAATTTTTCTTTAACTCGTGTTTTGGTTGATCTTGTTATGAGAATCAAGGTATTATTTGCATAAAATCAGATATGTTTTTTCTAAAATATTTTTACGATTTAGAATAAAATAGTATTCAGTCACTAACAATTGCCAGGAACCAAAGGCATATACACTATTGGTTGAATATGACATGCTATACAAAATTTCTTATATGAAAAAAAGTATAAAGTTTTAATAGCATGAGTTTGAATATTATTTGGATTGTTTTGAAAAACTAAAAGACTAAGTCATGTTGTACTTCGGTTTGTTAAATCGTTGGTTAATGGTAAGACATTGAATTCAAAGGGTAACACATCAGGTTAAGTCTAGATGCACATAATGAAAAATATTTGAGGATAAGACGATAGATTCAAATTCTATCGCATCACGAGGGTAAGATATTACTTTGAGTTTTGATGCACCGTTATGATAATGTATTGGGTTCAAGTCCCATAGAATTACGGCCTAATGTGCCTTGTATGGATAAGACATTGAGTTTGAGTCTCAATGCACCATAGTAATGATAAAATGATGATTGAGGAAAAATAGTATATTTTTGATGAAAATTGTTGAAATTCATCATATTAAATTTGCTCCATTCCTTGAAAAGAATGTGGTAGCAACATGTGATAACTTTGAAATCCGCCTGTTGACTTTCTCCATTCAATCATATAAATGTGGTAGCAGTGAATAATTAGTCTGAAAGATGACAAATAATTAATGATATGAATAAGGGCGTGGAGGGACGGAATTATAATAGTCATCGTTGTGGGAATTATTAAAGGAAGAATACTATGGGTTCTCCAAATAGTCCTTCAAAATGTGAAGACAATTTTTATTATTAAAATGATATGAAAGCTCATTGGACTTGTGAATGTTGTCGACCTAATAATTTGTGAATGTTGTCGACCCAATAATTTGACAAGTTTATAAATCCTCCATCAAAAGACAAGAAGATAAAGTGATGATACACTTGATCTTTCAAAGTGATGTTGAGGTGTGTCATGGAAATATGATGAATTTTAAAGCCATGATAATGTGCTTATAATGCAAATATATGAAGTACATATAAATGATTAGTCCATTCCTTGAAGAGAATATGACTTGTGATGAGTATTGTGAATGCTCAAACATTCTATAAGAGAATGTGTCAAGATGTGATAAAAATCATTATGGGTTGGATATATGCCACAACTCACCTCTATAGGAGGTTTGAAAAAAACAGATATATGCCACAACTCATATCTACGGGAGGTTTGACAGGAATAAATAAATTTTATTTGAAAAAAATGGCCAATGATCGTGTACGTTTATACGTCATAAATATGATGGTATGTTTATTTGTGAACTACCAAAAAAGTAAAAGAAAGAAAAACTCTTGCCTATAAAGATTGTGGTCATGACCAAAATAATATTATTGTGTGGCGATACAAATTTGTCATTGTTTGTGTACCTATGGTACAATAAAAGTAAAGCAAGAAACATTAGCCATGACAATAATAATATAATTTCCTCCTTGAAGGAGATGCTCACCATAGGGATAGTGTCATGCAATATGTCAAAATACACAAAAATTAATAGCAAGCTCTAACGAGTTGTGTTATTATCAGAGAAATAATAATGGGATTGTAGTAAGTTTCAAAAGACACTTTTTAAATTCTGAATGAATTGAAAATAATTATTGAAACTATAAATCACTACAACCGAAAGGGGTTATAAATATTTATGTAAAAGGTTACCCATTGTTTCCTTTTGTTTGTTGCACACAAACATGAACATATTGATGAAATCACATGTAAAGGTAAACTGTAAGTGTAGTAAAATAAAGATTAGTTGGCATGACCGGTTGACCATTCTGGTTTAAATGTGATGCAAATGTAATTGAAAATTCATGTGGATTATATGATGAAGAAATAAAAGATTCTTCAAGAATTCTCTCGTGTTGCTTGTTCTCTTGACAAAATGATCATTGTACCAGTTAAGGCTGGGATTGTAATCCCCTAAAGTTTTTGGAACATATAAAAAGGTGAATATGGGTCCATTCACCTGCCATGTGGATCATTTGCAACTATATGATTGATGCATCTATGAGATGATCACATGTGCTTTGGTGTCAACTTACAAATTGATGTTTGTAAGGTTGTTTGCTCAATTGTTAAATTAAGAGAACAATTCCAACTATGAAATTATATTGATTATTTCTGGTTGGTTTAGCAGAAATTGTATGCCTCCAATTATAGATAAACCATGGGTATGAGAGCAAAACTCCCAAATAAGATTTGGTATGAGATAAATTTATTTAACATGTAGCAACACATGTATACATCAAGCAACAAGGTTTCCCCATTAAAATTGATTCAGGGTCAGGAACCATATAATTTTCATCAAGAATATTGAATGTGCTGTTATGATTTTAGTTGCTCAACCACGCACAAAGATGAATTCCCAAATAAGGTTGAGATGAATGTTAGATTTTCTAGCATTAAAGGGAGAGATGATTGAGAGTTGAAAATTATGTGTGAGTTTAATCATGAAATATCTAGATCCTCGTTAAATAAATATGTGAACATAAAGTCCAAGGGATAATTCATTTGCAAGATGAGTATACTGACCCTATGATATAATTCAGTTCCAAATGCTCCAATGTGAAGTCCTTGAAGGACAGAGTCTATGATATGTCAGAAACGTAATAGATCAATCGGTTACAAATATAAATTCCCTGTAGAAGGAGAGGAGCAAATGATCAATATAGTCATGATAATGAAGCCAGTGCTATAAGAGAGCACCACAACATAACACTTCATAAAACCTTGAAAAAGATTCAGGAGCCACCCATTAATAGTAATAGAACTCTGCGCAAAGTTTCCTCCCGTGATAATGAAGCCAGTGCTATAAGAAAGCACCACAATATAACACTTCATAAAACCTTGAAAAAGATTCAGGTACCTGAAAAAATGATAAAAAATGAAGAGATCTCGATAATTATGTCATATTGGAATCAATATCAAATAACTGTCGACGGTGTCTTTGATATAAGGTAGAACTAAATGATATAAATTGTGGCGAGGATCTTGAACTCAAATATATCATATAGTATGGACAGATAAATGGTTGGCCAAGTAAAATACACAATTCAAGTATATATTGTTTCACATACAAAAGTGATGTTTTGGACTGATAGTCCATAAATCAAGGTTAATGTTAGTGGGATACAAATAAATAATTATGCGATAGTATAACTATATGATATAAAGAACGATTTATGCCTTTGGGCGTAAAGGTTTTTCGCAAAAGTCCTGACATTATTGGATATGTTTTCTCCTATGGTGGATACAATGAGGTATGTTTTGATTTGGCAACAAATGAAAAACTTGAATTCATATAATGAATAATTGTCATGTCTAGCTAGACAATGAATATTATATGAAAATCCTTGAAGCAATCGAGGTGTTTGACGCATATAAAAATTTGAAGGAAAATTCTTCAATAAAGCTATAAGAATCCTTATATGGATTGAAATAATCAAGGAAGAAAAGGGTACAAAAAGAATAACCCTAATTGTCCTTGAATTTTTATTAAAAGGTCTTGGTGTCTTGACCTACAGATTGATAATTTGACAAATGAAATATTTGTCTAACAGAGCACGTTCATAAAAAAGTGTTGATGCGACTTTAAACGGAATATTCACATTCATTGAGTACCCCAATGATTATGAAATCACTTGAAATAAATGATGATTCATTTTGATCTCAAGAGAAGGATGAATAGATTCTTGGTGATGAAACTCCATATCTTAGTGCAACCTGGTAACTAATGCATCATGCTCACAATACTTGATCAGATATATGTTTTCCAGTAAATTTACTGGCAAGATTCGATTTTCTGCCCGACAAAAGGACATTGAAATGTGTTATGTATATACTTGAATATCTTTGAAGAACCATAGACATGGATTCATTCTATTCCGAAGAATTTAAGTTAGAGCTGATTGGTTGTGCAGATGCAAAATATTTCTCTGATCCGCATAAAACATGGTCTCAAACACACAATTTGTTTGCATGTGGAGGCACAATAATATTCTGGTGATCAATGAAGCAAATGTTGCTATGTAGAAATAAAAGCCCCCATAAAGCAAGTCCAGAGTGCGTCTGGTTGAGATCAATGACACGCCATATTCAAGAAATATGTGATTTTTCTTCGCAAAAGAATTTATCAACCACAATGTACGGATAATCAACTGCAAATGAAAGTGCCCACAAGATGATTGTTCCTATAAATAGGTTGAATGCAAAATTTACTAGCAACAATGAGATCACGAATAAAGTGATCTTCGATAATGTATTCGGTAAATCTCAGATCCTCATCATATCTATGAAATTAAAAAATGATATACTGGGATGAGTTCGATCAGGAAACATCTTCGTGAATGTGATTTGATCACAAAGACACTATCAATATTTGAGAAGTTGATATTAGATGATATCATCACAAGAAATTAAGTGATGTGTTGATCAGGGGGAGTATGACACACATTGCACTCTTTTTTCCTTGACTGAGGTTTTGTCCCACTGGGTTCTCCTGGCAAGGTTTTTAATGAGGCAACGAATAATGCGTATCAAAAGATATGTGTACTCTTTTTCCTTCACTAGAAATTTTCCAACTGGATTTTTCCTAGTAAGGTTTTAACGAGGCACATTATCTATGGACATCCAAGGCAGAGTGTTATAAATCCATTGAATTAAGTGCATTGTCCATTAAGGTTATCATAAACTTTTCCTTATCATGGATATGTATTCCCAAGGTGATATGAACTTTTTTGGATAGCAATGTATCTACTAATGTGACATTAAACATGATGACCTTTTGGTTGATTTCTCTTCCTATAAATAGAGATATCATTCACAATTGTAACACATACTTGAATAAGAAGAAAACTCTTCTTCTTCTATCTACTTCTCTTGCCTTCTTCTCTTTATATTATCTTATGAGCTTGATTTTATAACAATTTCTTCTTTTTAATTTATTTTTGCTTAAATTTATTAGACACATTCTTTTTATTTTTATATTTTATTTTTTTATATCTATTATTCATTTTGTTTCAGCGTAACTCGTTTTTCATATACGTTTGAATAACTTTTTTTAAAAAATGATGAATTATATTTAACTTGAGATAGATAAAAATATACTTTAAAAAAATATAAATTAGATGTAATTGAATGAAGAAACTTAAATATCGTCGACATCCTAACCTAGTAAACTTAAATATTATATATATATATATATATATATATATATATATATATATATATATATATATATATATTTATATATTTTTTTAATTCTATTTTGGAGAGATGAAAAATCTTATTTGATTTATTCGTTATTTTTTATACAAATTATTACTAACCTAGTAAATTAAATTATATGAACTTTTAACTATATCAAATACTAAATTACAATTTAAATTACAAGTTAGAAATTTAAAGCATTTTAAAATTTAACGTGTCCGTTTTTAAAAATCATATAAAAAAGGATTTTAAAAAAATAAATAAAATATATATCTACAAAACCTACTAAGCCACGTTATTAAAATAAAAGATAATAAAAAAATTGAGAAAATAAAAAATAAAGTAACTTAAAAACATGGTTTGTTCAAATACGTAATCACTTCTTATTTTTGAATTCCTATTAAAAAAAAGGCAATCACCTATCCATATCCATTTATTTCTTCATTCTATAAATATGTTATTTTTTTCAAGAATTTTTTTTATATTTTCCTAGAGTTTTCTTTGACCCACGTCTTTTTGATTGATGGAAGTCTAATTTTATTTACTTTAAATATATCAAATCTAGTAAGTTTTTAAATTTTCAGTTGGTATGTTTTCTATAAAATAAATATTAAATTGTATATTTTTCTTGATTCTATGTTGATCTTTTGCGGTGTTCTCATATTTTTTCTTTTTCGGGTAATCAACATGATTCTCTAAATCACTATATTTTTGTTTATTTAAACCGTAGTATAAGGCATTTTTGAGCACTATTAAAAAATTGTGTTTAGCGACATAAATTAATGACAAGGTATATTCCGTCACTAAATAGCAACGGATCAGCAACGAAATAGCCATTTTGTCGCAAAAATTACTAATAATTTTTTGAGTTACAATATAGCGACGGATTAGCGACAGAATATTCTTATGGTCGCTATAAAATAGAGCGAAACTTGCGTTGCTGCGGATTTTGCAACAAAGTGGGTGTGACAAAATATATTAATTTTTTGGGATGAAATTTGTGACGGAAAATCGTTGCTAGATTAATAAATATATTTTTATGAATTTTAAATTATATAGTGACGAAATTTTCTGTCGCTAAAATCTATTCTAAATAAATAATTTTTTTAGTAGCAACGGAGTCATAATCCGTCATTAAGTTTGTTGCAAATATTTTTTTAACTTAGTTGAAACTTTATTAACTCAACTCAATACAAAAAGGGAAGAACATAACATTTTCCCTAAAAAATAGGGTATTCTTCCTCAGGTGAACTCCCATCTCAACTCCCGTCTTCTTCATCCATAGTCTAGAGATGTTCCCTCCCTTCTATTGCCTCAGATGAAAGGTAACTTCTCTTTGTTCATCTATGTCCATCTCCTCTATACATGGTGGTGTCGTGATCCTCTTGCCGAGATTTATGATTGTCGGGATGCATAACCCTTGAGAAATTCTTGAAAGGGGTGAAAGTGGTATTTATATGAGAAAATTAAATATTTTTCGTTTTAATTGAAATTCTTACCATTGGAGATGAAGTTTTGCTTAGTGATACATTTTGCAAATATACTTATGCTCATCTCCTCTATAAATTTCATTTTTTGGGTTGCTTTGTTAGATTAGGATTAACATGGTGTTGATGGTATGGGTGTTATTTTTACAAGGTTTAATTTTTAGGAATATTGCTTTATAACCCAGGTGGAAAATTGTGAATTTTGTGTTTCTTGAATGAAAACTTGTTGTATCTTTGTTGATGGTGAAGTTTTGATAGTATCTGTATCATCTGAGCAAATTGTACATATCTTGTGCTGAGTTGTGTTTTGATGTGTTCTTATTTTGGATCTTTTGGCTCATGAATGGATCGATAATGTTTCTACCCCAATTTCGAAATTAGTTGGTGTCAACTATGTGAATCGTTGGTAGTTGTTACAGGATTTGCCGTAGTTTAACTATTGTCACACTATTTCCAAGATGATAATCAACCCACTGCAATCCTCTGCCTTTATTATGTTCATCGTACTAATTAAACAATGTAGAAGGTATTGAAAATACTGATTTAGGTAATTTGGGGTTAAAATTGTGGTTATGATTGAATCTTTTCTCTGTCTCAGCTTCCCGTGTCCGAAGAAAGACATTATCATTCAGTGTATGTGAAACTAGAAGAAACACATTGACATCAATTAAGTGTTCTAATTCCCCCTTTTTCTTCTTCTTTCCATCGTCATCCTTCTTACTGTTCCCATTTTAAGATCTCATGAAAAGAATTTCTGTTGAAGTTAGAAAAGAAAATGTTGCCTCAACCGTCTCATATAAGAAATTAATTTCATTTGGAAAGAACAAGTTTTTAAATGTTATTTCTTATGATAAATATCTATAGTTTTATACTACTGGTGTGTTCTATCATTTAGCAATTAATTTTCTGTTGTGCGATACTACTCGTTAGAGTCATTGTTGGGGAAAGTAGATGCTGCTGCAAAGACTTGGTGAAATTCTCTCATTAGTAATAACAGATAGTATTAAATAAATAGTATAAAATAATATTAGTATTTACTGTGTACTAATCCTAGTCCTATTAGGATTAGTACTCCTTAATCCTAGTCCTATTAGGATTAGTACTCCTTCCTATATCTCCTATATATATATATATATCTCCCATGTATTCCCTTATTAGGTTAACACTTCAATACAATCAATATTCTTTCATGGTATCAAGAGCCAGAAAACCTAGATCTTCTTTTCTCTAGGTTTTTTTCTCTCTTTAGGGCACCGATCGTTTTTTCTCTTCTCTTGGGCGGCGGCAGCCATGACAACCGAGGTGGATCCTCTCGATTCACTTCCTTCTGGCGTTAAACTCCTTCTCAGGCATCTTCATGTCCTGATTCCCAAAAAATATCAGACATAAATTACCCTACATGGAAAATCACCGTTCTTACAACCCTTGAGGCCAATTACCTTCTCAAATACGTCGATGAAAGCACAGAACCGCCGCCGGCAGTCATCACCGCCACGGACAAATCAGAAAAAACCAATTCGGCCCATGCCGCCTAGAAAGCCGTGGATGGCCAGATCCGATCATGTTTGATTGCGATCATCTCTCCCACGGTTCAGAAACACGTCCGATCCTACACAATTACTTCAGCCCTATGGACGGCCCTCGCAACACGCTATGCATCAATTTCCCACTCTCATATTTTTCAATTGTGTGATCGTCTCCACACAATTACCAAAGGCACGAAAACTATGACGGAGTATTTAGACGAGGTCTCCACCATCATCACAACCCTCGACATCGTGAACGAAATCATTCCCGAAAAAGATCTCGTCATGTGCATCGTTCGGGGGCTCCCATCAGCTTACTCCTCCATTAAACAGGCGGTTCGCATCAGTCCAACGCCCGTTGACCTGGCTACTCTCTCCTCGTGGCTAAAAAGTGAAAAAATCAACGTGGATCTGGAGAGCATACTTCGTCTCCGAGAAGCCGCTGTTATGGAGACGGCCACCGCCCTCACCGCAAGCAGAACTATCGCGGGGGGCGTGGTGGCAGCCGGCAAGGGAGCCGCGGCGGCTACGGTAGAAACAGCGGAGGCCGCGGGCGCGGCGGTCGGCAGGGCAGTCGTCCGTCATACGACGGTCAGCAGCACGGCAGCAACAACAGCCTGCACTCCTTCGGCAGCGGCGGGCAGGGCACTTACGAGCGGAATCGTCCAACTTGTCAAATCTTTTAGAAAATAGGACACACTGCTGTTCGTTGCTGGTTTCGGTATGAGGAGAGCCGAAATAGTGATAACCGTGCCAATTATGCATCTCAAGCCGGCCCTTCCTCTGAATGGTTGTTGGATACTAGGGCCAACATGCACGTTACTTCTGATCTATCTAAGCTTAACGCTCCAAATCCATATCATGGCTCCAATAGTATTACCGTTGGCAACGGTGAGTCCCTTAATATTTCTCACACTGGCACGGGTACCATTAAACAGCCCGAACCCCAAATTAACTTAGCCCTATTGCTTGTTCTTGGCCCAATAGCCCCACCACTGTCTTTCACCTAGGTAACCTTACCCACGTCCCTTCTATTAAAACCAATCTCCTTTCAGTTCACCAATTCACAAAAGACAATAATTGCTCACTCTTGTTCACCTCTAATGATTTTCAGATCCTAGACAATACTACCAAGAGGGTGATTTTTCAGGGGCCTTGTGAGCATGGTCTGTACGTTCTTCTTGGCACAAGTTCGTCTGCCCACCCAGTTTCAGAAAGCGTTCCTGTGGCTCCGGTGGCTCTTTCGGCTGATGGCCACAGTCTGTTGTGGCACAGTCGTCTGGGTCACCCGTCTACTCAAATAATAAATTCTTTAATGTCTCAATTAGGTTTTTCTTCCATTCATGTAAACAATTGTGACTCCTGTTCAATTGCTAAATCTAAAAAATTACCTTTTACTTTATCTGAGAAGCATACAACTGCACCTTTTCAACTTATTCATTCTGACCTATGGGGTCCTACTGTTGTTCCTTCATTTCCTGGTTTTCGCTATTATATTTGTTTTGTGGATGATTTTACAAAATACACTTGGTTGTTCCCACTAAAACACAAATCACAGGCGTACACCACCTTTGTCACTTTTGAAAAAATGGTCAAAACACAATTCAATTCTCATGTTAAACTTTTTCAAAGTGACAATGGAAAGGAATATGTAAATAACATCTTTGACCAGTTTCTGCAATCCCTGGGAATTATACATCAAACCTCCTATTCATACACTCCCGAACAAAATGGGGTGGTTGAGCGTAAGCATCGCCATCTCATTGAAACGGTGGTTACTCTTCTACATCAATCTCATCTCCCTGTCTCCTTTTGGGTAGAAGCTCTAGCCACCGCAAACTACCTCATTACCAGAATGCCCAGTCACACCCTCTCCAACAAATCATCCTATCAACTCCTTTACCAAGAACTTCCCAATTATACCAACCTCCGCGTCTTTGGGTGTCTTGCCTACCCTTGGCTACACCCTCATATTACTCACAGATTACAACCTCGATCCCATCCTTGTATTTTTTTGGGCTATCATCCTACCTCCAAGGATTATCGCTGTCTTGATCCACAAACTCATAAAGTCTACATATCTCGCCATGTCAAATTTGTCGAAAATGAGTTTCCCTACGAGTCTATTTCCTCCTCCACAAATACATCATTCATTGGCGTCCTTCCCATTTTTTCAACATACTCACAAGGTCCCTCACCACCTTCCCCCACACCTCCACCCACTACCTAACCACCCCTCATCACCCCTTTGACCGTCGCCCACAATACACCCGCAACCACCACCCACACTCGCAACCAACCCGAACCACCCCATACCCACAACATCTCCAGCCCGATCCGTTTTGGGTCCTTCCCGGCCACCCCCGAATCACCACCGCCCGTGCCACCCCCCAATACTCATCCCATGTTAACCCGTGGCAAAGTCGATATCTTTAAACCCAAAACCTTTCAGGCTACCATACTACCAAATACACCCCTTCTCGATAGTGAACCAACAACCTACTCTGTTGCCTCAAAAAATTCTTATTGGCGTCATGCTATGGATGACGAGTTTAAGGCTTTGACTGATCAGAAAACTTGGGTTCTTGTACCTAAGCCCCATGGGCGGCACCCACTGGGCTATAAATGGGTGTACAAAATTAAACACAATGCAGATGGTAGTATTTCCAGGTACAAGGCTCGTTTGGTTGATAAAGGCTACAATCAGGAGTATGAGCTTGATTACTCCGAGATATTCAGTCCTGCTATTCGGCAGGAAACCATTCGCCTGGTACTGTCACTCGCCGTGCGCAACAATTGGCTCATCAATCAGTTGGATGTTTCCAATGCTTTTCTTCATGGCATGTTTGATGAAACTATCTATATGATGCAACCACCGGGCTATGTTGATCCCCGCTTCCCTCAACATGTTGGCAAACTCCAGAAGTCTCTGTATGGGCTCAAGAAAGCCCCCCGTGCTTGGTACACACGTCTGAAAACGTTCCTCCAGGGACTCGGCTTCACGTGTTGCGTACACGACACGAGTCTGTTTACTCGACATTCAGCACATGGTACAATAATTCTTCTTGTCTATGTAGATGATATCATTATTACAAGCTCTACTGCAGCTCTCATTCAGGATGTCACTCGAGCTATGCATACTACCTTCAAAATGAAGGACCTTGGCCCGTTACATTATTTTCTGGGAATGGAGGTTTCTCGGACAGGCAGCGGCTTGTTTCTTCATCAGTCAAAATATGCTCGAGATCTGTTGCAGAAAGATGGACTCAAAAAATGCACCAGTCAACCAACACCGATGGCAGTCTTTTCGTCTACGAATGGAGCCGACACCCCCTTTGCCGATATCAACCACTTTCGCAGCCTCATGGGGGCTCTACAGTATCTGGCCATTACCCGTCCCGACATCCAGTTTGCTGTCAACCGAGTTGCTCAGCGCATGCATCAACCATGTGAACATGATTACCATTGTCTAAAACGCATTCTCAGGTACATTTTTGGCACTCTTGGTCGTGGTTTACTCATTCGACCTGAGGACTTGGAGCTTCGGGGTTTCTGAGATTCAGATTGGGCGAATGATAAAAATGACAGAAAATCTACATCGGGGTTTCTCATTTTTTTGGGGCCAAACCTGATCTCCTGGTGTACAAAAAAATAACCCAAGGTCTCTCGGTCCTCGACAGAAGCTGAATACCGCGCCCTTGCTCTTCTTGCTGCTGAGACCATGTGGGTCACATATATTCTTCGCGAACTCCGCGCCACTCACACTGTTCCTTCTCTCTTTTGTGACAACAAATCAACCATCTGTATGGCCAAGAATTTCGTCCTACACACCAGAATGAAGCATGTTGATACCGATTGTCTCTTTGTTTGCGATGAAGCTCAGGCCGGCGCCATGACTGTGCAGTATGTACCCACTGAAGAACAACTGGCTGATATTCTCACCAAGCCTCTCTCGAGCCGACAACACGATTACCTCAGTTCCAAGCTTCCGTTTCCTTCCGCTAAGCTCAGCTTGAGGGGGGATAATAACAGATAGTATTAAATAAATAGTATAAAATAATATTAGTATTTACTGTGTACTAATCCTAGTCCTATTAGGATTAGTACTCCTTAATCCTAGTCCTATTAGTACTAGTAATCCTTCCTATATCTCCTATATGTATCTCCCCTATATTCCCTTATTAGGTTAACACTTCAATACAATCAATATTCCTTCAATTAGGAATGAATATTTTTGATGTTCTTTGTGAGGCTTAAATTTCTTGTAAACTTATTTGTTGGTTCAGTAATGGCGACACACTAGATTATGCATGTTGTTGGAGGTTTTGTTTTTAAGTGTATAAAGACAATGGTTTAAAAGAATAATCTAGTTCTCTAGTTATTGTATAAACTATTATAACTTGTACACTTAAAAAAGTTGGTTCAAATGAGGTATATCGTTCCTTTTTTTTTTAATTTAATTCATTCTATTTGGATAATTTAGGTGTTAAAAGGAGGCGAGACTCTCTAGATCGATGTGGTCTGTTAAGAACGGAACAGAGGAAGCACGAAACTATTTAGGCCATACCAATTTATAATTAAGGTTTAC
Organism: Solanum lycopersicum; assembly: GCF_036512215.1. Lineage (NCBI taxonomy): Eukaryota > Viridiplantae > Streptophyta > Magnoliopsida > Solanales > Solanaceae > Solanum > Solanum lycopersicum. The sequence goes on along the minus strand of NC_090803.1, from coordinate 20,530,164 downwards.
TTCTTGTTCTTATATTTATACTAAGCCTTTTTAGTATGGTTTGATACTGTTTCATCAGATTATGGATGAGTGTAAGATAACAGAACTTTTGATTTAGAGAGCCCATAATTTATCGTAAAAAGAAAATTATTCGAAATTTGAATGAAATGTATTTAACTGGAGTGGACTGATCGACTTGTTTTGAAGGACTCCTGATTCCCTATTCACTCCATAAATGTTTAGGAAACTCAATATAACAACTCATCTATATTAAGTGTTTAGTCGTTACTTGTTTTGTTATTGTTTCATGTTCTTGACAATAAGCAAGTCAAGTTGATATTATTGTTTAATGTTCTTGTAAATAACAAAGAAATCCGTTGTTAAAATATTGTGATGTTTTGGATGCCTAGGAAATCTTCACATTCGCTTAATGTTATACATATGAGATAATTGAATATTCCATTTGAATGAGAGGTGTTTTGTGATGCTTTGCATGTCTAGGAAATCTCCACATTCACCTTTTCCTCTCTTTGAGCTACTGTCTTTTAATTATCATTGATGGACAATCCAAAGAGAGTTTGTGTTCTCTTTCTTGTCTTATCCCCCACCAAGACAAGTTAGTCTAAAACTCGATCATTACAATAAAATACGAAAATTTCACAATACTCAAAAGTACCCTTAAAATCTGGTTGTCACGTGTACAAGCCTCTAAAGTATTAAAATTGATTCAAGAAAAAAAGTCTCAAATGACAATTTTTCTCGAATAGAACAAAATCATAAATAGGAGTAAGAATGACTGTTGAGATAACAAGCAACTACCTCACAATTCTCCGCGAGAAGCCTCAGACAAGGAGAAGAGAAACTATCACAAAGTCCGGGCTACTAACCTACAAAAAAATTGTAGTACAAAGGGATGAGTATCAAACCACACGATAGCCAGCAAGTTAACTTCTAAGCACAAGCTAAGGGGATAAAATATGGGTACTCCTTACACACCAACCGAACCTCCACAACTACAACCTGCATAAAATTAAGCCAAACCTAACAGTTCACATTTTTCATAGCACCCAGCTCATCAAAATCATTTTAACAAATTGCACATCCTCAACTACAAACTCAATATTCAACAATCACAACTTTCACAAAAAGGACTCACAATATTAGTAACATACAAGATCAAGTTCGTCAAATAGAGGTAATCAAATATCAAGTACTTTTCAACCACCAATACAACACATAATCATCAAGAATGAAAGTTATCATGGGATGCGTGCAGTATGAAACCATAAAGTGATATGCCTCAGAACATCAATTTCTTTCTCAACTGTATATACATGATACTCCTCGGAAATATATCGAGAGTTCATGACCCATGGGGGACTCGCGAGGTCCATATACCGACATGGACGATCTTCACGTGTCTTTGCGGGCGATCTCAACGCACTATCATAAATTAAATAAATTTTGCACGGCTTATCTCCACGTGCCTAAGTCATAATCATAACTTTTCTATCGCATGGATGATCTCCACGTGCCCAAATAATCATAACTCGATCTCAACACGGATGATCTCCACGTGTTAGACCTTTACTCATACCCAATCTCATGTCAATGCATGTGCACAATATGATATCAAATAAAGGAGATGATGCAACATCTAAATAAATCAAATGTCGCAAAGACATATAATCACCTCAATTATCACAATTATACGGGTTCAGTAAAGAACACAATCACATATAATAAATCAAATCAATAATATTTTTGTGAATGCCCATATGCTTTGACATTCTCGGATTACAATCCACATTCTATCGCAATAAACCTTCTCATTATAACACCGATACTCGTACTATTCTCAACACATCACATACAAACAAATAATCATATCATCTTTTATTACCCCTTTTATCACTAGAATTAAACAATGTGGACAAGTCAACTCATCACCAAGTCCCATTACTCCCAAATATATACCACAAGGAAATGCACGCATTTCATACACTTAGTAAGAGTATAGAAATACAGTTGCCTCAAATAATTGAACAATCACTCCGAGACTTGAGCCTTCCCTTTTGGTCGGACTTCCAACTCAAGCAATCTATTCACATAATAACATAATAATCACTATAAGATTTTGAACCTAACGAAACTGAATTTACTATTGTTCTAGCCTAGACAAAAATAATCCACTCAACTTATAATCAAGTTTCCAATTTTGATGTCAATTCTCATACTGTTCAAATTTCAAACCTAAAGTTAAGTTTTAATTTTTTCAAATAACATACCTTGATAAATCTAAAAATATACATGTACCCGCATATAAGGAACTATATATAAGACCTTAACGTAATTAACGACCATTTGGTTATATTGATTAACTTTATAACTGACAGACAATGACATCCATGCATATCTAATGATAGCCACCAAACTGTGATAAAATAATATATATAAAATTACAAATCTTTGCAGATTGAATTTTCAACCTCTCTTTTTTTTCTTTCTATTTTTGTTTACAATTCATTATATTAATAATAAAATAAGGTGGCATCTAACCTACACAAACAATAGACATATTTGAATGAAGGACTTTTACTTAATTTAAATGAAACACTACTTTGCTCTCTTCGTTGCTGCAGGTATAGTTCTCGCGTACTTATCTTTCTTCTTTTTCTTTCTATTTATTTTCTAAATTAATTATGCATAAAAAGTGATAAACTCTGAACTTATTTTAATAAATATGGGCCAAGTGTAATGGGCTTAATCCATTGATCACCAACTAAATGAGTTAAATTGTTTAATATATATCCATCAATTAAATAATTATATTATCAAATAGTTTAAAACTTTTAAACCAACTTCACTAACTAATCATAAATGACTTTAATAATTACCAAAGGGGGTAAAACTATAATTTTTACAAAAATTTCAAAAAAGACTTTTCGGATCATTACAATTATACATACTTGCTTTGATTAAAGAATGTAAGCATCATGTCTAGATGTCTTATTAGAAACACATAATCTGATGGTATTCAACTTTTCAAACTCTTAAAAGGCTTTTCCAGTTTGCTAATATTCTTTTTTGTTATTACATTCAAATTTTCAGAATTTAATATAGATTTCTGTAGCTCATTCTTTGTGTAAATCTTCAAACCAAACTCAGTGATAATTATTTCACTTTTTTGTATGCAAGCATAAGTTTTTAAACTTGTTCTACAAGTTTTTTTAATGGTATTTTTAATATTTCGTCACACTTCAATAAGGTAGCTTAATTTGATTTATACTAGTGATAAATGTTTGATTCTAGTTTCTATTGTTGCAATATTTTTTCATCTACTTTAACTAGTATATTCTCTATCCATGTTCTCTTTATTACATGTTTGTTTCTTTGGGGCCTTCCATCTGTAGTAAATAACTGTTGCAAGCATTGTCAACAACGAATACTGCTCTCATCACACTGTGAATAACATTGGACTTGCTCTTTTTTTTGTGATAATCATTTGCTAGTATCCGTTCATTTTAATACAACATGATATTATGTGAGTTTGCCTGTATTTTGCATGTTATGTAGGTCTGTCAGTATTTTGTTTTGACATTGGATAAGAAGCTTTCATGCCTATTGTGTTTGTAGTTCCACATCACTGAAAGTTTCTTTGTTTAGACATGATCGTACATTTTTCAGAAAGCCAACTACACTATTATATTTTCAGGAAGTCGACTACACGCTGCATTGTTATAATTTTTTTATAGGTGTGGCTCGAGGCAGAGGTATGGAAGTCTTTTGGTAGGATAAACCCTGCTATTCACGTAAGCATGTCAACTATTCCGATTTCCACTATAGTTTCTCCTCAACAAGGTAGTAGTCCAAGTGTTGAAATATAAGCTCAAAGTACCACCCCAACTATCTCCGAGACACCTGTAGCTACACCAAATCAAAACAAATCCCAAATTTCAGGGTCTATCTACTCAGAGCATCCCAACATATTGTAGTAATTCAATTGTCGAAAAAGGATCTATCTACTCAAAGAAACTCAAGAGGTCATACAAATACAATTATTGATGTTGATTCTAGTAGTGGCCACTCACGGACCCTTATTTTTATAAGTTCTACGGGGTCAGTCCACCTTTGATTTTATCCTCATAACTTGCTTATACTTAAGTTTAGTCCATACTGGTAGTCTTAGAATCTACAAGTTCCAGTAAATAAATTATAATTTAAACCTGTTAAGCAATGCTAATTGGTGAATTATAAAAATCAGTAGCCTACTATAATCTGAGTATTTTTTTTAGCACTAACATATATAATGTATCATTTATAAAAACACTCCAAATAATGTCTTCAAATTTATGCAAATTGGAACCTTCTATAATATGCTCTAGTTTCACAACCAAGTCTTTCAGAGATGATATTGATCCCAATGGAATCCTATAATATGCTCTAGTTTCATAATCAAGTCTTTTAGAAATAATGTTGATCCCAATGAAATCAATTGAGAAGGTGTTTCAAACGATATAAACGAGGATTATTTTGGAGAATTCATGGTATTACTTTTCATCATAGATAAGTTTGAAAAGTGTATTCATACTAATTTATAGGATATTGATATATTACTTTCAAAATTTATTTCAGAAAATATTCTATTGGGATGTTTGTATTAGTGAAAGTGAAGTGAAGAGACACGGGTTGATCAAGACGGTTACAAAATACAGAAATTTTATTTCTATAATAAAAAAAGGGGAGGAGTTAGGCCAGATTATGTGCCTGAGCATGTTTTGAAAAAATGGACACAACTTTGGAAAGTGATGAGTCTATTCAAAAGTCAAAAATAAATGTAAAGAATCGGTATGGCGGCCGTGAAGTTGTTGCTGCGACTCGAATTGTCCATATAAGTCAAAACTTTGAAATCTATCTAAAGATATACATGTCATTTCTTATTAGAAGGGAAAACTTGGCTTAAAATATTGTTGAAAGTAGTATACAAAGATATGGTTAGTTTGTGATCTTTCGATTTCTGTCCTCCTTTTCCTTGTTCTCAGGCTGTTGTTCTTTTTTTCTATTTCGGAGGTGCCTACTTCATTTTTGTTTCTTTTCTTAGCTTCATGCTCCTTTATCCTTTGGTATTCCTCATCTATTTTCTTGATTGTGCATACATCTACCAAGTATCCTTAATGTTTGTAATACATACAATAGTCCGATTCATTGCATGATCATTGACCAATAGTCATTCTTTAGGTGAGGTTTCGAGTACTTCTATTCTTGGTGAAGTCGATAAATTGAATTCAAATCATTTTCTTGGATCAACAGAGAGTAAAAAATAAATAAATGCAACTTCAAGGGAAAATGCTTAGAACAATTTGACATGGCATGCGTAACCTTCTCCACAAGTAGTTGATTATTGTCATGACCAATTTGTTGTTTACCTTTGTTTTTGTGAGAATTGTTTTCATCATCCTTATTTCTTACCTAATCATATTCCTATGTACTTTTATTATGAGAAGTGATCTTCCCTGTTGGATTCTGGAAAGCAGAGAAGTTCAAGAATGTCTTCAATGAGTATGTCTGATAAATTTCATGTGTTTGTTTTAGACCATAGTTATGCAGTGTAATTTCACCCAAAGTCTAGTATATTTCATCTTCTGTTGTAACCTTGTAAATCAATAATAACTGTTATCTATTTAAAGTTGATCTCAATTCCATGGGGGTTAATTGCTTTGCGGCACATTTGATTAAGTTAAAAGATTATGTATGTTTTTGTTTTTTTCGTCCATTATAATTTTATTTTTTATCTTTAATTATTTTTTTGTCACAATTTATTATAGGAAAAATATGAAGAAATATTACGGGAAAAAGAGCCTCTCAATCTGATATTGATCCATCTGAAGTATACTATGAAGCTGTCGGTGAAGAAAAAAATAAAAAAATATACATACTTGGATCTGAAGCAAAAACTTACTACGAGTAGAATCTTTGTGTTTCATCATCTGTAGCACCTTCAGTTTCTTAATCAACAAAGACAAGAAATATGGATGTGTTTGTAAATGAAATGATTTTTGCCCTTACTAATAATTCTCTTCAGGTTATTATGGATCGCGTACAACAAGCAGTTACTCTTATTGACAATTCATCACTTGTGACACCCATGGTGCCTCTTCCTATTACTAATGAGGATGTGGTTGATCATGTAGTTTCAAGTAATGAGGATATCCCTTAAATAGTCTCTTGTAGTTTTAATTTTTGATGTTGTCTCTCTTTTTGAAAAGTAAAATTGTGCATAGCTGATGAATTGTGTTCTCTTAAGAACAATTGATAAGTCGCTTTTCATATTTTGCACCGTATGTACGTGATTTGTTGTTATCTATAGATTTTGAACCCTCTAAATATTATTTTTATGAAAATTTTGTTATTTAGAGGTATTTAGTAATATTTTAGCGACAAATTTAGTGATGATTTGGTGGTTGCTATAAAAAAATATTGGCTACGCATTAGCAACGAAATATTTTAGTGACAAATATGCTGGCTCAAATAGCAGAATATTTTGTGACAAATTAGTGACAACAATTCCGTCACAAATTTATTTGAAATGACGAAATTAATGATTTAATTAGCAAAGAATATTTTATGACAGATTAGTGACAAAAATTCAATCGTAAATTTATTTGAAATGACTAAACTCATTATGAAATTAGCTATGAATTATATAAGTATAACGACGGATCAGTCCATCACTAACAAGTAGTGATGGATATCATTCATAGCTAAACTTGCGATTGTGACATAACTCATATTTTATTGCTAAGCGATTACTAACGAGCAAAATAGCAACAACCATCAATCCGTCGCAAATCCAATTTAGCGACGAAAAAACATTAATTAGCATGAATTTCGCCAGTCGCTAAATACTGTTTTTTTTAGTGGAGTACATAGAGTTTTTATTGCTTAAGAATTTTATTGAAAGAAACATATAATTAATAATAATAACTATTATCTATCTATCTATCTATCTGTATATTAGAAGAAGCAAATAATGTCACACTAGCACCACATCATTTCACCTATTTCTACACTATTAAATTTAATTATATGTTTTAATTTAAATAATATATTACAATTTAAAAACTAAATTAAAATTTTAAAGCAGTATTAAAAATTAACATGATATATTTCATAATAGTATAAACGTTATGTAGTTTTAAAACTTTATTTGGCTGATATGTAAAATTGTAAACAATTTACCCTAATTAACATCAATTAAAAATAAATATTTTAAAAACTTTACAGAAGATTTATTTTAGAAACTTCAATATTTTATATTATTATTTTCAATCTTATAAAATTTTTTATCAAGTACTATTTAAATATAAATACGATGTTTTTAAAATGCCCAATATATTATATCAAAATATACATGTATTTCCGGTGAAAATTTCATTTATATGAAATAACATTTTATTTTTATTTTTTAAAAATAAGTACCATAGGAAAAGAATTAAAATAGGTAAAAAGAATAAATAAAAATTAACTAATCAAAACCAACTTAAATTTCTCCAGTGAAATCTCCATTCCCCATTTTTCTCAAGCATTATCATACCAAGAGAAAATATGGTGTTTTTTCAAAAAGAGAAAAATTTTAAAATTAGATTTATATATTTTTTTAAAAGAAAAAGTTCAATTTCAAACTATTCACAACGAACAACTTTTTACTACACTTATCCATAACCTAATTAAATATTTAAAAATTTTCCTGCATAGATTTTTAAATTATGTACTAAATGCATCAAATAGAAAACAATATTAAAATTGCTCATTAAACAATCACTATGGACATCGTGCTATTTTCATAATAAATCTTCTTTATAATTAATTCTATGCATGATTAAAAATATATATATTTCCTGCATAGATTTTTAAATTATGTACTAAATGCATCAAATAGAAAACAATATTAAAACTGCTCATTAAACAATCACTATGGACATCGTGTTATTTTCTTAATAAATCTTCTTTATAATTAATTCTATGCATGATTAATTCTATATATATATATATTTTAATCATGCATAGAATTAATTATAAAGAAGATTTATTATGAAAATAGCACGATGTCCATAGTGATTATTTAATGAGCAGTTTTAATATTGTTTTCTATTTGATGCATTTAGTACATAATTTAAAAATCTATGCAGGAAAATCTTTTAAATATTTAATTAGTTTATGGATAAGTGTAGTAAAAAGTGTGTATATATATATATATATATATATATATATATATATATATATATAATGTCTTAAAATTTGTATCTAAAATTAACACGAAAAAAGTTACCATTTGAATAATTTATATGGCTCATATAAATACAATTTTGAAATTTGAAATTTGAATTTTGTTTTGAGATTGATAAAAGAATTAAATGAAGCTTAACATTTGGATGACTTTTCAAAAACTCTATCCACTTTTTCAATAGATAATTCTAAATGACCAGTAAATTCGGTTAAAATTTGTTCAAAAATTTATAATATTTTTTTTATTTTCAAATAAAGAGATTTTTATTTTATTTTTAATTAAAAATATTAAATTTAAAAGGATTTTGTCATTGAAAAAAAACAATGATTATTCTTACGATTATGATCTGCTTAAAAATTCAAATGTAATACCAAATATATTATTATTCAATAAAAATAGGACTTGCTCTTTCACGGCTTCTTATTCATCCTGCAATTTTTGTTTTACAAATTCGACGTTCGTATTTATTTTTAAATTTCAATATATGTTTCTTCAGTCTTTCTAACAACTAATTGACATCTTTTTTGAAAAAATAAAAATTATATACAGTTGATAAAAAGTTCTTATTATTTTTTTGTAGGAGAAAACAAGGACAGTGTCCAGAAATTTTTTTGTGGGTGATGTTCAGTTGGAGACGTAACACAAAAGAATATAAGTAATTACATTAATCTTTACAAGCTTGAGATAGAAGCAAATGATAAGAGATGAACAAATGATGCTAAATATATATATACAGTTTTCTAAAAGTTTTGAGATAAAAATGATAGTAATTTTTATCTATTAGTTTATTCATAGTCACGGTCATATTTGAAAACAAAGTGGAGAATATTATAATTTTGGTCATAATATAATTATTATTTTTGTCAAATATTTGTTTATACATAAAAATGAATGTTTCAATTTTAGTATTATACAATTGTAGGTTTTCTAATAATTAGTTTATGTTATTTTATAAAAAATTAACTTTGTAAACTATTTATAGTTGATAAAATTTCTCCTTATTATATTATTATGACAAACGAGAACGGTGTCCAAAAGAAAATGATGTCCGTTTGGAGTGTAGACACAAAACAATATATAAAATGATCATATGTGAAACACAACATAAAAAATACTTTCTTATAAGTTTAATATATTGGCTTGGGAGATTTTATTTATTAAAGACTTATATTTTATCATCATCTTTTTTCTCTCAAAGATTAAATAAATTTTTATTTCTCTTACAATTTGTTTAAATTTTTTTAACTTCTTAGAATTGTTTTATATTATTTAATATAATATCTGCAAATAGAATACATCATTCTCAATTTAAAGAATAAATTGCAAGATTAACTTGATGAAATACTTTCAATGTGCTACTTTTAATGGACAAAATATTATGATTTTATGCTACTTTATAAGGTCACTAACTAAAATCTTAATTGATATTAAATTATAAAATATATCAATTTAAATTCATACATAGCTAATATCATTAATTAAAACTAAAATTAAACTTATCATATTAAAAACAAAATATAAATAGTTCAAAATCATGATTTGAGTTTAGGTTAAAAAAAGTATACACTATATAAATAAATAGAAAGTATTATAGTAAACAAATGTCAACAAGAGAATAACAGGGATTGTGTGAACACATTGATGATTTAATTAATTTGAAAAGTAAATAAAATAATTCTTAAAATTATTATTATTAAATTTAGATAATGAACTAACTTTATATTCATTTGTTTTTATAAAGTATTTAATTAAATACATATCAATGTGTTAAATATGTTAATAATCTCCCATGTAAACTTTATAATATCAAGTTAAATGTTGAAATTAATCAAAAGGCAAGTAATTATGTTTACATTTATCGACGGACCGGGCGGGTACATAAACAAAGTATATTTACTAAGAACAGTACTATTCATATTATAGTTGAATAACTTGATCTATATATTTATATTCTACTGATTGTAAAAAAAATTTAAACATAAAATAAAAGCATAAAGTTAATGAACACTTAATTTTTTTTAATTATTTTTTAATGTGCAGTCAAATAAGAGAGATAATGTCAAGACTATCTTTTAATTTATATATTACTGGTGAAATTGTTCATACTATGCGCGGTCTTTTTAAATATAATTGATGAAAAGGTACACTTAGATTATAAACTTTAAGATATACTTATGCAAAATATAAAAATGAACTAATCAAACATATGAAAAATGCAAATAAAAAAAAAAGAATAACAAAGTTATCGCGAAAAAATCATCTCATGCGGAAAAAAACAACAACTTGTATTATTTTTAAAAGAGGCACATTTAGTCTCAAAAGAATTAGAGAATTTTAGTCCAAGAAAAGGCTATCTTAAAATTAGAAGTGGCAATTGTAGGAAGGTTAGAACCAGATAATAATAATTACTTATCATTTTTAATAAAATTATAAAAAGCTAATATATTCTTAGAAATATATACACTAAAAATGGAAGTCCAGAAATTGATATAACAACTGGTAAAGTCATGTTAATGGAAAAAAGATGTAGATTGAGTGATCACAACAACAATTTGTGATCGTAGTTATTTTTAAAAAATTATTTGTTATTTCAAAATATATTTACTCACGCATGAGCTAACTTGTATTGTGAAAGACCCATTAAAGAAGGAAATTGAATCCACATATCCTGATCGGTTGCTCCCATTAAATTCCAGAAAAAATCGTTTAATTTGTGGACAAAGTTATTTAAAATTTTAGTCCAACCTAAATTTATATTTATATAAATTATACTATTTCAACATTTGATCCTAGATATTGTACCTTATTCTTATACCAAATGAATAATTTACAACAATTGTCAAATAATAAAGGATATTAAGTTTCAAATTCTCCAATTTTGCACTACTAAAAAAGTTTAGTCAAGCACAAAAATTTACACATTAAAATTAATTTACACATACAAAGGAACATGTTAAAACTAATTTAAACATACATGGAAATATCTTAAGCCTGAAAACGGAGGGTTAAAAAAAAACATATACAGCTAAGAAATTCATTAATTACAAAGTTAAAAAGATAAAATAAAATGTATATAAATTTCTTCACCACACCAAAGTTAAATTCTTTTATACCTAATGAACAGTAATGATAGAATATGTGCCTTTCACTTATCAGCCAATGGACCAGGTCCGTTGACACACTAACAAGTATGAACAGAAAGTAAATGCAATTTAAACAACACATTTATTTTACGTGGAAACCTCCTTGCTTAAAGGAGTATAACCACGACCCGTCTCACAGGATTTTCAATCGTTTTCACTAATCTTCACAACTAAAAGTGAAACTCGATTACAATAAATGTGAGAAGAAGTTTTTAATCTCACGTTCAAGCAATAATCTCTATTGATTGACAAGCCTAAGTAGAAGTAAATCTACCCACTAAGCTATCCCACCTAGACAACTTAGAATTTCAATACCACCCACTGATTCCTTTATAGATTCAGGGAATAGTTTACAATGTAAGACCAAGAGAACATATTCTTAAACAACTACGCTAAATGCTCCAAAGATTTCAGTTGTTGTCTGAATAATTCTGCCGTTTGATTTTCGATAGCCTTTGCAAGTGTTCTTGAAAATGCTTTATCAAGTTGCAAAAACTGAGGTCTGACATTGGATGGAGAGGTCTGGCTTTTTGACGTCGTTGGGAAATGTGCACCTACTTTCTGTACCTTTACTGAGTCCCTAAGTTTGTTTGATCTTCAAAACTCAAGTAGGAAACCTGGTACCTTACAAGGTCCCTGAGTTTGTCAAATCATCAAAACTACAAATAACATTTTCCCCCCTTTTGATGATGACAAACAATACTCAGCCACCACTCCAGCTTTGTTCCCCCTCACTTTGTTCCCCCTCACACACAACTCATCCACTTACCAGTTATACTTCCCCCTTTTGGCATCATAAAAAAGAGATATAGTAAAGCAATGATGTCAACAGTAATACCAGATAAGATCAAAGCTAGATATCAATCAAACAGAAGGGAAAAACATTTACAGTAGATAATAGCTAGAACACCATGGTAATAAGTTAAATAGCATTCCACAATAACATTTAGTACATTAAAAACAAACTGATAATCCAACAACACAAAGACAAGCCACAAAAAGAAGACACAAGAGAAGATTTGAACAGGCTAGGAAGGGGGAGGGGGGGTTGATGAGAGAGGGAGTGGATAATGAGAGTGAGTCGAGCATTGGCAGCATCATTATCCTTAATTGCCTTCTCTTGCAAGGCAGTAATCTTGGCCTTCAGCTCTGCATTTTCCCTCTCCAAAGCTTGAACCACAAAAGTATCAGGTCCTTCAGTCTGTGCAGTAAGTAGATCAGCTTTGAGTATAACAATTTCAACATCTTTACCACTCGAACGCACAGCCAGCTCCTCAACCTCATGCTTGAGTTGATCCTGATCATCTATGAGTTGAGCCATCTTGCTCTTGGGATTTCCTTTCCCTTCGATACACTCACATTCGACCAGGGTACTCTCTGAAAAAGTTTGTTTCACAGTCCCAATCCTGCCAACACTCAGAGGAATTTTAAAATGTTTGAATACTTCAGTGAGAAAGTATCCGTATCCCATTCCATAAATACCTTTCCTCTCGATGACAGTTTTGTACATGTGCTCAAGCATAAGTCCTGGGAGATTCAGAGCTTCGAATCTGCACAACATCTCCATCACAAATAAGTCACCAGAAGTTGCTGAAGTCCTCTTTTCAGTCCGAGGAAGGAGAACTTTGTTAACAAATTCGAACACCAACTGATACTCGCTCTTCATGACCTTCTTAAAAACCCCAGCAACCTTTTTTGTAGGAAGCTTAGAAACCAAGGACACAAAGTCGATTGACCAAGTTTTTCCAGTCACATACCTGGTCCCCTCTCTAGGTACCCTGAGAATTTTGCCCAACATAAATTCATCCAGATGCACTGCAATGTCATTTACTCTTGTGAGTATACTCCCATCTTTTTTGAATTGAATGTTGCAATAGAATTCGCGCACTTCTTCTTCATTAAGAATAAGAGATTTCCTGTTGAATAGATGCCTCCATGATTGAATTTCCACCATGTCATGAAGAGAGTCCATGCCGGGAAGATTGATGATTCCCATGTCAAAGACTCTTCCAGCCAACACAACCTGCTTTCTCAAGTTGTCAACAATTTCCTGCATGTTGACCTCCTCTTCAATCCTTTGTTGGGTACCGGGTACCTGTGATCTCTTCATTTTCCTGCAGAACTCTTATTTTTGGGTTTTGTTTTCTCAACTTTCTTTGGATCCTTTGACTTTGTTTTTCTTGACTTTTTCTTCTCGTTTTTATTTTCCATTTCTTCAGCCGACACCTCAATGACACCAGATTCAGGTATTTTAAAGTTTGATACTTTAAAAGTTCTTGCACTCCTAATTTCAGCTTTAGATCTTGCACTATTCTTTAAGGCACCCACCATCAACTTCCTAGCATCAGACCTAGTAGTAGGTCTTCTTCTAGGAGTCTCTTCCACTACCTTTTCTTTGCCTTTTCTAGACACCCCAACCTCCCTTCTTTCAACCTTTCATTTAATGGGTTCCTCATCACTTTCAGAATCTGAGGTGTTAGAAGAAGGATACATCCCAAAATCTAGAGTTTTATCAAAAATGGGTTGAGTGTCTCTTACCTCTTCTCCTTTTAAGGCCTCATTTTGCTCAGCCCTAACCTCCTCTCTTATCATTGCAAGACTTTCGATAACCAGTTCTTCACTTGCTGCCAAAATGTTTGACTCAGACGATTTATTTCTTGGCAAGTCACCCTCAAACATATTGTCAGCCAACATCTCATGGTAAGGACCAGGTCCAGTAGGTATACTAGTGCTATTTAGATATATGGAATGGAAGGGGTTTTCAGAAGTGTCATGCTGAGAACTCGAAGGAACACTAGATCTGGACTCTACTGCTGAAGGAGAGTAAAAAGCGACAGGTTCAATTTCACTGAGAGCAGTAAACATTTGCTTAGAGGTTGAAGACGGATCAGACATCTTTGACCAGAATAAGAACAAAAAATAGCTTTTCGAAGAGAAAAAGGAAGAATGAAGAACAGATTTTGTTTTAACTTTTACCCCCTTTTTTTGAGTGAAGGAATGTTGAAACACGGATGACAAATCAAAAAGAAATAAAGAGGTTTTAAAAAGGATTTGAAATGGTGCTAGGTCCTTGATTTGACATGTCGCTTGAGGAATAAGAGATGGGACTAATGGTCAGAATGACCGATGACTGACACGTGGCATTATCAATGGTCATAATTTTTAGTTTAAAATTAATGTACAAATGCTAACGTGGACGGGCACCAGGTCCCATAACACAGTTTTATCCTCATTCCCCAGCTGTTCTAGCCATGTCTTTGCTAAGCTAGTCTTTCCTGCAAGTATACCTACAATAGGTACCAAGATGATCTAATCCAGATAATAAATTATTGACACAAAGGATACCTGTACTGCAAATTTAGCATCAAAGGAAATTAACTTTTGAAGCTTAGGAATTTAGTTAGAGATCATCATGCCCAACTTCAACCTATTTCTCTCAAATTGATCTTTACTGAGAGCCTTGGTGAAGATGTCTGTAATTTGTTCCTCTGTTGGACAATATGTAAGCACAATATTCCCTTTTTCAACATTGTCTCTCAAAAAGTGATGTCTAACATCAATGTGCTTTGTTCTCTTATGGTGAACTAGATTTTTTCCCATACTAACTGCACTAGTATTGTCACATATAAGAGGAATAACTTTGATGTCTATTCCAAAATCCTCCAAGTGTTGCTTGATCCATAACAACTGTGAACAATATGCAACAGCTGCTACATACTCAGCTTCAGTTGTTAAAAGAGCCACAAAATTCTGTTTCTTGGTTCCCCAAAAAATGAGTGAAGATCCAAGGAAATGAGCCATTCCAGAAGTACTCTTCCTGTCAACTTGATAACCAGCAAAATCAGCATCTGCAAAGCCAACTAGATCAAAAGTGTCACCTGCTGGATAGAAAAGAACCAGGTCCCCTGTCTTCTTCAAGTATCTCAGAATACATTTTGCAGCCTTCAGATGTGAATCACGAGGAGATGCCTGGATCCTAGCACACATTCCAACACTGTAAACAATATAAGGTCTGCTAGCAGTCAGATATAACAAGGATCCAATGATTCCCTTATACATGGTTTGATTCACAAGTGGATCAGATTCCTCTACTACAACTTGGAATTTGTTCCCATGGGAGTATCAATAGGTTTTGAGTCAAACATATTGAATTTTTTCAGTAGCTCCTTAATGTACTTCTCCTGACTGATTGAGATTCCATTTGATGATTGCTTGATTTGTAGGCCAAGGAAGAATGTCAGTTCACCCATCATGCTCATTTCAAATTCTTTTCCCATTAATGATGAAAATTCTTCACACAGGTGTTCTGAAGTAGCTCCAAAAATTATATCATCCACATAAACTTAAATAATAAGCAATTCTTGTTCTCTTTTTAAATAGAACAAAGTATTGTCTATTTTTTCTCTATTGAAACCATTCTTCAGCAGGAACTTTGACAACCTTTCATACCATGCTCTAGGAGCTTGTTTTAAACCATACAGAGCCTTATTCAATCTGAACACATGATCTGGTAGCTCAGCATCTTCAAACCCAGGAGGTTGTTTAACAAATACCTCCTATTTCAGATATCCGTTCATAAATGCACTTTTGACATCCATTTGATACAACTTGAACCCTATGAATGCAGCAAAAGTTGTTAAAATTCTAATATCCTCCATCCTGGAAACAGGTGCAAAAGTCTTATCATAGTCTATTCCTTCTTCTTGATTGTATCCTTGAACCACCAACCTTGATTTGTTTCTAGTGATCACTCCATTTTCATCGAGCTTGTTTCTGAAAACCCATCTGATTTTCATCACTATTCTGCCAGCATGTTGAGGAACCAGGTACCATACCTAGCTTCTTTCAAACTGATGAAGTTCTTCTTGCATTGAGTTGATCCAATCTGCATCACCTAATTCCTCTTTCACACTCTTAGGCTCAATAGATGATATGAATGCTGAAAATACAACTAGATTTCTTGTTTTAGATCTAGTGTGAATTCCAGAGTTCAAAGGAGAGATAAGATTATCAAGAGGATGTGATGAACTATGTTTCCATCCTGGTCTCAAAGCAGACTGGTTGAGCTGATCAACATGTTCTTCTTCTTCAAGGATGTCATCATTTTCTGGAGAGTTTGATGTACTCTGACTGGAATTCAGAGTAGTACCAGGTACCTCATCACACTTTTCCACTTCATCAGCCTTTTCAGATAGACTATGATTATTATTATCATAGTCATTTTTCAACTGTTGTTCTGCATCAGCTTCACTTCCTTCAATTTTCTGTGAATTGAACAGCTTGATCACTTCATCTTCATCATTTGATCCATTGCTTTTCAAGTTTCCATCTTCATCAAACACAACATGAATGCTTTCTTCAATACATTGAGTTCTTTTGTTGAATATTCTGTATGCTTTACTTGATGAAGAATATCCAACAAACACTCTTTCATGATTTCTAGGATCAAATTTTCCAAGAACATCTTTTCCATTGTCCAGCACAAAACATCTACAGCCAAATGCCCTAAGATAGCTCAGCATAGGCTTTCTGTTGTTGAGCATCTCATAGGGGTCTTATTGAAACAACCCTTATCAGACACCTGTTGGTAACATGACAAGTTGTGTTGACAGCTTCAACCCAGAAACTTTGAGAAAGATTTGACTCAATAATCATGGTCCTTGCAATGTTCACCAAGGTTCTATTTTTTCTTTCCACCACTCCATTTTGTTGAGGAGTTCTTGGAGCAGAAAAATTATGACAGGTACCATTCTCCATGCAAAATTGATCCAGTTTTGAGTTCTCAAACTCAGTTCCATGATCAGATCTAGTCCCACAAATCACTTGATTCAATTTAGTTTGAATCATTTTGAAGAACACCACCAATTCTTTAGGTGTCTCTGCTTTTGATCTTAGGAATCTTGTCCATGTGTATCTTGAGTAATCATCAACTATCACCACAATGTATTTCTTGCCATTTCTGCTTTGAACCTTCAAAGGTCCACATAAGTCCATGTGTAACAGCTCAAGTACTCTTGATGAGGTTACTTGCTTCTTTGGCTTGAAGGATGATCTGATTTGTTTTCCTTTGACACAAGTTTCACATATTTTGTTTTCACAAACTTCAAATTTGGCAGACCTCGAACCAGGTCCTTAGAAATCAGTTTATTCAATAAAGATGATCTCACATGCCCTAGCCTGCGATGCCAAAGATCAGCATTTTCACTTTGAGCACTAAGACATGTCAGATCATCTCCACGAGACGTTTCTAAGTTGGCCACATACATGTTTTTACTTCTAAAGGCACTGAGAATCACTTTATTTGTTGTTAGACTAACCATAGTGCACTTCTCAGAAGTAAACTTAACTTCATTTCCCTTGGCACAAATTTGAGATACACTCAAAAGACTGTACTTCAACCCATCAACATGATACACATTGTCAATTGATTCTTCAAGAGACTTTCCCACTTTACCAACTCCCAAAATGTACCCCTTCTTTCCATCACCAAAAGAGACACCTCCTCCCTGAAATGTCTTGAGTGAGAGAAATTTTTTGATGTCACCAGTCATATGTTTAGAGCATCCACTGTCCATATACCAACATTGACTGCTGCTCCTCTCACTCACCTGCAACAAGAATCACTTGTTAAGCTTGAGAACCCATTTCAAATTGAGTTCCCAGAAAGCAGACAAGGGAGTGATCAGATTGTATCTAGTCCAATAGGGTAGTTTTTGAATCTTTCTAACAAAGGACTTTGGAGCAGAAACAAATTTTTTCTTTGAAAATCTATCAGTTGAAACATGTTTTGGAGGACCAGGTCTCTCTTTTGATACTCTTTGCCTTTCAGTATAATTAGAGAGTCTTTCATGAGATTGTGTCCATCCAGTACACTCTCCCTTTAGATGCCCATTTTTACCACAATGAAGACAAAGTAGATTGTCAAACACAAACACATACTTACTGTGAGGATTAAAGGGAGGAGTGATATTCAAACTTTCTAGACCTTTTTTATTAAAATTACTCTGATTTGTTGCATTTGACAGCAACTTAGAGGATTTTGTCCACTTAAGGGATTTTTCAAGTTCTTCCTTAAGTTTGACAATTTCCTTTTCTAAGTTGTTGCTCTTCTCCACAGCCAATCCCAGATTTTTCTCGTGGTTTTCAGTTTTTCTTCAGTTTCAACTTGTAAACCATTTGACCTTCCATTTAGCTTTTCAGCTTCTTCATTTATCTGAGTCAACTGTTTTTTAAGTTCAGTGTTGTTTGACTCTAGAGACATCATTTTATCTTCCATTTTCAACATTTTCTCCTCCAATTTAACCTTCTTTTCAGTTAAACTGTCGAGTTAAGCATTCATAATGTCTATTTCAGAGGTCAACTCAATTACTGAATCAATCATGACATTTGCTAATGTTCTCAATTTTTTAAGAGAATAATTATTCAGATCATGTTTCATATCAAGAAGAATTACCTTGTTATCCTCTTCTTCATTTTCTGTATGAGCTATGAAAGCAAACATTTCATTGAATATGTTTCCTCTTCATGAACCACCACCATAGAGACGTCATTTGGTTCATCAGGATCTTCTGAGTTACTTGAAGAGTCTCCCCATGCAGCAAGAGCCTTTTTGACCACATACTCAGCAGCAGCTTTGCGATCATTTTTACTGAGTACCAGGTCCCTTCTCTTCTCTTTTTCACTTCTTAGTTTTTGATATTCCTTATTTTCAGTTTTGAGTAAGGTACACTCTATAATAAAGTGCCCAACTTTTCCACACTTGTAGCAAGTATCATTTTGAGTAGCAGTTCGAGGACCATTTGTTCATCTTCTAAAACCTTTGTTCTTTTTCACAATTTTTTGAAATCTATTGATAAGATAAGCCATATCATCATCACTGGAGTCTTCATCAGATTTGTATTTCAGCATCAAGGACTTATCCTTTTTGAATTCCTTCTTTGACAAATCATGATTTTGATTCATCTCATGAGTCTTCAGATTTCCAATGAGATCATCCATTGTCAGCACCTTCACATCTTTAGCTTCAGTGATAGCATCAACCTTGCTTTCCCAGGACTTTGGAAGAATTCGAAACACTTTCATGACTTGCTTTCTCATATTGATAGGTTCCCCAAGACTTCTCAACTCATTGGTAATAGAGGACAATTATGTAAACATCTCATGAATGGTTTCTCCTTCTTTCATCTTGAAGTTTTCATACAAAGAGGTGAGCATATCAATCTTTGATTCTTTGACTTGTTCAGTTCCTTCATGAGCAATTTTTAAACAATCCCAGATTTCCTTTGCAGACTCACAGACTGAGACACGATTGAACTCATCAGGCCCTATCCCACAGAGAAGAAGAGTTTTTTCCTTATAGACCTTTTCTATCTTCTTCCTATCAGCTTCATCATATTTTTGTCTAGGCTTTGGAACAAGCCTAGTTTTCTCTCCATCCTTTTCTTCTATGATTGGAATAAACAGTCCATCCAGTACGATATCCCATAGCTCACTGTCTTCAGCCATGAGGAAATCATGCATTCTAACTTTCCACCAACTGTAGAAATGTCCATTGAAACGAGGAGGTATGGTTGAAGATTGACCTTCTTCTAGATTAAGTGGAGCAGTCATTCTAGAACACATATCACTTCCTTGGTGTTAACCAAATAGAGAGTGCCTGCTCTGATACCACTTAATAAAATATGTGTCTTCACTTATCAGTCAATGGACCGGGTCCCTTAACACACTAACAAGTATGAACAGAAAGTAAATGCAGTTTAAACAACACAACGATTTTACGTGGAAATCTCCTTGCTTAAGGGAGTATAACCACGACCTGTTGCACAGGATTTTCAATCGTTTTCACTAATCTTCACAAGCAAAAGTGAAACCCGATTACAACAAATGTGAGAAGAAGTTTTTAATCTCATGTTCAAGCAATAATCTCTATTGCTTGACAAGCCTAAGTAGAAATAAATCTACCCACTAAGCTATCCCACCTAGACAACTTAGAATTTCAATACCACCCACTGATTCCTTTATAGATTCAGGAATAGTTTATAATGTAAGACCAAGAGAACATATTCTTAAACAACTACGCTAAATGCTTCAGAGATTTCAGTTGTTGTCTGAATAATTCTGCCGTTTGATTTTCGATAGCCTTTGCAAGTGTTCTTGAAAATGCTTTATCAAGTTGCAAAAATAAAGGAATAATGTTTAGGAAAGTGAATTTTATATGGACAAGTCACTTTCCTTAAATTCTTTGCCATTGGATGGAGAGGTCCGACTTTCTGACGCCGTTGGGAAATGTGCACCTACTTTTTGTACCTTCTCCAGCTGGAAGTCAACAGGCTAGTCATATTGGGAACCTGGTACCTTTACTAGGTCCCTCAGTTTGTTTCATCTTCAAAACTTAAGTAGGAAACCTGGTACCTTTACAAGGTCCCTGAGTTTGTCAAATCATCAAAACTACAAATAACATTTCCCCCCTTTTTGATGATGACAAACAATACTCAGCCACCACTCTAGCTTTGTTCCTTCTCACTGTATTCCCGCTCACTTTGTTCCCCCTCACTGTATTCCCCCTCACACATAACTCATCCACTCACCAGTTATACTTCCCCCTTTTGGCATTATAAAAAAGATATACAGTAAATAAATGATGTCAACAGTAATACCAGATAAGATCAAAGCAAGATAGCAATCAAACAGAAGGGAAAAACATTCACAATAGATAATAGGTAGAACACCTGGGGAATAAGATAAATCTCAAAATAAAGGAGATTTAAGATAAATCATTTTCTATGTCATGTATAGTGATGTTACATCATGACTTTGTTTGTGTTATACATACCCACGCACGCACACATCCGCACACACATAGAGAGTTAATGTAGTTACTGTTATCATTACGTGTTTAATTAGATGTAGAAAATAATTATCTATCAATAATATGTTAAAAAATATTTTAAAAACGGAGAAAATAGATAAATAGATTTCTTGGCTTTAAAGAGCGCCACATCACCATGCATAATATCCAGTTACTGTTATATATATAGTTACTGTTATATATATATATATATATATATATATATATATATATATATATTGATTTGTTATGTACATCCTTTAAATTAGTTTTAGAAGTTCAACTTATAGTTGAAGTGTCACGACCCAAAATGAGTTGTGAGAGGCACCCACACTTAACCTCCTAGGTGGGCGAACCAAGGAATCCAAATTCCAACATACAAACTACAAGCATAATGCGGAAGCTCAAAAACTTACTAAATATCTTTTCCCAAAATCAGAAAGTCATCACAACAAGGAAATCTAATCTCTAATTAATAAGCCTAAGAGTATCAAAGACACCAAAATAAATAAAATAAAGTAATTCATGTCCGAAAACTAAGGACATCAGGTAATGACTAAGAGAATCCAACCCAAACTCGAAGGAATAGCTCACCCTTGGACCTAATATGTCGAGACTTGATAGAGCTGAGGGCGATTCAAATTCGTCGGTATACTTGTTGCACTCCATATAAGCTAAACAAAGAAGAAATACAAGTAGGGCTCAATACGAGGCAACATTTACTGATTAAGTATCATCGGCAACCCAAAATAGTAACTAATAGTATAAAATCAATTATAGTACTTAATGGGTGAGAAGCAACAAACAACATGCATAAGTGACAATTGAAGCAAGTACGCAATTAATCACAATATCAAGCACACACGAGGACTCATGCCTCCACACACGTTCGTTGGAAAATTAATTCTTTGAGATTGAGTACATTAAATTAATTCAATATCCTTTTTCTTTAATGAATCTGTGTCGAAACGTGACACTCTGATCTAATTATACCGTGTCGGAATGTGACACTCCGACCAAGAAAACTGTGTCAGAACGTGACACTCCGATCTAATTATACCGTGTCAGAACGTGACATCCAATTATGCCGTGTCGGAACGTGACACTCCGATCCAATAATATCATTAATTTATCATTTATTATCTTCACTTTTAATTCATTGATAATATTTCATCAATCCTTCTTTATTCAAGGAATCACTTCAACAAAAAGGGTTCAAGAATATAAATTCCACGGTCTAAGGATTTCAGACCAATCTTAAAACACACAACCAAGCAACACAATCACACAATCAAGTACATAGAAACTTCACAATATCATTCAATGCATATTAATCACTATTAAGGGTTTACTATCAAATAGCATAAACCATAACCTACCTCCACCGAAGAATCGAAGTCAAACAAGCTACTTCTCTAATACTTTTTCTTTCCTCAATTCTTCTAATCCTTTCCAATCTATCAAACATATATTCATAATTTGTAAGTTAACGAGTCTATAAATACTCATATTACTTATGTCCAATGTAGACCCAATAACTCCCCGAATTTTATAATCAAATTCCCTAAATTTCAAACCTAAGGGTATATCTCATTCGTCCAATTAACATAATTTTAATGAAAATAAATCAATTCGATACATCTAATATTAATTACCTATCTCAATATACCTAAACTTGAATTATAATATGATAATTATAAGAATTAGCCAATAACTAATCATTTCTAAAAAAAACAAAATCTTTAAACTTCTAGAATACATAAGCACCATGCATATTCCATAAAAGAACGAACCAAAAACAAATATTGAATATTAGAACTCGGTACTATGAATGGAATCACTTTTACCATCTGTTGATTCTCTATAACTACTTAATCCATAACATGTATAAGTCATGCTATACATGAGCATCTTTCAAATTACAATTCAATTTCATCTAGGAAAAATTCGCTACACTAATTCCAACGCCATCCTTGAACTAATTTGTAATCTTTAGTAGTATAGAATACGAATAGAATTTAGGAAAATTTCATTCTCTACTAACAGTATAATAATATAGAATTTTCAAGCACCTGGTTACGAAACCAAACTATGAATACACTTCAATTTTAATACAATAAACTCAAATTGATTAACAATTCTTATGTTAATTATTGATCACTAATGCCGGTCAACCTTCCAATCATAAACTATTCATTCATTGGCCAAATTTTATCTCCACAACCAAAAAAAAAGCCCCCACTAACCTATGAATAATTATTCACACCTACATGTAATACACGTAAGTAGAAAAACTGAAGAGAATTCTAACCTGAAGGCTGCCGGGATTTTCTTTCGTTTAACCCATTTTTCCCCGCTTTCCCTCTTTTTCTTTCTTCTACAGATTATTTATTACCCCAACTATTATATGGCTATTTATAAAAGTGTGAAAGTAATCTAATATTAATTTTAATATTATTTCCTTTAACCTCCAACTAAATAAATTATTAAAACTATCCCACTAATTTCATAATTATATTTATGATTAGTTGAAAGCACCCATTTAAAATCTATCGAAAAGTATTTATGAAATAAAAATCTCTAGTACTCACAAACGATAAAATGGATCATTACATTAAGGTATTTCACTATGGTTAGGGTTGTAAAAATAATAAATAAATTAATTTAATAACCATAATATAAATAATGGCTTTATAAAAAGTTGATAGAATAAATTATTCATAAATAATTAATAGATGTATCATTAATTTTATTTTGGGATTATTTCATAAACCTCTCTCGAGGAATCTCTTTATAGCACTCACCTCCCCTATAATTTACGATAATACGTCTACCTCACTTATTTTCATTTTCTTGTAACCATTCTTTAAACTAGAGTTGTCAAAATGGATTCGACACGCGAGGCTGGCCCAACCTAACCCTTGAAATAAATGGAGTTTGACTTAATATTTTTGGCCATTTATGAACGAGGCTTTTTAGCCCACTCTATTTGGCCCGTTGGCCTAATAGGCCCAACCTGCAAGCCTTAAAGGCCAGCCCGTGGGCCACAATGGGGACTTGATCATCTTGAGTACCTTGAGAAACTTGCTCAACCTCCTCAAGTTGAGGCGGAATCTCCTCTTGCACCTCATTCTCTTCAACTCTCCTAGCTAGTGTCCTCCTCGTCCTAGAAACACAATGAAAACCATAAGAAAAGAGTACTCATCACTTTTAGTCTACGACATGACATAGGAGTAGAAAAGAAAGAAAATTGTATTGTCATTTAGTCTTTCGCCCATAGATGTGTCGCGACTCACACCGATGGTCAAAACTCTACTAGATGTGACTTGATGAGACTTTTCGATTCGTAATACTACTTTCACAACCTATGCTCTGATACCAAGCTTGTCACATCCCGAAACTACATCCTAGAAGTTTAGGGTAAATCTTGGATTCTAATCGGCGTACTTGACCTCTCGGAGGTCTTGTACAAGCCCTTACAAATCATTCATCGCATAAACATACTGAAAAGTAGTGGAGAATTAAACGTTTTCACAAAACTATCATAGTCTTTAAAAGCTTTTCCATACAAAGTCATAGAAAATACTAAGTCTCAATCTCATCAAACTTAAGACACAAAAATACTTGGGACACGGACCATACTTCAAAATATAGAAATACTTAGTCTATTACAATACTTCAAATGGAAACACAAAAGACATCTATGCTCTCGAATCAAATGAGGACATACTTCGACTAAAGTTACTTCCCTTACCATATTCACTCGATGCTAGTCTTTGTTCTCATGGATTAATTCACATTAAGGTTCATATAAAGGGGTTCCATATCTAGTTCATAACCCAATTATATTACCCTACCAAAGAGGTCCTTTAGGTTACCTTACAATGGAGACAAGAAGCTCATGATGAATTTCCTAAAGTTTGATATGATGTCGTTCCTGTCAATCAACCTTAAGTCCATCATTCCTTTACTTTGAAGGATAACATTACGGTTTACTACTTCAACATTCATAACCTTACCACTAGGTTCAAGGTTTTCACATAAATGACTCTTTAAAAATCATTTAAGGTCTCATGTCATTTAATAAATTCAAGACTAAGAGACTATAGCATCCTAAGTCAAGACATCACATATTCACATTCATACATACATCAAGAAAGGGACACAGGTCAACCAAGACAAGACACTACATACTTCACCTTAACACACATTACATGTCATGCTAGAATCATATAGAAGTAACTATTATCATCTTTAAGTCATCCTATACACTATCATAACATCATCAATATGACCATCATAGACTCATATAGTTCAGTAGGAACAACCAAGACTCAATCCTAAGACTATATACACAAGGTCAAAGTCATAGTCTAACATGATCACCTAACTAGCATAAATAGAAGAACACATATATGACTTCACATGTAGATAGATATTGTCATGCTTCACATAATCAACTACACAAATAGAAACATTACTTCAAGTAGTTACCGACATGGTCATGATCATCATATTGCATAAAGTAACACCAACAAGGCCACATCAATTGCAAGTAAGGCACATAACACCGCCACCATAAATGGACCATACCAATCACAACATAATTGAAGACTAATTAACATCAAAATAAAGGAAATATGGCATCTTACCACCACACCATCGTCAACAACTCAATCCAATGTCAAGTCACCACATTCGATATCACAAGGCCCATACCCATGGCCATAACCAACAATTCAACATAATTGTAACAATATTCATGCAACTAGGTCAAATTACTACATTTCATAAATCCAATAAAACCTAGATATCTATTTACTACAATTATTACATCATTAGACATCCCATAGGAATCTACACTATAATTCATCAACATTAGATCAATATCAAGTAACCCATAACTTAGTCAAACTAGGGTTCATCCAATTCATGGGTTCATGGGTAATTTAGGTTAAAATCATCAATACCATAACAATTTAATCCATAAAAATGCTTAAAAATAATTAATACAAGAACTCATAATAGAATCATGAAATTGGATAATTCATCTTTGAAAACCCTAGAAAACTTCTTGAGAGTTGGGCTCCTTGATGAAGAGAGTTTCAAGGATCAAATTTCATACATTGATGAAGCTAATTCTTCAATTTGACGAAGAATGTCCACTCAATTCGTCACTCCAAGCTCTTCCTTGAGTTTTGACTCCAATGGAGTTCTAGAAAGAATTCCAAGGGATTTGGGTTTTTGATTTGGAAGAATGAAATCTTCTAAGTGTTAAACACTCATATACACATTTGAAATATACAAAAGAACCTTAAGGAACTGCCAATACTCTTTTTTGGAAGTGGTGTGAAATTACAAGTTCACCCCTCAACTTACTGTGAACCTGCGGATAACACTCTTCACAGACGGAAGGGCCATCGACGGCTCGTCCCTTGACGAACGGACCGTCCTGTTGGTCCGTGGTCTGGGACTGAGGCTTGTCCTTGGTCCCTTATTTCCCCAGGTTAAGTCCCAAAAGACAAGACCCAACGAATGGGGCGTCGATTGACCGACAGGGCGTCGATTGCCTCCGTGGTTTGGGCTGTCTTGGGCAGCCTTGACACCAACTTTGGGTCCTTCCTCAAGGACCCTTGGATGGTCCTTTGGGATATTTTGCTTGGACGTTTCCAACCCAAACATGTCCGTCTATGATCATAGCACCTCTCACATGAATTTCACCCAAAACGAACATGTAAAACTCGACGAAACATGCTTAGACACACAAGGTCATTTCAAGGCACATCTTTCGAACGTCCTGAACGTTTAACCTCCAAACTCCACGAAACTTGACACACTGCCTATATACACTATAATAACTCATTTAAAGACCTTAAAACCTCATGAATCATACATAAACACATAGAACCACATATGAGGCACATAGGTGACTTAGTCGTCGAACGTCTTAGTCGTCCCTTGACGTTTGACTTCCAATGCACCTATACTCTTAGACATTGCCTCTATATCACATTATAGACCTATTTAGGACCTTGGACCATAAATACCAACATGTTAGGCTGTAGTTCATCTAAGTCATTTTCAGGGCTGCACTAACCCATTTAACTTTCTAGCTCGTTAGGGTAGGGTTGGGCCAGCCCATTTTGACACCTCAACTTTAAACCTATTTGAAATAAATATAAATTGATTTAAAATTGACATTTTAACCCTTTTATATATTAATTTTTTCATATTAATAAATATTATATAAAAAATAACTCATTTACCAAATACTTATAAAAGTAAATGATCATTAATACATTAATACTATATATATATATATATATATATATATATATATATATATATATATATATATATATATATATATATATATTCTCACAAGGATCAAAGTCTTCATTCAAACTGACTCACCATTTTCACCAAAAATTAACTATACTCAATTTTTAGATCACATCAAACCATAAGACCTAAACTAAATAATTAGGGTGAAAAACATAATTACTCAGTAGACAAAATGAGTATTTTATATGTGATATAGAATCAAAATCCACAAAATAAGAATACTTAGTCTGCATTATCAATGATATGAAATTTGAAGAAGAATACCTAATTTTCTTGCTTTTGCAGGGAAGATGGCTGACTCTTGTAAAGAAGAAAGCTTGTGAAGAAGAAAGGAGAAAAATTGAACAACACTGATAAATTGAAAGTTTGAAGAAAAGAGGACTTTAATTCTTAAGAAAATTAATTTGTGCTGATTTATTTTTGAAGTATTTGTCAAATAAGTTATTTTTTAAATAAGATTTATTAATATGAAGAAATTAACATACAGAAGGGTAAAATTATCAACTCTAAGTTAATTTGTTATTTTAAATAGGTTTAAAGAATGGTTACAAGAAAATGAAAATAAAAAAGATTAACGTAATATTAAAATAATAGGAAAGATGAGTGCTATAGAGCGAAACCTGAAAGGAGATCGTTGAAATTATTATAGTTTGCTCATCCATGCTCTTTTATATATATAATTATTATGTAAGTATATTGTTTAAAAATATCTTTCCTTTTTTTACAATATATTTCTCTTGGCTAAAATAAATACACTATACTAATTTCTTAAAAAATTACATATTCTTTTTGAATCAAATAAAAAAAAGTCAAACATAGAATTATCTTCTCAACATATCTTCATTAAACATAAAGTTTACCATTGATTAGTTATATTTTCAAAACTTTGTTAAGCATAGAATTTGCAAAGATGATAATATTTTTTGAATAAATTAAAGATAAAAAGAAAAAGTTTGTCCTTTATGTATCGTCTTTTCCATCAACATGGTCATTTAGCACAAAACTAGCGTTGTACAACTTCTGCTTTAAAAGACGCACTTGTTATTTTAACAATTGAAAAACATTAACTTTCTCTCAACGGTTCAAAAATCACATTCACAGAAAAAGGAGAAACGATAAATATAAATAAAAATATAGACCTAAAAAAACTCTCTTACATTTACAATAACGGTTCCCTAATTATTTGACTTTATGCAAAATATTTAAAAATAACTTTTTTTAGTTGGCTTTATCTATATATTACAGAAAAATAGGAACGTGGATTCGGGTGATGATTAATTTAGATATAAGAGATTTTTATCTTTTTTTTAAAAAAAAATAAATCTGATACCTTACGAATAAAAAGATTGAAACCGTAAACATTTTATCTTTATTTTTAAAATTAAAAATAAAAAATAATGTACTTTTAAGTTGGTAATAATATCTTACAACTCATGTTAGTTTTAAATGAAATGTTTTAATTATTAAACTTTAATTTTATTTTTTTAATTATGAGTATTTTAATAAATTTAATTAACTTCAATAATTTATTTATTTAAAAGGGAAAAATTAATGTACTTTAAATTTTGAAAACCACTAAAAAGTTAAAGTAATTGTAAAATGTTAATTTAAAAAGCGGTAAACTTGCTTTTTAGTGTCAATAATTATTATTACTTTTTTCATTTTTTAAAAATAAATAATATTAGTAATTTTATTATTGAGAAAATTATGCAGATAAACAAACTTATATCATTTAATTACTCATCATAGCTATAGTTTGCTATAATTACCACTCGCGACTAACATTATACATTAATTACGTGAGCTGACTTCGAGTTTTTTATAATTAGTTATATTTGTATATGTATAATTCGTCAGGATATACAAATAAATATGTATAATATGCAATTTTTTAGCCTATATACATATACAATTCACCTCTCTGCCATTCTCCCGCTCGCCTCTCTCCTCCCTCTATCAATCTCGCTCGCCTCTCTCCTCCCTCTCCCAATCTCGCATGCCATT
Organism: Solanum lycopersicum; assembly: GCF_036512215.1. Lineage (NCBI taxonomy): Eukaryota > Viridiplantae > Streptophyta > Magnoliopsida > Solanales > Solanaceae > Solanum > Solanum lycopersicum. The sequence goes on along the minus strand of NC_090803.1, from coordinate 20,500,559 downwards.
TATACAAATGTATATGTATAATATACAGTTATATACAACTATATACATATACAATTCACCTCTCTCCCACTTTCTGCCCTCTCTCGCTTGCCTCTCTACTCCCTCTTTCAATCTCGCTCGCCTCTCTCCTCTCTCTTAATCTCGCTCGCCTCTCTCCTTCCTCTCCCAACCTCTCTTGCCATATATAAAATTACATATGTATAATATACAATTATCTAACCAATATATATATACAATTCATCTTTCTCCCACTCTTTTCCCCCTCTCTCTCTCGCGTCTCTCCTCTCTTTCCCAGTGTCGCTCGCCTCTCTCCTCCAAATAACATGTAGCTACAAATTGTAATTATCAAACTATAGCTATGGAGAGTAACTAATTATTTTTAAGTGGCTATATGTGAAAGTTTCCCTTTATTATTTAATTCCTTAATAATAATTTATAGTTTATAATAATTTATAATCTATAATTATTTAAAAGCCTATTTTGTGGTGCTGACCTGTGACATTTTTTCTTCTACTATTATATATTGATAGTTCTTTGCATTTTTTTAAAAATAAATAATATTAGTAATTTATTATTTATAATAAATTATAATTATTTAAAATACTTATTTTTATGGTGTTGACACGCGGCACTTTTACTTTTCGTATATATATATTTTTTTAAAAAAGAGAGAGATATGGGTTTGCCATAAATAAAGATGTCGTAGAAAGATAGATAAGAATATCTTTTCAAAAATAAATTCACACACGTTAATTTTTTTAAAAAAACTACTTTAAAATAATTTTACAAATGAAATAGTTACTCCATATTTAACTCTATTACATCTAATTAAGAATTTTCGATAGATATAGAAGATTATCATCATTATATGCGTTATTAAATTTTTTTTGGTCAACTGGTAACCTTTTTTTTAATGTTTTAAATAGTATTTTTAAAAAAAATAAAATCAGTCAATTGTCATTGTTTTAAATAGTCAATTTTTGAAAAAAAAAAGTATCCTCCTTAATCAGTACCTATATTTTATTAGGAATTACTACTTCTATCTCCATAAATAAAAATTAACATTTACATAAATATTAAATTGATCCCACAAATTTATAATGTTTAACTACCAATAGGCATCAGCGTGTCTTTTTTCTTTCTTTTTTTAAATATATATTTTGTAATTTTTTTTTAAAAAATACTGTTTTTTATGATGGCGACACGTAAGTATTGTTATCTCTCCTATATATATATATATACACACGTATGTATGTATATATAAAATAGAAATTTAATTAGTTTTAAAAAAAATATTATGACATTTTCAAATACACATGATAAGAAATAATAATAAAATATTACATGTTCCAGTAGTTATTTTTAACATCTTCTCCAGTAATTATTTTCAACATCGTGTGAACAATACTTTCGAATTAAATAATTAATTTAATAATGTTCTTTTTCTACTTTATTTGAAAATCAGAGAGTAAATTAAAATTATGAGTCTCAATATTATAACAATTTTCATAAATTATATGAAGATAGAGTCTATTGATTCATGTATAGATCAATTCTGAATACATTTAAAATTTGTTTGTTAGGTGTTTAAGAAATAAAAATAATGACCTACTTTTAAAATATATTTTAAATATTGAAACTTATTAATTTATGATCACACTTATTTCTTTTCATGTATATTAATTAGAGCCAAAATAAAAGTGACAATAATTAATTATTTTTTAAAATAATAAATATTTATATTAAAGTAGACATTTTAAATAAGTATAATATATAGAAAAATATTAAGAATTAAACTAGAGTAATAGTAAAATAGAGTAATAAATAGATACATAATAACTCATAAAAAAGTGAAGTAATAACAAAATTATGTTTGTAGAACTATTTAGTTTTTTTTTTGTTATCATTCTTGTTAGATTTTTGTTAGCGTGAAGTTACATTTTTACCTTCGATCATCATTCACTTCATATATAAAAAATTTTCTAGAATTATTTGTTTTTCTTGCTATCTCTCTTATATATTTTTGTTAGAATGAAATTATATAATTATTCTTGATCGTCTTAAATTCAAATATATCATCCTATTCATTTTTATTTGCAAAGTTACTTTTAACATCTTTTTCATCAATTTCAATCTAACATATATTATTAATTTTATCACACTTATTTCTTTTCAAGTATATTAATTTGAGTCAAAATAAAAGTGAAAATAATTAATTCATAATAAATTTATATGTTTAAAGTAGGCATTTGATAAGGATAATGAATATAAAAAATATTAAGAACTAAATCAAAGTAAGTAAAATAGAGTACTAAATATATATCACGATAATTCACAAAAGAAAAGAAAAGAAAAGAAAAGAAAGTGAAGTAATAACAAAATAGTTAGTAGTAATAACAATAACTAAAGATTTTTATATAAATATTTAACTTTTTTTGTTATCATTCTTGGTAGATTTTTACTAGCATGAAATTACTTTTTTTTTTACTCTTGATCATTATTCGCTTCATATATAAAAAAATATTTCTAGAATTAGTTACTATCTTTCTTAATAGAATTTTGTTAGAACGAAATTACATTTTTACCCTTGGTCGTCCTACCACTTCATTCTTCTAAATGTGTGTGTGTGTGTGTGCGCGCGCGCGTGCATGCGTGCTTGTGTGTGTGTGTGTATGCCTGCGCCAGTGCATGCCCAACATATGTTAATTTTTTTAATCCAATTTATGTGACACAAATGAAATTTGAAAAAGTGAACTAAATTTTTTTATGTGTTTTCTAAAAAAATATTTTAAATTGTTAATTTATGTACCTTTTATGTTATTTTCGAATAATATATGTTACTCCATCTGTTTTGTTTTAGTGATACAAGTGATTTTTGGAAAGTAAACGAAATTTCTTATATGATTCTCACATATTTTTATTTGTCATTTTACTATGATTCATAGTACTTTTTAGTTTTCACGTTATTTTCAAACAATATATACGACTTTTTTTTGTTTCGATAAAAATAAGTTAGTCAACCAAACTTCATTATGTTTTTTAACTATGTTTTTCTAAAAATATTTTAAATTGTTACATTGCGTTTTTAAGCTTCTTTTTTTAATGTAATTTCAAATATGTAACAAATTAGAAATTAAAACGAAGAATTAAAGTTTTCAAATTATTATATTTCTATATTAAAATGTTCAAATCTTTAAAACGCACATACATGAACAAATTAATAGAAGGAAGCCAAATGATTTTTTTAAAAAAAGTAATATATGAAAGCTCATTTCAATAATAACACATATATATTTCATTTTTCATATACGACTCCCTCCTTTTCGATTTATATGAACTTATTTTTTATTTCATTTCAAAAAGAAAATAACTTCTGAATTTTAATTTTTTTATATAGATATTTAAGATCACAAAATTAAAATATATTTCAATACACAAAATTTAATATACTATAAATTTTAATTTTAATTTTGATTGGTTCCACCTAATATTATACTTGTATAATTATTAAGAGCTAAGCTTAATCATTATTTATTTACTTTCATATAATAAATAGATATCACAATAACTCATAAAATATAAAGAAATAAAAAAAATTAGGTAATACTAATAATAATAACTAAATATATTTCAAAAACTATTTAAGTTTCTTATTATCAATCTTGGTAGATTTTTGCTTGCATGGAGTTACTTTTTTACCTTGATCATCATTCATTTCATACATAGAAAGATGTTTCTGGAATTATTTATTCTTGATATATTTTTGTTAGAATGAAATTACATTTTTATTCTTGGTCATCTTTAATACAAATATATCATCCTATTCATTTTTATTTGTAAAGTTACTTTTTAACATCTTTTTCTTTGATTTCAATCTAATATATATTATAAATTATGTCACACTAATTTATGATCAAGTGTATCAATTAGAGGCAAATTAAGATTCAAATAATTAATTCATGATATTTTTATATAAAAAATAGACATTATTTTTATAAGCATAATGAATATCACAATAACTCACAAAAGAAAAGAAAAGAAAGGGAAGTAATAACGAAATAAGTTAATGAGAATAACAATAACTTAGAGTAATTTCCCTAGATAGTCACTCATGTTCAGGAAACTATCTAGGAATATCACTTATGTTTGTTTTAGGACTACAATATCACCCAACTTTGCCTATTTTCCTCAAAATATACTTGACATAAAAAAAATACATCATCTCTTTCCTACTAGGGTGTCATCTCACATTTTTTTACTTTATTATTAATATTTTTCTAATTCTTTTAAAGAACTGGAGGAACCCACATATTTTCTTGAAGAATCGGAGGAGCTCATATTACAGTTCTTAATGTAATTTTTTCTATGGGGTATAATATGTGGGTTTGTCTATTTTTTTAAAAAAATATATCTATATATAATAGGAGAAGTAAAAAGTGTCACATGTCAGCACCACAAATATTCAGGAATTTTGGTTTTTCAAAAAATATTTTTAAAATATGCTATAAAATACAACTAAAAAAACAGGAATTTTAATATAACTATTTTAAATAGAAAATAAAAGTTCTTTTGTTAAAAAAAACTTTTAAAGGCAAAAAGTGAATGATTTTTAAATGCCTCTAATTTCAATTTTAAAAGAAAAAATGAAATTGAATAATTTTTTTTATAAAAACAGTAATGACTATTACTGGAAAAAAAATGAAAGATCTTTAAATGCTTCAAATTTCAATTTTTAAGGTTAAAAAATGAAAATGAAAAAAAAATTGAATTATTTTACAAAAAAATAAATAAAAATGTAATGTCTATTTATATGTATCACATTTTCAGTGATTTTAGGGAATGCTCCAACAAAATGAAATGTAGAAATATTTATCTAAATAGGAGAAGAAAAAGTGCAACATCAAAAAAACTATAATTATTATCTAAAAAATTGATTAAAAAACTTATAGTAAAAAATAATAATTATCATTAAAAATTAGAAGACTTATTTTTAAAAAATAGTTAAAACAAGCCATTAGTATTTAGTTGTAGAAATGGGGTACTTTTTTCCCTAATAATTATTAATATTTACCTTTATATATCTAAAAGCAAAATATGTTCAAAAACATAAATATTGCAACTTAACATTTAAATAGGTTTAAAGCATAACTTTTTTAATAATAAAAAATAAATAACTTGACATGGTATCCTAAGAGAGATAATATATCTTTTGTGTAAAGTATAGTCCTAAAACAAACATAAGTGATATTCGTAGGTAATTTCCCAAACATTGGTGACTATCTAGGGAAATTACTCCATTTTTAGAACTATTTAATTTTTTTTATTATCATTTTTGGTAGATTTTTGTTAGCTGCTGTTTTAATTTATGTGATACAAGTGATATTAGAAAAGTCAACAAAATTTCTTGTATTATTCTCACATATTTTTAGTTGTCATTATCATTTCAAATTCATTAGTGAAACTCGACCCTCACTGACGAGACCCCGATCGACGGTCCGTCAGTGAGTCGACGGACACGCCCCCCCTCCGTCTTGCACTCCGTCATCTCGGTCAGAGACTTTGCAGGTGAGGGCTTCCTCCAATTTTTCTAAGTATGGTTGCCTCGACGCCTCATCGAGCCAATGACACCTCGTCAATCCCTTCCGTCGTGTGTGGGACGACGGTGGCCCCGACACCCTGTCAATGCACACTGCCAGGTAGTGCTACATCAACAGGGATCCTCCTCAAGGGCCCTTGATTGGTCCTTGGGGAGTCGTACCCAGACGTTTCAATTATGAAACCACTCAAACACCCATAGCTACCTTTCTACCTATTTCCGTACATTTTCGACTCCTAAAATTTAGTAAAAAGACTAAGGCACACTAACATCCTGTTGAACCAATTTTTCAGACGTTTTCAAACGTTTTTGGTTCTTACACCTTCTAAATGACCTATATTTATTAAAAATGGACTTAGAAACAGTGTTTAAACTTTATGACACCTATGTTAGGCTTTACCATGAGTCTTGGATTTTTCAAGGTGTTACATTAACCCCCCCCCCCCCCCCTTAGGAACATTCATTCCCGAATGACACTAAAATTCTTTTGAAGGAAGGAATAAACCCAAGATTAGCAGCGCAACCTATCAACAATATCCATTTAACATAAATCATGTCACTTCAACAAAGAAAATATCAAAAAATCATATTACCACACCTAAGGCTCAAAACACTTCATCATGAGGCATTTCCTTCTTACAACACTTATGAGCTCAACATACATCACATGAGTCAACTAACACAATGTTCAACTTATCAACATGCTACATATCATTTCATGAAGACTCACCATATCGAAATGCACAACATAATTCAAAGCAACAAGAAAACAAAATTTCAAGTTTTTCTTAAATAAGAAATACTAAAGTGACTTCAGTGTAAAGTTTTTCACAAATGCATAATGTGCTAAACTTCACTCCAAGAATCAAGAAACCTTAACTTCTAGACATATTTATATTATTAAAGAGAATGGCTAATCTTAATCCTTAAAAATGATAACGACGTCGGTTACGTCTAGGGGGTAAACACGGATGTGACAAACTTGGTATCAGAGTATGAGGTTGAATACCATTGAGTTATGTCTCTCTCTCTACCACGTCTATGTAGGTTTGTATTCATAATTGTGAAGCGCGCCACACTTATGAGTAGGAACCTATATGATGCTTAGGAACCACTCTCTTTCTTGAAATCTTATATCGTGCCAATAGAGTATACTTATGGTGTGCTTTTTCACCTAAACATATTCTTGTGCTTATAGGAAGCAAAAACACTCGAAGGAACACGACTCAAAGACTGGAGGAGGAAGTTGCTAATGTGGGAGCTCCTCCCCATGATGAGCAAGTTCCTCCACTTGACGAGAATGCTAATGTAGATCAAGCCCCGGCTAACCCTCCAACTATGATGGAGGCGGAGATGAGGGCTATTCTTGATCAAATGGCCCAAGACATGACTACACAAGCACAATCCGCAATGGTTCAAGCCCAAGCTATGACGACTCAAACCAATCGAGATGTTGCTCCTCGTCCTCATCAACAAGTCACTACTATGGCTTCCAATCTAAGGGACTTCACTCGGATGAACCCTCCTACCTTCTATGGGTCTAAGGTTGATGAAGACCCCCAAGAATTTCTTGATGAGGTCTACGAAGTGCTGTATTCTATGGGGGTGACTTTAAGTTAGAAGGCCGAGTTGTCCTCATATCAACTCAAGGATGTGTCTCAAACTTGGTATGTGCAATAAAGGGACAATGGGCCGTTGAGAGGTGGTCCGGTGACTTGGGAGGTCTTTAAGGCAACTTTTATAGACCGGTTCTTCCCTAGAGAGATGATGGAGGAGAATGTGACGGAGTTCATCAGTCTGCGCCAAGAAGAGAAGAGTGTTCATGAGTACTCTTTGGAATTTGTTAAGTTGTCCAAATATGCTCATTCTTTAGTCTCTGATCCTAGAGACCAAATGAGCCTTTTTTGTGATGGGGGTGTTAGAGGACTTACAAGAGGAGTGCCAATCGGCCATGCTACATGACAACATGAACATTTTCCGTCTTATGGTCTATGCAAAAAGGGTTGAGGAGGCAAGAGCTAAGAGAAAAAGTAGAGATGCTAAGAGGGATAGGTCTTTTGATGGAGGCTCCTCAAAGAATAGGCTTGAGATACAAGATAAGGCTAAATTTAAGAAGCGGGGTCCAAATCAAATCCCTACCAAATTCCCAAGAGCTAGTTGTGATAGGGTGTCTAACCCTAAATTTAAGAATGGAAAAGTTTCAAATTCACCAAAGGAGAAGCCAACTTGTGGAAAGTGTGATAAAAAGCACTATGGTGAGTGCTTTAAGGGGACGATAATTTCTTTAGTTGTAGAAAGAGTGGTCGCAAAATGAGAGATTGTACAAACTTGAAAAGTCAAGACAAGGGTAGTATCCAAGCTCAAGCAAGTCGTTCTAGTGATGCTCCAAAGAAAAACCGCTTCTATGCTTTCCACTCTAGGGGTGAGCAAGAGACCTCTTCTGACGTGGTGATCGGTATGTTAAAAATCTTTACTCTTGATGTGTATGCTTTACTTGATCCGAGTAATACTTTGTCCTTTGTTATACCACTAGTAGCTAAAAAGTTTGATGTTCTACCCGATATTTTGCATCAACACTTTCTACTGTCTACTCCGGTGGGAGAGTCGGTTGTTGCTAAAAGAGTTTATCAAAATTGTCCTATTTCATTTCCCAATAGAGTTTCTTATGTCGATCTAGTAGAACTCAATATGCTTGATTTTCATAATTATATTGGGTATGGATTGGTTGCATGCATGTTTTGCATCCATTGATTGTAGGACAAGAGTGGTAAGGTTTAACTTCCTAAATGAACCCGTTGTTGAGTGGAAGCGGAGAAATTATATTCCTAGAGGTCGCATCATATCTTGTCTAAAAGCATGTAAAATGATCTCAAAGGGTTGTCTCTATCACATTGTAAGAGTCCAAGATTTAGATTCCGAAATTCTTCTTATTGAGTTAGTCTCCGTAGTAAATGAATTTCTTGAGGTTTTTCCTAATGACCTTCCCAGTATTCCTCTCGAACGAGAAATTGATTTTGGTATCAATTTGCTACCGGAAGCAAATCCCATTTCAATTTTTTTCATATCGGATGGCTCTGGACGGATTGAAAGAGTTGAAGGCTCAACTCAGGGATTTGCTTGACAAAGGCTTTATAAGGCCTAGTATTTCTCCATGGGGTTCTTAGGTGTTATTTGTCAAAAATAAGGATGGGTCTTTGAGAATATGTATTGACTACCGCCAACTCAACAAGGTCATCATTAAGAATAAGTACCCTCTCCCTACGATTGATGACTTATTTGACTAACTCCAAGGGGCGATTTACTTTTTAAAGATAGACTTGAGGTCGGGGTATCATCAACTCAAGGTGAGAGGGGAGGATATACCGAAGACGACCTTTCAGACTAGGTTTGGGCATTATGAGTTCTTGTTCATGTCTTTCGGTCTCACTAATGCTCCGACGGCATTTATGGACCTAATGAATAAAGTATTTCGAAATTACCTAGATTCGTTTGTTATTCTCTTCATTGATGATATCTTGGTATACTCGAAGAATGAGAAAGATCATATGGGTCATTTGAGGGTAGTGTTGCAAGCCCTTAAAGGATATCAATTGTATGCCAAATTTAGTAAGTGTGAGTTTTGGTTGAGATCGGTTACTTTTCTTGGGCACATCATTTCTAGTGAGGGATTTGAAGTAGATCGAAGGAAAATGGAAGCGATGAAAAATTAGCCTATACCATTGACTCCGACAGACATAAGGAGTTTCTTGGGTTTAGTGGGTTACTATCGGAGGTTCGTGGATGGTTTCACGTCCATTGCGTCTCATTTGATTACTTTGACCCAAAAGAGTAAAAAGTTTGAGTGGTCGGAGGCATGTGAGAAGAGCTTTCAATTGTTGAAAGATAAGCTTACTACCACTCTGGTGCTGACCTTACCGGAGGGTATAAAGGGTTTTATGGTGTATTGTGACGTATCCCAAGTGGATTCGGGGTGTGTGCTTATGCAAAACGGGAAGGTGATAGCTTATGCGTCTAGGAAACTAAAGGTACATGAGAGGAATTACCCTACTCATGACCTTGAATTAGAGGTCGTGGTGTTTGCTATGAAAATTTGGAGGCATTATCTGCATGGGGTTCATGTGGATGTTTTTACCGATCATAAGAGTCTCCAATCTATGTTTACCCAAAAGGAGTTAAATCTCTGACAAATAAGGTGGCTTGAGTTGTTGAAAGATTATGATATGAGTGTCCTTTATCACCCCGGCAAGGCTAATGAAGTTGCGGATGCCCTAAGTCGGATGACTCTGGGTAGTGTATTCCATCTTGATGAATCTAAAAAGGACCTATCAAGGGAAGTACATAGGTTGTCTAGGTTGGGGGTGAGGTTGGAGAGTACTCCGGATGGGGGTTCCATAGTTCATCATAACATCTAGTCATCTTCAGTGGTTACGGTAAAATTCAAACAACACCTTGATTTAGCCTTGATGGAGTTGAAAGAATCGGTCCTTGCAAAGTTGTATAAATCATTCTCCCTAAGGGGGGATGGTGTGTTAAAGTACGAAGGGAGATTGTGTGTTCCCGATGTAGATGGGTTGGGGGTTCGGATATTAGAAGAAGCACATGGGTCCCGCTACTCAATTCATCTGGGATCGACAAAAATGTAGCATGACCTAAGGGAAATATATTGATGGGAAGGTCTAAAAAGGGACATAGCGAAATTTTTGCTAAGTGTCCGAATTTCCAACAAGTAAAGGTCGAACACCTAAAGCCAGGTGGCTTACTACAAGAGATCCAAATTCCAACTTGGAAGTGGGAAGACATCAATATGTACTTTATAGTAGGTTTACCCTGATCCCAAAAGTCCTATTATTCCGTATGGGTGGTTGTGGATCAATTGACTAAATCCGCTCACTTTATCCCCATCAAGTCTTCGTATTCGGCGAAGGATTATGTAGGAATCTTCCTAGATGAGATTGTGTACCACCATGGTATTCTGTTATCCATCATATCAGATCGGGGTGGACAATTCACATCTAAATTTTAGAGATCGTTCTACGATGAAGTTGAGCACCACTTTTCATCCCCAAACGGATGGTCAAGCGGAGCATACGATACAAACCCTTGAAGATATGCTTAGAGCATGCATTATTTATTTTAAAGGGAGTAGGTATAGGCATTTACCTTTAGTGGAGTTTACCAACAACAACAATTTTCATTCATCCATTTCCATGGCTCCCTATGAATCCTTGTATGGTAGGAGATGTAGGTCTCCTATTGTTTGGTTTGAAGTGGGTGAGCCATCACTTCTTAGTCCTGAGTTGATTTATAAGACTTTGGAAAATGTTCATATCATAAGGAACCAGTTGCAAACGGCCTATAGTCGGCAAAGGTATTATGCCGATAATAGGAGAAGGGGATTTGGAGTTCGAAGAAGGTGATAAGGTGTATTTAAGAATTTCACCAATGAAAGGGGTGGGTTAGGTTTGACAAGAAAGGGAAATCGAGTCCTCGTTATGTGGGTCCCTATGAAATCTTGCAAAAGGTTGGTAAGGTTGCCTATAAATTGAAACTTCCTAGTGAATTGGCTTCGGTTCATCTGGTTTTCCATGTCTCTATGTTGAAAAAGTAAATTGGTAACCCCGAGTCCATTCTTCCTACTGAGGGTCTTGGTGTCAAGGATAACCTCTCTTATGAGGAAGTCCCGGTTCAAATTCTTTATAGGATAGTAAAGAAGTTGAGGAATAAAGCGGTGGTATCCGTAAAAGTGCTATGAAAAAAATCAATTAGTTGAGGGTGCTACATGGTAGGCAGAGGCCGATATGAAGTCCCGTTATCCCCATCTTTTTAAGAATTAAGGTTAGCCATTCTCCTTAATAATATAAATATGACTCGAAGTTAAGGTTTCTTGATTTTTTGGTGAAGTTTAGCACATTATGCATTTGTGAAAAACTTTACAGTGAAGTCACTGTAGTATTTCTTTTTTTTTTAAAAAAAACTTGAAATTTTGTTTTTTTCTTGCTTTGAGTCATATTGTGCATTTCGATATGGTGAGTCTTCATGAAATGATTTGAACTTTGTGTTAATTGACTCATGTGATGTATGTTGAGATCATGAGTGTTGTAAGAAGGAAATGCCTCATGATGAAGTGTTTTGAGCCTTAGGTGTGGTAATATGAGCTTTGATATTTGCTTTGTTGAAGTTACATGATTTATGTTAAATGGATATTGTTGATTGGTGGGCTGCTAGTCTTGGGTTTATTCCTTCCTTCAAAAGAATTTTAGTGTCATTCAGAGACGAATGTTTTTAAGGGGGGATAATGTAACACCTTGAAAAACCAAGACTCATGGTAAATCCTAACATAGTTGTCATAAAGTCTACACACTTATCTAAGTCCATTTTTTATGAATATAGGTCATTTAGAAGGTTTAAGAACCAAAACGTTCGAGAAGTTGGTTCAAAGGGATGTTAGTGTGCCTTAGCCTTTTTATTAAATTTTAGGAGTCAGAAATATACGGAAATTGGTGGAAAGGTATCTAATGGGTGTTTGAGTGGTTTCATGATTGAAATGTCTAGGTACGACTCCCCAAAGACCAACCAATGGCCCTTGAGGAGGACCCCTGGAGTTTGATGCAGCACTGCCTGGCAGTGTGCATCGACGGGACAAACGACGGTCTGTACGTGGCTTAACGGGGCGTCGATGCCACCTTCGTCCCACACTTAGAAAGATTCATGAAGGCCCTTGTACCTAGCTACTGTTACATGCGACGGAAGGGGTTGACGAGGCGTCATTGGCTCGACGGGGCGTCGAGGACACTGTCATCCCATACTTAGAAAAATTGGAGGAAGTCCTCACCTACAAAGTCTCTGACCGAGACGACGGAGTGCATGACGGAGGGGGGGGGGGTTGTCTGTTGACTCACTGATGAACCTTTGATCGAGGTCTCGTCGGTGAGGGTCGAGAGTCAGTAATGAATTTTAAATGATTTCATTTAAATTAATTAAGTGGTTTAGGGGTTAGTTAGTTATTAAGAGAAAATAATTAATTTAATTAAGCCCCTCTATAAATACCCTTAACCCTCATTAACCTAAAGACAACTCTCAAAATAAACTTTCTTCCATCTCTCTTATTTCTCTCTCTACATGAACTCACCATTGAAAGCTAGCAAGAACTATGGTTTGGGGGCTGGAAAAAGGGTAGATTCTTCATCGAATTGTTGAGAAGTATGGGTTTCATTAACCTTTGATATCCTTTCCTTAAAGGGTTCCTTCAAAATAGATTTCAAAAAGTTGAGTTTTCTTATGAGTTTCATTCAATTACGAAATTGAAGTTATGGATTGAGTTGTTAATGAATTCTTAAGGTTATATTGATTATATTTACATGTAATTGAACTTGTTTATGATAATTGTTGATGGTTTGGTCTAATTGAAGAATATGACCCTCTATCCCTAACCCTAGGTAGTTATCTTCACCTATGTTGTATGGTGATCATTTAATTGAATTGGTTGTTGATTAGATTATTAATTAAATTAAGATGAATTATAGGCCTATCATGCTAGTTCTTGATATGTGATTTATATTTTGAATTATAATGTGAAATTAGCCTATGTATCTTGTTTCAAGTTGTGATCTAAAAATGAATTGTGTTATAGAGATGAAATTGGCCTTGTAATACTATTGATTATCATTGTGTGATGATGTTACTCCCCAAGTTGGGCTAAGTTATGGGTTGATGGTAATACCTTGATGATAAGCTATGAGAAAGACTTGGTAAGTCTTAGAATCTCTATCTTTACTTTCAATTGTGATTAATTGTTGTTAAGCCATGATATTACATTGGAGTATGCCTTATATTAGGATTATAGGGTTGTATGATGTTGAATTGACATGTCTTGACTATGTTGTGAGGTAGATTAAGGTGTATATGCTATATGGATGGTGAAAACTATCAATGTGCCTTAATATGTTATGAAATGATAAAGTGTTAACCTCACTTATATGAATTGTGATGAAAGGACTTATACTGATACAATTCTTTTTGAGCTATTGATGATGATGATTATACAAGGGGTAGACCCTATGGCCTAAATTAAGTTATGATTGATAATTAAAGGCTTAAAGACATTTCAAAAAGGGATTCTAGCTTAGCACCGAGTGAATTAGATTGAGAAGTGTCCTTTCCCACATAGGGAAGGTAGGAACACGGCATTACTCTTGAGATTGGAGACTATAATGCATGGCGCATAAAGAGGGTTAAACTAAACCTCCTAGTTCTTGAACTATGTTGTACCCATAGGAATACTACCTAGCGGATCCACATAGTCTTTATGTTTTATGTTTTCGTACTACCTTGGCAATTAGTCCGCCTTCTTTCGGTGTAGGGTTTTATGACACCGGATTCCACACTAGCTCATACGATCTATGTCGGTTAGGGCAAGATGTTCCCAAAAAGGTAAAACGAATTAAAGGACTTGAACTCTAACTTGGATAACCTAAGGGGTATACCTTAGTTTAGGTAGGGGTATGAGACTCTACCTAGACATTGCACTAGTTAGTCTTGAGGGGAGTCTTAGGAGGAGGTTCTTATATGTTTATCTTAAGATAATATATGATGTATATACACATGACGACCATGTAATATTGTTGATAATATATGTTGATTAAGTTCGTTTATGAATATGCCTTGCATTATAATGATTATATAAGATCAAATGCAAGCCTAAATGCCATGATATGTAAAGTTGGACATTGGTCATGTTTTCTTATTGAGGATACTTGACTGAGTAAGGTTATGAGGCTTTGATTGGTCATTACACTTGTTGACTTGATAAGGACTTGTGAGTATTTGTCTTGCTTATTATGATATGTTTAACTCTGTTTCATTGTTCTGATATTATTCCTTGATTTTAGGGGTGTAGTAAATCATGATTCCAAGTGTGTTGGGATAAGTATTTCTTGTTGAGATAGTAAGCGAGTTTGGTTGATAAATATGACTTACTTGACTTTGCATTAAGCCCCAAAAAGGGGTAGAATGACATGTTTTGATAAAAAAAATCCCTTTTAGCATGGTATGAGCATAAGATCTCATACTTAGTACATGTGGAGTACTAACCCCGTTTTCTTCCCTTGTCCCAAACATTTTAGGTTCCGGTCTAGGAAGAGTTTGGAAGACAATATTGTTGAATGCTTGGATTCTTTCTTTAATCTAACTAGGGTATGTCCTCAGCTTTCGAGGGTAATGCCATTTTCTAGCTTTGGACTTTATTATGAGCTTATTGACTCTATAATTTCTTTCCTTGTTATTCGAATATTATACTTTCGTATGAGCTATACATGGTCTTGTTGACTTGATGTGAGGGCTATGCGCATATTGTGATATCCGTTTAGATAGTATGAGACAAGACAATCGTTGAAACTAATTTTATATTTTTATATATATGTGCAATAAAAAGTAGAAGGCTATGTAACCTTTCTATATGAAGGGTCTATATATACTCAATATAAATATATATTATGTATATTTAAAGGTCCATGTGAATATCCAAGTAGATAAAATAGAAGTTTTACATTTTTTCGCATTTTCAACCTATGAATGTAATGACATGAAACTAAGAGGCTAGTCTTAATCCTTAAAAAGGATAACGACACCAGTTATGTCTAGGGGGTAAACCCTGATGTGGGTGTATATGATATAAGGATGGTGAAAACTATCAATGTGCCTTAATATGTTATGAAATGCTAAAGTGTTAACCTCCCTTATATGAATTGTGATGAAAGGACTTATACAATTCTTTTTGAGGTATTGATGATGATGATTATACAAGGGGTAGACCCTATAGCCGAAATTAAGTTATGATTGATAATTAAAGGTTTAAAGACATTTCAAAAAGGGATTCTAGCTTAGAACCGAGTGAATTAGATAGAGAAGTGTCCTTTCCCACATAGGGAAGGTAGGAACACTACATTACTCTTGAGATTGGAGACTATAATGCATGGAGAATAAAGAGGGTCCCAAATAAATCTCTTAGTTCTTGAACTATGTTGCCCCCATAGGAATACTAGCTAGTGGATCCACGTAGTTTTTATGTTTAATTTTTTCATACTACCTTGGCAATTAGTCCGCCTTCTTTCGGTGTAGGGTTTTATGACACCGGATTCCACACTAGCTCATACAGTCTATGTCGGTTATGGCAAGATGTTCCCAAAAAGGTAAAACGAATTAAAGGACTTGAACTCTAACTTGGATAACCTAAGGGGTCTACCTTAGTTTAGGTAGGGGTATGAGACTCTACCTAGACATTGCACTAGTTAGTCTTGAGAGGAGTCTTAGGAGGAGGTTCTTATATGTTTATATTAAGATAATATATGATGCATATATATATGATGACCATGTCATATTGCTGATACTATATGTTGATTTAGTTCGTTTATGAATATGCCTTGGATTATAATGATAATATAAGATTAAATGCAAGCCTAAATTCCATGATATGTAAAGTTGGACATTGGTCATGTTTTCTTGTTAAGGATACTTGACTGAATAAGGTTATGGGGCTTTGCTTGGTCATTGCACTTGTTGACTTGACAAGGACTTGTGAGTATTTGTCTTGCTTATTATGATATGTTTAACTCTGAATCATTCTTGTGATATTATTCCTTGATTTTAGGGTGTAGTAAATCATGATTCCAAGTGTGTTGGGATAAGTATTTCTTGTTGAGATAGTAAGCGAGTTTGGTTGATAAATATGACTTACTTGACTTTGCATTAAGCCCCCAAAAGGGGGTAGAATGACATGTTTTGATAAAAAAATCCCTTTTAGCATGTTTTGCTTGTTATGAGCATAAGTTCTCATACTAGGGTTGGTCCTCAGATTTCGAGGGCAATGCTATCTTCTAGCTTTGGACTTTGTAATGAACTTATTGACTCTATCATTTCTTTCCTTGTTGCTATCTTCTAGCTTTGGACTTTGTAATGAACTTATTGACTCTATCATTTCTTTCCTTGTTATTCGAATATTGTACTTTCGTATGACTTATACATGGTCTTGTTGACTTGATGTAAGGGCTATGCGCATATTGTGATATCCGTTTAGATGGTATGAGAAGAAAGCATATTGTGATATCCGTTTAGATGGTATGAGACGAGACAGTCTTTGAGACTACTTATATATATATATATATATATATATATATATATATATATATATATATATATATATGCAATAAAAGTAGAAGGATATATAATCTTCCTATATGATGGGTCTATGTATACTCGATATGATTATATATTATGTGTATGTGACATGAAACTAAGAGGCTAGTCTTAATCCTTAAAAAGGATAACGACGCCGGTTACGTCTAGGGGGTAAACCCGGATGTGATAAACTTGGTATCAGAGCATGAAGTTGAATACCGTTGAGTTATGTCTTTCTCTCTACCACATCTATGTAGGTTTAGTTCTTACGTTATTTTCAAACAATATATGCATTTTTTTTGTTTCGACAAAAATAAGGAGTCAATCAAATTTTATTATGATTTTTTAACTATGTCTTTCTAAAAAGATCTTAAATTGTTAGTTGCATTTATAGGTTTTTTTAATGTAATTTTCAAATATGTAACAAATTAGAAGTTAAAACGAAGAACTTAAAGTTTTCAAATCATTATATTTCTATATTAAACTATTCAAATCTCTAAAAAAGCTCCACATATGCACAAATTAATAGAAAGAAGCCAAACGATCTTCTTAAAAGAAATATATGAAACCTCATTTAATAATAACATATGCACATTTTATTTTTAACATATAAATCCCTCCTTTTCTATTTATATGAACTTATTGTTTTTTTTATTTCAAAAAGAAAATTAACTTGTGAATTCAAATTTTTCATAGAGCATATTTAAAATCAGAAAATTAAAAATATTTAAATATACAAAATTTAAATATACATATAAATTGTAATTTTTAATTTTGATTGATTTCACCTAATATTATACTTGATATATAATTATTAATAGCTAAGCATAATCATTATTTATTTACTTTCATATAATAAACATATCTCACAATAACTCATAAAAAATGAAGAAAATACAAAAGTGAGGTAATACTAATAATAATAACTAAATATGTTTCTAGGACTATTTGATTTTGTTGTTATCATTCGTGGTAGATTTTTGCTTGCATGAAATTACATTTTTACCTTTGATCATCATTCACTTCATATATAAAAAGATGTTTCTAGAACTATTTATTCTTGTTAGATTTTTGTTAAAATGAAATTACATTTTTAGTCGTCTTTAATAAAAATGTATCATCCTATTGTTTTTATTTGTAAAGTTACTTTTCAACATCTTTTAATTTAATTTAAATAAATATATATATTTAATTTGATCACACTTATTTGTTTTCAAGTATATTATTAGAGCCAAAATAAAGATGAAAATGATTAATTCATGATAAATTTTTATATAAAAAATAGGCATTTTTATAAGCACAGTGAATAAAAAAAATTAGGAATAAAAATTAATTTAATAGTAAAATAGAGTAATAATAAAATAGATATCACAATAACTCATAAAAGAAAAGAAGGTGAAGTAATAACAAAATAAGTTAATGATAATAACAATAACTTATGATGTTTCTAGAATTATTTAAATTTTTTATCATCATTCTTGATAGATTTTTGTTAGCGTGAAACTACATTTTTGCCCTTGATCATTATTCATTACATATATAGAAAGATGTATTTAGAATTATTAATTATCTTTCTTAATAGATTTTTGTTAGCGTGAAATTATATTTTCACCCTTGGTCGTCCTCCTACTTCACTCTTCTATATAATAGAAACTAGATAAGTATGAGTCGTGCTATCACGGGCCCAACACTTAATTTTATGGACAAATTACAGAAATACATACATTTTGTTTCACTTATTTTCATTATTTCCTATTATTTTTAAAAATCTTTTACTTCTTTAGTGTATCAGAGTAGCATATTAATGTATCCGAGTCATATTTAATGCATCCGAGCTGCATATTAATGTATTCGAGCCAATATTTAGTGTATCCGATCTACATATTATGTATCCGAGCTAATTTTAATCTATTCAAACTACAGTTAATGTATCTGAGTTAGTTTTTAATGTATCCGAGCTACATATTAATGTATCCGAGATAATATTTAATGTAATCGAGTACATATTAATGTCACCGAGCTTCATATTAATGTATCCGAGAAAGTATTTAATGTATCCCAACTACATATTAATGTCACCGAGCTTCAATTATTGTATCTGATTTTTAATTTTTGTAAGAAATTAATGTAATTAAAAATTTATTAGAATAGATTGTAATTTCATATTAAAACTATGGGATTTATGGAACGTACACTAATTTTATTAGAGGCATAATATCGCAGAGTATAAATGATAAAATTCCATATAAACATCATTATATATTATTTGTTGCCTATTAAATAAAAATATATTTCAATAAAGAACAATATTACTATCTTAAATGCAATATAGTTGCCAAATATGTTATTTAGGGATCTATTTTTTTTTTGAAAAAAATACAAGTTATAATGAGAATAATTATGATGGGATAAATGATATTGAGATTATTTCTTATTGCATGTATTCTATACAAAATAATATGCATTGCATAAATTTTAAGAATAAATTATTTGTTTGTAAAAAAATACCATTCATTTTATTTAGTCTTTTTTTTTCTGTTCTTTACAACTTTTAGTTATACATTTTTAAAAATAAATTTCATTTTATTTGGTTTACATATTTTTGTATGCGCATTCTCATGATGCTACCTTATATATTTTAAAATAAATTCTTCTTCTTATTTACCTAAAAAATAGAATTTTAATCTTAATTTTTTAAAGTGAAGAGAATTTATGAAAATGAAAATATAAATAATCATAAAATTTACACTGTATTTATAAACATGATTTTAATTATATTTTGCAGTGCAATATTATAAAAGAAAAATATGAAGAATCTTCTCCAAATAGAAACAACTGACTTACAGATCGCATTAACCATAGAATTTAGTGAGCAGTGCCTAAAAATAATTTTAAATTATATTTATATAGTGTAATTTTTAATAGAAAATCTCATAAAAATAAAGAATAGTGAATATTATTCGACGTTATCCTTCCTAACAAAAACGATCCCTTATTCACGTGAATGCCATACTATAGGGGCCTTATACGTTGAACATATATTTAGGAGTATTAATTACATTCATTCTATATACTTCAGCCGCATTGCTTTACTTGAGGCATATACTATAGCCCAATCCATCTCTTTAGTCCACCTTGTGCTCTTTTTGTTAATGCATAGTCAATTTAATAGTTTCTGATAAAGATTATTTTATCTTTTCATCAAGTTTTAGCCTAAAATGCAACAAGAGTGAAGATGAATCAGTAATAATCTCATCTTCTTTGTCAGAAGAAGTTCTTTGAATCAGGCTAGAATTTAAACCGTCTAAGAAATAAAAGGGGAACATAACTTCATCAAATGGTGCAAAGAGACAGGAGGAGTAAAGTGACTAATGAAACTCGAAGTATCAATCTAAACTTGTCAGTTCTTCAATTTGATCAAGAACAAGAAAATGTTGCATGTACAACTTCTGAAAATAAATAAAGATAGACCATATCAACACTTGGATGCTATTCCATAAGCAGACACATACATGTATAGGTAAGTATCATGAACACCTTAACAAATAGTGCTCCACCAAACACTACTAATTAAGCATATAAATAATCTAAAGTGTAAGAGAAAAAATATCAAACGTGTTCTTACCACGAGAAGACGATGAAAAAACAAAAAGCACTGCATTTGGGATATTAACATTATATTTCTATCAACTTAAAGCTTAAGTATTAATAATATTTCGGTAAGCAGATAGAATTTTATTGAACCTCAAATCTGTTTTCATGAAATTTATATTACAAAACTTAAAGCCCAACTAGTAACTGCCATATAGAAATTATAACATATATTCAAGAAAGTATCTGCTTTTGCTGTGATGCTCTCTAGCACGAGCCCAACCACTTAAAGTGAAGATTGATTAACTAAAAATAGTCCTTGTATATTTAGTTTCGCAATCTTGATAGATATCCAATAAAAAACATGAAGAACGTAATCGACAACGGAGCAAAAACAAATAAAATCACATGCATTTATTTTATAAGCTTGCTAAATTAGGTAAAAATAAGTATCGGACAAAGATACCCACCAGAAAAGAACAACAAAAAAAATTGCCAGAAACTACATGAAGGCATTTCCCCTATAACAAGCAACCAAAAACATATAAAAGTCCATAGAAGGCTAAGGTCAGAGTATTTATCTTGATGTCACTTCCACAAAAAAGTATCTATTCATAAATCTTGTATGCTGATAAAAAGATAACACTACAAATACTGATGAGACCAAACTCATGTCCTATTGCTTCCCATTTAACATGCACAAAACGAAAACAAAATGCAGCAGTGACCACCTATTTAAGCTACTACAATGTTAATAAGATTCAATGCATCAAGACACAATTTCATGAAGCATATCTAGACCAATCAGCCACTCATAACTCCAAGGAAATAATTAATAACAAGCTAAAAATATAATCTGGATTAAATTGATCAGAGGTGTCAAGTGAACAATAAGAAGCGATACAAATATTATTTTTTCTATATAGCTGATTCAGCTCAATTACATTAATCTAAGTTGCTTAAACATTGCGGGTGATTGATACAGGTGCAAATCTATAGGTCGAATCTTCTATGATCAAAATTTTTAAGATTTCGAAATACGGATCCATGTATGGATATAGGTGCAGAGATTTGAATAATTATAGTACAAATAGAGTAATAAAACCTAAAAATGAGATATTATGTGAAAAACTTGATGAGAAAATATTAATCAAGAGAAAAATCCGAGAAGGGAATAAAAGGGAAGGGAGTGACAATAGAAATTTATATAGGAAGGGAGTGACAATAGAAATTTTTATATATAGATATTATATGAAAAACTTGATGAAAAAATATTAATCAAGAGGGAATAAAAGGGAAGGGAGTGACAATAGATATTTATATGGAAAGGGAGAGACAATAGAAATTTATATATATAAGGTACTTCATTCTCTAGACTTAAACCTTAATTTTTGTTTTCATTACAACTTTTTTTGAATTTATACAAAATTTCTCCCTTGAATTTGGTCAAAGTATCCAAAACCGATTGACCAAATTAGGTATGGGTTCCACACCCACATCATCTCGACATAAGTGCAACCCTGAAAGTGAAGAGTCTGAGCAACAAAGACATTAATGACAATAAAATTATAAAATATAAAAATAAGGCTTCAATATATTTTCTAATAGTGATGTACTACTTGAATTGTCATTGAAAGTAGTGGTTACCTTATTGATCCAAAGTTTGTTACCATTTCCAATAATCATAATTCCTCTTATGAATACGTCTTTCCGTTTGTAATAGTACTTACTCCTTGATTAGTTCATCGAATAGCATAAATAATCTTGTAAATGAGTTCTCAAACTCTCATGTAATCCCTCTTGGTATATATATATATATAGCAATGGCCACCTAATTTGGAACTTTAGGAAAGGAGCGGAAGAAGCAAGCAAATGCCTTCTTACTAATAATAAGTTTTTGGGTAATAATGTTATTAATTACTTGCTGCCACAGGAGAAAATAAGGACAAAGTGGTTTAACAAAAACTCATCTGATAGAGAAAAGGGATGAGGGAGAGACTTCACTTATAGGCCCGAGAGGGAGGATGAAGATTCTGACTCATTATGAATTATTACACCACCATCTGATATGCTCATAACACGAACTCCTAAGAGATGAGGCCTTTGAAAAACCTTTGCTATTTCTTTTCTTTCTTCCTCTACATGTGCTACACTACCCATCGATAGTTTGCTAAGAGTATCTTCAGAATATTTCCCAACGAATTTTCTGATTTTCCTTCTTCTTAAAAAACACATATTTCTTCGTGTACTTTCCTGTTGTAGATTGATTCGCTGACAGTAGAGTTTTTGGTATCTATACTCTACTGATTAAGATCATTTTACCCTGGGAGGTTATATTTCAAATCAAACCTCGGATACTAGAGGGGAATAATTTCCTTAAGGGGACACTGTGAATTCAGTGGACTTGATTTTCTTCCTAAATTATCAAAAAGAGTATTCTAGATTCTGGTAATTTTTACAGATTCAATTATTTTTTACAAATAAATTTCTGTTCATCTTATTTACTGGTTCTAAAAATCTCAGTTACTTCGTGTATCTGACTGTTTTTAACAACCAGTAATTTCTGATTTTCATAACACAGATTGGCAACAGTTATGCAATAAAATTACATTGAACTCTTCGAATGAATTGTGGATTAGCTTGCTATTTCTTTCTTCTTCTAAAATCCTTTTCATCTCTATGAGGATTTTTGGTAGTGAAGGTTAAAAATATTACAGACTTTGATTTGTTATTACTTCAACTAAAAGGTGCAGTCCATTAGCAGAGAGTTGAGGTTTTCTCCGAAGCGGATATGGCATGCTTCGCTATCAGGGTCGATTATATGTTCTGAAAGTTGGTGAGTTGAGCCAACATATTCTTGCAAAATCCCATAATTTAAGATATTGTTTTCACCGAGGCGACACTAAAATGTATTGTGATTTACATGAAATATTTTGGTGGAATGACATGCAAAGGGATATAGCATATTTTGTTACTAAGAGCTCCAATTGTTAGTTAGTGAATCTAGAACATAGAAAAATAGCATGTATCGCTAAATATATCAACATTCCTACTTGGAAGTGGGAAGTGATCAACATGGACTTCATCAGATGTTTACCTCTTACTCGCAGAAAATATTATTTAATTTGGATGTAATTTATAGAGTTACTAAGTGTGTGTGCTTTCTGGTGCTTAACAAAACAAATTAAGAAGTGGACTACACCAAGCTTTAGATTAATGAGTTAGTCAGGTTACATGGAGTTCCTTTGTCCATCATTTTAGATAAAGGTCCTCAGTTTACCTCTGATTTCTGGAAGTTATTTAAGAAAGGTCGTGGTACTCTGGTTAATCTTAGCACAACATGTCATCAATTTACAATGATTTAGTGTCCTCAAATGCTTAGTTTGTGCGTATAAGTGATGTAAAACCCTTAATTTTCTTGTAAATGAACTGAGGATCATAGCAAGGACACTAATTTGCAAAAAGGAACAAAGAAAGCTGAAATAATGAAGAAAAGTAAGCCTGGCGATTGCCAAGTTCACTTGGTGAGTAAACGAGTAGACTCTTGACTGCCTAAAGTTCTAGTGTGCCAAGCCCTGAAGGAGAAAAGAAAGTTGGCGAGAGGAAGGATCAGTTAGTGAGTCGCCAAATAGTTCCGCAATGCAGTGTTGGATCACCAAATGTTATAGAAATTGAGGAAGTTGAAGTCCAAGGCATAAATGCATGAACATTGACCAAAGGGAAAATCGCCAAGCTGATCAGCGAGCCCAACTTTCTGCATCGAATGACCCTTCACACATACTTTTGGTGACTATAAATATATATTTGATTATTTGGTTTAGTATCAATGAATAATATTATTCCATTATTTTGTCATAACATTGAAATAAGTTTTTCTTTAGTTTTTCCTATTCTTTGAAGGATTGAAGTTGTTCACTTTCGTGAAATTGGAAGTGACTATTTGAGATTTTTTGAATTTTAAAATTGTAAGGAGAAAATAAATGTTACCCAGTTGATGGAACCACAATTGGGTAATGATTTATATATTTTGATGACGTCAAGCTAAAACCCCAATTCTTTGGGGTTTGATAAATGTGGCTATGGGTTGATTCAGTTTGTGTGTTTCTAATTATTAGTTTAAATGCTATTTAGAAGTGAGTTTAATCAATAACAGTGGTCTATTTTAATAAATGTAGTTGCAAATTCAGTTCTACCTTTATGTTTTTTGCTTTCTTGAGAGAGAGGATTTAAAACCTAGCTATTGATTGACGGTTATTGGGAATGGGCTTGACATAGGTTTATCATTAGAGAGTGAATCCTAAACCCATTTCGACATATTCATCTCGAGAAAGTGAATAGACTAGGGCGTACGCTAGTCTTATTTTGCATGTTTATTGGTGTTCGAGAAAAACCAACTTGATTCGGGGTAAAATTGTTGAGAGAATGTTTATTATCTCAATGGCTAGATTACTCACCGATATTCTACTGTTTCCTAGCAGATGCAATTTTCCATTTGTCTATATCAGCCTATAATCGAATCACATCCCAAGAATGCATCTCATTATTGTATTTTGTATTGTTTGTTGTTGTTGTAGTTGATAGTTTTAAACCAAACCCCCCCTTTTTATATATTCGTGTTACCCCCTGATTTGGATAATATATTTATTTGATAATTTCTATTCCTATGACTATTTTGAGAATATTCATTCTTTTCTATTGAATCTTACACATATATCACTCTTTGTGGGATTCGGCCCCAACTCATTTAGTTGGGTATATAGTTACTAAAGATCATTCACACTTAGAATTTGATGAAGTATCCTGAAACATTAATAAACATAGCGCTGCATCTGGGGGTGATATTGTTTAAGTGTCTTTGTCATATCAGGGGAGCACCCCCTAGACATAACTGGCCTCGTCTTCTACTTTGAGGACTAAGACTATACTCTTAGAATTCATCATTATATTTATAAGTTAAAAATGCAGAAAATTTAAAACTTTTTTGTTATTTGTACATCGAGGTTTACATAGACCTCTACATACACATAATATATCCCTATCGAGTATAAAGACCCTTCATATAAGAATATTACATATCTTCTACTTTTATTGCACATACATATTATAAGATAGTCTCATAAGAAGTCTATAACATTGTCTTATATTAAACAATCTAGACAAGAGTATCACAATTTCGGCATAGCTTACATCCACAATTATAACCACATATAGGCTTTACAATTATAGTAGAAAAACGAAAAAGAATGAACAAAGTGTTTTAAAGACGATAATATTCAAATTCAACATGACTATAATATTTACTTTATAAGATCATTATAACATAACAACATCCTTCTAGGACTTCTTTAAAATCCAACTAGTGCAATGCATAGGTAGAGTGCCATACCCCTACCTAGACAAAGAAACCTCTTAAGTCACCTTATCTCGAGTTCACATCATAACATTATTTTTCTTTTGGGAATATTTTCCTTAACCCGACATAGACCATAAGATCTAAGTGTTGAATCCAGTGTTGTAAAACCTTACACCGATGGAAGGTGGTCTACCGGACAAATTAGAGACAAACATAAATGTACCTTTCTATGTGGATCAAATAGCTATTCTTCCTATGGTGGAAACATAGTTCTAGAACTAGAAGATATGTATGAACAATCTATATGTATATGGCATTGGAGCCTCGTCTCATGGGAATCCATTGGGTGAGTGTCCCTCATAGGGGAGTCAATATCTCATATGGAACAATAGGGTGAATTTTCCTCTATAGGAAGTCAACACTTCGCATTGTCAAGTTCACTCTGTGCTAAGCTATGTCCCTTTGGAAATGTATTTCTTTAACAATCACACTTAGTTTAGGTCATAGGGTCAATCCCTCATATAATTATAGTCATTTAGCTCAATAGGTATTGCATGAGAATAAACTTTAATGGAAGCCCTCACGTGTTACATTAACATATCATCATCATGTCATAACAAGGAACGTAGGCAAGTCATCACCAACCTTATATCATTTAATCTTAAGAATAATCTCACAACACATCGTCAAGATATTTCAACTAAACATCATACCAACGCTTATGTAGGCTATTCACAAGGTATACTTCAATTGAACTACATCACTAATCAGAAGCCATCATACTTAAAGTAAAGGTTAGGATCAAGAAGAATTACCAAATATCCTTCAAAAGCCATCACCATGGTTTTACCATCAAGCTAACAATTATATACAATTATATGTGTAACAACAGCAATCAATAATAATTAACACATGAACTAGGTCAATTACATCATCATTATGCCAATTAACATCAATTTATAACCTAGGGTTAGGAGAATTAGGGTTCATCATGAATTCATCAAGATTTAGACAACATTACCCTAGTTAATTCATATATGAATTAGAATAGATAAAACAAGTCTAATAATCAATTCATTCTTCAATCGAGGAATTGGGGTGTGAGAAAGTAGAGAGAGGTGAGAGCTTTTGGGTTTTGTTTTGGAAAATGGGTTTGGATAAGTGATAATGACTTAAAAATGACCCTTAGTCTATATATAATCACCCCCTAAATTACCAAAAACACTCCTCACTTAAATTATTATTTTTGTGAAGTCTAAATGTCAAAAATATGATTTTACTGAATATGGAAAGTGGGTCAAAAATATGATTTTTCCAAATTTGGGAAGTGTCTCCGCGTCGCAGGGAAAATACACATTTATTTCTCAAAAATAAATTTTGGGACAGTGAGGTCCGTATGGGCTGCTTCTCACGCAACAACCCACTAATTCTTGACTTTCGCAAGCTTTTGCAGCCTGCACACCCATGTTGGGGTCCTCCTCCCTGACCCTTCGGATGGTCCTTGGGGCGTCTTTATTGTAATATTAGACCCTCTATAATAAATTCCTCCTAAATAATGTATTTTTACAAGTTTTAGATTTCATTTGACCCTTCAAAACCATCCCCAAACATAGCGACATGAACTAGTTCAATTAGTCTAATTTCCGGACGACATGGAGGTTCTTTGTCATCTTGGCTCTAAAACTTATTGGATAAATTATATACATTATTTTTTAGGTCTTAAAACAGTATATATACCCTCAGACACTCATGTTAGGCTCTAGATTAGGTCTTGACTTTTGGAGCGTTACAGTCTTTTGGTTAAGTTGAATTTTGTTCTTTTTAGTAATAGTTGAATCTACTTACTTTTAGTTTTATTTTGTGCGGTCTTGTTTTGAAAAGAGGAGATAACAATATCTTGTAAAAACGGTAAACCAATGGACCACCCTCTTCTGAAATCGATGGTTTCTTAGGGATGAAATCCTTATTTTCAAGCAATTAGATGTTTAAAATATCCATGAGTTGTAGCAAATATTTAAGGAATTATTGTAGCAATTCCTAACTGATGGAATCCCAGATAACATGCTACTCAAATGTTTCTACAAAGGTCTTAGTCTTGAAAATAGAATATTAGTAGATCAACTTTCTTAGGATTGTTTGATATGACAACCTTATGAGACAATAGATCAACTCCTTGATTGCGTGGCTAAGATCAACAAGGAGAAAGATAAGGACCAAGACTTGGACACATTATTGGGTCAATTAGATCTGTAAAATAAAAAGGTTATGGATGTGGAATTAATGTGACAAAGAAAAGATATGTACATTCCCTCTCACAAGCTTTGAAGAAAAAAAATCATGAGAATGGGAAGACAGTAAAGGTACACTTTTTCATACATCAAAAAGTTGAAGAACACGACAAAGTGTTGAGGGAGATAAGAGAATATGTATAGATTCTAAATCCAATGAACCCTTTTTCTACGTGTTCATTAAGCTACTAGAGACCCAAATGGGTCAGGTGTTCTCTTGTCTCTACCCAAAGAAAGGAAAAGGGTTGTCTAGTGTCATTGAGGCAAACCCCAAGAATGAATCCTAAATAAGGTACTGAGTTGTGCCACGACATGACATTAACTAAGGTGCCTTTTGGGAGGAAAACCAATAAATATGGAGTTTGGCAAGCAAAAGTTCCAATTGACGACTCACCGAAAAGGTCGGAGAGCATGACTTGGACCGTTATTTTACTCAATAACTTCAAAGGTTTGATTTTGTAAAATTCGCCTAGGAGAAAAATGGTGTTTTGCCGAATGGAGCGACGATCACAATTTTTTCCATCGTTTATATTCCCACATCAGTTGGACGTCGTATAAAACTCAGCATGGTAAGGGCCTACTCATTGTGTCGCTGAGTTGGTCGGAGATCAAAACTAATGTCGTCGAATAGGTGAGATTTGGATGATTTTAAAGGAGAATGTTTAAACATCAATAATCTTTCGCATTCCCTCACTTTTAAGCTTTATCACACCCGCACTATATTATTCTATATTTTTGTGTTTTTACTACTTTTTAGTTGTTATTGTGTTTTCAGAGTTGGATTCTTTGTCTCATAGGTTTTCAAATCGTATATTCTGTATTCAAGGTTGGTTTTCTGACCCCGAACGCATATTGAACGATTTTACTAATTTGCAATTATTTTATAATAGTGATGTGTGTTGGGCCTCTTTGAATCGTAATTGTATTCTTGTGTTCCTTTTTTAATTTGAACATCTTGCCTAAAATTATTAATTGTTTATTTCATGATTTTCATGCTTTAAATTGATCATCATTGTTTGGTTGTATGTAATTAATGTTGGGTAGATTCTGGTGAAATCTATGTAACTCACATTGGTATCGAATGACATATTTTTTTGATGATGAATCGTTAGACGTTATTCCTAAGGGCATAAGTCATCAAAATTCCTAATTTGGATAATTATAGAGAAGTCTATGTATTCCGGGGACATGGGTAGTATGGGTGTTAGTTTAATTGACAAACTTGGTCAAGCTTGCCGAACCACTTGGTACTTCTCTGAAATCTCCTTGATCGTCTTTAATTTCATGCTAATTTGTAGTTTAGGTTTTTTATCTTTTGGCGAGAAGCCTGAGTTTTCCGAGTGAAGTCGGCGACTAAATGAAAGTGTTACAACTAGGGGTACCCCCTAGACGTAACATGGCATACTTGACCCCAAAGGGATATCATAAAAGCCCTTATCATATTTATAACATAAGATAATGGAAAAGTATGAAAAATATAAAAATTTACAATAAAAGTTATTTTCACAAAAATGCAAGCACAATTCTCAATCTTCTTTGTCTCAAAAAATCTAATACAACTTTTAGAAACTCTTAGGACACATCCCATAGAATAGTCTCAAATCATACGGAAATGACATAAGGAAAATAAGTATTCGTCCTTTAAAATGTGAGGAATCACCAATTATTCAACCGTTCTTGCACCTTAGGAACCTAGACTTCAAAGTAACCCAATCTACAAAACCCTACATTTGATTAGAGCGTAGGCAATATGCGTCGGTACAAAATATACCAAGTATGAAAGCAAGATTAAACTCATAAGAGCATCTCAAAACTGTTAGTCAACCTAAGAGGATGATTCCACAATTCGGAATCATTTAGGCTTTTATATTAATAAATTTAGGGTCCTTAAATGCATATTTTTTCTCAATAATGAATAAAAATACTTGGTTTTCAGCGATTTAAATTGAGGAACAAAGATGGACAAAGGAGAGAAAAATAACAAAGTCTCTAAAAGAATAAAGAAAAGAAGGTCTAAGGATTTCCTAACTCATTAGGAGAGTCAGTGAATGTCCTTGGTCTCGCCTTGTGTTCTTGTCTGCTAAGCCATGAAGGAAAAAATCAAGTATGCTATCGAAAGAATTAGTTGACAAGTGGTCGAACAGTTTTGCGATGCAGTATTATATCGCCCAAAGTTATAGAACCTCAAGGATGATGAAGGCAAAAGAAAAATGGTGATACAGATGACAAAGGGAAGATTGTAGAGTTGAAAGACGATCCGGACTTATTGCACAAACAGATCCTTCACATCATAATTTTTACATCTATAAAAATATTTTTAAATTGTAAGGTTATGAAGGAGATAAAAAGTTATCAATGTAGTTTTGAACATTGTTTAATTTTCAAGTTTGGAGACATTTTTCCTTTAACTTTGGAGGATTTTTATGATTTCCAATTCCAAGAAATTCGAAGTGGATGTTGAAGATTTTACATTTTAGACCTTTGTAAAAACAATATCAATCGTACCAGTTGATGGAAACACCAGTTCGTATAGATTTCTTGCTTTTACTATGTCTAGCTAAAACTCTATTCTTGGGGTGTGATTATGTGATTATCGGTTGATAAAACTGTTGACTATTGCTAGTTGATAGTTTATTTTATGTTTAAGAGTGATTTCTTTCAGTAGTTGTCGTTGAATTTATTGGGTTGTAGTTGCAAATACAATCTTAGCTTAGTGTTTTAGGCATGCTTGAGTGAGGGGTTTTGTAACCAAAACTGCTGAATCAATGGTTTATGGGTAGTGAGTTTTCATGGGATCAACTTGACAGAGTTAATCCTTAACCCTCTTTCACACATTCAGCTCGAGAAAGTGGATTGCCTAAGGCGAGGAATCTTAATTTATGCTTATTGGTGTTCGAGAGAAAATAATTTTATTAGGGGTTAATTGTTCGAGAAAGAGTTTACCCCTTCGAAGTCTTGCTTAATTATGATATTCAAATACTTACTATTAATTGTAATTACCCATTTTTTATCTTATCCCATAATCCTATCACATCCCAATAAACCCGTCTCCATATTCATATTTTCATGTATTTACTGTTTTACTTTATCATTAACTATAAACCTCTCTTTGATTATTGACAATTGTGTGACTCTATAATTAGATATTCTTTTATTCGTAAATATCTATTATATATGACTGAATTGAACTGATTTGTACTTGGATACTAATTCTCAAAACCACTCCATGTGGTTAAGATCCCAACCCTTGGTTGAATCACATTATTACGCTTGATTGCTGGCACTTGAGGTGGAAGTAGTGTCCTAATATAAAAAATCAAATTCGCGTTGTTTCTAGAGAGTGGTGTTAATCGAGAATTTTTGCTTTTGTTGGTTATAGTTTAACAAACTTAAATTTTTAGTTTTGTTATTACTGTGTGTGTCTGTTCAAATAAGAAGTAATGAGTGTAAACGACAACAATGGCAGCCAAGTAAGTCGTCAAGATGACATCAAAAACCTCAACGATGTTAATGACCCACAACTAATGGGTGGTATTAGCATCATTCACTTGCCTGTGACCGAAGGACGCAGTGTTCCACATCATCAGTACTATGTTTCCACCGTTGCAACTAAAAGGACTTTTTCAGTGGCCTGGATCATGAGGATTTCCATGAGCACATTAGATGTTTCGTGGATGCATGCGTACCGTGATCTTCAAGAATATCTCCCATGAATCGGTTTGGTTAAACCCATTCTCTTTAATGGGAGAAGCATGCAAGTGGCTGGCTGAATTGACAGGTGAATCAATCACTTAGAGGGAGGAGTTGGTTACTATATTTAATGTGCGATTTCCCCCTCCTTCGAAGATGATGAAACTTCGGGAAAACATCAAAAGCTTTAAGAATTTGGAGGAATAGACAATTCATGATACTAGGCTACGATACAAGAAGATGGTGCTGCAATGCCCAGCTCATGGATTGCCTTACAATGTTTTGCCTCATAAATTTTACCGGAGCCTTGACAATGCAAATATAAAGGGTGTTACTAACATTCTCCAAGAAGATAAATGCAACAATCCTATGTGATAGTGTCTCAACTCTTTGATAGGATGAGCAATATCAAAATGGCTTCGTACACTAGTGAAGATCATGTATCTCCTCTAAATTTTAAATTGACCAAGGAGAAGATGGAGAAATACCAAAATATGGACCACAAAATGGCATAGATAATGAAACTATGTGATGTTTTGTCGAGAAATGTTATGGGAGCTGCTGCTTGAAGTGTCCATACCATCGATGTCGGGTGTGCTAATCCTTAAAAGGAAAAGTTAGATGCATTGTACAATTCTTTTCCATCCAAGACACTTTTATCGTTCAAACTACCTGAGGTAGGATGGTAAAACAAAGGTTGTATTGATCAAGATTGATAATGGAGGGACCAAAATCCAAATTGGAAGGATGAGCAGAAGGATAGGTTTGTGCCTCTCAACAAGCGCTAGAAATCGAAGGATTCAGAAGGTGGACGGTCTAAGAATATGCTTTATCATATCCTAAAAAAAGTTGAGGGGTCTGCAAAGATTTTGAAGGAAATGAAAGATGATATATCGACCCTTATATAAATGGCCTCCCATTCCATCTCGATCAAGCAATGAGAAACCCAAATGGGACAAATTTCGTCACATTTGAACACGAGAAAACAAGGAGGGTTTCCTTGTGACAGTATCATAAACCATAAGAATGAGGTTTGAAGGTGGAACGGTGTCGTGCCATGACGTTAACTAAGGCACTTCTTGGGAGGCAACCTAAGACCCTTTTTATTGCCTTATTTTTTTTTGAAATAATGGTGTGTTGATTATGCAAATTGAAGTGTGGGAAATGCTGGAAAGTGAAGATTGGAAAGCTAAAGGTCTAGTTGGTGAATACTCAAAGAAGTTGGTGACATGGACCCATACCGTTGTTAGATTTAAGACCACTTTGAAAAGGAGTTGGTGAAAATTGACGAGCCTAAGAAATTGTTGGCCAACACCGAGAGGGTCGGTGATCATAATTTTGTGTGCGGTTTTGACCCCACACATCAAATGGAAGTCCTATATAACTCAGTAAGGTAAGTGACTACTAGAAGTGTAGCATGGCCAATGTCGCCGAGTCCATGAGAACTGGACAGTCGTAAGGCTAAAGTTATATATTCTTTGCATTCTAAGTGTTTAGTCATTGACTTGTGCTCAATGTTGGAATACTTTGTCCCCTAGCACTTAAATTTTATGTTGCTCAGTCACGACTGAGGAGCACCCCTAGATGTTACCAGCGTCGGCATCCTCAGATAGGACTTGGACAAGCCCTTATCATTCATCATAACATATCATAGGTCAAAATGTGGAACAATTAAAACTTTTTACATATTGAGGTATACAGAGATCTCTCAAATACTATATATGGAGTTCTCAAACATAACATCACTCAAGACAAGACCATATTCAACACAAGACCAATATGATTAGAAAGTCAAGTCTTATCAATATAAGTCATATCAACATTAATTTCGTCATATAAACATTTTAAAGGATGAATAATGCCAACATAATGTCATACCAACAATGCACGTACAACAGTTCATAACATCACCTCATATAAGACCCTTACTCACAACCCCTTCCCAAGCTTACGAGTGCAATGCTTATGTGAATCCCTATAACCCCACATAATCATGTAAACCTTACAAATGATCATAAGTAATGTCAACATTTCATATATTTTCCTATCATACATGTTCTTCATCAAATATATCAATATATACAAATAAAACATTCATTAATCAACTTAACATCATATAGGATCATCAACATATAAAGTCATCATATACAATTCATTCATACCATGAGTACATTAATACAACCTCTTAGGACTCCCTTCAAGGTGAACTTGTGCCATGTACAAGTAGAGTTCCATACCCCTACCTATATGAAGTAGAACCCCTCAAGTTACCCTAGTTAGTATTCACTTGCTTACTTTGATTTTTCTTTCGGGAAAAATAACCTTAACCAACAATAGACCAGGTGAGCTAAAAATTAAATCCGGTGTCATAAAACCCTACTCCGAAAGAAAGTAGCCTACTTACAAAAGTAGCATGAAAACATGAACATATCATTCTAGGTAGATCCACTAGTAAGTATTCCTATGGAGGTAACATATTTAAGGAACTAACAACATACTAGAGACCCTCTTTATGCACAATTGCATTCTAATCTCCATATCATGATAACCATTGTGAGCCTACCTTTCCACATTGGGAAGGGACACCTCTTATAACTAATTTACTTGGTTCTAGGCTAAAGTCACTCTTTGAAATGTCTTTAAGTCATTCTTAATCATCATAGCTTGATATAGGCCATAGGGGACTAACCCCTTGTATATAATATCATTATCTCATTATGTATTGTATGAAACTGTCCTTTCATAACAAACATTCATTTGTGAGAACAACACATCATAATCATATCATAGTAAGTTATCCAAGAGATTCAAATTGAACATTGTATCGTCATATACTTAATCATGATCTCACAATTCACATAGTCAAGAAGTTTCATCATAATCATCCTATCATCATTTTCTTAATTTTATCATATATAATACTTTAATTGAATACCATTATCAAGTATAAACCATCATCATTGACGTAAAGAACTCAATATGACAAAGCCTTACCAATTCACCTTCATACGCCTCCTTCAAAATCTTACAATCACTCCAGTCATATTCATCCATCGATCCACTTAATCACATTATATATACAAGAACTAAGTCAATTGTATCATCACTAATCACTTTAACCTCAATTCATAATCTAAGGTTAAGGGAAAAGGGTTCAATCAAGAATTCTTGCATAAATTTAGGTCAAAGACTAAGAACTATGACAATTAACCCATATATAATTATGATATATCAATATTGAAAAAAGAAACAAACACCAAATCAATTTGAATGATCAATTTACTTGACAATAATCACATTAATATAGTACTCGACAGGGCCCTAGGTGCTACACCTGTATTTGAGGGCTTGCCTGGTGCTCAGTCCTTAAATGACTTAAAGAGGTTGCTTGCACCTTTGATTTTTGATACCACCCTTAGGTGGAATAAGGTAGAATCTCCTATTGAGAAGAAGGATCTTAATATTTCCACTATGTACTGGTTTGGTTTTATCAATAACTCCATAATGTCGTCCCAAAAAGAGTCCCTCTTCCGCCAATATAAGGCGTCTTACCTTTGGTTGATATAGCCTGTAAGAACGTTGCATAGGTCTTATCATAGAGCAGATCACAATGAGGTGAATATTAGTGAATAATCCACTCATTACTCTATACCTTAGTAGGATATATTAGGTCTTCTCGATGGGGCGGATACACACATAACTCATAGGTTTTTATGAATGTTATTAGTAGCTCCCTTACATTCAAATTCAATTGCATTGACCTATTTATTAATTTTGGTTCAGATTCCAATTTTAGCATGCCATACAATTTATCATTGCATTCAGTTATTTCATGTTCAGTATTGTAGTTTAGTGTCATGTTTATCTAATATCATTGCTCAGTGATATGCTCCGGTTCAGTTATTCTTATTGTTCAACTTTACTCTATCCCACGTGCTCAATACCATTCATGTACTTCCGCATACTATGTGCTATCTCTTCTCATAATGTAGGTTCAAGTTCTTAGCTGCCAGATCACACGTAGATATGTTCCCCATATTTAGCTCACCACTATCATTGCCCATTTCTCATTCTCCTAGGACAACATACATGCTCATTTGTTTTTAGTTTCACTTTAGTTTTCCTAAATTTAGTTTGTGCATGTCCCAACACTTTTACTTCATTAGAGGCTATTTTCATACATAGTTATAATAAACTTTAGTATTTGAGTTTGACTTTTCAATTGTTATTACTCCCAGTATTTATATATTCAGATTTAGTAAAGGTATTCCACAACCCTCACTATTTTTATATTCAAATTAGTATGGGTACTCCCCATAATTTTAGATTATTTATTGACTAGCTTGCAAACAATATTCTTTCATTGAGTTTATTATTAAGTATGTTTATGATATGTCAATAGGGATAGCTTGGGGTCACTCTGTTATACCTCGGAAATCCAATGACCTAGGGTAGATCCTCACCTAATGAATAATTATTAAAAAGGTATTTCTATACCTAAACTAAGGTAATTATGTTTATTTGGAAGTATTAGAACCTAAACGTCATGAAATGACCATGACATCCTGAAACTAGTGAAATTGAACTAGTAGATGTCTTAAGGTCTTGTGAAGGTTTAAGAGTTTTTAGGATCAAAACATCCAGGTACGACCCTAAAGTACCACCAAAGGGTCCTTGAGGAGGACCCAAATAGTTGGCCAACAAGTTGCCGTGGCAGCTTGTCTAATGCATGAATGGAGCATGTCCGCATCACAGTTTGGCTCCACCAAAGGCCAAATGGCGTGTACGCAACATCGAAGTTGTCAAGGATTCTTCTCTACCAAAATTAATTTATAGAAACTCGAGGAAAAACCTCCACTGTGTGGACTTATTTCATGACGATAATTGAAAAAATAAAAGTCAAATTTGACTTTATTAAAAGTTCCATCAAAGTAAGGGTTGTTTTGGAATATTACGGTATTATTATATATTGAAGTTAATCCATATTAAACCTATTACCACACCAAACAACTTATAAACCTAATTTCTCTCACTTCTCAATTCTCTCTCGACACTAAACCTCGATTAAAGGACGTTGAAACTCAAAGAAAATGATCAATTTTCTCAAAACATTTAATTCAATTTCGTTGCTAGGTCTACAATAAGGTATGTTTTATTTCACTCTTGGCATTCTTTTCCCAAAGATGTTTTCAAAATTTCCTAAAATTTGGTGGTTTTCTCTACACATTGTTCTTGTTTGAAAAAAGAAATTATGAATCAATTATTGTGAATTATGATTACTTGAGATATTTTAGGGGTATAGTGATGGATAATTGTTGTTTTTCTTTTGAAATTCCCTTGGACTCATTTTCTTCCCTAATTTCCCAAATCTTTGATTTGATATGGTGAATTAATTGAAGATGATGAATATATCAATGTTTTATAATGATGTTAGTTTGGTATTGTTTATAAATGACCTTATATTAAGTATTGGTTATACATTGTTGGGTGATTTTAGCATGAAGGGCATGAAGGTATCAGTGGTTGTTCTTCCTTGAACTGAAGTATAAAATATGAAATAATTAAATAGCAATGGTGCTATATCTAATATGCTATTGTGGTGTTGATTACAAGGTATCCTCATCCTTAACCCTATGTACTTGAATTATCTATGAAGTACGTATGTTATGGTATTATTGTTATATGATTAAAATACGTAGTTCTCATAATTATAATGAAATCTTAATGTGAAAGGTTTACTCACTTGCTAATAAGTCTGAATTAAAAGGATTGTTGTCACTTATGAACCTCTATGAGCTATTATATTGAGATGTTTGCATTAGAGTCTAGTAAAGGCTAATGTGATTTTTATGTGTTGACTAAATATAATTTCTAAAAGGAATAGATGTTTAGAACCGATGGGGGGTGGGGGTGGGGTGGGGTGGAGGGGTCTCACGATTAGTATGTCCGGCTCACACATGCATTTCCTCACATTTAGCATATACGGATTTACCAAGATATGTGTTGTTTCATGAGATAAAAACCCAACATTTTGCAAATTAGTGTTTTCAGTAAATATCTCCTTGATTTTTAACTATGTGCCCACAAAGGACTCTAGCTTAGTAGATCCACCTAGATAGCTATGTATGAAAGGTAACACCTTAGACAAGTGCTAACTCTATCTTTTTGGTATAGGAGTAGAATACTGATTCCATGTAGATCTCATCGTTTAATGTCGGTTATTGCAACCTCTTTCACTAATATAAAAGATAATGAATAAAGGAAAAGTATGAAACATCATTAGGGATTTTCTGGAGGGGTTTCTACATAGTGTGAGGGAGGGTATGAGACTTCTCTTACACATTGCACTTGTGGGATCCTAAGAGATGGTTCTAGTAATGTTCTTTTGTTATTAGGTTGATTACGGCTTATGTATGTAAAGATATGTATGTTCTTTTGAAGATGGCAAGTCATGACGAAAAATGAGATTATGAATGTATGTAAGTAGATTGCTTAATGTTATAGTGCGCTTTGGATAGGGTTATGGGTTTCTATTCCTTGCATTGCAAAAGTGTTGCTTGGGTTGTCTACATGTCTTGATGATATTATGTTGGGTTGGTTTATGATTCTTAAATTATGTGCATATTGGGTTAATTGATAAAATGCATGTTTTTACAAAAATGTTCTTTATACATATTTCATTGGTTTTTATGCATAGAACCAATACTTAGTATATATGATGTACTAATCAATATTTTCTTCCCTTTTTAAAAATAATGTTGGTTTAGGAAAATGAGGATTCATGGCATTTTATCAAGGATACTTGGAATTGCTTCTTTGATTTGGTGAGTTCTAAAGTCCAAGGACAAGATCTTAGCTTCTAGCTTTTAGTTCTTTGCTTATGTTTGATGACATAGGTGTATTTCCTTATATCTAGACTCCATATTGATGAAAGGGCTAAATCCAAAATTTCTATACATATATGTTTAGATGTAGTTGTGGACAAGTTAGTTTCTGTTTTAATATATGAAGCAAAGTGGAATTTCCAAAGTAAAAGTTATGATTTTTCTGCATTTTTATTCTATGATACGTGCTATGACGAATGCCTAGGGATTTTCTAAGACCACTTCGAGGACGAGGACACCCGTTAAAACTAGGGGATACTCTCCGTAGTGACAAGCTATGTATCATATCATGAGGTTAAGAATAATATAGATTGATGTCTAAAATACCACGTCGAGTAGACTCTTGTTCATAGGTGTGAAGTGTGCCACACTTATGAATGAGAGCTATGAGATGCTTAGGAATTTTAACTCTTTTGTTATTCCTTAGTCGTGCCTAAGAGTCTTAACTCTATCTTGTCCTCTCTTCTAATCCTTTTTTGTGATTATAGGTAATGAATACAAGAAGGACAAATTTAGGAGGGACAAGGAGGAGAATGCGAATGAGGCAGTTCCCCATCAAGCTCGTAAAAACCCTCAAGTTACTATTGAATAAGGGGCTATGTCTAATGTTGAGATAAGGGTGTCTATTCATACCTTGACTCAAGTGTTAGCCACTCAAGTTGCTAGGGTTATTAGGTTGCAAGGGAGCCCAATGATATCATTACCACTCCAACCAAGGTCTTCCTAACACTCCAAGGGTTAAGAAAGGTAAAGTTTCTACCCCTAAGTTTAAAGAGGGAAAAAGTGGTGGTTCTTATGTTGAGAAGCCTATTTGTGCAAAGTGTGGTAGAAAAAATGAAGAAAAGTGCCTAGTTCGCATGGATAATTGCTATAGTTATGGTACGAGTGACCATATTTAGAGGTACTGCCCTATCTTGAAGGCTCAAGGAAGGGAAAATTCTCAATCACAAGCAAGATCTCAAAATTTCGATGCCTGTAAGAAGAATCGCTGTTATGCTCTCCAAAGATGAGGTGATCAAGAGAGCTCTACAGACTCTGTTATCGGTATATTGCAAGTATTTTCCATTGATGTTTATGAATTGTTGGATCCCAATGCCATTTATCTTTTGTAACTCCTTTAATAGCTATGAAATTTGATATGATTCACGATGTCTTAGACCAATCCTTTTCAGTTTCTACCCTGTTTGGTTATTCCATGGTTGCTAGAAGAGTCTAGAGGGATTGTTCAACTTGCCGAATAGAGTCACATTGGTTGATTTTATAGAACTTGATATGTTGGACTTTGATGTCATTTTCGGGATTGATTCACTACCTTCTTGTTTTGCTTTCATTTATTGGAGAATTCGGGTAATAAAGTTTCAATTTCCAAATGAACCCATTTTTGAATGGAAGGCAAAAAACTAAATCCTAGGGGTAGGGTCGTTTCATGTCTAAAAGCTTGTATGTTTATTGCTTAGGGTTGTTTCTATCATATTGTAAGGGTCAAGGATCTTGAGTCCGAGATTCCTCCTTTAGAGTATGTCCCCATAGTGAAGGAATACCTCGTAATCTTTCCCAATGACTTGCCCAGGATTCCTCTTGAATAGGAAATAGACTTCGATATAGATTTATTATCGAATACACAACATATTTCAATCCCTCCTTATTATATAGCCCCTGCCAAATTGAAGGAATTAAAGGATCAACTCCAGGATTTTCTAGATAAGGGTTTTATTAAACCAAGAATATCTCCATGGGATGCTCCAGTATTGTTTGAGAATAAGAAAGATAGGTCTTTAAAAACGTGTATTAATTACCGCCAATTGAACAAGGTAACTATAAAGAATAAGTATCCACTCCCTAGAATCTACAATTTTTAACAACTCCAATGAGCGAGTTACTTTATGAAGATTGATTTAGAAGAGTTGATATTCCTAAAACGGTTTTCTGAACAATATATGGTCATTATGAGTTTCTAGTCATGTGTTCAGGTCTAACAAATGCACGATGACTTTCATGGACCTTATGAATAGAGTATTCCATTTTATCTTAAATCATTTGTAATTGTCTTTATTGATGATATCTTGTTATATTCCAAGATTTAGGATGAGCATGTGGGTAATTTGAGGATAGTCTTACAAGTACTCAAGTAACATCAACTCTTTGCCAAATATCGTAAGTGAGAATTTTCGTTAAGATCGTGTAACAACCCTATAATGAAATAGTCTTATATAGAGCTTAACTAGAGATTTAGGGCTTCTAATTATCTTAATTAAGGTGTATGTGAGTTTTTATATCTTTCCGATTGAGTTTGAAGT
This sequence comes from Solanum lycopersicum, assembly GCF_036512215.1. NCBI lineage: Eukaryota > Viridiplantae > Streptophyta > Magnoliopsida > Solanales > Solanaceae > Solanum > Solanum lycopersicum. Next base: position 20,459,688 of record NC_090803.1, on the reverse strand, counting down.
CAAACATCAAGGGACAATCAAAACGTTTGATGACAAGTCCCTTATGTGCTTGCATGTGTTCTAGTGTGCCTCTGCATGTTTCATAACTTGTTTTGTGTTGCAAAATAATAGAGGAGGTTACTAAGACCTATATATGCATTTTTATGGGTTTAAAGTTTGGGTACAACCCCACCTAGGACTCACAAGGTCCCCTAGAGGAGCGCCCTAACTCAAGGCTTGAAGCAGCTTGACAGCCTGTATGCATTGCCAAACAATGAACAGTTGTTTGAATGACGGATCATAAGCTTGGGGCGTCGATGGAGCCTGCTAGTCTCCAAGTACATGAGCATCTGAATAAAACCATGAGACCCAATCGACGGAACGTGATCGAAACGACGAATCGTCGATTGGTAGGTGTCGCTTGCGCCTGCAACACTTCTAGCTGCATGGATTGGCTTGGAAATTTTTAGGAAATTTACCCAAAGGATTATAAATTAGGAAGAAGGTTTATTTATGTGTATTTGGGTATTATAAGTATATTAAAATGATTTAGTCCTTATTTAGACCCTAACACCTAAGTCAAAACCCTTTCCCTCCCAAACTCTCTCCAAAAACCTTCATGAGAGCTCAAGTTAAAGATGGAGCTCGATGATGGATTTTCAATAGATCTTATTGTTCAATTATCTTTGGGTTCTTCTAATAAGTTATGAAACATTTTCAAACAATAAGATATGACATTATTGATGTATAATTGATATTTTCCAATGTAAATCTCCATCAACCCTTAACCTTCTCAAATCTCAATATTTGGCTATAATGTGGGTAAATTGATGATCATGGCTTGGTAATAAGGAATTCATGTGTATATTTCTTTGGGATATTGATTATGTATAGATTATGATAAAATGGTTTATAGGCTGCCTTGGTTTATTATGTTCATATTGTATGTTGTTGGATTGTTTGCTTAGAATTGTGTTTATGGCTATGGGTAAGATCCATTTATGAAGTAAATTTTTTGAAATGGCTGAGGATTGTTTATAATGATGGTTGAAAGGTGGTAAGTTGACTTCATCTCTCTATATTGTGTAGAATTATAGAGAATTTCTATTTATTGGTATGGTCCAATTATAGTGGTGGTGTTTATGTGTTGATTATGTGATGAACATGGTCCTGTCGGCATTAATTATACAAATTGTAGTAGTACCATGTTAGGTCTTACATGAAGATGTAATGTGTAGATGATTATGTGAAGTAATGTGATAATGTTGATGATATTATGACATATATGACTATGTTAGGAGATGTCATGATGTAATACATGTGTAATCTAGTATTTTGTGAATTTGTGAAGTGTAGTACTCTTTTAATGCTTATGTGATCTTGTAGGAATGCTAATGTTATGATTCTTTCATAAGTGATGTTATATTATGATAGAACGCTAGGAAGTTCCTCATATGATGATTTTTCATGTGTATGTGTGAGGTTCAAGCATGTTGCCCTTGAATGATTATATGTGATTATGGTAGAGTACAATGAGTTCCTAAATGTGTTGATGGGGTATCTTGAGTGGTAGACTTAGTGTCCCTACATTGTGCTTGAATGATAATATGAGTTATATGATTAACGTGCGTCTTGACTTGGTAGACCGATTTCCCTCTTTTTGATGCATGAATGATATGTTAATATGTGATCCCTTGACTTAATATGCTAAAACACTTTTGTAATGTATGTGGATGTATGGGACTTTTCTTACACTTTTGCACTCGTGGGATCCTAAGAGATGGTTCTAGTAGTATTCTTTTGAGATTATGTTAATTACGACTTCTGAATGTTAGACTATGCATGATGTTTATGAATATGGAAAGTCATGATGAAATATGATATTATGAATGTATTTATGAAATTGATTGCTTAATGTGATACTGAGCTTCGGATAGGGTTAGGGAACTCTATTCCTAGTATTGCACAAGTTTGTTTGGATTGTCTACATGTTGGGATGATATTGTATTTGGTTGGTTTATAATTCTTAATTTATGTGCATATTTGATTAATTTATAAAATATATGCTTTGACTAAATTATCCTTTTATGCATGTTTAAATGGTTTTTATGCATCAAAGCTATACTTAATGTGTGTGATGTATTAACCTATATTTTATTTCCTTTTTAAAAACAATGTAGGTAGGGCCACTGAGGATTCAAGGACCTTTCTCAAAGGTACTTGCAATTTCTTCTCCGAGATGGCAAGTACTCAAGTCCGAGCACAAGACCCTTAGGTTTTAGATTTTAGTTCTTAGCTTCTGTTGGAAGACATTCTTGTAGTTCCTATATCTAGGCTCCTTATTCATGTTAGAGCTAAGTCCCAAATTTCTATACTTCTATATTTAGATGGTATGTTGTGACAAACTTTGTTTCTATTTTCATATATGAAGCGCTGCTGAACTTTTAACGTAAAAGTTTTAATTACTCCACATTAATATAAGAGGATAGGTGCTATGACTAATGATATGGGCTTGTCTAATACCTCTTTGAGGACGAGGACGCTGGTTACGACTAGGGGGTGCTCTCAGGTTGTAACACAAGTGTGATCCTGTGTCTTGTGTGTCCATCCTTGGGGTGGCTTTGGGGCGTGAAAAACTTTGTATTAGAGCTTTGGGTTTAAGTGTCCTAAGATGTCTAAAAATCCTCACTAAGTATAGTCATTTTAAAAGGTTTAAAGTTTACCACATCTAATGAGAAGGTGGTTGTAAAGTGTTTTAGGAAAATTTCATTTTCTTGTTACTCTTATCATGGGTAAGGTATGATCGAATTCCTCATTCTAATCCTTTGTTACACGCTTTCAAATCATGCCTCCTTGTAGAGATTATCAAATGAATATGAATGCACATAATTCTAGCGCAACTCCTCTTGTCCCAAAGCATGAAGTTTCAAATGTTGAGTTTTGGAACTCTATTTAGCTTTTTGCTCAGAGTATGGCTGACTAATTTTTGCAAATGCTAGTTGTGGATAAGTGGCAGCCAAGGTTCTTGTAAGACCCCGAAAATGACTAAGGTGAACGAGAGTCTAAAATGTTGGTATTGATGGTCTTAGTTCATAAATAGGTCTAATATATGGAGTTGAGGTAGTGTCTAAGTGTTTGGGTGCATTGGAAGTCAAACGTCAAAGGGCAACCAAGAGGTTCGACCACTAAGTTATCTATGTGCCTCATGTGTGGTTTTATGTGGTTACATGTGATTCATAAGGATTTAAGATCCTTAAATGAGTTATTATATCATACATAGTCAGTGTGTCAAGTTTCGTGAAGTTTGGGTTTGAAACGTCCGGGCAAAATCCCTAAGGACCAACCAAGGGTCCTTGAGGAAAGACCCCAAACTTAAAGTCAATACTATCCCAGGCAGCAAACAATTAGGGAGACATCAATGGATCATGGGCCTATTGACGCACCGTCGATGGGTGTGGTTGTTAGGGACTTATACTTGGAAGGGAAGAGAACCATGTCAAGTCTCTGATCCAACCAACGGAAGAATAAGAAGGTCCGTTTATGGACAACAGGTCCGTCGACTATCCAACCGTCGATAGTTTGTGTCCTGCGTGTAGTTCACTTCCATGTTAGGGGTGAACTTGTAATTTAACAAACTTCCAAATAGAAGGTTTGGCTATTCCTAAGGGGTCTTTTGGGTATTTTAAACATATATATAAGTGTTTAACACTTAGAAGATTTCATTCTTCCAAATCAAAACACCAAAATTCCTTAGAAATTCCCCAAGACTCCATTAAAGTCCTAAGTAAAGGAAGAGATCGTTTTGACGAATTAACTGTATATTCTTCATCAAAGTGAAAAATTAGCTTCACCAAGGCATGGATTTTATCCTTGAAACTCGTTTCATCAAGGAGCCCAAATTCTCAAGATGTTTTCTAATGTTTTCAAAGTTGAATTGTCTAATTTCATGATTGTACCATGGGTTCTTGCATCAATTGATTTTAAAAATGTATCATGGATTACATTGATAATGTATTGTTTATTTTAACCTAAATTACCTATGAACCCATGAATTGAATGAACCCTAGTTTTTCACTAAGTTATGGGTTACTTGATATGGATCTAACGATGATGAGTTATGGTGTAGATTTCTATGGGCTATCTAATGATGTCATAATTGTATTCAGTTGACATCTAGGTTGTATTAGATTGATGAATTTACATTGATTTCATCTAGTTCATTTATTATTAGAGTTTTTATGTTGAATTGATGTTCATGGCCATTGGTAAGGAGCTTATGTTATTGAATGATATGATTTAGTAGCAAGTTGAGGTGTTGAGGATGTTTTGGTGGTAATATAACCTATTCCTTTATTTTATTATTGTTTATGCTTCAATTTTATTGTGATTGGTATGGTCCAATTATGGTGGCGGTGTTAATTACTTGCAATTGATATGGCCTTGTTTGCGTTACTTTATGCAATATGATGATCATGGCCTTGTCGGCACTACTTGAATTAATATGGCTATTTGTGTAGTTGCTTATGTGAAGTATGATAATTCTTACCTATATGCTAGTAATGTTGAAGTTTGATGTATAGTAGGAGATCATGTTAGACTATGACTATGTGCTTGTATGTGTGGTATTATAGTTGAATGCAGGATTGTTCCTACTTTACTATATGAGTCTATAATGGTTATATTGATTATATTGTACTAACGTATAGGGTGACATAAATTTGATAAGGGTCATCTTAGGTGTTTTAAATAATGATATGCTATATGTGATAAAGTCAAAAAATATAGTATCGTGCTTGGTAGACTTGTTTCCCTTACTTTATATATGTATGAATGTTATGAGATTATGATATGCATTACTAGGTAGGCTTAGTGAACCTTTTTCTTGTAAGAATGAAAGATATTTCACAACTTAGAGGATGTTAAGAAGGTCATGTACGTGGTAAAGGTTATGTTATGAATGTTGAAGTAGAGAGCCGTAATGGAATCCTTCATGTAAGGGAATGGTGGACTTAAGGTTGATTCGCTGGAATGGAATTATATTATTCCTTAGGAAAGTCATAATGAGCTATCTTAGTAGCCATTGAATGTAGTCCTAGTGGACCTCTTTGGTAGGGTGATTGTGATCGGGATATGACCTAGATAAGGAACCCTCTTCATGTGATCCTTTAATGCGAATTACTCTATGAGAACCAAGGCTAGCACCGAATTATGTTAAGGGAAGTGCTGTACTTGAGCATGAGACTAAACTACAATATAACTCTACTTGAGAATGCGACTACAGTGCATAAAAACCCTTCATGTTCCTTAACAATATGCCTACATGGGATGTATCCTAGTTCTACCCTTGACAAGTAGAACACCATCATCGGAGTAGGTTAGAACTCCATATTTCATGTCTACCTATCATGGTATATGTGTTATTGACTATTCTTATCATGTGGTATATTTACCAGTACTAGAGAAGTTTTATGAAGTTTATGTTGTGGTATGGGACGCTATGTATACATTGCACAATGGGCATTGAAGGTGTTAAGTCGACTCCCTTGGTTTTGTGCAAGACCATTACTTGAATGTCTTTTATGTGTTGAATGTCTCCTAAATGAACTAATGAATGCAATGACTTAAGTTAAGTTTGAAAGTATATTAATAAAATAAGTACTTATCTAGAATAGAGAAGAGTTGTCTAGTTAAGGTGTGAAGGTGGAATAGGAATGGTCACTCCGTATCTTACGTAGATGAATTTTATGAATTACTCTAGTTAGGGAAGATGTTAATTATGTGGATATGATCCACACTTAGGAAGTCTTAAGTATTATTTAGGTAGCCTTAAACAGGTCAATCATGGAATTTTTCTTCTTGATCTACTTAAGTAATTCTTTTGATAGCCTTGATGAGGAAATGCCATATTTTTTATGCGTTGATATGTTTGATTATGTGACTTACTATAAGTGTTCTTGAGGGTCATTTAGGTATGCTTAGGGCGGTTGTATGGGTGGTTTCTCTTTGTGTTGCTTAAGTGGGTCTTAGGATAGATTTTAGTGAGGATACTACATGCTAAGATGCGTTAAAATGGAAAAGGAAGCACTTCATTGTATAGTGAAATGACTTCACTGTAACAGTGATTCGAGTTATTGGAAAGTTACCCATAAAAATGTGATATTTGGTTTAAATGTTTCCTTATGTGTTTCTAAGTTGATAAATGTTATTCTTTTGATTATATTATGCTATTTTAAACAAAACATGCATATTTCCAATAAATGTCTGTTTTCATGATTTTTATGCATAATGCCATGATTAGTACATGTGGTTGTACTAACCCATGCTTTTATCTATCGCTATAGTTTTTTGTAGGTGAGGAGCTTTTGGGAAGTAAGACTTGAACGTAGCATCGTTCAAGAAAAGTTGAAGTATGTCCTCATTTGAGTCGAGGGCATATATGTCTTTTATATTTCAATTTGAAGTATTGTTATAAACTAAGTATTTCTATATTCGTATTTTTGAAGTAAGAGTCGTGTCCCAACTATTCTTGTGTCTTAAGATGATAAGATTGAGACTTATTATTTCCTATTGCTTTATATGAATGAATTTTTAAAGACTATGAAATATGTTATATGAAAAGTTTTATTTCGCACTACTTTTGACTATGTTTATGCGATGAATAATATGTAAGGGATAGTACAAGACCCCAGCGAGGTCAAGTACGCCGGTTGGAATCCTATATTTCCCCTAACTTCTAGGTGTAATTTCAAGATTTGACAGTTCCTACTTTTGTTAGGATGAATCCACATGTGTTTTTTGGGTCGTAGATTGGTGAAGATCCCCAAAACATCGTAGATAAGGTCAAGATGATCTTTTTTGAGTGATGCAAGTGACATGTAATGATATCTCATATATGGTATACTCAATGAAAAATGAATAGGGGTACAAATGCATCTTGTATCACTTAGGAATGCTTTAGTGAGACATTTATTCTCAAGAAAGTTGAGGGAGGCAAAATCTGAGGAGTTCATTAATTTAAGGCAACGTAACCTAACAGTACAAGAGTATGGACCCAATTTCACCCAACTCTCCAGGTATGCTCCTCACAAGGTTGCCAATTCTAGGGCTAACATGAATAAGTTTCTTTATGAGGTATCTAACTTAGTGAAATAAGAGTGTAAGAATGCTATGTTGCTGGAAATATGAACATCTCTAAGCTCATGGCTCAAGGTTAGCAAGATTACAGGGGTAAGCTTAGGGAGCATTCTAAGGATAAAAAAATGCGAAAACAGGAAACTATAAGTATTTGGAGAAATTGGGTGGTTGAAATTACTCGCACTTTCACCAAAAGTCATCAACTCATCCAACTTCATCACCTATTGCTCCATCCTCCAAGTTCCTACTAGACCAGAAAAGTAGGGAATCAGGCGCTAAATCTCATGGGAATGCTTCAGGCACCAGAACCTACCCAAATTGTTAAAAGTAAGGTAATAATCATCTAAGTGAGTTTCTTGCAAAAAAAGGAATGATTCACTGGGTGTGGTAAGTTTGGTCACGGGTTGAGAGATTGTCCTTTTGCTAAACAGGGTCAAAGAGGTATTAATGGTAAAGATCAATCCACAACTTCATCAGCACTAGTTGGTGTAACAACCCTAAAAATGAATAGTATCAAGACTCCGGGTGTTAAAAATGCTTGCAATTAAATCAAGGTTCACACGGATTGATACGCGTAAACTAGACCTTAGAACCCTTACTACGACCAAGTAAACTAACTTTTGTAGTTAGTTGAGCTTGGAAAGGTTGGAACCAACCATGTAAGGCTCGTGAAAATGAAGATTTAATCGAAGGAGTCTTTATCGGACTTAAAAAAGGAAATTTTAGGTTTTGAGGGTTCATGGGTAAAATGGTCTTCTCTAGGCCAAGGGTAATATTGTAATTAACCAGAGGAATTAATAAATAAATAAATTAATTTATTTAAAAGATAAATTCAGATAGGGGCGACCCGGAAAGACCCATTTTGCAAATGGGGTACCACTCAGGTTCGAGCCCAACTAGGAGCAAGGAATTATTTATTTAATCATCAATTAAAATCTATTCATTAAGGGTAAAATAGTCCTTTCACTTAATAATTAAAATAAAAAATCAGATTTTTGTATTAATTTAATTAAATCCTATTTTGACCAAGTCTTGAATTTAATCTTCTAATCCTAATAACTCTCTCCCTCACCTTTCTCAACTCTCTTACACGCATCTCAACTCTCATTCTGTCATACTCTGACTAACAAGAAATCTCAAGAACAGTTTAGTAAAAATTGTTCTTCACACCTAAAAAACATATGAAAAGATTTAAAAAAAGCAAGGTAATCAAAAACATCAAGGCAAAGGGAGGTTGTTCGTCGAGTGGTGTGTACGTTGAGGAGAACTGGGCGTGGTTTGGAGGAGTTTCAGGGAAGCAACTGCATATTTGAACAACATCAAAATGTATGGGTTTCTCACGTGGAATTCTTTCTCCAAGAGTATTTTCCTTCGAATGATTCTGATGGTCTTGAAAACTAAGTTTGTTCCCCTTTGTATGTCCTTGTCCTTAAATCCCAAACGAATTCGTAGGATGGGTATATTGTGCTTCTACATTTTGTGTGAGTGTGTGCACGTGGGCATTGACTTTTACCATTGTTTTAGGGTTGTATAAATCATGTTTTTCTTGTGTATTTTATGTGTACAATGTGATGTTCATTACCATGAAATATAGTAAATTGAAATAACCATCTTTTAGCCAACTAAACTTATGAACAATTTGACTAAAAATGAGTGGAATAATGACAAGAATTTCCAGATTTGGGTACTTTATAATAAGGTTGAAATTTGGGTTTTAAAAGGGAAAATTAAATGAGTGAGGTCAATGGGAATTGAACCCAAGACCTAACATGTTGATATGGCTGAAAAAGAAAGAAAAACATGAAGGAGCTAATGGGAATTAAACCGCTTATCTATTGGTTTCCCGAGGCAAAGAAAAAGAGAAAATGGGGGCAGGGGGATTCGACCCTAGCTACTGATTTCACCTCAAATTTAAAAAGAATGGTACTGAAGGGAATTGAGCTCACGATCTGTAGGGAGAAGGAGGATAAAACTAATTAAACAAATAAATGGGAGGCGTGGGATTCGAAACCACAACCTCCAGGTACACGCGAAAGAGAATAAAATAAGGAAACAGAAAACGCGAGGCATGAGAATCGAACCCACGACCTCAAGGCTGAAGGAACAAGAGAAATTAATTTGGAAATGAAGTGAGACAGTGGGGGTTCGATCCCCCAACCTCACTGCCACTCGCCCAATTTAAATAAAATAAAGATAGAGAGGTTGTGGGGGTTCGAACCCACCACCTTACAGCCTCCACAGGGAAATTAAAAGAAAAATCAAAGAGGGTGTGGGGGGTTTGAACCCACAACCTCTTTGTTTGGGAGAAAATGAGCAATGTACTCTTAATGAAAAATAAAAAGAGGTTGTGGGGGTTCGAGCCCACAACCCTTAGGCTAAATTAAGAGTAAAATTAAATAAAAATCTATCATTCAATGTTAATGTTGAGATTTAATTTAGATTTCTAATGTTATGAATATTACAAAAAAAATCAATGAAAAATAAAAATGATATCAAAGTGATTCAAGATTTGGGTTCCCTTGCCCAAACTTCCATATTGATACGTATGTCATACGTGAGTTAAATATCAGAGCACTAAGGTTAAATTACGAAAATAATAAGTTCACATAAACCACATTGAGTATTTTCTAAGTCCTGGTAGTGAAGTGCACCACTATCTTGGATTACAAAATGCATGATGCATAGGAAAAAGTTCCTTTCTTCTAATCGTGCTTTTCCTAATGTATGAGTTCTTGGTGTTATGAGCGTGTCTAACTTCAATCCTTGTTCTTTTTCTGTGAATGAACACTTGGAGAACTAAGGGTCAGAGGAGGGAAGAAGCAGCTGCTAGGGGTAATCAAAATCCACCTCAGGCTCCACTTGGGTTGATTGATGCTGAGTTGAGGATATTTCTAGCCTAGATGGCACAGGCCATCATGAAGAAGGCTCAGGCTATGACTGCCCAAGTCAACTGATAGGATGTTCAGAGGGAGTACCCACCGATTCACAGCATGGCTGACAGACTGCGAGATTTAACGATGATGAATCCTCCTATATTCACAGGGGCTAAGACATCACAGGATCCTCAAGAGTTTGTAGACGAGGTGCATAAGATCATGGTGGATATGGGGGCCACTAATATTCGATAGGCTGAGCTGGCTTCCTACCATCTCAAGGATGTGCACAAACTTTGTGCAAGATGTGGCAAGATAGAAATGCCTTAGGTGGAGTGCGAGTCACATGTGAGCAGCTGAAGACTGCATTTCTTGTGAGATTGTTTCCCTAGAATGATGGGGGAGGCCAAGGTTGAGGAGTTGATCAACCTTAAACAAGGCTCTATGACGTTCAGAGAGTATTCCCTGAAGTTTGTTAATCTATCAAGGTATGTTACTTCCCTTAATATTTAATAGCAAGAATTGAGGAGAGCACTTAGCTTTGTCAAAATTATCCAGGTATGCTACTTCCCTTGTTTCAAACACTAGGGATGAGATGAGTAGGTTCCTCATGGAAATCTATGGAGACCTGGAGGAGGAGTGTCGGTCTTCAATGCTCCATGATAATATGGACCTTTCAAGGTTAATGGTGCATTTCTAGCAAGTAGAGGACAGCCGCAAGAAGAGAAGTGTTCTTGATGTTAGGTGGATTAGGCCTGAAGATCAGGAAGTTCCCATCCATGGAGGCCACAGAAACAATTTTGGCGTCCGTGAGCTACCCAGGTTCAAGAAGTGGCAACAAAGTTCTGGGAATTCTAACTCCAAGAGGAGTACAACACCTAAAGGATGCTGATGTGAACCCAAGAGGCGCAATGGAGGTGAGATACAGCGTACTAAGAAGAACTGTGTTAAGTGTGGCTGAGCTCACAGTGGAGAGTGCAGATAGGGCACTAATGTCTGTTACGATTATGGTAAGAGACTATCCATAGAACAAAGCTCATGTTGGAGGTAATGCTCAACCTAGGCCTAACCAATAGAGTGCAACCGTAGCCGAGCCTCCCAAGTGGAACAGATTCTATGCCCTTAAGGGCATGGATGAGCAGGAGAAGTCCACAAATATGGTCACAGCTATGATGGAAGTATTCTCAACTTCTTTTTATGCTTTACTTGATCCAGGGTCTACGCTTCCATTTGTGACTCCTCTTCTTCCCCTTACTTTAGAAATACTACCTGAAGTTCTGCATGATCCTATAGTGGTTAGTACGCCATTAGGAGGAAATATAAGTACTGATAAGGTATAGAAGGATTGCCAAATAGTTGTAAGTGGTAAGAGTATGTGTGAAAACTTGATTGAGTTACCAATGCATTATTTTGATATTATTTTTGGCACGTACTTGCTTCACAGTTTTTATGCTTGCTTGGACTATCGTAGTAGAGTGGTGAGATTTCACTTCCCTGATGAAGAAGAGTTAGTCTGGGAGGAGTACAATTCGATTCGTCCTAATCCCTTGATTTCATATCTTAAGGCCAATAAAATGATGTCCAAGGGGTTTCTATGTCATCTTGTGAGTGTTAATGATTTAGATCATGACGTTCCTTCCATATACTCAGTGCCCATAGTGAATGAGTTCCTAGATGCGTGTCCTGAAGATTTGCCCGGAGTCCCTTCCCTTCGAGAGATTAAATTTGGTATTGACTTAGAATCCAATACTAATCCAATCTCGATTCCTCCATATAGAATGGCTCCAGCAGAACTCAAAGATTTAAAGGTGCAGTTAAAAGATCTCACTGATAAAGGTTTCATTCAGCCAATCATATCCCCATGGGGCGCTCTAGTGTTGTTTGTAAAGAAGAAAGATGGGACCCTTAGAATGAGTATCGATTATCGCCATCTCAACAAAGTCACTATAAAGAATAAGTATCCATTTCCCAGAATATATGATTTGTTCAATCAAGTCCAAGGGTCTAGTTTCTTCTCTAAGATTAATCTTCGTTAAGGGTACCATCAACTTAGGGTTAGGGATAGATATGTCCCAAAGAAATCCTTTCGTACCCGTTGTAGTCATTATTATATCTTTGTTATGTAATTTAGTCTCCAAATGGACCTGCTGCATTTATGAATCTCATGAACAGAGTTTCCGTTAATACCTTGACTCTTTTGTCATAGTGTTCCTTGAATACATTCTCATCTACTCTAAGACCAAGGAAGAGCATGAACAGTATTTGAGACTAACCTTGCAGGTACTTAGATAGCATCAATTGTATGCCAAATTAACCAAGTTTGAATTCTGGCTGACATCAGTGAACTTCTTGGGTCATGTTGTGTCCGATTAAGGTGTAGAGGTGGACCACAAAAAGAATGAAGCTTTTAAGAACTTGCCAAAGCCTCTTATTCCCACTGACATTCATAGCTTTTTGGGATTGAATGGTTATTATCGCTGGTTTGTGGAGGGTTTTTCTTCCATTAGTGCCCCATTGACAGCTCTGACTAAGAATAAAGCCAAGTTTGAATGGACAGAGACTTGTGAGAAGAGTTTCCAGAATCTCAAGGACAGACTCACTTCAGCCCCAGTGATTACTCTTCCTAAGTGTGGTGAGAATTACACGTTTTATTGTGATGCTTCTGGGGTTGGTTTGGGTTGTTTTCTCATGTAGGCCTATAAAGTGATAGCCTATGCTTCCAGACAGCTCATGGTTCATGAGAAGAATTATCCCACTCATACCTGGAGTCGGCAGCTGTGGTGTTTGCACTGAAGCTGTGGAGGCATTATCTGTATGGAGTACACGTGGGTGTGTTCACAGACCATAAGAGTCTCCATTACTTGTTCACACAGAGGTAGTTGAATCTACGTCAGGGAAGATGGTTGGAGATGTTAAAGGATTATGACATGAATGTGCACTACCATTTAGGTAAGGCTAATATTGTAGCTGATGCTTTGAACAGGATGAGAATGGGCACTACAACCCACGTTAAGGATGAGAACAAGGAGCTGGTGAGAGAGGTACACTGATTGGCCAGACTAGGTGTGCAATTGGTTTACTTTAGTAGTGAGGGTGTTTAAGTTCATCCTAGTTCTGAATCATCCTTGGTAGTTGAAGTCAAGAAGGGTCAACATCTTTATCCAGTGTTGATGGAGCTGAAAGACTCAGTGTTGTTAAAAATGAATGAGACTTTCGCTTTGGGAGGTGATGGCATACTTAGATACCAGGACAGGCTGTGTGTACTAGATGTGGATTATTTGCGGACCAGGATTGTGGAAGAGGCCCATGGTTCAAAATATTCCATACATCTAGGTTCTACCAAAATATATCATGATTTTAAGAAGATTTATTAGTGGGATGGCATGAAGAAGGACATTGTATAATAGGTGTCTAAGAGTCCTAATTGTCAGCAGCTTAAGGCATAGCATCTTAAGCCTGGTGGTCTGACTGAAATTATTGAGGTTCCGCGCTGGAAGTGGGAGGCTATTAATATGGACTTCGTGGTTGGTCTTCTGAGGACTAGGAGGCAGCATCACTCCATTTGGGTTATTGTGGATACAGTGATAAAGTTTTCACACTTTATCCTAGTGAAGTCTACTTATAAAGTTGAGGATTATGCGAGATTCTACATTTATTAAATTGTGAGATGGCATGAGATTCCTTTGTCTATCATTTAAATTAAAGGAGCTCAGTTTACTTCACATTTCTGGAGATCTTTCCAAAAAATCTTGGGCACGCATGTAAAGCTTAGCAATGCCTTTCATCCTCAAATAGATGGGTAGGCAGAGCGCACTATTCAGATATTGGAGGACATGTTGAGAGCGTGTGTGATTGACTTCATAGGGAACTGGGATGCCCATCTGCCTTTGATAGAGTTCTCCTATTAAATGAGCTATCACTCCAGCATTGGAATGGCACAATTTGAGGCATTATATAGTAGGAGGTGTAGGTCTCCATTTTGGTGGTTCGAAGATGGAGAGTCATCCATTTTGGGTCCAGAGAACATGGATGAGGCCTTAGAGAAGATCAGAGTGATTATGAACATGTTAACTACTGCTTACAGTTGGCAGAAATCATATGCTGATAATAGAAAATGGCCCTTAGAGTGTGATGTTGGTGACCATGGTTACTTGAAAATATCACCTATGAAAGGGGTGATGAGATTTGGTAAAAAGGGGAAGTTGAGTCCGAGGTATGTTGGGCCACATGAGATCCTACAATGTGTGGGTAAGCTAGCTTCTATTCATCCATTCTTTCATGTCTATATGTTGAAGAAGTGACTACGTGATCCAGCATCAATCCTACCTGTTGAAGTTTTGGGGGTTGGTGAAGACTTGTCTTATGAGGAGATACCTGTTCAGATCTTACACAGACAGGTCAACTGGTAGAGGAACAATGAGATTGCCACTGTGAAGGTTATATGGAGAAACAATCTTGTTTAGGGTGCTATATGGGAGGCTGAGCCTGAAATGAGACCCCGCTACTCTCATCTTTTCAGCTCTTACAGCTAGACTTCCTACTCTTATCCCTATGTTTCCTTACCTCTCCGTATTTTGTTTCTATTGATTGACTGTGCATTGAGATATTATTATGATCTGACTGGCATTACGATGGGAAGTGGTACTGTCATTCGTGGACGAATGTTCCTATGGGGGAGGGGGATAATGTAACAACCCTAAAATGAACAGGATCAAGACTTAGGGTGTCAAGAATGCTTGCGTTTAATGTTTTGAGAGTCCAGGGGGAAGAGCAAATTTTAAGTTTAGAGGGTCAAGGGGTAAAATGGTCTTCTCCAACCCAAGGGTCATATTGTAATTACCCTGAGGAAATTAATAAATAAATTAAATAATTTAATTAGAAGAGCAATTCGGATAGGGGCGACCCGGAGTGACCCATTTAGCAAATGGGTACCACTCAGGTTCGAGCCCCACTAGGAGCAAGGAATTGATGATTTAACAAGAAAGCTCAAGAACAGTTTAGTAACAATTGTTCTTCACACTTGAAAAACATACTAAAATATTTAAGAAAAGCAAGGTGAAAAAAAATGTCAAGGCAAAGGGAGGTTTTTCGTCGAGTGGTGTGTACATTGTGGAGAATTGGAGGAGTTTCATGGAAGAAACTTCACACTTTAACAAAATCAAAAGGTATGAAATTCTCTCCTTAAATTCTTTCTTTAAGAGTATTTTCCTTTGACCGATTATGAAGGTCTTGAAAACTAAGGTTGTTCCCCTTTATATGTCCTTGTCCTTAGCTCCAAAATGAATTCATAGAATGGGTATGTTGTGCTTCTAGATTTAGGCATGAATGATGCATTTATATTAAATGTGAACATGTTTATGTGAGGGAAATTACGAAAACGTTATTCGAAGTGTAATTGAAAAGCTGGTGTGTGTGTGTGTGCGCACATGGGCAGTGCTTGGGCCACTGTTTTGGGGTTGTATAAATCATGTATTTCTTGTCTATTTTATGTGTGCAATGTGTGTAGAATATTATGTGCATTACCATGAAATATAGTGGATTGAAATAACCATCTTTTAGCCAACTAAACTTATGAACAATGTGACTAAAAATGAGTTGAATAATGACAAGAATTTTCCAGATTTGGCTACTCTATAATAAGGTTAAAATCTTGGTTTTAAAAGGGAAAAATAAATAAGCGAGGTCAATGGGAATTGAACCCAAGACCTCACATATTGAGATGGCTGAAAAAGAAAGAAGAACGTGAAGGAGCTAAGAGGAATCGAATCCCTCAGCTACTGGTTTAGCGAGGCAAAGAAAATAGAAAATGGGGGCTGGGGGATTCGATCCTAGATACTGATTTTGACTCAAAGAAAAAAAAAGAATGGGACTGTGTGTGGGGGGGTGGTGGTGGTGGAATCAAACTCGTGATATGTGGGGAGAAGGAGGAGAAAATTAGTTATGCAAATAAATTGGGCATGGTATTCGAACCCACGACCTCCAGGTACGCTTGAAAGAAAATAAAATAAGGAAAAAGAAAGCGCGAGGCGTGAGAATCGAACCCACAACCTCAAGGCTGAAGGAAGAAGCAAAATTAATTAGGAAATTAAGTGAGGTTGTGGGGGTTCGGTCCCACAATCTCACTGCCACTCGCCCAATTTAAATAAAATAAAGATAGAGAGGTTGTGGGGGTTCGAACCCACCACCTCACAGCCTCCACAGCGAAATTAAAAGAAAAATCAAATAGGTTGTGGGGGTTTGAACCCACAACCTCTTCAATATTAATGTTGAGATTTAATTTAGAGTTCTAATTTTATGAATATGATAAATAAAATCAATGAAAAATATAAATGATATCCAAGTGATTCAAGATTTGGGTTTCCTTGCCAAACTTCCGTATTGATACATAAGTCATACTTGAGTAAAATATCCAAGAGTAATGACATCTGCTTAGATCAAAAATCAAGATCTTGGCATATATAAAAGATACATAAGTCTTGTACTACGTAATATTAAGAAAGTAAGAATCATTTAACGAACTATGAATGAAACCCCATGACTTAAATGTATATACACATAAGTCAAACATACGTTAAAAAGTAAGTAAACCTAAGATGTACGTAATGAAATGATGAACCCTAGGAGGTTTAAGTATGAGTGTACGATACACTAAATAGACAAGTGCATTGGCATATGATGAGATAAACTATGAAATGATTAAATGAACATTCACGTAATAAGAAGTGAGTAACTATGACAAGCAAAGGGGGTAATAATGAAGAATGTTTTGACAATATGATATAAGGCTAATGTATATGATGAGAGCAATCTCAAATTAGCCTAATTAAATGTTACAAATACGTACTCATCAATGAGAGTGTAAAATGATGAAGAGGACAATCTCTTTGAACACTCTCATAAAAGTATTGTGTTTAACACACTTAATACTAATAATTAGATGAGATTTCATCTAATGAGCTATGTTGTCCTCATATTAGAATCCATCTTCCATGACGTATGAGTTGAATGTAATGGAACTTTATACTGAGCACCGATAGGCTAGCTATGAGCGGTGATGCCTTCTTTCGAGAAGGGCAAAAGTTCACGTAACTCTCATGAGATAATACTGTCAGGCATGCCGGTTATGGGTCTCCTTATATATCCTAGTGTTCGAACTGATACTGCCAATATAGGGATCTAACGCGGTTCAATTTGCATGTACGCTACCATTCTTTTACTCACTTTGACTGGTGATTCCACCTCTTTTCTGTGTGGGGGGAGACACTGCATTTCTTGATGCTCACATGATCTATTTCGATTAAAGTTAAAGTTCCCAACGAATGAGGTCAGCCTCAAATGAAGCATATAAAGAAATGAATGACACCGAACGTGTAAGGATAGGATAATCAAGAGGTGAGATAGACTCATGTAATGACATTAATTTATTCCTGATCATTGCACAACAAACCCGAGGAAAGTATTAAACTAAATCTTGGGAATAGCTGGCGTTCTTACTGGCCTATAAAAAAAATGAAATGAAGTACGTATGGATGGATGAAACAGACTCTGTGTTTGCTAATGAAGACTCCCTAGTTGGGGTCTCATATGTTGATCCCTCATTTTGGAAACTCTTAATGTCAACTCCATGATTCAAAGGTCTCATGGCATATGAATGATGATATGAAAAAGCTATGTATTATATGTTATGTGCTATGATATATGCTATATGAAGATGTTTTGTGTTCTCTGCAATACAATATGTATAATGATACATGTTACTCATATGGAATGACTTTCTTAACTCAATTTGGAAAGATCAGTAATTTTCCTAATCTAAATTTGGCAAGTCTAGTGACTTGACTTTCGAAATTCATGTCATTAGGAAAGAGTTATTCTTTCTCATGCATGTCCTTGGTGTGTGCTTGCATATACCCATACTTAGTACAAGAGTGTACTAACCCTATACATCTATACAATTTTAGGTGCAGGCACAGGTGGGCGATAGAGATACAAGATCATTGTTGCATCTATCCGGACGTCAATATTCATCTGGAGTTTGGTAGGTCCTCATGCTTTCGAGGATGCTACTATTTTACATTCTAGCGTAGTTTGAGAGTTGATCTAGTGGAGCATGTTCCACTAGCGTTTCTTTCCTATTTTAATTTAGACTTTGTATTGGTGTCATTTTGGGAATTATACAATTAAGACATAATGAACTATTTCTTTCAGTTGCTTATCTCTTAAATGTTAGATGGTTGATGATGAACGATTAGGAAATTATAAGAATGTTTAGCAAGTATGTTTAAAGAATCAAAATTTTTAAATTTTCTGCAAAAATTAACCTATGTAAAGTAAGGATGATATAAGTAGGCTTGTTTGTGACCTCTGAGAGGTCAACGACGCCGGTCTCGTCTGGGGTTTATATTCTAGACATGACAATAGATTGCCCGACTAAGTAGTGTAACTCATTTGGAATAGGGGCCGATATGTGCCAAAATAGGTTTTATACTCTTTAGGCTTGCCAGGATTACTATGATTCCCCTGATGTAGTCATTGGTACGTCACAACTCTTTTTAATTAGATTTTTATCCTTTCTTAAATTTAGGGGCTACTCTTTTCTTTTTAACTCCTTATATCGCAGTCAACTTTGATGTTATTCCAAAAACTCTCTCAGAACACTTGTTAGTCACTACTTCAGTAGGTGACCAAATTTTATGTAGACGAGTATACATAAATTGCCTTATCACAGTCTCAAAAAAGTTCACCTCAACAAATCTTGCCAAGTAAGGAATGATAAATTTCGATATCATTCTACGTGTGGATTGGTTACATTCCTATTATGCCTTAATCGATGGTAAGACTAGGATTGTTCATCTTCATATTTCAGATAAACAAATCTTAGAATGGAAGAGTAGTGGGTTAGCACCTTCCGGTCGATTTATTTCATACCTTAAGGCAAGAAAGATAATTTCCAAGGTTTATATCAATCATCTAGTTCGGGTTAACGATACAAGCTTTGAAACCTAAATTTTTGAATCACTTTTAATAGTAAATGAGTTTGCATAACTGGTTCGAGAAGATCTTTTAATGTTGCTCCCAAAAGGGAAATTTACTTTCAAATTGTTCTCTTTCCAGATACCCAACCCATTTCTATTTCTCTTTATAGAATTGCTCACTTAGCATACTCTTTCCTTATTAATTTCTATACAGATTCCCTATTGTTATGCTACCTCTCTTGGGAGTACCACCTTGCAATGGTTTAAGCGGTATATGGGCCCTTTTAGATACAACAGTCTAAGTCCACTTATTTGTTGTGGTCCTCAATAGGCATTATAACCTAAAAATTATCCAGTCTTAAACAAGACATGAAACTTCTAAGGCTTCTTCAGAAAGGAACATCAAATGTTTACTTGGAAAACATGTTATACACGCATGATCCACGAGCGGTAAGGAAATCGATGAGTTTTTGCTCTTCCTTTTCATGCATGAATTAACAGACCAACTGAGATTAAGGAATGGAAAGAGACTTTTAAAGAACTTCTACATAAGGGCTTCATCAGACCTATATTTGTCTATGGGGTGCACTAGTGTTTGTGAAAAAGAAAGACATTTCTCTCAAAATGTGAATTGACCATAGGTAGTGGAACGAAGTTACAATCAAGACCAAGTATCTTATTCTCCTGATTGATGACTTGTTCAACCAAATTCAAGGTGCTCACCATTTCTGAATGATGGACTTCATATCCCGGTATCATTAGCTTTGAGTCAAAGATAGTGACATTCCAAAAACAGCCTTAAGAACTGGGTAAAATCATTATGAATTTGTAGTGATTTCACTTCGACTAACCATTGCTCCTGTAACTTTGGGATTTGATAAATGATGAGTCTAAAAACTTGACTCATTTAGACCTTTTTTTTATGTGAATAGCATCCTCAATTGCTCATTTTATCTCAGTATCTGATAAAAACTCTAAAGTTTTAGTTATTTGGAGTATTAGTGTAAGCATGGACTCTTAGGCGCAAAACAAAAACAAAAAGGGTGAAATAAGCTGAAGTTGAGGTCTAAGTATCACCTAGAACGCTTGGCAGTCCACCGAATAGAGATACTTTTCTCTTTGTTCAAACAAGTGAAGTCCTAAAGGAAGTGGATTCAAAAGGAGATGAAAAAGGGTAGTCGGCGCTTCACCGAATAGATTCGCAAAGAATAATTTTTCCACCAATTGATCTAGAATGTATAGACAATGAAGGAAAAGAACATATGGCGTTGAACTAAAAAAGGGCGAATCACCGAACTTCTCGGCGATTCACGACTAAATTCGTTAAATGAATTCACCAACACTAAATCTGGAAATTGTAAATACTACCCTTATTTATTACTTTTAAAGGTTCGAACATTAATATTTATTTTCATTTTTAGAACTTAGGTTTTTGACATTTACTCTCAAGTTTTGTGAGCCTTTTGTGGGACACTTGAGGAAAGAAGTCCTTCTTCCTGAAATTGGAAGTGGGTCATCTCCATTATTCTTCCTTTTCTTATATTAAGGTTTTTTTTCTTATACCCATTTGATTTCTTAATCAGTTTAGGTATATATGATTATTGCTTCATGTGTGGCTAAAAAACATTCATTATTATTCAGTATTTAGTCTCAACATGTTACAAATTGGTCATTGCATCCAGTTAGCTCAGAAATCAGCATATCATGATCAGATTATTATACTTGCTTTTGTGCTTGTCCAGTTATATTTTCTTTCATCTTTACTCTATCCTACATGCTCAATACCTTTCAACTATTGAGGCATACGTGCGCTACATTTTCTCGTGATGTAGGTTCAGGTTCTCAACATCTATATCACGCATAGATCGATTTCCCGATCTCCAGTTCAGCAAATTCAGTGGTTAGTCCTCATTCAACGAGGATAATAATCATGAGTTCATTTCAGTATTTTAGTCATTTAGTTTCAGTTCTTGCTAGATTTAGTTGGGACTTGTCCTAGTATTTCTAGTCCAGTTTAGAGGTTATTTTCGGACATAGTTAGTTTCACCTTAGTAAGTGAATTAAAATTTTCTTTGTATTAAACTCCTCAGTTTTCATATATCTCATATTTAGCAAATGGGTATTTCCCCATCTTTTCATTTAAGTATGATTTAGCTTCCGCAATAGTTTATATTCTTTACTATGCTCATGATCATGCAAGCAAGTTTAGCTCGGGATCACTTGTGGTCCTAAATTCCGTGTCCGCGTCTCCAGGTAGCTCGGGTCTTGACATCTATCTTGAGAGAATATGAGCCAGTTTTGATTGGCATAAGAAAAGTAACTTTTCAAATGTACTTTTGAAAGTGCTGAAACTTATTTTTAAAATAAGTAGCTATGTGTTTGGACGAAAGTGCATCAATTAAAAAACAAAGATGTTGATGTGTTTCGCAAATATGTTTTGGTAAGCACTTTTCCATCAAAATGTCTGAAATACCCTAAAAGTTGTTAAAATGATAAAAAAGTTGATTAATTTAATGTTTTTATCTTAAAAAATTAAAATAAAATTAATTTATATTTTACATTGAGTAATAATTTTTCCTATCATTCACTTTTTTTTATCATCACAAATTATTATTATCAATAATAACAATTATTAATGACATAATAACAATAATATAATATTAATAATAATAATAATAATAATAATTATTATTATTATTATTATTATTATTATATAACAATAATAATAATGATATTATAATAATAATAATAATAATAATAATAACAACAACAACAACAACAACAACAATAACAACAATAATAGTGATAATAATAATATAAAAAAAGGGCAAAAAGGTAATATACTTGATCAACATAAAATAGATTTTCAGTTGAAAAAAAAACACTCCTTGCCTAGCTTCTAGCTTTTTGCTTAAAATAAGTCACTTAAATAATTGTGAAACACTCTAATAAGTCAAAAATGGACTCTTAAGTCAGGCTGACCAGCTTTTGAGCACAACCAAACAGGATCTACATTCCATGAACCTAGGGTATTTGAGGGCAATAATTTTCTTAAGGAGACACTATGTACATAATTGACTTGAATTTCTTCTTTGAGGAAACACTCTTTTTATTATTTCTAATCTTTTCAGATTAAATTTTATTTATTGGTTTGATGTTTCTAGTTTTGAAAATTGTTCTCAGTATCTTAGTTCTACAAGTTAAAACATTGTACTACAATTTCATGACAAAGGTAGCTTGGACCTTCAGGTGTTTATGTTAAATGTCTTGCATTAGTGCATTATCCACAAAAAATTTGCATGTCAATATTGATATTTCTTTCTTTGGTAGTAGAGTGTTTTTGTAGTATTTACATGTATCTTCATTTGAAGTATGATTGTTTTCAAGTAAAATATTAGAAGTCTTTTTTCCTGGGGAGTATGCCCAACTTTTGGCTTTCTCCTTTAGCTAATTTTTCTTCAATAGTAATTTCATAGTCGAAAATGATTTGCTTTCTGATGTGGACTTCTAGCATTTCTTTATTTGACCTGATACCAAATTTGTTTTCTTTTTAATTAGATATTGATTTTTACTAAGATATGAATGACAGGACTACATCTTTAGCGATAGGATGAAACCTTTACAGTCTGATTCCTCAATAAGAGCAATTACGTGTAAGGCTAGTCACATAACTCGTTGAAATTTTATAATCACTGAAGCTATGTTTGGTAAACCTGAAGTTGAAGCTGGCACTGCTCCTACGTTCCTTGGGCAAGCTTGGATTTTGTGCTAAATTGGGTTATGTCTTTTTATTCTTCCTCTTCCTCTTCCTCTTGTACAAACTTCTCTTCCAGGCGAAAAAATTTAATAACTGCAAAGGAGTTGGATTGTCTAAAGCAAGTGGTGTTAGTATACCTCTCATTCCATGATGCATTTTCATCGGCTTGTGGGCCATGGCTAGCATCAAATGGAAGAGTTATGGTATTTATTCCAATGCCTTTTAACAATAATTCTCCTTATTGGTGTTTATAAAACACTCTACATAGAGGGATTTCCTCCGCACAGTTCCGGAAAAGAAGTAGTTTGCATCCTTTGAGATGCCATTAACTAAATCATTATTCATATATGAATATATATGTTGATTATTCCCTTACTAAACTTACAAGATATTTTTTTGTCCTTTTGTGTGCTACGTAGAAGTCCGACTTTTCAGAAAGGAATCAAAACATGTAAATTGATGTTTATGTTGATTCTATTAGTATATTATTTACCTACCAGGTGCTGTGTTGATTAAAACATCATTTTTCAGCGTAGTAGAGATATTTTAATCCTTGGCTTTGTGGATTTCGTAGATCCAGCATGTGCATATACAGCTTTGAGTGCATTCAAGGTGTATTTTCTCAATAAAAATATTTTTACTGTCCAAATTCCATTAGTAACTTTTATAGAAATTTTTAATGGTATTATAAAGAAGTTTGATTGTGGATTATTATATTGAGAAAAAATTACCTTGCATTGTACTCAAAGAAATAACTGCACACACCGGATTTATGAAATCCACAATGACCAGGATAAGAGTATCACTACTATGATGCAAAATGTTGTTTTTATCAAAACAACACCTGGTGGATTAATACTATACTTGAAGAAACAACATAAACAAGAACTTACATGTTTTTATTCCTTTATAATAAGTATGACTTCTATTTAGCCCATAAAATGATGAAAAATATCATTTTGGTGTAGTTAGGGAACAAGCAACAGATATATTAAGAAATTAAGAATATTTCAATAAATGACATCTCAAAGGATACAAGCTACTTCTTTTCATGAGCTCTCCGGAGGATTTCCGTCTATGTAAAGGGTGTTAGAAGCACCAGGAGGAGAGGTAGTGTTTCATGAGGCCTCGACATAAATGCCATAGCCCTTCCATTTGGTGCTAGCTTTGGCCCACGAGCTGATGGAAGTGGGTCACGAATAGGAATGACATGTACACCACCACCACATGCTCAAGATAATATAAATCCCTTGTAGTTATTAACTTCTCTATCTGGAAGAAAAGAAAGTTGTTACAAGAGGAAAAAGAAGAATAATAAAAATAGAATCTGAATAAGCACGAAATCAAAGGATGCTTGGTGAATGTAGGATCAATGTCAACTTTCTTGGTGAGCATGATTTAAGATATTTGTTGCAATTGGGATAGTTTTTGCGTAGTGTGTTATTATATCCTACGCTGAGAACTTATGAATTTGGGCTATAATGAGTTTCACTCAATGTGAAGCAATAATAGATAGATACATATACATATATTTTTTTCATCTAGATTTTGCTCTACGAGCTTACATGGTTGGGACAGTCGGAGGAACCATCAATTCGGATCCAGAGAATTTCTGTCAATACTCTTACTCAAGTTCATTTTCAATTTCACTTGTTGTGAAGATTTTAAGTGTCTAATTCTATTTATTTTCGTGTTGATATAAAGATTGTGAATATTGGCATTTGTATTTTGTGTGGCTCACAAAAAAAAGTGGAAAAAGTTATTGTATCATATTGAATCAATCAAGAAAAATGTATAGCTAATTGATGAACTGAACTTTGTTTCCTTATGATGTAATCCTTTTCCAATTTGAGATTTACAATTCCATAATGACCGACTTGATAATCATTTCAGCTTAAGAACAAGCATGCATTCAAGATGCATTCAAAAAGCAAAGTTGTTTGGACAACACTACTCACTTCCCTTCCTTATCATCATCTTGTTTTTGTTGATATGTAACTTTGACTTGATTATATGTATCTGAGAATAGTATTTACGTACGTGCAAATTTCGTTACATATTGTTATGTATTGTCTATTTTAGGATACAAATATATACATTTGTGCACTGTAGGTTTTATATATTCGGTGCTTCCTATTGTCTACAAATAACGAAAGCACTTGTTGCAACTAAACAAGTCATTTTTTTTATTCTGGTAGGGCGGTCTTTCCTTGTTGCATGCCGCTGACTCTTCTTGTTTCCATATCTATGCGAGTGGATATCCTTGATTCGGTTAGTGTGTGATTTCCTTGTTTAGATTTATGCATTTTTTCATAGATTTAAAATGTGTCATCTTATTGTAATTTTAGAGAGATCAACTAGGATTTGTGTCATCATTAAAACATAATTTATAAACATAACTTAATGAAGCAAATTGCACATGTCATTAGTTCTATGCCTTTAGCAATTCTGCAAAGATTTACTGAAGTGTATCTTTTAGACTAATATATCTAGATATTGTTGTCATTGTGCATGTGATGCTTCTTGTTGAGCTTGATGAACAACCATATTTTCAAATGATGATGTCGATATTGTGTCTTTTGTATTGCTTA
Organism: Solanum lycopersicum; assembly: GCF_036512215.1. Lineage (NCBI taxonomy): Eukaryota > Viridiplantae > Streptophyta > Magnoliopsida > Solanales > Solanaceae > Solanum > Solanum lycopersicum. The sequence goes on along the minus strand of NC_090803.1, from coordinate 20,434,379 downwards.
AATACCGGTTCAGTGCTCAATTTGCTATTATAAACAAATCTTGTGTCATTTCATACCTTACTTTATTTCTAACATCATGTAGGTATATTAAACTATTAATAATTGGAGATCTACCTAAAATAAATACTTGCTCTATTTGATGGTCAATATAAAAAATGATTCATAGTTTTTAACAATATAATAATTTCAATCAATTTACCCATCGTCTTTTTCATTTTCCTCTTTTTATTCCTTTTAATTTATTGTTATTAATAAATTAAGATATCAATTAATCAAACATGAAATGAACTTACTTGTTCATATTCTCAGAATTGTTATTATTTTCATGTTGGATGGGGATAGAGAACAAGGTTATTTTCTTCTTTTATTTTGAATTTTTGGATACACGAAAAAGAAAAATTATAGTATATTTATATAGATCCTTAATTAAATCATCTTCTATTCAACAAACCATTTATAAATGAATGGAATTGTTATATTTCTACTTTTTTTTCTCCCTTATTTAATTTTTCATTAGTTGAAAATAATTATAATGGTGGATACGATCCGAGAGGAAAAAAAGAGTGGTAGAAGAAAGTTATTGGGGGGGGGGGGTGAGGGGGGAGGTGATTATATGTAGTAGAGGTTAGTTTGATTTTGTTTTAGATAAAACCCAAAATTAGGCAACATACGATCTCATACACTATGTAATTCCAATTATTTTAATAGTGAAGGGCCTAAATTGCCCTTAAACAATGAGATTTGGTTTAAATTTATCTCCATAAACCTTATGAGTGTGGGCACTCAAGAAATAAGGGTATGTTCGACCCAAAAGGTTCACCTCAAGGTATTTGGGGACCGAAAGGTGCATGAATGTAAATTTTGTACTATTTCAAATAGTTGAGATAATTTTACGCCCTTCCATAAATACTACTCACTCCGTTTAAAAAAATTACTTAGTTTGACTTGACATGGAGTTAAAGAAAATAGATAAGACTTTTAAATCTTTTTGTCCTAAATTAAAGTTATGTCAAATGTATAAATTGTCCTTTAATCTTCTGGCATTAAACATGTCACGTGGAAACCTGAAGTCAAAATATTACCCAAAAAAGAGGTCATTCTTTTGAAACTGACTAAAAAGGAAAGGAGGTCATTAATTTTTAAAGTAGGAACCATATTATTTTAAGTACATGAATGTGTATTGACCTTTTAACTTTATTCATTTAATTCCAAAAAAAATACCTAATTTAATAATAGTATTTAAATTAGATAAATGGATGGGTAAGAAAGAAATCATTAAGTTAAAATGTTGTATTACATACTCATAAAAATGTACTTTTTTACCACACTAAGACTAACTTATTTCTTACAAAATAATAAATAGCGCAAATTGAAAAGTTGCCTCTGTAAATCTTGAGTTTTGTACGTGATTAAGCCTATAATATTTTATTAAATAAACATATACGAAAAAATAGTACTTTATGGTGAAATAAATAAATAATATTATAATCAAGTGTTTTCATCGACTGTTATTGGAATTCTTGATGACAAACTTATAAAAACAAAAACAAGAGTACATTTTTCGTGTAATACATTTTAATAATATAGCTAAGCCTTTTTGTCTAATCTTATTAAAATACCACATAATGTATTAAATATTTAAGAATTATTTTATACCTTTTGTGTTGCCAACTTAATTGCATTGCAACAATACATTTGTATAAATTCATATAAAGTACTGTCAATTTGTAAAGAATGTAACATGATTATTCGAAATACAATTTAGAATGAAGATTTTTTTTTACAAAAATATTCCTATGGTTGGTATAAAATTTTTCTTTTCTTCAATTGATTTTTGATGTGCATAACTAATTTTGGAATTCCTTTTGGCATCACATCAATTCATTAGATAATTTTTTTGCATTTCTCATCCTTTTATAATATTTTTATGTAGTATTGTTGCTTCATTTGTAACTCTATTTACTTCATATGAACATGGATTTATATGGTATAAAAATATATTTTTGAAGTTATTATCATTTTTGTTGCCTGTCGTTATGCATATTCTTATTTTATTTCTTGGCCTAACCCACCGTTAAACCCCTAAAGTTGCCACCAAATTTTACTTAGACATCTCAACTGGACGATGTTCCTTTTAAACACTTTAAGTAGGAACCTATTATGTCATTTTGACATTTTCAATAAGTTAGAATATTAACTGTGTTGCACTCACTTTGAGCGTGTGAAAGACATAAGTTTAGTGATTTATTTATTTATTTCTTCTTCTTCTTCCTTCTCTCTCCTTCCCACACTTCCTCAAAAATCTACCACCACCTTGTAACTACCTTGCCACCATTGTAAATTCAACTTTCTCCTCTTTTGTCATTTCTTGATATGAAAAATTAATAGAGTATATATCAACAAAAATAATTTAAGAAAGGAAAAAATATTCCTACAACATATATATTCTTCATGATATCAAATTTATCAACCTAATTTTACCATAGTTCAATTGACGGAAAGTTTAGCGAATCCTGCAAATGTTATTTAATATATTTTCGACTTTGTTTCTTTTAGTTTTTTGTTAAGATTAAATTTTTTAAATACTAATTTCTACTTCTCAAAACATTCAACTTTACTATTTTGGATGAACCCTTTTCGAATAAATTCATCACTATATCTGATTTTATCATTGATATATATATTTTAAGTATTTTCAAAATTTTAAAATGAGTAGTTCTAGTGGTGGAGGCGATTGAAGAAAAAATGATGAATTAGAAGGATCAAAGAGATGGTAGTTGTATGATAGATGGACGATAGCTATATGCTTATGATCCAAATTGATTATAGGTAGATTTGAAGAAAGTCATGGTAGTAATTATAATCTTGAAATTTTCATAAGAAGATGTCAAGGTAATAGTTGTTAGAGGAGGAAGAGATATGAAATGGTGGACGAGCAAAAGAAAGGTATTTGAGCTTTTTTGTTCTTTTTCTTTTTTTTTAAAGTTTTTTAATTCGCTATTTTGAAAGTTCTTTAATTCGCTATTTTGATACGTCATAGACAAGTTGTAACATCTCAAAACATGAAGTAGTTAAGAATGAGATGAGAACCTAAAAATAATTCTTTTGGAAAGTAAAGGGAAAAACTTGAAAAAATTTCTATGTTACGAAAGTGAGTTTTGGTCATCTTCAAACAGCCTTAATTTCTAACTCCAAATGAGTAAGAGGTGCTTCAGGATATCGGTGCAAAGTCTTGGGTTAATCTTTATAACACTGTCGAGTTTGCGTGATTTTGATATCGTAAGAGTGAAATATGCCTTGCAAAAGTTGGGTTGTTGGATTAAGGAAAGTCCCAATTCGGATTTATATAAAGAAAAACTAGTCTTTTCACCAATTAATTTTCTATATATTTTTAGGGATTTTATTGGGGCAAAAATAATTCTTAATTCAGTTTTGGAAAAATCAGAACTATGCTTAGGGCTTGGAGAGAAAATAAGAGGATGGTATAGAGAATTCAAGAATTTCACGAAAAACATCAAGTTTACGAGTGGAATTCATCAGTGGTGATCTCTATCAAAGGATGTGAGATCATTTAGTGGTGGTTCAGTTGACCCACATACAAAACTTATTTCAATTCAATGATTTTGGAATTGGTTAAATGATAAAAGTGATGTTCTTGAAGAACATTGTTGAATTCTTGTTGATTGAGTTGTTGAAAGCCTAGTGTTGAATTGACTCGTGTTTCCGGGTTGTTTTCGAGTTAATTCAATTGGGTATTAAGGGTACTAATGACCCTATGTGTTTGGGGAATTAACTACGGAAATTTAGAGGGTTTAGCATTGAAAATTGAGTGGAGAAGTTCGTTAGATGCACCTGGGGAGGGCCAGGCACATCGTGCCCCCATAGCACCATGAAGAATAGGGTGGCATGCCTTTAGTGCGCCCAAAATGATCCCCAAAATTTTGGGACAGGTGTGGCGCGCTCTTGATGCGCGTGAATCTACATTTATCGTCCAGTTTTCATCGTTTAGCCTGTTTGATTCTTTTTAAAGTGTACGTAACACTCTCCAGTGATTCTAACTACTTCCAATGATTTCTAATAACATGGGAATCACTTAAAATGGAAATTATAACCTTAAATCTATAATTTCATTGAAGGATAATCAAGAATTAATCCAAAGTAAGATCAAATTCAAAAGAAGTTAAAAGTCAACTCTAATAGTTAAGAAGCTAGTCAAAGCAAGTTCTTAAAGTTTTTAAGAGTCTTTAACAAATGTTTTAAATTTATTCTAAGGCTCATGTTGCAAGTTAAGTAAAGAGTAAAAGTTTAGGTCATTCCTCAAAAGTTATAAGGGAACTATGTATTCCCTAGGAGTTACAAATGTTTTCACATTTTGAGAAAGAAAGGGAGTTGAGACTCCCAACAGAGCCTTTGGGCTAGTTTTAGTAAAGTGGAAACTATAATTTCATAGATAGCTTTTAGAATTAAGTTTGAGCAATTACCTCATACCAGAGAAGAAGTTGTTCTAAAATAACATATTAGCTAAGTATCTTTGGAAGTAATATTAAGCACTAATATGGGGACGTGAGTTCAATTAACTCAAGGCCCCCATAAACTATGTAGCCAACATGAAAAAAAGAAGGGTTATACTTTTTAGATGATTCATTAGTACTTTTTAGCAAACTGGTTGATCCACTAAGTAGTTTATGTTCTATACTAACTTCAAGGAATAGGACGATCCTCTTGCAACGTGAGGTAAGACATTGTACCATCACTTAGGCTAATAATGATTTCTATCAGTTACAGAATTTCCTACAGAAACTATATTACTTCATAATTAAGGAAAGTGGAGTCTTTTTATTGTATATCTATAACTATCTAAGTTTTTAAAACTATCTTATAAGATTTATATACTGCATATGTCTTACTTTTTATATTGAATTAAGTTATTCTTGAGTTGAGCATAGCCAAAGTAAGTTTCCTTCTTACTTTTTTCGACAATTAAGTTGTTGTTAGCATTCCAACTTGCATACTCATAAATTGAATGTACTGATGCAAGTTGTTCTGTATCGTCTTAAGATGCAGACAGATAACCAGGATAAACATCATCCAATGCCACGTTGATCCAGTTGAGTACTCAAATTTAGTGGTGAGCCTCTTTACATCCCGGGGGACACTGTAATTCACTTTTGGTCTTTATTTTATAGGAAGTTTTAGGATCTTTCCCAACATCCACCTTAGTACTATAAAGGTATCATAGACAATCAGACAATAAGTTTTCAGTCTCTCATCTTTGTATTGCAAAAATTTTTCTATAAGACTTAAGTGTAATTTTATCCAACTTATTATTCTTGTAATTATTAAATGACACTTTATTTAGTTAGTTTTCTGCTGAGTAAAGTACGTCAAGACAATTGTTTGCTCAAGGACACCAATGGTTATCGAGTGCCAGCCCGGCCCAGGGTACATGCTCGGGGTGTGACTCAAGTGTAATACACACATCTTATATATTTGGCTAGTTGTCAAAAAAGTGTCAACTTAACACTGCAGTCTCAAACTTAAGATGTTCAAAATGAATAAGGACTGCTTGACGTGTCCAAGTGAAAATTAATGTCAGCATTACGTGGTTACCAATGGGTTAGGGCTTATTTTTTTCTTATTTTTCTAGGTATCTAAAAGGAAAAAAGATTTTATTACTTTTAAGTGTAAATACTCTACTAGGTAAAATTAATATAAATTTAAGTTTCAAGAAGTAAAACCAAAATATAATAAGTTGCAAAATTCCTTCATGGTTTCTAGATTTTTGTATATAGATTTTTTGCTCTAATGGTTTAAGGTTCTTGTAATATAGTAGAAGTTTTTTTTTTGTACTCAAGTGTTAAACATAGTTTTTTTGTGAATCTTAACTGAAAAGAGAACATTGATAACTATTTAATTAAAGAAAAAGCTCATTAATATATAGGGTATCTTCTTATAGACCAATATTAAATTTAAGCAAAGAAATATGTATATGTTACCATCAACATAAATTTAGATAAATCTTATTATTTTGTCATATAGTATATGGAGAATTATACCATTTTATGAAGTTTCTTACTATATAAATCACCTACTATAACGACCTGATTTCCGTCGTCAAGGTTAAACCAATGGGAAAAATAAAGGCCAAAATAATTTTTCATATTAACTAGAGATTTCTTAGCATAGTTATATTAGGACGAAATTGTAGTTAGTGAGGTCTAGGATAATCGGGTAAAAAATGAGATATATATGTTAATGAATTTGATTACATGAGCGGATATCTAAAACTTTAAGGCATCTGTACCACTTTACATAATTCAATTTGGGTGACAAGGAGGACTCTCGAAACTGATCTTAGCGTGAACAGGTATTTTCTAAGTGTCATTCATTATTGTGTGTTGTGAAATGGGAGTTTAGAATTCTTAAATTTGTACACTATTTTCAAGCAAGCAGCTGGTTTTCATTGTATTTTTTAGGAACTAGCTAGGGGAGTTGAGGATATTGATGTGTAGTGGCGGGGTTATTCTCGCCAGGGCGGAGACTCTATGGGGGTTGGGGCCTCCATGGCAAGATAAACACGACATAAGTAAGAAATAAAATGCAAAAAATGTTGTATTCTACACTTTTCAACTTTGAGAGCTAAGGAGCGACTCCAGGTGTGTTCTTGACGGGTTTACACCATTTTAAGGCTAAAGGTAATTTTTTCACTCCCAAAATCAATTTTTTTATCTGTAGAATATAAATTCATGTGTAATTATTAATAGGGGAGTGTTTGATATGGGAGCTGCGGTGAAAAATCCCTAATTTTGGTATGGCGATCAAGGCTTTGACCTAGGGTTAATTATGATCAGGATATTTGGGTTTTGTTTATCGACCCTCAATTTATATTGATGTTGTTAGACCACGACCAAACATCAAGAATCCAGTTGAAAAGGGAATATTCTTATGTCATAGGGGATTCAAGCATTGGTTCGAGTTAGTGATGGTTGTGATTTCATGTTTGCGTGATATATGTGTGTAATTAATACAGTATGCTTCATGTATGCATGCGAATGTTGTGTTATTGATAACACTAATCTTAAATAAGGATGATTGAATAATATTAAGCCGTGAAATCATGAATTGATTATATGATTATGAGCAAGTACAATGTGATTGTGGCTTGTTGAATGGATCAGGTGTTGCATTCCGACACACTAACTCTTATAGGTTTCCACATTCCGATATAAACAAGGGATCAGTTGACACACTCTTGCCTAAATATGGGATAAATTGCCACGTTCCGACTTAAACATTGGATCAGGTACCTTTTTCCTATATGTTAGAAGTTTGGGTTTGGATGCCATAAAGATACTATTAATTTGGGTTCTGTTAGAGGAACATTGACTTGACATAATTATATATATTGAGAATTGTGAAGTTATGCGATATTGATAAGTGATTACTAATATTGTATATGTTCTGTATATGAATGTTTGTTATTGTTGTAATGCATTATATATTTTTCATGTTTTGGGATAGCTTCGTGATCTTGCCAAGATACTGTTGTGTAATACTGATACTGCACTTGCTGTTCTTTGTTTATTACAAGACATCTTCAAGCGGCTATTAATAGACCTCATCTAGGTGACTATAGAGCGTGGCCAGATTCAAGGGTAAGTTAGTTCTGACAGACTTCCATGGATCATTCTTGCTTTATTTCACTCTTTTCAGACTCAGATGATTTGTTTATGGTGTTTTTTTTGTTTCGGGGTTGTACCTTTTTTTAGACTTGTAGTTAGTAGATTTTTTTTAATATTACTTTCTGGTTATAGGATTTATTCTTTCGCATTATTTTTGTAAGATAGTTCATTCAAACTGTGTTTAATTTCACTCTTACTAAGGCTATTTGTTTAAGGTGTTGTTTATTTTCGGGGTTCTACCATTTGCTCTTATACCTTTCGTTAGTAGAGTTTTTTTAATATGACTTTCAGGTTCTAGGGTTTATTATTTCGCATTAGCTTTGGTTAAGTTATTTGTTTAAACCTTTGGAGTTTATGGAACTACTTATTTTTATTTTCATTTAAGCGCACTTCCATATCTTTAAATGCAAAGTTTTTGGTTGTAATCTGGGTCGTGACAAAGTTGGTATGAGAGCCATAGGTTTATTGATCTTATTTCACTAAAACGAGTCTAGCAGAATCTTGTAGAACGGTATGATATTCTTACTTTTCTCCGAGAGACTATAGGACTCTTGGAAAAACTCAATTTTTTCTACTCCTTCGTGTTATGACATAAATCCAATTGGTATCTGGGTGATACAAATTGATATATTTCCTCCTTCACTTTATGGTTATAAATAGACTAACAAAAGTAGTAACATTATCATTAACAAGAGATGATGTGTATAGACTACCAATAGTTGAATTACTCACCATTCCGAACAACTATCCACTGACTGAGATACATGATCTTTTGACTAGTAGCAAGACATTAGTTTACATTTTGTTCTTGTACTAGTCATCAATGAAACAAACTAATCTTGAAATCGGTCTTGTCTGTGAGTTGTAACTTCGAAAATCTCAATGTGTATTCCTTTTTGCCTGAATTAACTATGCATTTTGGAGTTGTATTTTCTTACATGTGATGATATGAACATGTGCAAATAAGTGTGTTTTTGAATTTTGGTATGTGCAATATAGAGGTTGAATTGATTAAAAATATATAAATGTGTAACAACTGAGTATCGATAAACTTGTTATGAATAGAAGGTCATGACTACGTTCGAAGGAAGATTCTAGATAATGTAAGATGTAATTGGTAAGAAAGATATGTACATGTCTTGCAATTAATTAATAACGGCGTTAGTGTCTAGGTGTATCTTGGGGATGTGTGGGTTGTAGTGTTTAATTAATGAGAATGAGTTGGATTGTGTACGTTTAATTGACATAGGGTAGAGAATGATTATTCTAGGTCATATGATTATTCTAAATTGCTCAATGAAACTGAAAACCGTTGGAAGATTTAGAAAAGAGAAAAAACTGCCAAAACTTTATTGTTTCGGTTTTGTTTCGATGACGCCGTTAGGGCAAGATTTTCCCTGCGACGATGAGACCACCAGTGCAGGATTTTGCCCACCATAGAGGGACATGGCGAGACAGAATCTTAGCCCTTTCTCACCTACTTTCTGTAGTCACAATCATTGACACCAAATCATACCCAAACTAACCCCCGCAATCTAATTCTATGTTCAACAATCGAATATAAGTTATAAAGTGTGTTAAAGTTCTGGAGAACTTGGGCATATGAGGATAAAATCAGCGAGGTCGTAGAGACTGAGGAAATTGTAATGAATGTAAAAGTGCAGCCTAGCAAGGAGACTGCCCGTCAAGATGACATGGCTTAGTTATATAATTTTTTCGGGTAAGATCGAGTTTAAAGTTTGATGCGATGGTCTCTAGTACTAATTTTTTTGTACCCATATAGCTTTTGTTTTGTGTTTTTTGGGTTCTACTTTTTCTTACGTATGATTTCAATTGCCATTGGATTTGATATGATTTTTGATATACTCTCATCCATGTTTCTACCTTAGATGAAGATTCAGTCATAGTAACCCTTGTATATCGTGTTTGACATATTGTGTTTATAGATTTTCGGACTTGGATTGATTCTATTGTGCTGGATATGACTAAGTTGATATAAACTTATGCATGACTTTGTTGTCCCTCTATTATATCGGGCTTAATGGTATGTTAAGTTTGTAACTCTAGAGATCCCCAGTAGGGAAAGATTAGAGTGGAGAGGGGTGTACAAGCCTAAGCTTAGTAAGATCATATCCTCCATTCAGGCTCGAGAAACTGGTGGGGTATGATTGTTTGGCATAATTGGCTCATTTCAGGATGTTGAGTTTGAATTCTCCCTTTATTGAGTTTGTTGTTGTGGCATCTCAATTGAGGGAATTTAAAGCTTAAATCCAAGAGCTTCTTGATAAAGGTTTCATCCATCCTAGTTCTCCTCATGGGGTGCTCATGCCTTTTAAGAAGAAAGAGGGTAGTACGAGGACCAAGGATTTTATATAAGCCATAAATGAGTGGATTGATACCAAAATGACAAGACTATGTGTAAATAAAGTCCCAATGAGTATACCTCAGTGAAGAAAATTAAAGTATTTTAGTAAGAAAATGCATATAAATATTAAGTTCGTACCTTGAAATTGATGATTGACCTGAGTTTGAGGCATCGTGTTAACGAATAGGTTTAATTCAGAGTGATAGTCAAGGATGACTGAGCATAATGATAATATGACTTTGTGAAGGATTTTCACGAGATGCAAATATATGATGAGATTGGTAGTTAAGTGAGAATTGTACATTAATTGCGACTTATTATTATCTAAGGTTGTGGTTTTCTAATATTTAGTGCATAACGTGGTTGTATGGAAAATGTCAAGAGATGGTGGGACACTATTCAAATGTAAATTAAAGAGCAAGAGTGATAATGAAGAAAAATAGTGGGATGTAATACGACCTTTAGAGAGAGACGAGAGCATTTATATTTTATTTGATTTAAATGATAAAAATATATCTTCAGAGGGGTATATAATTGGGTTCTAAGATGCGTCATTTCATATTCTTTTTGTGGCTATGGTAATTGTTGTGCGAAATTTGAGATAATACGAGAAAATATATAAACGCGAAAAACAAGACAACGGATTTACGTGGTTCACCAATAAATTGGCTACGTCCACGGGAAGAGAGGGAGTAGTTTTATTATGGAGAGGCAAAAACAGAATTACAGCGAGACCTCCGTCCTTTCTGTTTGTAGCGGGTCCGATTCAAGGCATTCAACAGTAATAATGTTACTAGTCTGTCAGATTGGTTAAAGCTGTTGGAATGGAATTGAAAACATAATGTACAAACATTAGCTTAAGTATGATGACAAGTACTTTGGTTTTGTATTGAGTTTAGTAATGAGTACTATGGAACTTGTAGCGAATTATATTGTAAGAATTATGGGTGTGGTTAGTTATAATAAGGAGGACCCATGAATTCACAAGAATCTTCAAGAATTGTGTTAAAAAATAAAAGAATTGTGTTCTACGGTTTAACATACAATTAAGTTTTTCATTATAAGTCTACATTTGTGGTATATTTTTTCAAGATATGAATTGGCAAGGTGAGAAATGATCAGTTGTATCAAAACCAAACCTTTCAAAAAGGACTTACACTTAGGTAAAGTCGTAAAGCTTATTGCTATTGATTGTTAAGTACCTAAGAAAGGTTTCTTTCAATGAGTGTTTGTTTATAATAAGGTGAAAGATTGGATTTCTTATTATTGTTGTATTTTTATCATGAGTCAGTAGTCATGCTCTCCTCTGTTTTCACTTTTGTTGGTGGATCCCTATTGGTTGATCGGGGGTACCAAATCTTGCGATATTCTCTTATTTGAGTGGGAATATTGGGAAGATTTGGTTATTTTTAATGACATATATGGTTTAGTTAAAGTATTTTACTGGTTCTAGATGTACACCCTTGATTTATAGAAGATCTACTGTGCATATTTTGGTTTTTCGACAATTTAATATTTTATCTTGTCGTCGGGGTCATGTATCTAGTATGCATGGCGGAATGTGGGGATTATTCAGTTCAATTCTATTGTTCTGAAGAGGTAATATATAATTATTAAATCTAGCACTTTGATAGTTCTGTTAGATGGTTTATATGCTTGTATATATCCCTCGATGAGTACCTGAATTTTAAAGACCAAACATTTATTACTTAATTTTATGGGAAACTAGGTTTTGAGATGGAGATGTTGGTAAGAACTATGATTGTTTGGATATTATGATTGTGTGCTAGTTGGATACGGTTCAGTTCTAATTGTGGCAGGTTTTTATTTAGGATTATTTTATGGTTATGCGAGAAAGGATTTGTCCTTATGTTTGTATTAAAGTACTTGATATCATGTTATAGATACGCGTACAATCAACTTTGGTGGTTACTAGAAATAGCTTTGTGCTTAGCTATGTATACCTACAATATTAATTATCACTCGAGTATTATGATGACTTCATTTAGGCATTTATAGGAGGAGATATAGGCATTAAATTTGTTGAGTGTGGACAAGGATTATTTCATAAAGTGAGACTCAGTGTTGTTAAACAAAACATTTGTATGACGAAGAACCGGTTTAAATTGTTGATCACTATGTTCGAAAGCTAAGGACATGCAAGATAATTATCCTCGATAATTGACATTTGAGGTACTACTATACTCTACTGTAATGACCTGATATATATTGTTAGGGAAAACACAATACGGAAAGAATTGGGTCTAGAAAACTTTTTCATAGTAACTTGAGATTTCCTAGCCTTGTCAAGATTAGGACAAAATTGGAGTCAGTGAGGTCTAGGGAAATCCACTAAACAATGAGAGATCTATAAATAAATTTGATTACGTGAGTAGATAGTTAAGGCATTAAGGAACCCATATGACTTTAGGTAATTGAATTCAGGCGAGAAAAACTCTCGAAACTAATCTTAACCTGAATGGGTATTTTTAAGTATCATGGGATAATGGAGTACCGTTAAAAAGGATTTGAGATTCTTAAATTTTCTCATTATTCCCGTGTAATACGTATGGTGAGATTATACCCACCAAGGCAGGGCCGCTGTGGCGGGTTGGGTATGTCATAGCGGGACAGACACGACAAAAGTCGGAAATAAAACCCCAAAAACATTTTATTCTGCACTTCTTAACTTTGAGACCTAAGAAATGATCCCATGTGTGTTCTTGACAAATCTTCACCATTCTTAAGGATAAAGGTAAGATTTTCACTTCTTGAGTCAATTTTTGATCCATAGAATGTAATTTCATATGTTGTTATCGATAAAGGAGAGTTTGATATGAGAATTATTGTGCAAAAAGCCCTAATTCGGGTATGGAGATAAAGAATATGACCTAGGGTTGATCTTATTAAATATGATCAAGGTAATTGGGTCTTGTTTATTGATCCTCGTGTTATATTGATGTTTCTAGACCATGAACAAACGAGAAGACTTCGGAAGGGGAAGATTAAAATGCCTTAGGAGATTGAAACTTGGATTCGAGGCAGGTGATGGTTGTGATTTCATGTAGGTTCGATATATGTTTGTAGGTACTACATTATGATGTATGTATGTATGTGAATGTTGCATTATTGATCACATTAATCGTAAATAAGGATGATTCAATAATTGTATGCCATGAAATGATGAATTGATTGTATGATTTTGAGAAAGTAAATTTTGATTGTGATCGGGCTTGTTGAATGGATCTTGTATTGCATTCTGACAACTAATTTGGATCGGTTTCAACGTTCTGGATTAAACATGGGATCAATTTCCCCGTTCTGGCATAAACATGGAATTGGTTGCCTCATTCTAGTATAAACATTGGATCGGCTATGACGTTTTGATATGCAAACAGTTTGGGTATGGGTACCATGAGAGGACCATTGAATTGTGTTTCATTATAGGATCATTGACTTGACATAACTTTATATTTTGAGAAGTTGTGTGTTGTTTGTAAATAATGACTAAAATTGTATATATTAAGTATATGTATGTTTATTATTGTTGTGATAGCTTGTGATCCTACCAATACAATGTGGTTGTGTACTGATACTACACTTGCTTGTACTTTATTGAGCACAGGGCATCTTCAGGAGGCTATTGATTGGACTCAGCTAGGCGATCATTTATCGTGACCGGATTCAAGGGTGAGCGAGTTCATTCACTTTGCCATAGATCTTTCTTGTTTAATTCAACGCTTTTCGGACTCAAACTATTTGTTTAAAGTGTTGTTTAGTTTCGGGGCTGTATCCCTTGGTTTTTGACTTGTCTCTAGTAGAGTTTTGTACAATGACTTTAAGGTTCTAGGGGTTGTTCTTCCGCATTAGTTTTGGTTAAGTTATTTGTTTAGACCTTTGGAGTTTAAGGGGAACTCCGTACTTTTGTTTCCACTAAACTTGCTTCCGTATCTTTAAATGAACAAATTTAGGTTAAGTTGTTTAGTGTACGTTGTAGGTATGGTTCTCCTAGCGAAGGGTTAGTGTGGATGTTAATCACGGCTGTCTGGGTCGTGACACCTACAAAAGAAAGTTTGAAGAGTTATAGCTTGGAAGAGTATTTAATACCTAACTCAAAAGTTGGATTACAATTTTGCCTTTATTGTAAGTCAAACTTATATTTAGCATCAAATAATATATTATATAATAATATTTTAATTATCTTTCAAAAAATACTAAATTTAAATGACTTAATGAATCCTATGAAAATTCTTTATGATAAATTTAAATAACTTAACAAAACCTATCCACATGTCTACTGTTATTTCAATGTTTCCTAATCACATGTGTTACAATAATTTGTCAACTTTCAACCAGTATTACAAAAACACAATGTTGGTTTTTTTCCCTATATCTATGGATACTTACATTAAAGCCACCTTCTTAATGTATGTGTATGTATGTTTGTATATATATATATGTGTGTGTGTGTGTATATATATATATATATATGTATGTATGTATGTATGTATTTCTATGAGCTCAATCATATGTTACATTTAGGGAGAATAATTGTTTTTGTCCCTCAGTTATCATCTTATTATGATTTAAGTCCCTGTGATATTCGACTTTCCCCATTTAACCTTAATTAAGCAAAGAGAATTATTTTAGTCCTTTTACTATCGACAGTTAAAAATATAAACAGACCAGTTATTACTGATAGGGGCAATTATGGTATACCAATAAAGAACACTTTTATAAAAATTAAAAAAAACTAAACATACGAACATATTTAAAAACTTAGATAGCATCCTCCCAACTTATAACAATATCCAGCCCTGCGTCTCTCATTGATATGCAGATTAATCGTTTATTTCATGGATGAGTAACTTTTGTGTTTGTTGGTGGATGGATTATTTTGTCTTTACTTCTCAACTTCTTCTGTGACAATTTCCCTTTACTTGTCAACTCCTAGGGAACATAAGAAGTTCATTATACCTGTTGAAGAGGAAAATATCAATCTTTAAAACAATGAAATTGCATTAGAAGTGTGGGTTACAATTCACGCCGATATGTGAGTACTATGTTGAATTGAATTAGACTATATTTTGAATACCGCACTATGAAAAAAAATTCAAAACCTTTGATTATATAAGAATTAAGACATCAAAACTGACTATATAATTTGGTGCATCATTTAAAATAATGTATATCTGCGTGTGTATCATGGAATTGTATTGATATTTAGAAAATATTAAAGTTACATTAAAATCAATGCATGTAATTCAATATTATGGAGATTGAGTAAATATTTTGATTACAATAGATATGTTCTCATGTTGGGTGTACTTGTTAAAATGAAAAGCATTTTTTTGACACTAGATAAGAGTGAAGCCTCAGGAATGTGCAATCAATTAAACTTGATAGTCCTAAAATCTCATACATATAACTCAATTCTTCAACAACTGAAAGCAACATAATTCAAATTCAAAACTAATTTGCATTTGTATGATAAATTCATATTTTAGTTGGTTGACTGAAAGCAATATAATTCATATTGAAACTGGTTTGTAATTGTATGATAATTCATATTTTTTTATTGGTTTTATTTAATATAACAATCCTAATACCTTCTACTTTTATTTCTCTCACAGTAGATGAAGGTGGAGATGAAGATATGTAAACCATTAAACTACACTATAAGGGTCGATGGGTGTTTTATCCAGAGATGGACTATGTTAGTGGACAAATAGTTTATTATTGCTATTGCAAGGGAGAAGGAAATTTTATCATTCAGATGAGGCAGTGTATGAAAAAGTTGAAAGTCAATGATTAGAAAAGTGAAATTTTTGTTTAAGTTTGGGCCTTATTTTGAGATAGGTATAAGACTTTTATCAACTGATTTAGATGTATACAACGTATTTTATCAATTTACTGAGAATAAAGAGATGGATATATTTGTCGAGCACACAAAGGAAGATCAATGGAACTATGATGTGGTTGATTATGAGGGTGTACCAGTACTACATGATGAAGAAGGCTTGGTAGATGTGGATGTAATCGAGAAAAACAATGAGAGTGATTTGACAACAAAAGAATGTGAGTCATTTCATGATTCTTATTATTCCTTAGAAGAATTTGACCTGAATTTTGATTAATCCATCAACTCTACCGTAGAGTGGGTTGGTTTTACTGGAAAAAGTAGAGATACTCAAGCCAAAGGAAAGAATGTTGAGTATGGAGTTACCTCAAATGTGTTGGCTATGTTTTCCAGTGAAACTAAAAAAGATGACTTTGCTACATCAGATGAGGAAATGCTGAGTTTACATGGAGATTCTGATGATGAAAATCGTAAAAGATCCATTGTTTTAAATCCAACTAGGGATTTGGAGGATCCAAAATTCAAGTTTGCAGTTCATATGATTTTAAGTAATAGCAGAGAATTCAAATACGCAGTTGAGGTCCATGCTGTGATCCAAAAAAGGAAATCAGATTTAAAAAGAATGAAAGTACAAGGTATAGGGCAAGTTGTAAGGTGTCAAGCTACAAATGGTTTCATATTCGCAGCAAAGGTAATCAAGATGAGTCTTTCATTATCAAGACAATAGGTCCTGACCATTCCTGTGGCAATCAAAGAGATACTAAGACTATTGACTCTGGATTTTTATCTAAGAAGTATGTGGAAGGGTGTTGAGTTAATCCAAATTCGGGGTGAAAGAATTTCAAGCTCACGTGATGAGATCTCATAATTTTACTATTTCACGAAATCAAGTTTATATGGTAAAGAGGAAGGCATTAGATCTAATTTCAGGGACTAAAGAAGAGCAATGTGAAATGTTATGGGATTATTATGGCTGAGATGAGGAGAAGTAATCCAGGACATACATATATTCTAAAGTTGGACGAATTTTTTTAAAAAAATGGTCAATGGTAGAAAGAGATTTTAAAGACTCTATTTGTGTTTTGCAGCTTGTAAACAAGGTTTTTTAGCCATTGTTCGACCCATAATAGGAATAGATGGATTTCATTTGAAGGGAACCAACATGGGGGACAACTATTGACAACAATAGGCATTTATGGAAACGACAACATGTATCCTATTGAATTTGCAATAGTGCAAGGTGAATTGAAGAACACATGGTGTTGGTTTCTTACACTTCTTGAAGAGGATCTAGGCATTTCACAAAATCCTTTTGTTTGGACTTTCATTTCTGATAAGCAAAAGGCTTAATTCAAGCATTTAATGATACAATGCCACATGTCGCATACAGATTTTGTGTTAGACATCTGCACAATAATTTCAAGACTGAAGGTTTCGGAGGACAAGCGTTGAAAGATGTCCTATGGAAAGTTGCCAGGGCAACTACAAAAGCTGAATTCTTTACGCATATGGAAGAAATGGAAAAATTAGATTCAAAATCCCCTGAATGGTTCACTAATAAGCCCCCTATTCACTGCTCAGGGGCTTTTTTCTCTTCATTTCCAAAGTGTGATGTGTTAAGAAATAATCTGTGTGAGTCATTCAATAATGTACTTCTACATTTAAGAGACAAGCATATTTGGACAATTATTGAATCGATTAGGATCTATATGCTTTCCAGACTTCAAAAGAACAGAGATAAAATGATGATGTAATATTGGAGAATTTGTCCAAAGATCATATTAAAGTTAGAGAAAAATAAGGTTAAAGCTGTTGAATGTATTGCCACTAAATCTTATCCATTTCACTATCAATTGGAGAATATTCATCGTAGACTATTTTCTATTTATATTAAGGAGAAAATTTATTCTTGTACGAAATGGGAATTAACAGGAATACCTTGTAGTCATGCTATTGCATCTATATGGGTTAAAAATGATGAGCCTGAAATATATGTTCATGAATGCTATACAGTTGATCAGTACATGAAGAGTTATAACCCACCCATATTTCCAATTTTAAGCTTTGATCAATGGCCAATGATAGGGATAAAACCACCATTAAGGCACAACAAGGTAGAACCAAAAACTGAGGAAGAGAGGAATTGATGAGACAACGAAAAAAGAATCAGATTCTAGAAAGCCTACCTTGTTTAAAACATCAAGAAAAGGCAGAAAAAAGAAGTGCGGATCATGTGGAAACTTAGGACGTAATTGTAGAAAATGCCCTGTTTTAAAGGGAAGAAATCAATCTGAATATTTACATCAACAAGTTCATCAGCAAGTCAAAAAGGAAGGATATTCGACATGTAGTAATGCAACAGAAGTAAGTAATCACATAAATTCGTTCTACTTATCAATAATAATAGTACTAAAAAACTATTCTAATGCAGGTTTCAAGCACTATTATTAAGAATGTGGCATCAAGGCAATTCAGTTCCTCATTTGTGACAGAACAAACTGTAATTATCTTTCTTGTTGCCTACTTATGTTATATTGTATTTAACTTTATTAGTTGGCTTATTTATTTGTTATTTGTATATTGTAGATCGATCAACTTAATCAGACAAGGGTACCTCAAGAACAATTGAGGAGTTCCGCATTCATATAGAAGAAATTGCTTGAGCATTTTGGAGAAGGTACTCATCATCAAGAAAATGGGAAAGCAGTACATCCCAGTGTTAAGATTACAAGAAGCACTTCCTCAAACTAACAAGAGAGTAAAAAAGTGATCTGCGAGCTCAAAAGAAAATTTTTCCTTTAAGTAAGATGTTAAAGAAAACCAATGACATTACGGACATGAGTTAAGATTTCGATCCCTTTTTATGACTTTAAAGTTGATTATGTTCTGGCGATATGTAAATGATTGTGTTTTTCCTTTTAAAACTGAATGCAACTTAAAAATTACCTTTTATTCTTCTTGATCTTAACTTGAACTAACTCATCTTTTTTTTTGTAATGTTTTTATATAATTTGATTTCCAGCTCAAGGAAGAGTTCTGCAAATAGAATTAAAATGATGACTTTAAGACAAATTTCTGACTAACGAAGTCATTACTATGATAAATAATAAATATCTTTATAATTGAATTCGAGATCTAACTAAAAACTCCCACCAGCTTAAGCTAGGGCAGTTTAAAATGGCTTGACCACTGTGTAGAATAAGAGATGCATCCCCTTATGTTGGAAACAGATTCATTACTGATCAAGAATGTTGTAGATGAAATTTGAAGACACCTTGATGTATTATATCTGAAGTGGACAAAATTAGCATATTGAATAAGAGCCTCAATGTGATAATACAACATGAATACAACGAAGGCAACAGTCTGGCAGATTATTTATCTAACATAGCTTTTCATTTTGCAGGTACATCAAAATTTTGTTCCTTTTCTAAATTGCCTTGTAAAGGGAGGAAAATCATGAGCATGTACAAACATCAAGTCCCATGTCTAAGGATCATTTATGGAAGAAATGAGCGGCCTAATGGTGTGCAATATTGATTTTGTAACTCACGTAATTGTATCCTTACAATGTGTGGTATTACCCTTTGCTCATAGTATTGAAAATTTATCAATACTCGAGGAACAACATATATATTACAACCAAAAGGTCATAAGCATAAGATGAGGATAATTTGGAACCCTGCGGTCATAAGTCCTCTACTTTAAAATATAGCTACTTAGTGGAAATCTTGAACAACTTAGTCGATGATGTAGTTTGGAGAATTACTCCTTCTTGTTGTAACCAATGACTCTGGTGAGAGCTCTGAGGGTCAATTTAATGGGGTCAACTACAGGCTACAAGATGCTACTTAGTAAAGGGAAACACACAATTGCAACATACAGAGTAGATTGACATGAGCTATAACAAGAGAGTTTAATTTAACAATAAGCAAATATTAGACAAAATGACTAAACAAGAGGAAGAATCTCTCAAGATACTTCTAGATCAAGGAAGAGCAAGCACATAGCTAGTCTGCTTACCTCAAAGATGTTGGGTTTAGCAAGTATGAATGGGAAAAGAAAAGAGAAAATATGAAAAGTGTGGGAACTATTTTGGAGGGAAAATGAAAAGTTATTTGCAAAGTGCAAATGAAAAGTCATTTCTCCAATAACGGCAAAAGAAAGGGAAATTGTTGTCCTTATAGAAGGAAACACATCCATTACTTCTTAAAGAGCTAAGAAAAAGATTTCCCCTCGCGCCATCGCTGTCGTTGCTAGCTGGGCTTTGGATTTGGATTTGGCAAATGATTTGATTGATAAAGTTTTTGGAAAAAAATTATTTAATCACTATTTGTTAAATCAAATAATTCCTGATAATATTATCTCTTATAAATTTGCGGGTAACGGTAACATTCCGAAAAGTTGTTACTCTTTCCTAAGATTCGTTACTTTCCAAAAAGCTATTTTTTTTAACAGACACATTTTTCCGAAAATTTGTTAGTTTTCCAAAAGACACAACTTTTTGGTCTGAACAAATTTCTCTAAATAAACATGTTTCTTGCTGAAAATGGCTATAAAAGAAAGTCAATTTTTGTTTTTTTTCGAACACTGATATTTTCCTTCTCTGCATATATTTTTCTCTCAAATAAATAAAAGTATCGATCGACTGAGTCTGTGTGACTTGTTACTTTTCTGAAGTTCGTTGAAGTAAAAGAAGTTTGAGGTAGCGCTATTTCTTTAACAAGATTATTTCATTTTATCTTGGGAGAAATTAATCCATAACCTTGGGTACAGTGAGGGGAATAAAATTAAACTTGATTCATCTAGTGGGGGGAGGGGGGGTCTAAACAACCCAGAGAAGAACCAAAAGAGAATGAACCCAATGAAGAAAGTCCAAGATGCAGTAAACGTCAAAGGACATCTACTTTATTTGAATCTTATTTTGTAACATTTCTTCTTGAAAGTGAGCCTCAAACATTCAATGAAGCAATGTTGTCTAGCGACTCAACCTGTTGGAAGGAGGCTGTTAATAGTGAAATTGAATCAATCTTAAGCAATCATACTTGGGAGTTAATAGTGAAATTGAATCAATCTTAAGCAATCATACCTGGGAGTTGGTTGAACTTTCTCTGGGGAACAAACCCTTGGGTTCAAAATTGATCTTTAAAAGAAAGATAAAAGATGATGGAACTATTGACAAATATAAAGCAAGACTTGTTGTCGAAGGTTTTAGAAAAAAAGGTCTTGATTATTTTGATACATACTTGCCAGTGACTAGGATTACATCAATTCAGATGTTAATTGCACAAGCTGCAGTATATGGTCTTGAAATTCAAACAATGGATGTGAAAACAATCTTGGTAGATGGAGAGCTGGAAGAAGAAATTTACATAGAACAGCCTAAAGGTTTTGTAGTTCATGGCAAAGAAAATAAAGTGTGAAAACTTATTAAGTCACTTTATGGACTAACACAAGCACCAAAACAATGGCATGTAGAGTTTGATCAAACCATGTGGTCAAATGGATTTAAGATCAATCAATGTGATAAATGTGTTTACAATAAAGATACTCCAAATCTGGAAGTTTTTTTATGCTTATATGTAGATGACATGCTTATAATGAGCAAAGACATTGGTAATATAAAAGCTACAAAGCGTATGCTCGCTAGTATGTTTGATATGAAAGATTTAGGAGTTGATGATGTGATATTAGGAATTAAAAATCTTAAGACTCCCAACGGTCTAGCATTGTCTCAAACTTATTATATTCAAAAGATACTTGAAAAATTCAATTTTTTGAATTTTAAAAGGGAAAAGACTCCAATTGATGTAAATCTTCATCTTGCAAAGAATAAAGGTGAAAGTCACTCTCAATTGGACTATGCTAGCGTATTAGGAAGTTTAATGTATGTCATGCATTGTAAACGACCAGTCATAGCGTGTGCTATAAGTAACTGAGTCGATACACAAGTAATCCTAATCAAATTTATTGGTTTGAAATGAAGAGAGTTTTGGGATACTTAGATGATACTCAAAACTATGCTTTACATTACAACAAATATCAAACCGTTCTTGAAGGATATAGTGATGCAAATTGGATTATTGGGTAAACTGAAACAAAATCCTCAAGTGGATATGTTTTTACTATTTATGGAGGAGCAATATCTTGGAAATAATCCAAACAAACATGTATAGCTCGCTCTACAATGGAGTCTGAATTATTTCTTTAGACAAAGCAGGTAAAGAAGCTGAATGGCTCCAGAATTTCTGAGAAGATATTCCATTTTGGCCCAAACCAATGGCCCCTATATGCATACATTGTGATAGTCAAGCTTCAATAGGAAGGGCTTTACGCATTATGTATAACGGCAAGTCTCGTCACGTAAGACGAAGACATAACTCTGTGAGACAACTACTCTCTAGTGGAATTATCACAATTGATTATGTCAAGTTAGGATAATGTGTCGGATCCACTTACAATAAGCCTAACTAAATAGGGAATTGAGAAGTCATGGACTGGAATGGGACTATAGGCAAGAACAATTCATCGTAGAGGTAACTCTACCTAGAAGACTGGAGATCTCAAGATCTAGGTTCAAAGAGATAAACAAAGTCATTGATTGCGGTTCAGCATTATAAAGAAAATTTTTTATTTATGGTCCATTCTCATGATGAGACAATGTTTAGTAACCATGAGAAAAACATAACGACTTTTTAATGGTTTCTGAGTTTGATACAAGGAATATCAAATGGTGTATCTATGGGATAACACATTTAGAAATCACCTATGTAAGTGTGAAGTGCAAGCCGCTTCAAGGAGAATCCAGTAAGGCCAGTTCTTTAAGCACTTACTATCCAAGGTGTGTTCATGGCTGAAACGATCAAAACAATGAGAACTAAGAACAGTTCAAGGGTTGATTGTGTGACATATGTTGTCTAGGTATACACCAAAGATCGTCGGTTCAAAGATATCAAATCGACCGATTGACCAAGTATATCCGACATATGTTCACTAAAGAAACTTTAAAGGGAAACCTACTTATCCGTATGCGATTAACCTTTACCTAGAAGACACACAAGTGGGGGATTGTTGGGTTTAGCAAGTGTGAATAGGAAAAGAAAATAGAGAATATAAAAAGTGAGGGAACAATTTTTGAGGGAAAATGAAAATTCATTTGCAAAGTGCAAATGAAAAATCATTTCTCCCATATCGGAAAAACAAAGGTAAATTGTTGTCCTTATATAAGGAAACACTTCCATTACTTCTTAGCAAATGATGTGATTGATTGATAAAATTCTTGGACAAAATTTATTAAACCAGTTTTTGTTAAATCAAATAAATCATGTTAATATAATCTCTTATAAATTTGTGGGTAACAGTAACATTACGAAAAGTTGTTACTCTTTATGAAAATTTGTTACTTTCCGAAAAGCCATTTTTTTCCTAACAGACACCTTTTTCTGAAAAGCTATTATTTTTTGAAAAGACACAACTTTCTGGTCTTAACAGATTTCTCTGAACAGACATGTTTCTTGATGAAAATGGCTATAAAAGGAAGTCAATTTTTGATTTTTCAAAAACTGAAATTTTCCTTCTCTGCATATATTTTTCTTTCAAATAAATACAAGTGTCAATCGACTGAGTCTGTGTGACTTGTTCCCTTTTTAAGTTCGTTGAAGTTAAAGAAGTTTGAGGCACCACTACTTCTTTAACAGGATTAATCCATTTTATATTGAGAGAAATTAATCCATAACCTCGGATAGAGCAAGGGCATTAAATTTCTTAAGGAGACACAGTGGTTTCTGTGTACTTGGATTATTTTGTATTTTTTCTGCTTCATCTTATTTCTGTTTCTGTTTATTGGTTAACCTTATAAATACAGGTTGAATAACAATAACAAAATATTAGAAGCCATTCAACAGAGCCAACTGTGGAGAAAGCATTGATAATCAGAACGCGAAAGTCACCTGCAGTGGCATTGATATGGACATAACAATTATTGCACGGAACTCATGGCTCGCTAGAACGCCACTAATAAAATTACGGAGAGGAAATGAGTCTTACTTGTGTGGGATCGGTTGTTGTCCAGATTTATTTTGTATTTGCTTAGTTGTTGTCTTGTATTTTGTGATGAACCTTTTATAAATATATATAAAATATCACCACTAAGCAAACTTAGTGAAATTAAGTAAAAAACAAAGATACATGTTAGAACGTATATAAGCTATTTAACTTCAGTCTCAAGCAAACAGCATGCCAAACATTTCTCTGTACCTTCGAAATCTTTAGTAATCGAGCTTGTAGGGATTGATGGATCTGATTCGTCGAGCTTATCTACCTTCTTATTTCAAGAAGACACAACACTTCAGTTGCAGACAACAATATTTGCAAATAGATAATATACTTAAAATATGACTATAACAAATAAGTATAAAAAGATATATCAACAAATGATAATCTTCAAGTGGAAGAATACATTTTTCTACTTTAAAAATGCAACAAGAATATGTAAAAAATTACTACGTTCGGAAAATCAAGTTTGAAGTTTCATTATTAATTTCACTATCCATCAAGGAAGTAAATTTGTCGAACCCAGGTAACTATTCAAAGTCTTATACAAACATTTATTTGATCTTCATGAATCATTGGTTTTAATTAAAAATGATGTAATGACAACAATCCAGCAGCCTTGTCAAAGCTCATTCAAAGTGAGCTTAAGCTTCAAACCTCAAAAATTATGAAGTAACATTTTTCTTAAATTATTGAAAATAGTGTTATTTGTAGTTTTGATGAGGTAACAAACTCATGGAACTTGTGAAGGTACAAGGTTCTCAACATGAGCAGCTCGTTGAACGCAAGCTGGAGAAGGCACAGAAAGTTGGTGCACACTTCCCAACCGCGATAGAAAAGTCAGACCTTTCCAATCAATGGAATGAGTTTAAGGAAAGGGACTTGTCTATACGATGTCACTCTTCTTAACATTGTTTCCTTAGTTTTTGAAACTTGAAAAAGTACTCTCAAGAACACTTTCAAAGTCTATAGAAAATCAAAGTGAAGAATTATTCTATTACAACCGAAAACTCAGGTTCATATTGTGTAGTGGTTTGAAAATATATTCTTTTGGCTAGAGTGATAGCTTAGTGGGTAGAATAACTTCTACTTAGGCTTATCAAGCAATAAAGTTATTGTTTGATCGTGAGATTAAAAACTTTTTCTCACATTTGTATAACTGTTTTACTTTTGCTTATGGGAAATGAGTTTTATATGAGCATGATGGGTGAATGACCTTCTTTCTGGGGCTACAAATCAAGAAATCATCAAATGGAATCTCAATCAGTTAGGAGAAGTACATTAAGGAGGTGTTGAAGAAATTCAATATGTTTGATTCTAAACCTATTGATACTCCTATGGGAACAAACTCGAAGCTTATAGCAGATGAATCTGATTCTCTTTTGAATAAAACCATGTATAGGGGAATTATTGGCTCCTTATTGTATCTAACTGCTAGTAGACCTGATATTGTATAGTGTTGGAATGTGTGATAGATTCCAAGCAAGTCCTCCTTATTCACATTTGAAGGATGCAAAACGGATTCTAAGATGTTTGGAGAAGCGAGGGGACTTGGTCTTTTTCTATCCAGCAGGTGACACTTTTGATCTTGTTGGTTTTGCAGATGTTGATTTTTCTTGTTATTAAGTTGACAGAAAGAGTACTTTTTTAATGTCCCATTTTCTTTGATCTGCACTTATTTCTTGGAGAACCAAGAAACAAAATTATGTAGCTCTTTCAACAGCTGAAGCTGAATATGTAGCAGATGCTGCATCCTGTTCACGATTGTAATTGATCAAGCAACATTTAGAGGATTTTGGTGTAATCATCAAGGTTATTCCCCTTATCTGTGACAATACTAGTGCATTAAATGTATGGGAAAGGATACAATTCAACACAAAATAACCAAGAACATTGATGTTACACATCATTTTCTGAGAGACAAACTTGAAAAGGGAAATATTGTGCTTACATATTGTCCAATGGAGGAACAAATTGCATATATCTTCACCAAGGGTCTTAGCAAAGATCAATTTGAAAGTGATAGGTTGAAGTTGGGCATGATGACTTTTCACTGACTTTCAAATATTCAATAATTGAATTCCTTTGATGGCTAAACTTGTAGTGGAGGTATCCTTTGTGTCAATAATATATTATCTTAGTTAGATCATTTTCGATACCTTTTGTAGGTATACATTCAGGAACGACTAGCAAAGCAAAGACATGGCTAGAACAGCTGAGGAATGATGATAAAGTTGTGTTATGGGACCTTATCCCTGTCGAGGTTAGAATTTGTACATTAATTTTAAATTGAGATAAAATGACCGTTAATAAAGCCACATGTCAGTCATTGGTTATTCTGACGTTAGTCCCATCACTTACTTTTCTAGCGACCCGTCAAATCAAGGGACCTTGCACCGTTGCAGTTCTTTTGTTAACTCTTCTTCTTTGTTTTTTTTTCAATTATTAATCAGTCTTACAATATTCCTTCACGACAAAAGAAAAGAGCAGAAGAGAACAGACTAAATCTGTTTTTATCTCTATTTTTCCTTTCTTCAAAATTGTTACTCTTCTCTTCTTCTTGAAAAAATGTCTAATCCTTCATCCTCCTCCAAGAGAATGCTTACATATCTTAGAGAGATTGAACAAATTTCTTTCTATTCTCCTTCCGATGCTAGGGTCTAGGTCTAATATTCTGTCAAGTTCTTCCCAACATATTCCCGAAAATCCGTCTCACTCCATAGATCAGAACAGCTCTAGTGTCCCTACTGGACCTGGTCCTCATCATGAAATGCATTCGGATGCTTTGTTTGAAGGAGATTTGCCAAGGAACAAATCCTCTGAGTCAAACATTCTTGATACAAGTGAAGAGCTTGTGATTGAGAGTCTTGCTATGATGAGAGAGGAAGTCAAAGTCAAACAAAATGAACCTTTTCAAGGTGAAGAAATCAGAGAGACAAAACCTATTTTTGATACAACTCCAAACTTTTGGAGATATCCATATTCTAACTCCTCTGATTTAGCTAGTGATGATGAATCCATTCAGTGGAAGGTTGAAAGGAGAGATGTCAGTGTATAAAAAAGGGGAAAAGAGAAAGTGATGGATGAAGTGCCTAGAAGGAGACCTACTACTATATCAGATGCCAAGAAGTTGATGGATGATGCTTTGAAAGCTAGTGTAAGGTCTACAGTAGAAATCAAGAGTGATAGAACATTCAAAGTGTCAAATTTTAAAATGTTTGAGTCTGGTGTCATAGAGGTGTTTGCTAAGGAGACAGAAAAGGGGCACAAGAAGAAGAAATCAAGAAAGACAAAATAAAGAGATACAAAAAGTCTAAGAAAACAAAATCCACAAAGGAGAAATCTAAAAGAAAAAAGAAAAGGTCATGGGGACCTGGTTCACAAAGAAAAATTGAAGAGGAGGTCAACAAACAAGAAATTGTTGACAAATTGAGAAAGCAGTCTGTACTGGCTGGAAGGGTTTTTGACATGTGAATAGTCAACCTTCATGGAATGGACTCACTTCATGACATGGTGGAGATTTAGTCATGGATGCATCTCTTCAACAAAAATCTCCCATTCTTCATGAAGAGGAAGTGCGTGAATTTTACTACAACATTTAATTTAAGGAATATGAAAGTTTCTATACAAGAGTGAATGATATTTCAGTGCATCTGGATGAATCTGTTGGGAGAAATTCTTAGGGTACCCCGAGATGGTACCACGTCTTTGATTGGGAAAACATTTTCAGTTGAGTTTGTGACATTGGTCTCGAAGCTTCCTACAAAAAAGTGTGTAGGGGTGTTTAAGACCGTGATGAATAGTGAGTATCATTTGGTTTTTGAGTTTGTCAACAGAACTCTACTTCCTCGAACTGAAAAGAGGACCTTAACTACTTCTGCTTATTTGTATATGATGGAGTTGTTGTACAAATTTGAACCTCTGAATCTTCCAGGAATCATGCTTGAACATATGTACAAGACTGTCATTGAGCGGAAAGGAATACATGGAATGGGATATGGATACTTTCTCACTGAAGTATTCAAATACTTTAACATTCCACTTAGTGTTGGCAAGGTTGGTACAGTGAAACAAGATTTTTCAGAAAATACTTTGGTTGAATGTTAGTGCATTGAAGGGAAAGGAAATCCAAAGAGCAAAATGGCTCAACTCATAGAAGACCAGGACCAACTCAAGCATGAAGTTGAAGAATTAACTATGCGACTGAGTGGAAAGGATGTTGAAATTGCTATTCTCAAAACTGAGTTGCTTACTGCACAGACAGAGGGACCTTGTACTGGTGTTGTTTAAGCCCTTGAAAGGGAAAATGAAGAGCTGAGGGCCAAGGATATTGCTTAGCAAGAAAAACCAATAAAGGATAATGATACTGCAAATGATAGTCTCACTCTCGTTATTCAGTCCCTTTCTTATCAGTCTCCCCCTTCATAGTCTTTTTCAAGATTTCTCTGTGTCCTCCTTGTGTGACTTATCTTTTGGTCCTTCTATTTCAGTTTGCCGTTAATGTATTAAATGTTTATCTTGAAATGCTATTTATATTATTCCCCTTGTGTTCTAGCTACTATCTCTTGTTGAATGCTTTCCTTTGTGTGTGATTGCTATAAGGCTTTGATCTTCCTCGATATTATTGTTGATACTATTGGTTTACTGTATCTCTTTTTTATGATGCCAAAGGAGGGAATTTTAATTGATACGTTGTAGTTGGACATGTTTGTTAGAAGGAATACAGTCAGGGGAAAAGTATTTTGCGCAATATATCTTATGTCAGGAGGGTGGACAAGTAATTCAGGGGGAACAAGTCATCAAGCTGGAGTGGTGTCTCAAGTATTGTTTGTCATCATCAAAAAGGGGGAAAATGTTATTTGTAGTTTTCATGATATAATAAACTCAGGAACCTTGTGAAGGTACCAGGTTCTCATCATGAACAACTCGTTGACTTCCTGCTGGAGAAGGTCCAGAAAGTTGGTTCACATTTCCCAACCACGTCAGAAAAGTCAGACCTTTCAAACCAATGACATGAGTTTAAGGAAAGGGACTTTTCTATACAATGTCACTTTTCTTAACATTGTTTCTTTAGTTTTCGCAACTTGAAAAAGTAGTCTCAAGAACTCTTGCAAAGGCTATAGAAAATCAAAGTGAAGAATTATTCTATTACAACCGAAAAGTCATGTGCATGTTTTATAGTTGTTTGAGAAAATATTCTTTTGCTCTTACATTGTAAACTTTTCCTAAATCTATAAAGGAATAAGTGTGGTGGGTGTGAAAATTCTAAGTTGTATAGAGTGATAGCTTTGTGGGTGGAATAACTTCTACGTAGGCTTATCAAGCAATAGAGTTATTATTTGATCGTGAGATTAAAAAAAGTTCTCACATTTGTGTTACTGGATTTACTTTTTTTGCAAAGATTAGTGAAACAATTGTTTAATTCCCATGAGACAGGTCGTGGTTTTACTCACTTAAGCAAGGAGGTTTCCACATAAAATTCATGTGTTGTTAAACTACATTTACTTTCTGTTATATTCTTGTTTGCGTGTCAAGAGACCTGGACCATTGACTGATAGTGGCACATAGATTCTATCAACTAGTATAATAGAACTAGTATTACCTAGTATAAAAGTGGGAAAATTCTAAGTGGAACTCTATTTTGATATTTGAAATCTCAATTTTTTCATCACTCCTCGAAATTTATAATTCAATTTTTTTTATAGCATATAGGTATCAGAAGTATCAAGGGAGAGTAGTAGCATTTATTGAGAGGAATAAATATGAATTTTAAGTAAAGCAAATAAAAATCCACAAACACATTTTCTCACAGCGAAACCCATCATCTACTAAACTTGAGCTGCCATGAAAGACAAAGCTTCAAAAATGCAAATCAGAAAAACACTTATTTGAAAGCTTGATAGCAAAATCAAATAAATATACCAAATTTCAGAAATCAAAATGTGTTTCTTGGATAGGTTAAAAATCAAGAACTAAGAGAAACAAAAATAGTACCGTAGTGCCCTATCTCAAACTTGAAAAGTGACGAAGATTCAAATTTAGCAAAGATCATCCGTAAATGAGCTCCACCATGAATTTTCTCTTCTAATTACATAAAATTTGATTGAGTCTCATTGATTAGAAGAAGACCAAACCAAAAGATAAAGAAAAGAGATGGAGAGATAAAAAAAACACTTAATTAAAGAAGAAGATGAAAATGAAGCTTGTGAGTTCTAATTGAGAGAGAAAATACATTCTTTTGTCAGGTGAGTTATGATATTCTAGGCAATCAAAAAAATGATAAAAACACTTATTAGCAGTATTTTCAAATAAAAGTAATAATATTATAGTGACGTAAATTCCCCTAATAGTAATGACTGATCTGTTTATATTTTTAACTGTCGTGTAAAAGGATTGAAATAATTTTCTTTGCTTAATTAAAGGATAAATGGGGAAAGTCGAATATCACAAGGACTAAAATCATAGTAAGACCATAACACAAGGATGAAAATAATTATTTTCCCGTACCATTTATCTTTTAACTTAAAATTATTTTTTAGAGATTTTTATATAAAACGCATATACGTTATATAATTGTGGTTTCCATCATGTTAACTTTCTTTTCCTGTTCTTTAATGAAGAAACCTACTTGTTGTTCAATTTAGATTTCCTTCTTTGTTTCTCCGTTGAAAAAATGGTCTTCACATCCATCTGGTGTAATTTTATATCTATATGTGCAACAATAGGTAAAAGTAATTGTATTGAGGTAAACTTCACAATTTGTGAAAAACTTTCCTCGTAGACTATTCTAATTTCTGGAGTAAAATCCGTTGCCACCAATCGTGCTTTGTGTCTTTCAATTGACCCATCAAATTTGCATTTAACTTTGAGAATCCATTTATCCTCAATAGTTTTACATTCCTTAGAAATGTCAACAAAATGCCAGACTTTGTTGGTTTTTATGCAATCTACTTCTTCTTTTCTTCTTTTTGTAACCATTCATCTTTTTTAGGGATTCATAAAGCCTCACTTACATAATTAGCATTATCAAACTCTGTAGGAGATACCAAGAAAACATAATCCTTAATCCCATAACATCGTTTAGGTAAACCATTTCTTGTATACTTATGCAATTGAAGTTTAGATTCCTTTATAGGATTCTTGGATTCACAACTCCTACTTAGATAAGGAATCATTACTTGATCCATTGAGTTATCAATACTTGGTCTTTTGAATTCAACATTTCCTATAGAGGCTCACTTTCATCTAATTCATCCATTTTGGGAAAGTTATTGTCCAAAAATCTAACATCTCATTACAATTTCAATAATACTTCCATCCTCCAATTCATAAATAAATACATACCTTTGGAGTGTTAAGAGTATCTTATAAATATATATTTCTTTTATTTAATCGTACTGGCTTACCAAACTCATAAAAATGATCGCTAATATATATTGCACAACTCAACAATTGTAGATCATTTAGGATTGTTTTATGACCAGTCCAAAGTTAATAAGGAGCGAAAGATACTATTTAGAAGACACTTTGTTCAATATATAGGCCGTGATCAATAATTCATCTCCCTCAAAAGAGATTTATCTGCGCCACCAGTGATCTTGGCATGTAACTAATGTTTTATTCTATAGTTCAGCTACACTATTTTATTGAGGTGTAAAATGTTTAGTTAACTGCATGATATTACCCTTTTTTTGTACATAATTCGTCAAGTTATTTTGAAAATTATTCATATCGTCGACCATTTCCTTAAGTCTTTATGATTTTATCTAATTGACTTCTACTTCAACTATATATCTTTAAAGCAATCAAGTGTTTTAGATTTATGATAAATCAAATGGACCACTAAAGCACATGAAATCAACAATAAATGTAACGATATATATAGTCAACATCATTATTACTTAAATAACAAGTATTATACAACAGTCAACATAATAGTCATAAGTGCAAGGATTAAATCAAAATTGATAACATGATCATCAAAAAGTCCAAAATCATATAAAACATTATCTAGAGTTACTCTAAAATCATTACGCCCTAATGATAAATCAAAACCTACGTCTAAAAGAACATTCATAAATATTATGTTTCGTCGAATCCCTGGGTATGTAGGATGTCATGCAACATTAAAGAACAGCCACCACACAAGGTTACACTGCAAATGTCTAACCTTTTGACTTCAAGTTTAAAAATTTTTCCTACGTAGATCTACATTGATTTAGATTAAACTCGATGAAAATCCCTTAACTCTTTTATCTCAACTCACGTGGTCGGTGGATCTTTAGTCTACAATCCAAATAGGATAAAATTTCATTATTAAAGAAGTACTAGAAATATATGTATTACTTAGAGATGCATTAAGAAATGCTACCTTTTGTTGCTCAATACATTCACGAGCAAAATACCCCAGCATTTTTCAATTATAGTACTTCATTTAGCTCTTGTCTCTCTTCTTGAGTAACCTTTTTTATTTTTTTTTATTTTTGGTCTTCTTTTTTAGAAGCTTTTGTAGCGCCTAGATGCTCATCTTAACATAGTGGGCAACATTATAAAAGGCTTTGATGTTGTCATTATGTGTTACAGTTTACCTTCAAATGTTACAAATTATTGGTAAGTGACCGAGTTACAGCGTGAAATTATTGGTCATCTTAAAGAACATGACCAATACTTTTGAGTTGATCGGTCATGTTTGACATTACCGTAAGGTTTTATTTGATATTTTGATCATGACACATCTTGTAAGTGTAGAATTTAATAGTCAACTATCGAAGTGGGTCACAGACGTACCCATATGTTTCTTGTATATGGTCCCAAATAGAATGAGGTGTAGGGAATTTGTAACATTTATGTATGAGGTTATCAACCTCAAAACTAGCTAGTATTCCATGGGAAGTGGGATTAGCCTTTATCCATGTTTTATAAACTTCAAGATCCCTCTATGATGTTCAATGTTACCCTCTTCTGGTTGATTCAAGAGGTCATTTTCTCTTTTAGTGCAAACCATATTTACGATTCCAAATGTTGTAATTGTCACCATTACATTTTTTACATTTTTTAAAGTCAACAATGATAATTTTTTATTTCATTCATATATTTTGAAATATAATAGGTCATAAATTTTTAATAATTCATGCATATCACATACACATTTGAGCAAATCAATTTTCATAAAGGTTTCATATTCAATGTAAAATCAAAAAGACATGTAAGCATGCAATAATCATCTACAAATTCAAAATTCAACCAAATTTTGAACTAATTTCTTAATGACTACACCAATATACTGAAGAATTTAATAACACAGATTTTAAAGTGCAATAACATAAATTGGAAATGAACAAACTACATAATTTATATATTGTAATTCAAAAAAGCAATATCATATTAGAACTCATGTAAATCTAATATCCTCTCACAAGTCTCAAGGTAATAAATATAAACACTAAAAATCTTACTGGATCAAATGTCGTGAAAAACAACAGTAAATCTATTAATCTGAGGTTCATCGAGAGTGTCTGTTAAATAAGCTAAGACTTTCTAATTTGAAATTTCAACAAATCCAACCAGCTCGGCGCACTTCAATTCAAAGATCATGTGCGAAAACATTAAGGGATATCTTCAAACACTTGAGTTGTTTAAATACTTTTCTTCTTTGTGTTGCCCTTGGATTACTAATCTGGATATGTTCATGCCCTCATAGACATGTCTTAGAATGTTATTTTCTTCTACATTGTCTCTTGGATAGACTTCAAGAATCTCTACTTTTAATAATTCTAGTTTGTTCATGTTCATCCATGTGTGAAAATATGAACAAGAAAAGAATAAGAATTGCTGAACCATTAAATGTGACAATACATGTCACTATCATTTATAGAAGACAAAAAATGTTGAAAGAGCATAATATTAATCTTATTGGCAGGCTTATTATATATTTAAGTCATCAAAAACAATCTAATATGAATATTTACAAACAAACCATAATATTAATCTCATATCCAATAAAAATATGCAATAGAGGACTTAACCTTTTCCCATATTATCATTAATGTAGTGCAACACTTTTCAACTCTTCAAGAAAGACATTGCACTGGCATATTCTTTGTTCTTTCAATCTTTATTAGAATAATCATCTTTATCACAAAAAGAGACAGATAGACTCACAAATTCCAAAAAGAAAAAAAAGATACCCACAAAATTATAGAGAAACAATTTTTTTGTCAGATCTGTTTTTCAAAGGAAAAATGGAGAAAATAAATATATTATTCATTTAAAAATCAGATCCATGGAATAATCGTAACACATCTGATTTTAGATCAAAAGATGGCGAGTTCAATTCTCATCGGATATATATTCAATCTGATTCTCGTCCACTTATATGTCTTAAACGTAAGAACAAATATTCTTTTCATATTCACAAATTTTCTATTCTCTAGATCAAATTTTTTTTACTATAAGAAAATTTTCATAAAAAACACATTTAAGCGTTGTATATTTCAAAAAATATCATCTCACGCATGAAAAAATTAATCTTGATCTGTTACCAATGTAATTATTAAAACAAACAGGAATAAGATTTTGTATCTTTTAGCCGTACTGGAAAACTTATCAACGATATCTTTGTTCAGGATTTGCTCAGATTCATACTTTGAATCTCAAGAACAGAAAGTGTATTAGCAAGAAATAAGTATTTTCTTTGATTGTTTGATTGCTATGTTAAAAAACAAATGGTCTGTCGTTTTTCTTTTTCTTTATTTCTTTGTTTATGATATGTCATTCTTTTTTCAAGTGTAATGGTTTGTATGTTACGGTTAAATGGTTTGTATGTTAAATGGTTTGTATGTTAAATGGTTTGTATGTTACGGTTAAGCAATGTAACTATTCCCACTCTTTTCAAAATAATATTTATCTTATTTTTCAGAAACTACATTGCGTCGGCTGTAATCCATATGAGAAATCCATGACCCAAAATAACTTATAGAACGTATTAAGTGCTAGTTGCTATTTCTAAAAAATTAGTCTGGAGGTTGTAAGTGGTTTTGATAGGATAATTACAACACTAGGTGATGGAGATAAATAATAGATTGTACACCTATGGCTTGAATATTAGATGTAACTAGATTTTGAATTTCATTTGCCACTATAAAAGTATCTACACTTATGTCAAGGGGATTCAACATTTTTCATGTAACTAGGAAGATTAGGTTTGTCTTAATTGCACATTATAACTTTTAAAGCGAAGGGTTTCTAATTAACAACATTGCAATCACCTTGTTAAGCCACTTAATAAAATTGCTTACTGCTACCTAGCTATTCTAAGTGAATATGTCTCGTATAAATAGTAATAAGTTTAATTAAAGATATGAAGAAGCTGAATGTGATCTTTTAAAATTAGAGGTGAAGTAAATTCAAAGCATAACATTTATTGGAGGAAAGAAAAAATATGTGTGGCATAATTTTTGATAGCGTCTGAAATGCTAATGCGCACAACAAATATTAGTTAACCTATTTCACCTAGAGATTGGATTTCTAAAGAAATTATTTTGAAAGATAAATATAAATAAGTGAGATTGAGATTGAGATTGTTATGACATTCTGAAAGGAGATTTGTGTTTTATCCTACTTTTCTGAATTCATCAGAACCTTTGATTTGTACCTACCGAAAGTGTTTGATAGCATATTATGATTGTCATGTTGTAGGATAGTTTGATAAAGAACCCTTCAAATTCATAATTTATTTAATTCTTCGAGTACTTGTTAGATTTTAAAAGGTGTGAATGTAAAAATGAAGAGTTGACTTTTATAAATAGTTGACTTTTTTAAGGTTTTCTTCTTTTATGTTGTGAGCCTTTTTTAATAGTTATGACTTTTATTAAGCATTGTTTCTATTATGAAGAGTTGTGACTTCTATAAAAAGTTATATTTTTTTCATAAAACTATGGCTTTTAAGAAGGTTAAGATTTTTTCAAAGGGCTGTGACTTCGTATATGACCTAATCGCTTACACTACCCTCTGTTGTTTATGCATAAAGGCAGGGGCGGACCCACAGGGTATCCACCGGGTGCTCGAGTACCCATTAACTTCGTTACGAAATATATATATCTATGTAGAAATCGATAGGTATTTCTATAAAATTAACATAGAACACTCAATGAATAAATCATATAGTTGGTCCAATTGTTCTAGGATGCGTACTTAAGACTCTTTTAGTGTTGTTGTACCAAGGTTCGAATCTCATTGTTAACACACATTTTTTGCAGTTTCACTTCAGAGCACCCACAACCTTAAAATCATAGATCCTCCACTGCATAATGGAGTTTCCTCTTATTTTTAAATAACAAATAACTAATTTCTAAACTTCCTCTTCTACTAAACCTAGTATTATAAGTGTAATTTACTAATATTGAGTGGTTTCCCGACACCGTGTTTTTGGTACCCATACACCGGTGAGTAATATATTTCTATTCTATGAGGATATATTCTAACCTCTCATACTTGAGTGGAAGAATTTTCTTAAGGAAACTATACATTCTATGAGCTAGATTTTCTTCTTTTGGAAAACTATTTTGTCTATAATATTTAATTTGTTTCAGGTTCAATTTTCTTTAGTGTTTTAACATTTATACATTTAAAATACTCAATAAACAATGTATCTTAGTAATACAGGTTGAAAACAATAGTAATTTCAATCCAAATGTGGCTTGGAACTTTAGTCTTTTATGTAAGCATGCTGCATTATACACACACTTTCGGTTGGTCAGTTTTGATGTTTCGTTTTTCTTTTAATCTTTTCCTTGGGAGGAGCGTGTTTTTGCAGTTCATGCTTAATGGTCTAAACATTTATCTTCATATAAAGCATAAGTGTCTTGTTTTCCCAAGGAGTATGCCTTACTTTTGGACTTTCTCCTTTAGTTGCTTTTTTCTTTCTCCAAGAGTTATTTTACAGCCAAAACTGGATTGCTTTCTGATATGGACATCTGAAATTTCTTCTTTCTTTTTCTATTGTTTCACTGATATCAATAGAGTTAAATATTTCTAGCTAAATGTCAGCAAAGGAGGAGGTGGCGGAGAATCATACACTTGTTCGATATAATAGGATTGCATCTAGAGTAAGTTACATTGGGCTTCACATTTATCAAGTATCACAGTATCACTCTGACGAAGGTTTACCATATTCTCATGTAGAATTTCTAAATTTTGATTATAAGTGGGGCTGGGAGGCTGGAAAAAGAGCTACAGGTTTAGGCACCTTGAAGGATAGATATTTATATCTTCCGAAGAATTTTTAGAATCCAAAAGATGGAAATAAAAATGCTTTTAGAAGTAAGATTTCAGTGAAAAAGTATTTCAAGTCTGAGTATCCTAGTATGGGTATCAACAAAGTCTTTTCCTCAATCATCTAGGTGATTCCTTCTAAGCACTCACAATGTTTAAAAGGTTATCTTCGACAAGGCTCTTTGATATATATAATATAGAGATATATTCGGCTGTTTGCATCAATTAAAAAAAGAATGTCATTCTTTTATATACGTATTGATTTTGATTAAGAAATTAAATATAGGACTACATCTCCCAGGACCGAATGCAACATATACTGTCAGATTCTCCTAACAGACCCAATAGTTATAAGGATGGTCATTTCTATTGTAGAGGTTTTATAGTCACTTAAGCCGAGTTTGGTAAACCCAAAGCTGAATTTGACACTTCTCCTACATTCCTTAGACATGCTTGAATTTCGTGCTAATTTCGATTGTGCTTTTATTATTCTTCCTCTTGTAGAAACTTTTGTCTCTTCTAGACAGAGAAGTTAATAACTAGTAAGGAGCTCGATTAGATAGAGAAGGTTGTAGTGGTAAACCTTCCCTTATTGTGTGCTATCCACTTGCATCAGCTCATGGGCTAGACCTAGAACCAAATGGAAGAGCTATGATATTTATGTCGACGGCTCGTGAAACACTATCTCCCTCCTGGTGGTCCTAAAACTCTTTCAATAGAGAGACTCCTTCCAGATAGCTCCAGAACAGAAGTATCTCATATCTATTAATTTTTCATTTATTAAATTATTATTAGTTCCTGAATATATTTTTTGCTTTTTCCTTACTAAACTTTAAAAATATTTGGGAACAAGTAAAAATTATAATTATTCAGTAAATGGCATTTAAAAGGATTTGAGCTACTTCTCTTGTGGAGTTGTCCGAAGTAAGTCCCTCTATGTAGAGGGTGTTAGATTATCTAGGAGGGAGATGTAGTATATCACGAGGAATCGACATAAATACTATATATATTTTATTTGTTAATAGCTTCTACGTCTAGCTCTTATGGTTTAAAACATACTTCTTTCCATGATTTGAAATAATTTTATAAAACTTAGTTCAAAGGATATCTTGGAAATTAAAGTTTGCTCTATTGCTTAATCATGAAAACGTGTACTCTTTAACCGAAAACTAGCTCAAAGGCTCTTTCGAAAAATTAGTTCCCTTTGTTATTTAAGTGTGAAAACAATTACTCTTTGGGAATACTTAGTTACTATATAATATTTTGAAGACACTTAACTTCACTTTTACTCTTACTCAAATCAATTCTCAAGTCTAAAAAATAAAATGTTTGTAAAAGACTTCTTAAAATATAGTTCATGCTGAAATATCAACGTGAATGACTCAATTCAAGATTTTAAATAATCAGAAATGAAAATAAAAAATCGGAACTGAAGAACTTTAATGATACTACTCGTTCAAAGAATGAGTAACTCAGAGGGTTCATGTATAAGTACGAGCACGAACTGCTCAACTCAAGGTCTCAAAGATACTTCTCTATCTCAAGACTTCTCGACTTCTAGGGTTCATGCAGAATTATGGCATGTAAAATTCAACTCAAGGACTTCATTGGTAACATGTAACAATCTCATTGTTATAAATCTAATCTCTAAGGTAATGAGAAACTCAATACTCAAGACTTAGAACTTCAAGTTACTACTCCTCTAAATGATGCTCGGTTTATGGAATTGATACAGAAGTTATGGGCATGAACAACTTGACTCAATGGTCAAGATATCAATAATGAAATCATGTATACGAATCTTCTAATTTTCATACTTA
Source organism: Solanum lycopersicum (assembly GCF_036512215.1). Lineage (NCBI taxonomy): Eukaryota > Viridiplantae > Streptophyta > Magnoliopsida > Solanales > Solanaceae > Solanum > Solanum lycopersicum. Next base: position 20,395,328 of record NC_090803.1, on the reverse strand, counting down.
GTAACTAAAAACATCACTTAAAGCGATGATGGATCTCAAAGGATTCACAATTGAACTCAAATGCTTCCTTGACTCTACTTTTTACTCTCTTTTGAATGTAAATAATGAATTCAAGAGTTATGGTTCATGATATGAATCATATCATGATGATAAATTGGATGCATGTATACATTCTCCGCACTCTCATATTAACTTTGTTGAGTCTTGAAACCAAGACTCCTAAAAAAAACTCACAGAGAACTTATATCTTAATTTTACTTTGAATTTAAATTATAAATTTAAGGGATTTCTAGGTTTTTGGAAGTACTATGGAGTGGCTAAAATCAAAGGGAATGCAAATACATTTTAAATGGGTTTAAACTAAACAACCAAGGTAAAATCAATGGGGGAATGTGACCCTGGCGCATTCCGGGCATTGACCGCCAGCCCCTACAATTAGAGGATGCATATGAGTGCACAGCAGGGGCTTCGCCCCAGCCCCTTGGGAACATTAGAGGAGTGCCACACTAGCCTTTCCCGAAATGATCGTAAGAACTCACAAGACTTAGCTTGTAACTTTACCTTGAATTTGAGTTATGAATTTAAGGGATTTCTAGGTGTTTGGAAGTAGTTTAGAGTGATTAGAATTAATGGATATAAAGATACCCTTTAAATGGCTGAACTGAACAACCAAGGGAAAAAGAATTGGGGCAGGAGACCCTGGCGCATTCTAGGCACTGGCCGCCAGCCACTAACATCAGAGGTTCCATATGGGCTCACTGCAGGGGCTTCACTCCAGCCCCTTGGGCACATCTGAGGAGCGCCACGCCAACCTCTCCTTAGGCCAAGTTCGGTGAATTTTGCCTCTCATTTACAGATCCTAAATCGCTCTTAATAGATTACTTTTCTTATGTTTTCCTTATATTATATAACCAAACTTAATAAACACTAATCCACTCCATGAAACACTCAAAACAGTCACTCTCATCTCAAGTAATTATCATAACCCAACAAAACAAGATTTAGAATGAGCTACAAGAACACTTCTTTAGAACTTAAGTCCTTCAACTTTTTAGAGTGAAAACATGCTTATAATAACATGTTTGATGTGTGGTTGAACAAACCCAACACTATGGATGCTTATATACTTCTTAGGGATCAACCCTTGGCGAAAATCTTCAACAACATGCAAGAATCTCAATAAACGTTTAATCCTCTCTGTTTTTCTCTTCATTTCACTTCTTAAACTCTTAACTAAAACTCTAAGTGCATCATAGGATTACAAAAATGAACCCAACAGGATTAGACCCCTAAAATATTACTAAAAATGAATTAAATCTGATTGGATAAGAAAAGACCTTCCCCTCACTATTTTCAGCTAACTTTCTAATTGGACAACCTAACTTCAAAAGGTCATATCTCACTCATCCGAACTTGAAACATAGCCAAAAGATTGAATTAATGATATTAAAAAGATAATATAAGAAAATTACTCTTTTATTTATTGCTTGCTATGGTATGTAACAGGTGTATACCAACTCAGACATGAAGGGAGTGTAAAATTCTTAAATGCTAAAAATAATCGTTATTACAGCCTTTGCATTTCATAAGGTCTTACATTTTTAAATTACCTTTTGCTTTTGCTTTTGAATTTTTTATTTCCTCATCTTCATCTAGGATTATCACCATATCGAGTATATTCAAGCTCTTAATCTTGTCAGGTATATTCCCAAATTCAGTCTGAGCTTCCTAGTTAATGGATAAACGTATCCTCACTACATATGATAATGTTTTATATTAAAAATAATATTTTTTAAAAGTATATAAATATCTTATTTATGTCAGAAGCATTTTAATGGTGTTTTTTACTCTATTTTAATTCATGATTCACGGAGGAGCATAGGCAACGAATTCAAAAAGGGTTATATGGAGAAAAGCTACCTACTGGTGGTACAGTGGAAGTTACCTAGTATGGAGACTCTCCAAAATTAATACCCAACTTTTAGGGTGTAGTTGAATGGATTCAGAGTTTCCCAAACTTGTTTTAAGAAAATATTGTCTATTATATGGTCTTGTGGAATTGATAACTTTTGAGTTGAGTTAGGCACATATGTTCATTTCTTTGTAAAATAAAATGTAAGATGGAAGTAGAAGGTTTCAAGTGTTTGTTTCCATTTATGAATAGTCATTCTTGAGTTGGCAGATGACTCAAAAAAGAATCTCGTACTCAATTATGGCAATTATCGAAGGTAGGAAATAAATAATGAGATAAATACTAGAATGTACACAATGTTAACTGCTAACTATCATTTCTTAACATAATAAATAAGTTGACTTTTTTCTTCTAAAATTATGGGTGAAGTAAATTTGAAACATAACACTAATGGATTGAAACCAAAAATATGTTGTATGATTTTTGACAATGTCTCAAATGCTAATGTGCATTGCTAATATTAGGTAACGTTTTTTCTACTAGGAATTTTATTTTTGTAGCAATGGTTCCGAAAGCTTAATATGAGTACGTGTGATTGTGAATTTGTGTGCTTCTAAATACTAACATTTTTGAAAGGAGATTTATTTTATCCTGCTTTCTTAACTCTTTAGATTCTTAAATTTGTACCTAACAAAATGATTTGAGACCATATTAGGATTTTCTTGTTGTAGGATCTATTTAAAAAGAACCCTTCAAGGCCATACTTTATCTAATGCTATGTGTAAGTGTTAAGTTCTTAAAAGATGTGAATGAAAAATGAAGAGTTGTGACTTTTAAAAACATTCTTGACAATTCAAAAGTGTTGCGAGTTTTATGGAAAAATTGTGTGTTTTATGAAAAGTTGTAACATTCCTCATGAGTTGTAACTTTTATGAAAATTTGTGACTTTTCAGTAAGTCTGTGACTTTTTCAAAGTGGTGTGACCTTTTTGATAAGATACAATAACTATCCTTCACACCACCCTCTGTTGTTTATAAATAACGGGGTTTCCTTTTAGTTTTAAATAACGATAATGAATTTCCTAAACTTCTTCTTTTACTACTAAATCTAGTATTCTGAGTGTGTTATACTGTTGTTGAGTGTTTTGTTCTCACTGTGATTTTAGGTGCCGATACACATGCCATTATGAATATTCTATCTTGAGAGAGTATATTCCATGAACCTAGGGTATTTGAGGGGAATAATTTTCTTAAGGAGACACTATGTATATAATTGACTCGAATATCTTCATTAAGGAAACAGTCTGTTTATTAATTTTAATCTTTCAGATTCAATTTTATTTATTTGTTTGATGTTTTTTGTTTTGAAAGTTTTTCTGAGTATCTTAATTCAAAAAGTTAAAAGATTGTAACATAATTTCATGCCAAAGGTGTCTTCGAACTTAAGGTGTTTATGTTAAGTGTCTTGCATTAGTGCATTATACACAAACAATATGCATGTCAACTTTTATTTTTTTTTCTTTGGGAGGAGAATGTTTTTGTCGTTCTTACATTTTTTTTCATTTTATGTTTGGTTTCGTCAGCTCAATATGCATGTCAACTTTAATGTTTTTTTCTTTAGGAGGAGAATGTTTTTGTCGTTCTTACATTTATTTTCATTTTATGTTTGGTTTCGTCAGCTCAAAAATTAGAAGTCTTTTTTCTGGGGAGTATGCCCAACTTTTGGCTTTTCTCCTTTAACTAATTTTTTTCTCATACAGTAATTTTATAGTGGAAAATGATTTTCTTTGTGATTTGGACTTCTTGCGTTTCCTTGTTTGACCGTATATGAAATTTGTTTTCTTTTTATTTAATATTGATTTTGACTATGATATGAAAGACATGACTACATCTTTAGAGACAGGATGCAACCTTTCCTGTCTGATTCTCCTATCAGAGTAATTACTTGTTAGGTAGGTCACATAACTCGTATAAAATTTGATTACTACAAGAGCTCAGTTTGGCAAACCTGTTAAGTTGGCATAGCTCCTACATTCCTTGGGCAAGCATGGATTTTGTGCAAATTTGGATTATGTTTTTTTATTCTTCATCTTCCTCTTGTAGAAACATTGCTCTCTTCCAGACGGAAAAGCTAATAACTACAAAGCATTTTGATTGGCTTAAGCAAGTGGTGTTGGTATACCTGTCGTTACATGATCCATTTTTATTGGCTTGTGGGCGAGGGCTATCACCAAATGGAAGAGCTATGGTGTTTATGCTGATTTCCTTTGAAACAATATCTCTCCCTCTTGATACTTCTAAAACACTCTATATAGAGGGATTTCCTCCACACAAGATCAGCAGAGAAATAGCTTGCATCCTTTGAGATGCCATTTACTGAATCATTATTCATTTCGGAATATATATGTTGATTATTCCCTTACTACCCTTACAAGATATTTTTTGTCCTTTTGTGTGCTACGTAGAAGTCAGACATATCATAAAGGAATATAAACATGTAAATTGATGTTTATGTTGTTTCTATTAGTACAACATTTTTCAGCGTGCTAGAGATACTTTTATCCTTGGCTATATGGTTTTCATAGCATGTTTAACATTCTGAAACCACACCCAAGTAGATAGGGTAGAATATCGGATTGTAACCCGCGTATTCGACCTCTAGGAGTTCTTATACAAGCCCTTTCATATCATTCATCGCATAAACATAGTGAAAAGTTGTGCGTAATTAAAACATTCAACAAAGCATAATATATTCTTCAAAATGTCTTTCATATAAAAGTAATAGGAAATACCAAGTCTCAATCTCATCAGCTTAAGACACAAGAATAATTTGGACACGGCCCATACTTCCAAAAACGAATATAAAAATACTTAGTCTATTACAATACTTCAAATGGAAAATATAAAAACATATATGCCTTCGAGTCAAGTGAGGACATACTTCAACTTCTCTTGAACGATCTTCTAAGTCCAATTCTTCTTCCCAAAGCTCTTCTCCTACTAAGAACATTATAGATAGATAAAAGCATGGAATTAGTACAACCACTTGTACTAAGTATTACATTATGCATAAAAATCTTGGAAACATACTTTTATTGGAAATATGCATCTTTTTATTTAATAATTATATTATAATCATAAAACAACATTTAAAAACTTAGAAACACATAGGAAAACTATTAAACAAAATATCACATTTGTAGAGAACACTTTCCAATGAACTCGACACACTGTACAGTGATTCCATCACTGTTATAGTGAATCACTTTACCTTCCATTAACCAACTTCTAGCATGCAATTCCTTCATTAAGCTATCCTAAGTTTCACTTAAATCACACAAAAAGAGACTTCCGATACACCCTCTCTTGATGTGCCTAAACGACCCTTAAGATTACTAATAATGAGTCAGATACACACTTACAAAGTATCATAAACGTCAAGGTTTAGATTCTTCAACCGAAGGTGACTCTAAGTCTCACTTGAGTGAGTTGTGAAGAGACCGCCCATACAATCCCTTACACACACACTTAAGAGATCCTATAAACTCCCTAGAATAGAATCATTCTCACTTATCACACCAACACATAGATAAAATGACATTCTCCTTCCAAAGTCCATCAAAAGACCTACTTAAGTAAATCAAGAAGATAACTTCCATAGTGACATCTTCAAGATTACCTGAATAGTCCTCAAGACTACCTAACTCTTAGATCATGTCCACAACACCAAACATCATCCCTAACTAGAGTCATCCTGAAGTCTTCCAATGATAATACATGAAGGGATCATCTTTATTCCCTCTTCGCACTTAACCTAAGGAACCTTAAGTCACATTATATTAGGTATATATTCATTTACAAACTTCAAACATAAGTCATTAGTTCATTAAGAATCATACATCACATAAATGACATTCAAGTAATGGTCTTAGACAAGAACTAGGAACTCCAAATAACACCTTCAAAGTCTATTGTGCAAGGCCTAGATAGCTTACCATACCACCACCTAAACCTCATAAACTTCTCTAATGGTAATAGGTATTCCATATGATGAGAATAGGCAATAACCGACATAGACCATGATAGCAAGGCATGGAATCCGGAGTTCTATCCTACTCTGATGAGGTTGTTCTACTTGCCAAGGATTGAACTTAGACACATCCCATGTAGGCACATGGTTAAAGAATATGAAGGGCATACTTTGTAATCTAGTCTCAATCTTTAACTAGAACTACTTCCCCTTTTATACTGATTCGGTGCTATCCTCTTTCTCATAGAGTAATTCACACATTAGGTTCACATAAAAGGGTTTTATAACAAGTTCATAACCCTATCACATTTACCCTACAAAAGAACATCCACTAGGACTACCTCGCAGTGTCAAGAAGAAGCTCATGATGACTTTCCTGAGGATTAATATGATGCCGTTCAAGCCAATTAACCTTAAGTGTATCGGTCCCTTACTTTGAAGTATACCATTACGGCTTACAACTTCAGCAATATCAATATTATCACTAAGTCAAGGTGTTCACATAAAATACTCTCTTAAGTTAATTAAGCTCACATGTCATTCATACATTCAAGACTAAGATTTCTAACACCCTAAATCAAGACATCACATATTCATAATCATACATATATCAAGCAAGGGACACAAGTCAACCAAGACAAGAGACAAAAAACTTCACCTTTAAATCACAATGCAAGTCATTCTAGAAGCACCTAGAAACAACCCTAACATCTTCAAGTCATCCTATATACTATAATAACATCATCAATGTAATCAACATAGACTCATCTAGCCAAGTAGGAATAACCAAGACTCAACCCTAACTCTACACATATAATGTCAAAGCATAGTCTAACATGGTCACGTAAGACAACATGAATAAAAGAATACATATATGACTCCACATGTAGATAGATATTGTCATGCTTCAGACAATTAAACTAGACAAATAATCATATTACTTAAAGTAGTTATCAACAAGGCCAAGATCATCATGTTGCATAAAGTAATGCCGACAAGGCCACGTCAATTGAAAGTAAAACACATAACAACGCCACCATAAGTGGACCATATCAATCACAATACAATCGAAGTATAAATAGCATCATATTAATGGAAATAGGGAAGCATTCCCCCACATAATCCTCAACACTTCAATTCAAAGTCAAATTACTCAATTCGATAATACAAGACCCTTACCCAAGGCCATAACCAATAATTCAACACGATAACTACAATAATATAATGAACTAGGTCAAATCAATGTAAGTTCATCAATCTAATACAACGTATATATCAATTTACTACAATTTTTACATAAATGAATAGCCCACATAAAGTTACATAAGAATTCATCAACATTAGATCAATATCAAGTAACCCAAAACTTAGTCAATATCTAGGGTGCATCAAATTCATTAGTTCATAGGTAATTTGGATTAAAACCATCAATAAAGTATCAATAAATCATTGCTCAATGTTTATAAATCATTTATGCAAGAACCCATGGTAGAATCGTAAAATTGGACAATTCAACTTTATAAACTTTGAAAACATCCTGAAAATTCGGGCTCCTTGATGAATAGAGTTTCAAAGATCAAAATTCATACCTAAATGATGATAATTCTTCACTTTGATAAATAATTTCCAGTCAAAACGTCACCTCCAAGCTTTTCCTTTATTTGGACTTCAATGGAGATTTTGGGATTTCTTAAGATATTTTCGGGTATTGATTTGGAAGAATGAAATATTCAATGTGTTTAACACTTATACACACATTTAAAATACCAAATATAAACCTTACGAACCTCCATATTCTATTTTAGGAAGTGGAGTGAATTTACAAATTCACCCTAGCTTGGCAGTGAAACTGCACGGAGGGACAGCCATAAACGAATTCCCCATTGACGGGACGTTAGACCACTTACGGGACGTGCTGGCAACCGTTGATGGTTTCATAGATGTGAACAATTAGCCTTGACACCCAGTCATAGTATGTACCCACGCCAACACCCACGGACCGTCGACTAGGCTACTGGTCGTTGATTGACTTCAATAGGTGAAGTGCCTTTTGGCAGCAGTTTAGGCCACAAACTTATGTCCTTCCTCAAGGACCCTTGGATGGTCCTTAGGGATAATTTCCAAGAAATTTCCAACCCAAATACGATCTTCTAGGAGTGTAACACCTCTCACATATATTTCATCCAAAACGAACACGTAAAACTCGACGAAAGATGCCTAGACACAAAAAGTCATTTTAAGGCACATCTTTCGAATATCATGGACGTTCTTGCACCTTTGATGTCCAAACTCCATGAAACATGACAAAATTCATATAAATGATATAATAAATCATATATATACCTTAAAACCTCATTAATCGCACAATACCACATAAAACCACATATGAGGTACATAGGTGACTTAGTCGTCAAAAGTTGTAGTCTTCCCTTGACGTTTGACTTCCAATTCACCTAATGCTTTAGCTACTGCCTATATACCATATATTAGACCTATTTAGGACCTTAGACCTTCAATACTTACATTGTAGGCTCTATTAAACCCATGTCATTTTCAGGGTCTTACAACATGTGCATCTACTTCTTTGAGTGCATTGCAAGGTGTATTTTCTCAATTAAAATAATCCATATGTACAACTTCCGTTAGTGAATTTTATAGAGATTTTTTATGGTATTATGAAGATGTTGTATTGTTAATTATTATATTGAGAAAAAAATTACCTTGCGTTTTACTAAAAGAAATAACTGCACACGCCAGATTTAAGAAATCCACAATGCCAAGAATAAGAGTATCACCACTATGATGCAACTGATGTTTTTATCAAAACATCACCTAGTGGATTAATACTATACTTACAGAAATGACGTAAACAAGAACTTACATGCTTTACTCCTTTCTATCAAGTATGACTTCTATATAGACCATAAAAGGATGAAAAATATCATTTAGGTGCAATTAGGGAACAAGCAACATATATATTCACAAATTAAGAATGATTCAATAAATGATTCTTAAAGGATACGAGCTACTTCTCTTCTTCAGCTATCCTGAGGAGTTCCCTATATGTAGAGGGTGTTAGAAGCACGAAGAGAAGAGATAGTGTTTCACGAGGCCTCGACATATATACCATAGCTCTTTCATTTGGTGCTAGCTTTGGCCCACGAGCTGATGGAAGTGGATCACAAATAGGAAGGGCAGGTATACCGCCACCACATGCTCTAGATAATCCAAATCCCTTGTAGGTATTAACTTCTATGTCTCAAAGACAAGAAAGTTGTTACAAGAGGAAAAAGAACAATAATAAAAATAGAATCCGAATAATGATGAAATCAAAGGATGCTTGAGGAATTTAGGAGAAATGTCAACTTTCTTGGAGACCATTATTTATGATATTTGTTGCACTGGTCCTAGTTTTTTCCAAGAAAATTATTATATCCTTCGCATAGAACTTATGAATTTTAACAATAATGAATTCCACTCTATGTGAAGCAACAATATATGGATACATATGTGGATTAAATCATTTTCGAAATTGAGATTTACATTTCCTTATGATTAAATCATTTTCGAAATTGAGGTTTACAATTCTAGAATGTCCAATTTGATAATGATTTCAGCTTACGAATGAAGTATGCATTCAAAAAGGACAGTTGGGTGGATAACACTGGTAACTTCTCTACCTTATCATCGTTTTGTTTTTGTTGATATGTAACTTTGACTTGAATATTTTTATCTAAGAACAATATTTCTGTACGTGCAAATTTGGTTATATATTGTTATGTATTGTCTATTTTAGGATACAAATTTATACATTTGTGAATTCTATGTTTTGTCTGTTCAGTTCTTCCCATTGTCCACAAGTACAAAAAACACTTCTTGCAACTAAAAAAGTCATTGTTTCTTGATTCATGTAGGGCGGGCTTTCCTTTTGGTAGGCTGCTGACTCTTCTTGTTTCCTTATTTATGCGAGTGAATCTCCTTGATGTGGCTAGTGTGTGATTTCCTTGTTTAGATTTATGCCTTCTTTTCAATGATTTTGAATGTGTCATCTTAAGGTAATTTTTCATAGATTAGTTATGATATGTGTCATCATTAAAACATAATTTAGAAACATGAATTAATGAAGCAAATTGTATATGTTATTAGTTCTCTGCCTTTAGCAATTCTGCTTAAATTTACTGAAGTGTATTTGTTAGACTTATGTCTCTAAATAATGTTGTTATCGTGCATGTGATTCTTCTTGTTGGGCTTGATGTACAATCATATTTTCTTATTATGATGTCAATATGTTGTGTCCTTCGTATTTCTAAAATATCGGTTTAGTGTTCAATTTGCTATTATTAACAAATCTTGTGCCAGTTCATACTTTCTATTTCTAATGTCATGTAGGAGTATAACCCAATTAATATTTGGAGATCTACCTAAAATAATTACTTTCCCTGTTTGATGGTCAATCTACAAAGTGAATCATAGTTTTTAAACAATATAATAATTCCTATCAATTTACAAATTGTCTTTTTCATTTTCCTCTTTTTATTACTTTTAATCTATTGTTCTAAATTGATTAAAATATCAACGAATCAAGCATGAAATGAACTTACATGTTCATATTCTCTGAGTTATTATTATTTTCATGTATGATAGGGACAACAAAAAATGTTGTTTTCATTCTTGTATTTTGAATTAGGATATCAGCAAAAAAAACTATAGTATATGTATATAGTTGCTTAATTAAATCATCTTCTATTCAACTAACAATATATAAATGAATGGCGTTGTTACATTTCTAATTTTTTTCTCTCTGGTTTAAATTATCGGTAGTTGAAAAAATTAAAATGGTTGAGACGATGTAAGAAGAAAAAATTGTGGTAGAAGAAAGGTTTTGGTGGGGGGAGGGGGAGGGTGGAGGGACGTGAGTATAGATAATAGTTATTTCTTTTAAATTTTTTGCTATGAAACCCAAAATCAGGCCAAACATACAATCTTATACATTATGTATTTCCAAATTATTTTATTGGTGAAAGGCTTAAATTACCCTTAAACAATAAGATTTGGTATAAATTTACCCTCCATAAACTTTATGAGTGTGGGCATTCAGAAATAAGGGTATGACTGAGCCAGAAGGTTCACCTCAAGGTATTTAGGGGCCGAAAGGTGCATGAAGGGTAATTTTGTACCATTTCAAATAGTTCAGATCATTTTAAAGCCTTCCATATATACAACTCACTCCAACTAAAAAACAATGACTTATTTTTACTTGACACGGCGTTTAAGAATATAGATAAGACTTTTGAACCTTGTTGTCCTAAATTAAAGTTATGTCAAATGTATAAATTGTCTTTTAATCTTGTGGCGTTAAACATGCTATGTGGAAAGCTTAAATCAAAATATAACCAAAAAAAGAAAGAGATCATTCTTTTTTAACTTGACGAAAAAGGAAAAGAGGTTATCTTTTGTAAACGTAGGAACTATATTATTTTAAGTACATGAATGTGTATTGACCTTTTGACTTCCTTCATTTAATTCCTAATCAAATAGATAATTTAATAATGGTATATAAATTAGGTAAATGGGTGGTTAAGAAAAAATAATTAAGTTAAAAAGTTGAATTGCATACTCATAAAAAATGTACTTTGATACCCCCCACCAAAGACTAACTAATTTTGTAAACAATAACAAATAGTTTAAATTAAAAAGTTCGTCGGTAATTGTGTGTTTTGTACGTGATTAAGCCTAAAATATTTTGCTAAATGAACATATAAGACATTAAATGGTACTTTATGGTGCAATAAATAAAAAATATCATTATAAAGTGTTTTCAACTAGTCTTATTGAAATCTTGATGAGAAACTTATAGGATCAAAAACAGAAGTATATTTTTTGTTATAATACATTTTTTTAATATAGCTAAGCCTTTTTGTCTAATCATTTTAAAGAAACACTTAATGTATTAGATATTTAAGAATTATTTTCTACCTTTTGTATTGCCAACTTATTTGCATTGCAACAATACATTTGTATAAATTCATATAAAATTCTGCCAAATTGCAAAGAATGTAACATGATTTTTCGGATTATTATTTAGAAGGAAGAATTTTTTTTTTACAAAAATATTCCTATGGTTGGTATAACACTGTTCTTTTCTTGAATTGATTTTTGATTTGCCTAACTGATTTTGACATTCCTTTAGACATCACAAAATTCATTAGGTAATTTTTTGCATTTTTCATCCTTTTATAATATTTTGTAGTGTTGTTGCTTTATTTCTAATTCTATTTACTTCGTATGAGCATGGATTTATATTGTATAAAAATATATTTTTGAAGTTTTTATAATTTTTGTTGCATATCACTATGCATATTCTTATTTTATTTCTTTGCCTAACCCACCGGGGACACCTTAATGTTGCCACCAAATTTCACTTGTACACCTCAACTGGACGATATTCATTTTAAACATTTAAAATAGTGTCCTATTATATCATTTTGTCATGTTTCGCTAAGTTGGCATAACACTCATGTTGAGCGTGTGAAAGGTATACGTTTAGTGATTTATTTTTTAATTTATTTCTTCTTCTTCCTTCTCTCTCCTTCCCAAATTTCCTCAACCATCTACCACCACATTGTCACCACCTTGCAACCATTTTATATTCAACTTTCTTCTTTTTTGTAATTTCTGTATATGGAAAATTAAATTCATAATATATATCAACAAAAATGATTTAAGAAAGGAAAAACTATGCCTACAACATATATCTTCTTCATTATATCAAATTTATCCACTATTTTCCAGAGTTCCATTCTCCGAAAGCTTATCTAATTCAAATGTTCATTGGTATATTTTCACCATTGTTTGTTTCTGTTTTTTTTTCAAGATTAAACTTTTGAAATACTAATTTCTACTTCTCAAAACATTTAACTTTACTATTTCGATGAACCCATTTTGAATAAATTCATCAACAGATCTGATTTTATCATGGATCAATTTTTTTAGTATTTTTAAAATTTCAAAATAAGTAGTTCTAATTGTGGAGGAGATTGAGGGGAAAAAAGATAAATTAGAAGGATCAAAGAGATGGTAGTTGTATGATAGCTGGATTATGGCTATTTTCTTATGATCCAAATTGATTTTAGGTAGATTTGAAAAAAGAGATGGTAGGAATGATAATCATGAAACTTTTAGAAGAAGGAATCAAGGTAATAGTGGTTAGTAGAGGAGGAGATGTAGAAATGGTGGACGACAAAGAAAGTGTTGGACAATTTTTATTCTTTTTCTTCTTTATTTAAAGGCTTTTAATAGTAATTAATAAATAGTTTTCAAATAGGTTTTTCTTCCTAATGTTTTATTAAATAATTTTTTTTATATCTATGTCACATGTCATTATTTAATTCACTATTTTGATGCGTCATCGACATGTTATAACCACTCGCAATTTGGAATAGTTAAGAATAAGCTAAAAAACTAAATATAATCCTTTTCGAAAGAAAAGAGAAAATATGGAAAAATTTTCTAAATTACGAGAGTGAGTTTTGGTCATTTTCAAACGGCCATAACTTCTAACTCCGGATGTGTTAGAGGTGTTTCTTTATATGGATGGAAATATCCTCGAGTAATATTTATAACACCACCGAGTTTGCATGATTTTGAAATTTTATGAGTGAGTTATGCCTTTCAGAAATTGGGTTGTTGGATTGGGGAAAGTCCCAATCCAGATTTAGGAAAGGGTAAACTAGTCTATTCACCAATTAATTTCATATATTTATTTCAGGGGTTTATTAGGGTAAAAACAAGTCTTAATTATGTTTTGGAAAATGAGAACTATGCTTAAGTCTTGGAGAAAAGAAAAAAGAAGAGGATGGTAGAAAGAATTCTAGAATTTCGCCAAGAACGTCAAGTTTGCGAGTGGAATTCATCGGGGGTGATCCCTATCAAGGTGTATGTGATCATGTAGTGTTGGGTAAGTTCACCCACACACAAACACTTGTTTCAATCAGTGATTTTTGAATTGGTTGAAGGATAAAAGTGAAGTTTTTTAATAACATTGCTGAATTCTTGTTGATTGAGTTGTTGAATGCCTAGTGTTGAATCGATTAGTGTTTCTGGGTTGTGTTTGAGTTAATTAAATTGGGTATTAACGGTACTAAAGATCCTAAGTGATTGGGAAAGCACTATGGAAATTTAGAGGGTTTAGCGTTGAAAACTGAGTGGAGAAGTTCGTCAGACGCACCTGGGTAGGGCCAGGCGCATCGTGCCCCCATAGCACCAGGAAAGTTGGGACAGTGCCCCTGCTGTGCGCCCAAAATGAACCTCAGACATTTTGGGCTAGTAACACCCCATATACAAAAAAGATCAATAGTTCGCTTTTCAAAAAATCTGCAGGTGCAATCGACGGTTATCATCGATGGACTGTAGCCTGACCCACGGCCCGTCCTGCATATCCGTCGATTGAGTATGAATCCCCCCAATACTGAGCCCAGAAAAATTTGAATAATTGTCGAATGACGGACAGACCTAGGGTCCGTAGGTTAGATTAAGTCCGTAGTTTCTGTCCATCGATGAACACCCCATTTATCCACTCTATTACATGAACCACGATTGGACCAGCATGGACTGTCGTTTGATCTACGATCTGTAGGTTTGACCGTAGATGGAAGTTAACAGATAGTTAGGGGGAAAATACAGTTGAGTCAACTTCAATTGATCACATATCTTAGCACAAAATGAATTAGATGTCCTATGACATACCAAAAGATAGATAATTGAATTAGCTTTCATAGCCACCGACCATGCTAAAATTAGACCTCCGAGTAAAACATAATGCCCATTTTAGTAAATGTCTGTCGAATAGACCCAACCTACGGATCCAAACGTCGGACCGTCAGTCAAGGTTGCCGTTTGGCCCAACAACAATTAACAGGGATCTTTTGGTCTTTTCCCACTTCATTTAAACCCTAAGATACATCGTTTTGATCCTAAAAGATCATATTTTAGTCAGTTTAAGCCTAGAAAAATAAACTACAACTTACCTAAGTCAAATCATTAATCAAAACTTAGAAAATTAGAAGCAAAAAGGGACAAAAAGGTTAAGAAACCTTGTTGTAGAACGCAACAAGGTTCCAGCAGTTCTAGCCTCAAAATCTAAATATTTTTCCATGAATTTCATCACAATGTATGTGGGATTTAACTACTGGGATCCTTCCCATTGAGTCCCTAGTTTTTAGTAAGATTCTTGATCTTCAATAGAACTTCATGAATTTATTATTTATATATTCAAAATCAGATTACCATGTTATTACTTGTATTATTTCATGAATTTCAAAACCCTAGCTATGTACTTCTTTAGTTCTTGAATTGCACATGCTAGGTAAGATATTTCAGTTATTCAGGTATATATGCCTTAGTTATTAATGCATCATAATCACATTAAATGTTGCATTCACAGTTTGCATGTTCAATTTTGAGCTATCAAGTATTTACAAAACTCAATCATAATCAGTTAGTTATAAAATTCATTGTGAGTAGCATAATATCGAGTTGGACTAGGGTTCAGCGTACCCTATTAGTTCCACAACTACTAGCCAAGTAGGTTGTAAGTTCCCTCTGTGGGTATCACTTTAGTGATAACGCCATCATGCCTTTATACCCCTGGCTGGGCATATTGGGTCATCTCGGTGGGACGTATACATCGGAATCTATATTTATCTCATGTGGTTTTATTATAAGCTATTAATTGCTCCCACAGTTCAGCAGACTTTAATGCATTGACCATTTATTAGTATATTTAGTATTCAGTTTCAACATGTTATAAATTGGTCAATGCATCAATTAGCTCATAATTCAGTATATCATTATAGTTATTTTTATACTTGTTCAAATATGTTTTATTTCAGCTTTCTCTATCCTACATGCTAAGTACTTTTAAATACTGATGCATAGGTGCGGTACATCTTCTAGTGGATTAGGTTTAGGTTCTCAACATCGAGATCATGCTTATATTGATTCCCGATCTCCATATCATATATTTAGTTTTGAGTCGTCATTCTCCAAGGACAATAGTTATGAGTTCATTTTAGTCTTTTGGTCATTTAGTTTCAGTTTTTGGTAGACTTTGTTGGGCGCTTATTGTAGTATTTCTAGTCAATTAGAGGCTTCTTTCAGAAAATGTTAGTTTCATCCTAGTATTGAGTTGATATTTTTTCTCTGTTAAACTCATCAGTTTTCATATATCTCAGTTTTAGCACATGGATATTCCCCATATTATCATTTTATGTATGATTTAGCTCCCACAAGAGTTATATTATTTCATATGCCTATGATCATGCAAGAAGGGTCAGGTTGGGATCACTTGTGGTCCTACGTCCCATGTGCGAGTCTCTGGGGTAGCTCAAGGCGTGACAGGGCTGGTGCGGCGCGCCTTTGATGCACCCAAATAAATATTATAAGCCCAATTTTCGTCGGTTACCTTGTTTGAATCTTTTTAAAGTGTATTAACACACTTCCAATGATTTATAAAAACTTTTGAATCACCTAAAATGCAAATTATAACCTTAAATCCATACTTTCATTCAGGGAGAGTCAAGAATTTAGTCTAATGTTAAGATCAAAGTCATAAAAGTTAAGACTCAAGTCTAAATCATAAAAACCAAGTCAAAGGAAGTTCTTAAAGTTTATAAGATTCTTTAACAAATGTTTTAAATATGTTTTAAGGCTCAAGTTCCAAGTTAAGTAAAGAATAAAAAATTGAGGTCAATTCTAAAAAGTTAAAAGGGAACTTTATATTCCCTATGTGTTAAAAATGTTTTCATATTTATAGACACAAAGGAAGCTCAGACTTCCAACACAGCCTTTGGGCTAGTTTTTGTTAAACGGAAACTAAAATTTCCAAGACGAATTTTAAAGCTAAGTTTGAGAAATTACTTCATACAAGAGAAGAAGTTGTTTTAAAAAAAATGGAGTAGTATTAAGCACCGATATGGGGATGCTAGTTCATATTAACTCAAGCCCCCATAAACTATGTGGTGAACATGGACAATAGAAGGGTCATACTTTTTAGATTATTCCTTAGTGCTTTATAGCAAAGACTAATGGATCCTCTTAACAGTTCAGGTTGTATACTGACTACAAGGTATAGGACGGGCCTCTAGCAACGTGAGGTAAGACATTGTGCCATAAATTATGCTCATTGTGATTGTTTTCGGTTAGAGAATCTCCTACAGAAACTATATTACTTCATATATAACGAAAGTCGATTTTTATAGCATTTGTTTAACGATATAAGTTGCTTATAGTGTTTTACAAGCTTTATATATACTGCATGTGTCTTACTGATTTATATTAATTTAAGTTATTCTTGAGAGCCAAAGTAAGTGTTCCTTCTTAATTTTTTCCAAACTTAAGTTGTTGATAGCATTCCCACTTGCATACTCATATATTCAATGTATTGATGTCACTTGGTCTACATCTTCTTAATATGTAAACCTAGGTAACAAGGATTAGCATCATCCAGTGCCTTATTGATCGAGTTGAGCACTCAAAGTCAGTGGTCAGCCTCCTTGCGTCCCAAGGCACACTGTTTTGGTTTTTCTTATATAGGAGGCCGTGGGATCTTTCCCAACATCCATAACATTATTACAGAAGCTTCATAGACAATCAGACAATTAGGTTTGAGTCTCTTATCTTTGTATTGCAGATATTTTGCTGTAAGACTTAATTTTCATTTTTGTCAACTTATGAATCTTTTAATTATTGAATGACACTATTTTATTGATTTAAGTCTTTTTCTAAGTTAAGTAATTCAAGTCAATGGTACGCTCGAGACCACCAGTGGTCTTCGAGTGCCAGTTTGGCACATGATGTAGGCTTAGGACGTGACACAAGTGTAATACACAATATACTTGGCTAGTTGTCATAAATGGGTCAACATAACACTGCAGTCCTGTACTTAAGGTGTTTAAATTGAATAAGGACTACTTGAGTTGTCCATGTGAAAATTGATGTCAGCATTAGGTGGCTACCGATGGGTTAGGGCTTATCTTTTCTTATTTTTGTAGATATCTAAAAAGACAAAGACTTTATCGCTTTTTGGTGTGAATACTCTACTACGTCAAATTAATATCAATTTAAAATGTTAAAGAATAAAAACCAAAATATAGTAAGCTTCAAAATTCATTCATGATTTCTTAATTTTTGTATATAATTTTTTTTTCTCTAATGGTTCAAGGTTCTTGTAATCTACTAAAAGCAATTTTTTTGTTATCAAGTTTTTAGCATAGTGTTTTTGAATCTAAAGTGAAAAGACAACATTGATAACTATATACTTAAATAATAAGCTCATAAATATATAGAGTATCTTCTTATAGATCAATAGTATACTTAAGCAATGAATTATGTATTTATTACCATCAACACAAATTTAGATAAATTTTATTATTATTCCATATATTATATGAAGCATTATTACTTATATATGAAGTTTCTAACATCATAAATCACCTACTCTAACGACCTGATTTCCGTCGTCAAGGAAAAAACAATGGGAAAAATTAAGGCCAGAAAACTTTTTCGTTTTAACTAGAGATTTCCTAGCTTTGTGCAGATTTGGATGAAGTTGGAGTCAGTGAGGTCTAAGGTAATATGGTAACGAAATGATATATCTATTAATGAATTTGATTATATGAGTGGATAACTAATACATTAAGGTGCTCATACCACTTTACAGAATAGAGTTCAAGTGACAAGGACTCCCCAAACTTATCCGACCGATGATGTATTTCGGAATGTACATTCCCCATTATAGGAGGGAGGTTATTATTGATTAATTTATAAACCTTAGGCAAGGTAGCATGAGTGTTGAGGATTATTCCTTAATGTTTATCCTAATATCTAAGAATGCTACATCATCGGTGTCTAATCCAGGGGATGGGATGAGTAGGTTCTTTACCGGTGTCTAATCCTGGGGTTTATGGTGTATGCTCAATCCATTGAAGAATCTAAAAATGGGAAGAGAAGTTGAGATGCTAAGATGGGAAGAAACGATGAGCAAGTTCAACCTAATCTTCAGAAGAGGGCTCCAAATAAAGATATTTTCTAGTGCTCCTAAGGCTAATTATGAGTGAAGTGTGGTTCCTAAGTGATTAAGCCTACTTATTCTACTTAGGGAAGAAGCACTTTGGGAAGTGTCTAGGCGGTACTAGTGGGTGCTTTGGTTGTGGGAAAGATGATCAAAAGGTGATATATTTTCCTACTATTGTGGCTAGAGGAAGATAGGCCAAGAAAGTTCCTCCTAATGTTCCGGATGGTGGTGCTCCAAAGGGAAAGGCTCGCTTCTATGCTCTCCGAGGCAAAGGAACAAACCGGATGATGATGATGCCGGTAATTTATAGTTTTCTCTCTTAAGTTAGATGAGGTCCTTCTATGTGGGGGAGTATGGTAAGTAGTTGGGTTGTAGATTTTTTTCTCATATCTTCTATTCAATTAAAGCTTGAGAGATAGAATGCCATAGTAGCATGTTGCATGTTGCTTTGTGTTGAGGAGTCTAGTTGAAAATTAAATTTCATTGATTCCTTGCATTGTGCATTTTATGAAATTATGATTATGTTTTAAATTGATTTTTTACGGTTTTATCTCTCATATTTTCATGCTTCCATCATAAATTGCTTAAGACATGCATTTTTTTAAAAAAAAGTTCGAGCATAATTCACTGTAAAGAAATTGGTGTTCACTATAAAGATTTTGAAAATTTTGTTAAATTGTTCTTTCATGAAAAATTGTTATAATGTGTATAGAAATGATGTATATGAGCATGATAATATGTGGAGAAGGAAGTTCCTAATATATGAAATGAAAATGTGAGTCTTATTGCATGATAAGTTCTAGATGTAGTTCCTACCTTCTTGTTGTGTTTTAAGTCTCTTTGTAATTGGAAGTTGATGTTTCTCCTACATGTGTGTATTGTTTATTGTTTTGTATGGTTACGTGCTGCTACTATTGAGTTTCTTATCTCTTGCTATTGTCTAAATATAATAGAAAGTGTCATTCGAGGATGAACATTGTCCAAGTGAGAGAGATTGTAACGTCCCTAAAAATGAGCTAGGTTGAACTAGAGCCTAACACTTGTATCATGATGTTTTAAATTCATAAAATGGTTAATAATAGTTTTCTTAACCAGTATATAATGTTTGGAACTTTTTGGAGGTCAAACGTCCAAGAACGTCCAAGACCTTCAAAAACTAGTCGAAGTCAAACTAGTGTGACGTGGTGTTTTGTAGTGATTTTTTGGGGGATGGTAGAAGGTTAAAATCAGTACCGAGGGTTCCTACGGATATCCTGACAGAGAAAGAGTCGTAACGTCCTAGAACGACGCCCCAGGAACCATCAAAAGGCTCCCCAAAGAGGACCCAATCATGGACTGCCAAGTTGCCGCGCCAGCATGGTTTAGACAGTCGTTGCGCGTCGCGCAGCTGTCATGCTGTGGGGAAAAGATTCTCCCTGTAACTCTGGGCTTTCACGAACCATTATGTCCATGAATTATGAAAAAAATAATACATGGAAGTGCCTCCGAGATGCGCAGTAAAGTCCCAGATTTTGTTGTGTCATTTTAAAGTTAAATTCTAGTTGGTTATTTGTTCAATAAATGTAGGGGTATTTTGGGTAATTTAAGGGTGAATTATGGAATGTTATAAGACCTATTAAATCCCTAAACTCACCAATAAAATATAAACTCTCAAATCTAAATAAAAACTCTCCATTCACTCTCTCTAAAAACTTCATTGTTGAAGTTTTGAAGCTCCAAGGAAGAAGATGGATTTTTCAAGTTTTTCTCCATCAATCTTGTGGGATTTTCATCAAAATTAAGGTATGTCTATTAATCCTTGAAATCTCTTTCTTCAAGAAGCCAATTCTAATGATTTTTGAAAGATGATCAGAACATGGATTCTCCAATTTTGTAATCTAGCCATGAGTTCTTGCATAAAAGATTTTGAATCAATGTTTTAGGATTGAAGTGATGTTAATTCAAAGTTTTTATAAAATAATTCCCATGAAATCATGCAAACCATGCAATCCTAGTTTTGACTATTTTATGGGTTATGTGATCGAGTCTCAAAGCGTATGAATTTTAGTGTAGTTTTTTATGGTTCATTGAATGATGAAAGAATTTTATTGAATTGATGTATAAGCTGTCTTAGATTGATAAAACTATATTTAATTGACTTATATTTATTGTGTATTGTGATTTTTGTATTGAATTAATGATCATGGCAATGGGTAAGGGCCTATTGGTATTGTATTGGACGATTTAGCTAGTGGTCTAAATTGATTGATGGTACTCTGCCCTAATTGTTTTTATTTTATGTAATTTAGTATTGAATTAAGTTGTGGTTGTCATGGTCCACCTATGATGGCAATGTTATGTGCTTTACTTTTGAATTATGTGGCCTCATCGGCATTACTTTATGTATTATAATGATCATGGCCTTGCGGGTAACTACTTGTTATATAATGATGATTTGTATAGTTTAATTATATGAAGTGTGATCATATCTATCCACTTCCAATTAAGATGAATGTATATGTTCTTCTAGTGATGATGTTAGGTATTCTTGTTAGTCTATGACTATTTCCCTAAATGTGTGTAGTCTTAAAGTTAATAAATGATTCTTCCTACTTGGTTATATAACCTTATGAAGGTTATATTGATATTATAGTAGCGAATAGGGTGACCTATGATAAGGGTTATGCCTATGTGATAGAATGATATTCTATATGTGAGGATGTGTATGTGTCTTGTCTTTGTAGACTAGTGTCCCTTACTTGATACATGTACATTATGAATATGAACATCTTGACTTAGTAATCTTATGTACCTTTGTCTTGCATATGATATGAAGATGAATGTTCTATGAAAGTCTAGGATTGTTAGAATTAAGATGGTGCCTTTCCAAGCATGACCATTATGTAGAACCTTCTATATAGAAGAAGGTTATGAATGAGCTATCCGTAGAGACCATTGAGTGGAAGCCCTAGTGGACCCATCTTTTGTAGGTGCATTATGATTAGGTAATGACTAAGTGATTGTAACTTTTCATATGCCCCCTTTTATTGAACTTACTCTATGAGAACAAAGGCTAGCACCAAGTGAATATTTTATGGTTTGTACCTCTACTTAAGAAGGAGGCTAGAGTACAATGTATCACTACTTGAGAATAAGATTAGAGTGAATAAAGGACCTTGATATTCACTAATCATGTGCCTACATGGATGTGTCCTTGTTCTGCCCTTGGAAAGTAGAACACCCTCCATTGGAGTAGGTTTATGACTCTGAATTCCATGCCTAGCTAGTATGGTCTATGTCGGTTATTGCCTTTTCTCTTCATGTGGGATACATTCTAGTGTTGGATAAGTACTATGAAGTTTAGGTGGAAGAATGGGATGCTATCTAGAAATTTCACGATTCGACGTTAAAGATGTTAGTGTGAGAGTGCCCTAAGTCTTCTTAAATACCAATAAGTGAATGTACATAAGTGATGAATGTTTTCTAAATGACTTAATGAACATAACGACTTTAGTAAAGGAATTTTAATGAAAAAGTACTTATCTAGAGTAACTTTGAGGATTGCTTAGGTAGGAGTGAAGAGGGTGTATGGCGGTCTCTTCATGTCTTACTTAGGTGAGTCTTAGAGTAATTATAGGTAGGTAGTTTAATAGATAAAAAAATAATGATATTATCTTAGTTAGTCTTAAGGATCATTTAGGTGTAATTAGAGAGGGTGTATGGGCGGTCTCTTGTCGCCTCACTTAAGTGAGTCTTAGGATAACCTTTTGTGAAAGGGTCTCAAGCTAGAAGAGGTCACTGTGAAGTTGAACTTAGTTCACCGTAAAGTGACATAGTTCACTGTAACATTCTTCGATATTTGATAAAATTCTTATGTAATATCTTATATGTTTATAAGGTGCTAAATGTTTTCCTTATGCTTATACTATGATGTTTTAATCAAAAAGAGGATGTTTCATACAAAAGTATGTTTGTTATGATTTTATGAATTCTGTCATACTTATTACAAGTGTTGTACTAATTCCATATATTTTATCTATCTCTAAAGGTGTAGGTGGCATTTGAGGAGTCTCGAAGTGGAATCTTGGATTAGTGTTTATTCAAGCAAAGAGTTGGTATGTCCTCACTAGATTCAAGGACATCTTGATGTTTGGATTTCCTTATTGAAAGTATTAGAAAAAACATAGCTATTTTCTATATGATAATGTATGGGTCATGTCCCAATATGGTCATATGTTTAAGATGGCGACTTTGAGACTTAGCCTTTCATTATGTTTTTCTATAAAAGAAGTATTTTGAAGTATTATTATTTCTGTTAAAAGTTTTAAGTCCGCACTACTTTTCATACATGTATGCAATACACGGTACGAAAGGGCTTGTACAAGACCTCCGAGATATCGAGTATACCGTGTTTCCATTCAAGAATTCCCTACATTCTAGGGGGTACTCTCAAGTCGTTACAAACATGGTATCATAGCATTCTATACTTTTTGACTTTGAGAGCTAAGGAATGACACCCAGTGTGTTCTTGATGCTTTTTCACCATTTTAAGGATAAAGGTACATTTTTCACTATCCAAATCCGTTTTTTATTCGTAGAATGTAGGTTTATGTGTAATTATCGACAAGGGAGGTTTGATATGGAAACTATGGTGGAAAAGCCCTAATTTGTGTATGGGGATCAATGGTTGGACCTAGGGTTGATCTTACTGATTATGATCCGGATATTTGGGTCTTGTTTATTGATCCTCATTTTATATTAATGTTTTTAGACCACAACCCAGTAGGAAGAATCTAGAAAGGGAAGACTCAAATGTCATGGGGGATACAAGGTTGGATTCGAGGTCGGTGATGGTTGTGATTTCATGTTGGCGTGATATATGTATGAAATAACTACATTATGATGAATGTAATGTGAATGTTGTGTTATTGATAAATCTACTCTTAAATAAGGATTATTGAAAAATTGTATGCCATGAAATAATGAATTGAATATACGATTATGAGCAAGTACGTCGGGATTGTGATTCTGATTGTGGCTTGTTGAAAGGATCGTGTATTGTATTCCGACACACAAACTTAGATTGGTTGCCATGTTTTTGCATAAACATGGGATCAGTTGACACACTCTTGCATAAATATGGGATCAGTTGCCATGTTCTGGCATAAACATTGAAGAGGGTACCTTGTTCCGGTATGCTAACAATTTGGGTATGGATTTCATGAGAGGACTATTGAATTGGGTTCAATGAGAGGAACATTAACTTGACATAACTATATATATTGAGAATTGTGAATTTATGCAATGTTCATAAGTGATGACTAATATTGTATATGTTCGATGTATGCATATTTATTATTGTTGTAATTAATTATATATTTTTGACCTTTTGGGGTAGCGTTGTGATCCTGGTAGGATATTATTGTTTTGTACTGATAGTGCACTTGCTTGTTGTTTGTTGATTACAAGACATCTTCATGCGACGATTGATAGACCTCATCTTGGTGACTATAAAGCGTGGATATATTCAAGGGTAAGCTAGTTCATTCTGGATGCCATGGATCATTCTTGTTTAAGTTCACTCTTTTTTGACTCATACTATTTGTTTGAGCTATTGTTTAGTTTCAGGGTTGTAACATTTAGTCTTAGACATGTTGTTACTAGTGTTTTGTTACTATGACTTTCAGGTTCTATGATTTTCTTTCGCATTAGATTTGGTTACGTTATTTGTTTAAACCTTTGGTGCTTATGGAAACTCCATATTTTTATTTTTATATAAGTCCAATTCCATATCATTAAATCCTAAGTATTTGGTTGAGTTATGGGTTGTCACAAAGTTGGTATGAGAGCCCTACATTTGTTGATCTCATCATACAAAAACGAGTCTACTAGAGTCTTGGAAATGGTATGAAGAAGTTCATTCTTTTATTCGAGAGACTATAGGAGTTAAGGAAAAAATCAATTCTTTCTACTCCCTCGTGTTATTAATTGAATCCAATGGATATCTAGGTGATACAAATAGATATATTTCCTCCTTCACTCTATGGTAAGAAATAGATAAACACAATGTTAATACCATTACTAACAAGAGAGGATGTGTATAGACTAACGATAGTTGAATTACTCACCATTCAGATTAAGTATCTACTAACTAAGATAAATGATATTTTTACTAGTTGCAGGGTACATCAGTTTACATTTTGCTCATGTACTAGTCATCTATGAAACAAACTAATTTAGAAATTGGGCTTGTCTATAAGTTGTAACTTGTAAACTGTGAATGTGTATTTCATTTTGCCTGAATTAACTATGAATTTGGGAGTTGTATTTTCTTCGATGTGATAGTATGATCATGTGCACAATAAGTGTTGTTCTTAATTTTTATATGTGCAATATAGTGGTTAAATAGATTAAAATTATGCAAGTTGTAACTACTTAGTAGTGAGAAACTTGTTATGAGTATAGAGTCACGATAAAGTTGATGCAACAGTCTAGATCATTATGTGTTACAGTTTACCTTCATATGTTGCCAATAATTGGTAAATGATCGAATTACTGTCTGGACTTTTTGGTCATCTTAAAGAACATGACCAATACTTTTGTGTTACGCTGTGATGTTTGACATCACCGGAAGGTGTTTTTTGAAATTTTGATGATGCTTCTTGTAAGAGTCAAATTTGATAGTCAATTATAACAGGTGGTTCACAGATGTACCCCATACGTTCCTCGCAGATGTGCCCACATTTCATGAGGTGTAGGGAATTTATCACATCCATATATGAGGTTATGAACCACATAAATAGCTAGCATTCCACCGTAAGTGGGATGATCCTTTATCCAAGATTTATAAACTTCAAGATCCCTCTATGTTGTTTAGTGCTACCCTCTTCTGGTTGATTGAAGATATCATTTTTCTCTATTTGTACATATCATATTTACGATTTCAAATGTCGTAATAGTCACCATTCAGTTTTTACAATTTTTTAAGTCAACAATGATACTTTTTTATGTCATGCATATATTATGAGATATAATAAGAAAAAAATTTTTAATCATTCATTCATATGTCATACACATTCAAGCAAACCAATACTCATAAAGATTTCCTATTACCTGTAAAATCAAAACGACATGTAAGAATACATTCATCATCTATATATTCAAAATTCAACCAAATTTTGAACTAATTTCTTAATGTGTATACCAATATTGAAGACTATAATAACAAAGATTTGAAGTGTAAACATAAATTGGAAAAAAAACTACATAATTTATATATTGTAATTAAAAAAAGTAATAACATATTATAAGTCATCGAAATCTAAAGTCCTCTCACAAGTCTTCAAGGTAATAAATATAAACCCTAAAAAGTTGACTAGATCAAATGTCGTGATAAACAATAGTCAATCTATTAAACCAAGGTTCACCGAGAGTGTATGTTAAATCGCTAAGAATCTCCAATTTGAAATTTCAACAAATCCAGCCAGCTCAGCGCACTTCACTTTAAAGAGGTGAGTAAAATCTTGCACTAAAACATTAAGGAATATCTTCAAATGCTTAAGTTCATTAAATTATTTTCTTGTTTGTGTTGCCGTTGGATTACTAATCTGGATGACTTCATGGCCTAAGAGACATGTCTTATAATATTGTTCTTTTCTACATTGTCCCTTTGCTAGACTTCAAGATTTCCACTTATAATAATTCGAGTTTGTTCATGTTCAGCCATGTGTGAAATATGAACAAGAAACCAATAAGAATTGTTGAACCATTAAATGTGATAATACATGTCACCATCATATGTAAAAGACAAAAACATGCATAAAGTGCATACAAACTAAATCAATTTATCAAGACCAATCTTAATGACATGCTTATAATATATTTAAGTCATCAAATAAAATATAATATGATGATTTAAAAAAAAACGTAATAATAATCTTATATCCGACATATGTATGCAATAGATGAATTCACTTTTTCCCATATAAATAAAATAGTAATAGTACAACTTGTACTACACTTAGTTGATACTAGTACTGCACGTATTTCTTTTCAATAATTAAACAAAATGCATAGAATCTTGCCATTTTTGATTTAAAAAACAATAATTAATAAAGTGTTAAACATTTCAACTCTTCAACAAAGATATTGTACTGGTATATTCGTTCTTCTTTCAATTTTCATTAGAACAATCATCTTTTTCACAAAAAAGAAAAATAGACCCACTAATTCCAAAAAAAAAGTAGACTCACAAAATTTTGGAGAAATGAATATTTTCCAGATCTAATTTTTTTTTCCTATGAGAAAAATTTAAGAAAAAGCACTTGAGCACTATTTATACAAAGAAATAACATCTCACGCATGGAACAATTAACCTCACTCTGATACAAATGTAATTATTAAAAGTAAGAGGCATAACAGTGTGTTTCTTTTAACCGTCGCAGATAACTTTTCAATGATAACTTTGTTGAGGAGATCTCTGATTCGGACTTTGAATCTCAAGAAATGAAAGAGCAATGGCACGAACTACGTATCCTCTTGGATTATTTGATGTCAAAGTGAAAAAATTAATGGTCTGTCATTTTTCTTTTTCTTTCTTTTTTTTTATGATATTTCTCTCTTTTTTCAAGTGTGAAGAACTATTTTAAATGGACTGTATTTTATGGTTAAACAATGTAGCTGTTCCCACTTTTCCAAAATAATATTTGGCTTCTTCTTTATAAACTACATTGGGTCTGGTGTAATCCACATGAGCAATCCATAACCCAAAATAACTTATAGAACGTATCAAGTGCTAGTTTCTATTTCTAAACAATTAATCTGGAGATTCTAGATGGTTTAAATAGGACTCTAAAATGTAATTACGACACTGCTTGATGGAGATAAATACTAGATTGTATACCTTAAACATGAATATATGATCTAAATAGATTTTGAATTCCATTTGCCACTATAAAAGTAACCACCCTTATGTCATGGGATTCAACATTTTTCATATAACTAGAAAGATTTGGTTTGCCTTAATTGCACATTATAACTTTTCAATGAAGGGTTTCTAATTACAACATTGAAACTACCTAGTTCCGCCACTTAATAATAGTACTAACTTCTTCCTACCTATTCATAATGAATAAGTCTCCTATAAATAGTAATAAGTTTAATTAAATATATGTTCAAGATGATTGTGTTTTTCAAAAAGTATAGGTGAAGTAAATTAAAAACATAGCACTAATGAGAGGGGAAAAAATGTGTGGTATAATTTTTGATTAAGTATGAAATGCTAATGTGCATAACAAATATTAGTTAACCTTTTCCTCATAGAGATTTGATTTTTAAACAAATGTTTTCGAAAGATAAAAATAACTACGTGATATTTAGATTGAGATTGTATGACATTTGTGAAAGGAGATTTGTGCTTTATCCTACTGTTCTGAAATCATCAGTACCTTAGATTTGTACCTATCGAAAAAATTTGATAGCATATTAGGATTGTCGTTTTGTATGATTTATTAAGAAAGATCCTTGAAGGACACAATTTATTTAATTCTAAGAGTAATTATTAGGTTTTAAAAGTTGTGAATGTAAAATGAAGAGTTGTGACTTTTATAAAGAGTTGACTTTTTCAAGATTTGCTATTCTTATGAAAAGTTGCGAACCGTTTTTAATAAATATGACTTTAATGAAGCGTTGTGACTACTCTGAAGAGTTGTGACTTCTGTACAAATTAAAACTTTTTCATAAAATTATGGCTTTTTGAAGGGTTTTGACTTTTTCAAAGAGATCACCATTCCTATCAGACCAAATAAGCATTCACTCACACTATCCTTTGTTGTCTATATATAAAATATTTTCCTCTGATTTTTCAATAAAAATAACTAATTTCTGAACTTCCTCTTCTACAAACCTAGTATTATAAGTGTAATTTACTGTTGTTATGTGATTTCCCAACACCGTGGTTTTTGTACAAATACACTAGTGAGTAATATCATTCTATCGTATGAGGATATATTTCTAACCTCTGATACTTGAGGGGAAGAATTTTCTTAAGGATACTGAAAAATTCTATGAGCTCGATTTTCTTCTTTGAGAAAAATATTTTTTAATATATAATTTATTTCAAATTATATTTTATTTAGTGTTTTAACGTTTATAGATTTAAAATACTCATTAAACTAAGTATATTAGTAATAAATGTTGAAAAACAATAATGATTACACGCCAAATGTGGCTTGGAACTTTAGTCTTTTCCATAGGCATGTTGCAGTATACACAAACATTATGTTTGTCAGTTTTGATATTTCTTTATTGTTTTTCTTTTTTCTTTGGGAGGTTAGTGTTTTTGTAGCTCATGCTGAAAAGTGTTACATTTATCTTCATCAAAAGCATATGCGTCTTGTTTTGATAAGGAGTATGCCCAACTTTTGCCCTTTTCTCCTTTAGTTTCTTTTTTCTTTCTCCAAGAATTATTTTATAGCAGAACTTCATTGCTTTCTAATATGGACTTCTAAATTTTCTTTCTTTTTATATGGTTTCATCAGTATCAAAAGATTTAGATATTCCTAGCTTAATGTAAGCAAAGGAGGAGCTGGGAGAGAGTCGTAATCTTGTTGTATTTAATAGGAGTACATGTAGAATAAATAACATTGGGCTTCGAGTTAATCTTGTATCAAAGTAAGACTCTACTGAAGGTTTACCATATTCTCGTGTAGAATTGACAAATGTTGATGATAAGTAGGGGTGGGAGGCTAGAAAAAAGAGCTACAGCTTTAGGCACCTTAAAGGATAAATACTTATATCTTCTAAAGCGTTTTCAAGCTCCAAAAGATGGACAGAAAAATATTTTCATAAGTATGATTTCAGTGAAAAAGTATTTCAAGTTTGAGTATCCTGGTATGGATATCAAAAAAGTCTTGCCTCATTCAGATGGGTGATTCCTTCTAAGCACTCACATGTCTCAAAAGGTTATCTTTGACAAGGCTCTTTGATATATATCATGTAGAGATATATTCGGTTGTTTGAATCTATTAAAAAAGAAATTCATTTTTTTATATACGTAATTGATTTAGATTAAGAAATGAAGGATAGGACTACATCTCTAGTGACCACATTCACCCTAAACTGTTAGATTCTCCTATCAAAGCCAATACTTATAAGGATGGTCATGTATGTTGTAGACTTTTGTTAATTAGTGAAGCTGAGCTTGGTAAACCCGAAGATGAATATATCATGTAGAGATATATTCGGCTGTTTGCATCTATTAAAAAAGAAATTCATTCTTTTATATACGTAATTGATTTAGATTAAGAAATGAAGGATAAGACTACATCTCTAGTGACCACATTCACCCTAAACTGTCAGATTCTCCTATCAAAGCCAATACTTATAAGGATGGTCATGTATGTTGTAGAATTTTGTTAATTAGTGAAGCTAAGCTTGGTAAACCCGAAGATGAATTTGACACTTCTCCTACATTCATCGGGCATGCTTGAATTTTGTGGTAATTTCCATTGTGTTTTTATTATTCTTCCTCTAGTATAAACTTCCTTCTCTTCCAAGAGGAGAAATTAATAACTAATAGCGAGTTTGATTAGACAGAGCAGGTGGTAGTGGTAAACCTTCCCTTCCTGTTCGCAATCCACTTGCACAAGCTCATGGGCTAGAGCTAGCACAAAAAAGAAGAGCTATGGTATTTATGTCGAGGGCTCGTCAAACACTATCCTCTCCCTTTTGGTGCTCCTATAATCCTTTACATGGAGGGAGTTCCTCAGAACAGCTCCAGAAGACAAGTAGGTCATATATATTAAGTTACCCTATATATTAACTCCCTTGAATTGAAACTTTAAATAATTTATAAATTTGATACTTCTCTTATTGACATCGAAAAGATGTTGAATGTTTGCATATGTATTTTGTGTGGCTCACAAAAAAAGAATGAAAAAGAGTTGTTGCATCTTATTGAATAAATTTAGGAATATTTATAGCAAATTAATAAATTATACTTTGTTTCCTTTTGATGCAATCTTTTTCCAATATAAGGTTTACAATTACCAGAATGTCCGATTTGATAATCATATTGTTAGTGAAAAAACTTACAAGATAATAAAATTGCAAGATTACAATTGAAAATAAAATGAAGAAAGTAATGTCTTCAGGCTGAGGCGCGGATATCTCGCTCTCTTTAAGGAGATTCAAGCCCACTGCAGCAAATGTTTTCACAGGTCCAGTAGTAGTCCTCTTTGACTTGTCCCCTCCAGGATACAACAGCCTCACAAAGTATAACTCAACAACTCTGGACAAGAGTTGAGTCCAAAGCTCCACAAAAAAGAACACCTTCCTTCAACTAATAAGAACTCTCTTTTAGACTAACTCTTTCACTCTTTATTTTCTCTTATAAATTGTGTGTCTCTATACCAAATGAAGACTACCACTATTTATACTACAAGAATTCTTCCTAGAAATGAATAGGAAGATAATGGAGGTAGTAAATAGTGAAGATAATGGCCTTAGGAGTTACATAGGTTACAATGGGAGTTACATAGGTTACATAAGTTACAATGGGAGTTACATATGTTACAAAGGGAGTTACATATGTTACATAGGTTACAAAAGGAGTAATGGAGGAATTAAGAATGAAATACATTGATGGATAACCAATGCTAATGGATGATGTAGAAGTCATCCATTCCAATGTTCATTCTTATAACTCCAAAATAAAGCAATTTAATATGTTAAATATTAATATTAAAATGCAAATAACCTAACAATCCCCCACTCATTTTAATATTTAGATAAGAGAGTATACCAGTTGAAGGAAGACTACTATACATAATGAAGGTGTGCTCTACATTGAACCTCCACTTAGTGAAACAGTAACTTTTACTTCAGAGTCGTAGTGGTCTCAGACTTGAACTATGACTGCTTAAGGAAAATAAAGTATCACCGCTCACACATAATAGTCAAGGTGTTGACATGATCTTTAACAGCCAGCACGTTATGGCCATGTGCTTTCCCGGTTTCATGAGTGCATTTGAGAATAAGCCCCATTCTCATAGGAAACGACCTACTTCCACACATCATATAGGTGAAATCTGTCGAGAGTGCTCATGTAAGATTAACACTCCACCCATACTGGCTACAGATATTCATTAAGAGTTTTATCAACTCAACCTTCACAAACTACATGAAATAATGCACTCAGATCATATGGAGGGAAATAAATAGTGCATTTTTCACAACAAGTCATCATATGATTAGTTTTTCCCTTTGAACGTGGTCATAGGATCTCTAGTCCCCAGGTTGGGTTTCCTCATATATGACTCAAGGATTTGTAGGATTCAATCCCATCCCCCTCGATGTTCTCCAGACCTTTTCTCGTGTTAAGGCCTTCGTAAGAGGATCTGCAAGATTATCACAAGATTTGACATAATCAACATTAATGGTACCATTTGTCAAATACGATCTTACATTACTGTGTTTCCTCCTTATAGGTCTGGATTTACCGTTGTAATAACGGTTTTGAACTCTACCAATTGCAGCGGTGTTATCACAATGAATTAAAATAGGAGGAATTGGTTTTTCAAAATAAGGAATTTGAAACAATAAATCTCTTAACCAATTTGCTTCCTCACTAGCTGAAGCTGAAGCAATTAGTTCAGCCTCCATGGTAGAGTTGGCAATTATAGTTTGCTTTTCTGATCTCCAACAAATAGCACCACCACCTAAAGTAACGACATAACCAGTTGTAGAACAGGAATCACCTGACAAAAATTATAGTATACGTACAGAGTCGCTTAATAAAAATCATCTTTTATTGAACTAACCATTTTAAAATGAATGACGTTGTGATTTTCTCCATTTTTGTTTTATTCTTAGTTCTAAAAGAATTAAAATTTAAAATGGTGGACAAGATCCAAAAAGAAAAATACCATGGAACCCCAATAAAGGCCAAATATATGGTCTCATATATTTAGTAATTCCAAATTATTTTAATGGAGAAGGGCCTAAATTGCTCTTAAACTATGAGACTGTGTATAAAATTACACTTCATCTGTCACATTCGAGGAGCACCCCTTAGAAGTAACATGGCGTACTTGACCTCTCGGAGGTCTTATAAAAAGTCCATACCTATCATTCATCGCATTGACATAAGTAAATTTTATGGAAAATTTAAAACTTTTCATAGCACATCATATGCTAGAAACATCACATCATATATATATAAGATATAAGTCATAGTACATATTTAGACTCTAAGTCTCTTTTCAATCTTAAACTCAACAATATTAGAATACGTTAGGGACATGGCCTTTAAGACATAATACAAAACTATACAATATGTAATAGACTTTACAATAAGTACAAATTAGGATATCCTTGGACTTAAGGATTCCTTTCCTTGAGCTTAGGGAATCACCTATCAAGCTCCTCAATCATAGACCTCATTTAAGCATTCCATTACATATAATTTGTGTAAAAAGTATAGAAGAATGAGATTAGCACAAAAATGTACTAAGTATGAAAACCATGCAAAAACAAGCATTTAAAAAGGGACCTTTTCCTTTAAAATCATACATCATGCTTTTTTAGTAAGTCTTTATTACATCATTAAACAATATCAATTACATCATATTCATACTAAATAGAAACCCAATTAAAGCCAAACATTATAGAAAATCACATATAGAATTTAAGTCTAATTTGAGGTCACTTTATAGTGAGCTCATTCCTCTTTACAG
The DNA here is from genome assembly GCF_036512215.1 of Solanum lycopersicum. Taxonomy (NCBI): domain Eukaryota; kingdom Viridiplantae; phylum Streptophyta; class Magnoliopsida; order Solanales; family Solanaceae; genus Solanum; species Solanum lycopersicum. Next base: position 20,361,601 of record NC_090803.1, on the reverse strand, counting down.
TGAACTATTTCTTTTCATTCATCAGTCTCCCAGAAATCCTATAGGGATACTTGGTGCATTGTATCACCTTAGGACCACAAGGAAAATCATACATATCATCTTCAAAAGACAATACATACCATCATAGAAATATAATACCACATAAACATAGTTAAGTCAAGACCTTTATCATATAGTCAACAAAATCAACATCATGCATAAAGACTCATATCATGCACATCTTCATAACAAGTAGAAAAATACAACAATGTCATGCATAAGGAACACATACATAGGGACATGCATTAGAACACCTTCATAAAACTTCCTAAGGAGCTACTTGTGCAATGTCTAGATGGGTTCATTACTTCCACCTATTCCATGTAGCCTCGCTTAATTCATTCTATTTAGGGTCCTAGTTATTAAACTTTCATTGTCCATTTTACATTAGGGAAACTATAGCCTTAACCGACATAGACCATGTGATGCTAAACATAGAATCCGGTGCGGTATAACCCCACACCGAAATGAGGTGCTCTACCGGCCAAATTAGAACAAATGTGACATAGCTTTTTATGTGGATCCACTAGCTAGTATCCTATGGTGGCATCACAGTTATGGAACTTGGAGGTACATGTCAAAATCCCCTTTATGCCATGATTAGGCATTGTAGTTATTCACATATGGAAACCCTATTTATTCCCATCGAGGCATTGTAGATATCCACCTCATGAGATTTATGGTGACCTACCTTCCTACCATAGAAAGGGACAAACACTCATATTCAAGTCCACTCGGATCTAAGCTAAGTTAACCTCATTAAAAACAATTACTATATTTTTACAATATAAATCATAGCTTTAGGAGAGTCATCCCCTCATATGTCTAACTCAAAGGTCATAGATTGAAGTTCATCAACCTAAATTATGTAAAGAATCCATTCACATGAACATAGTATACGTAAAGCATCATGTTGTTTAGGGTACACATGAATACACCATTCAAGGCCCCTCTCTTGACGAGATCTTCATACATGTGTGTGTATATATATATGTGAGAAAACCCTTCACATAGTACATTAAGTCACACAAGTTCATACATAGTTATTCACACATATAGAAACCAAAACTACAACTATCCTATCAAAAAACACATGTGCAATGCATAGGCAAAGTCTCCTACCCTTGATTATACTAGTACACCTATCAAGTCATTCATTTAAGGAATACATAACATACTTCATATACATATACTTTTCATGCATAGCAGTAGACATTAATGAATATGAGAACAACATTTCATTTAAACACCATGACCTATACTACTTGTAATATACATGTGAGTGAGTGTGTGTGTACATTGGTAAACATGATCACATAATGGATATCGACAGCATATTCAGGCAGCCACCCTCTTTGACCATAATATACCTTCAAGCATAAACTACACAACTCACAATAGCATAGGAGACAAGTCAACTTCATATTACACTTAAAACTCCTAAGTTGTGCTATTCATGCATTTACCTAGGGGAACATATATAAGGGATTATTTAACCATTTTTACTCATCAGTAGAAGCATCAATACTCAACCCTAACATGTATATATACATGCTTACACAATAGCCATACGTTCTAAATCACAACTAGAGTAGGAAAGTAGGCATAAGCTTCACATAGTATCATCATAAGGACATGCTCATATATTCATCAATTTTCCATCATGGACATCGTCAGCACATATATAATGAAAAAAAATTAAATATCTCCACCATAATAGTACCATACCACACAATGCCATACAAGGCTTCATCAACTTCAATAATATACAGAAAGTAGAAGAGATAAGCATTCTTACCAATTTCTCACCCATTAATCATCATTCATAAATACACCTTGTTCATAAACAATTAATACATAGGGCGGTAGCTAAATGTACTTTAATCATACAAGAAACCATGTACAAGTCGCTACAAGATCATACTATAACATAATACAAGGAATCTCACATGTACTAGGAAGTAGAAGAACATAGATATTTAATAAAATTCACTTGCATTGATCATCAATTATTTTTCATTGTTGGCATAAGCATAGTGCAGTATATAATCATACACTTAATCAAAAATAAATCATGCTTGAAGGACTTCAAGATCAAGATACAACATAGGCATTAGATTTGTCAATTCGCTAAAGGATAGAGGAATTTGCCAATACTATCAATTCCCAATGGCTTTGATCATCATTCATATTTTTCAACAATACACTCATTTGGAATTTTCTAATTAAAAGAGAAATCAAGATGAAATCATGCTTCATCTAATCACAATTCGAGATCCATCACACACTTAGCTTTTTGACTTCATAGCCTAAATGAATCTAGATCGATTCGTGAAAGTCTTTCTTAATTTGATCATAAAGGATTTATACGTACGAAATTCATCAATTATATCACCCTAAAGACAGTAGCTAAAGCAGTTCAGGCATAGTCAAAACTCTATACAACAGATCTCACAATCGACTTAAAGGCAACATGTAGAATCATAGGCTATTCATGTTCAAATATTCATATACTTATCATAGAGGACTGATCATCATAAATTCACCATAAATTAATGTAAATAACAATAAACACAAGCAATTGAACGTAATCACCATTTAGTCAAGAACAAGTCATAATCACAAAGCCCATGCAAGAGCTAAACAAATTTTGGAAGGAACATGGGTTTATCATGCAATTGGAGTAAAATCACGTTCAAATAACTGTATTAAATTCAATTCATCATGATTTAATAATTAAAAACATTTTGATAAAGAACTCATATCTAGATTGGAAGATTGGAAACTTGATCAGAAGATTTCTTTGAAAAACATTGAGAAGAACTCTCCAAGTGAAAGGTTACTTAAAGTTTAAGGATTGGCATACAATAAAGTTTAAGGATTAGAATACCATATATTAATTGAAAACCTATTAAAATTTATGATTCATCAATGTAAAACCCAGCTTCATTTTGTTCTTGAGCTTTACCAACAATGGTGGTTTCTAGAGAGAGTATTTTGGGAGGGAAAGACTTAAAACATGTGGGTAAATTTTAGAATGGGTTGATAACGTTTTTAATAACTTATATACACCAAAAATAACTTAAATAACCCCTTAATAATCAGGTTAATAAATGGGGTGAACTTCCCATTCACCCCTTTAATTGGCAACAGACTTGCACAAGAGACAGTAGCGTGACGGATGGGCCTTGACGGGGCGTCACAGACATGACGGGACGTCACAGGCCTGTATGTTGGATGCAGTGACTGCCCAGGGTTCCTCCCTTCACCCTTGGCTAATTCCCTCACGATTAGACCCACTGAAGGGGCGTCACAGCCATGATAGACCGTTGACTGCTCCGTCGCTAGGGTCTGCCTAGGAAAGCCTGCACACTGGTTTTGGGTCCTTTTGGGGCCTCTTGTGGGGCCCTTTAGAAGTCGTACCCTGACGTTTCCAAAGTGATTAAGAACAACTTGGATGTTCTTGGGCGTTTGACCTCCAAACTTCAAGAAATTTCATGTAAAAACATTAAACATAATTTTAAACCATTTTAAGATTTATTAGTCTCATTTCATACAGATTTATGCATGCATGCATATATGAGGCACATAAGTGACTAGTCGTCAAACGTCTTCGATGTCCCTTGATGTTCGACTTTCGAATCACTTAAAATATTGTAAAAACCCTCTAAAATATATCATAACAAATTTTAAGACTTTATAACTTTAGTAAGAACAATTTACGCTTTAGACACCTTATCCCATTTTTGGGGTCTTACAATATCCTCCACTTGGGAACATTCGTCCTCGAATGACACTTAGGTCTCTTTAATTACAAGAAGGACTCTAATGCATATAAAAGCAGTTCATAACCTTTAAATCACCATAGAATAACTTTTGCACTCAATGCACACAAGCAACCAAAAACATCACTCACTCACTCTTCAATGCATCAAACACAAAGGTTCTTACTATGTTCATAGGAGAACATCCTTCTCTTAATCAAAACATGATCATTACATCCTAATTTATTACTAGGAAATGTTAAAATGCCACTTATAGGTACGTCATATAATATACTCAAAGTTACGTGAGCACACATACTTCAATGCACATAAACTTGAGTTTGTTAAATCACAAAGATCTTCATTAGTTAGACACAGTACCATGAAGGTCATACTAAATCATACCATGCTTAGTAGTTTTAATGGTGGAATGTCTTGCTCCTCAACTCACTTACATATATCATGAGTTCACACCTTAGCTAAGGACAAGGTCTATTTCATTAAAAAAATGAGAAAATCTCAACTTTCAAACCAACACATGCTTATATTTTTCTTGCTAGAAAAGTCTAGATGGCAAGTCACACCAAGTACATCACAACAAAATAGGAATCCACTCCTCAAATTTCTTTTCTTAACATAATACTTACCTATATAGCAAGACTCATTTTGGAAAAATAACACAAATCATAGACACACATATGGACAGTTAGCTAAACATGCTTTCACCTTTCAAGAATGAGCCTACATTTTTGCATTCCAAATCATCAAGTCACTTAATTTCAAGAGAGTCAACATATTTTATCGTAAAAGAGACTCAACTTCCATTACAAGGCTAAACAATTTACCCTACAAGTGACTATTACCAAGTTCCTTGTCTTACCTCATAAAGTCAACTTCCCAATTAGCACATTAAAATGCAAGTCAACAAGAGAAAACATGGACTATATCAAAAATTTTCTTTCATACTCTTTTGAAAATTCACCATGTATCCAATATGATGTCAATGAATTAATACCAATCATATAAAGTTCATGCAATTCACACTTTATGCAATACTATATTCATGAACAAGCTTACTAAGAATTCATGATTGTCCAATTCAAGTAAGAATAGAAGGACAGTGTAGACAATTTCTACAACTCACTACTCCAACACCATCCCCCACTTAAGGAAAACCATTAAGAGCAACTTAACCCAACCTATAAAGGATCTTAACTACACAACCTTCATTTTCATCATTTAAACTGATTACTACTTTAGAGGGAATTTTCAGTAATTCAATTTAGCAACACTAAGGCATTTAAAACCTTATAATATTAGACAAATCATCCTCAATAATCAATTTTGATCATGCTACTCAGCTCATATAAGGTCTTCCTACAACGAAATAGATACAACAAGGAGGTTCATAAAACAATAAGAAGTTTAGAAATAACTCTACGACTAATCATTTCATAAGATTCTCATTGTTCATTTCAAATAGCAAAACTCCTTTTCACATTCATTATCATGTTCATATTCATCAATTCTACACATATTTCAATAATATCCAATCAATGGACAATTTAGTTGGTTCTTTAAACATGTTACAATAAGTTTCCTAGTCTTTATAGTGAGCATGCTTGCAAATTTCCTGAAATGCAATATTTAAACGTTTGATGGAACAAGCATGACAATTTAGGATACAAAGCTTTACCAACTCCTCCTTCATAAGAATGCATATTATCATCACAAGTAAGATCGAGTCTTTGAAAGGGACTCCAATTTACGCTAGCAACTTATGAAGTACCACTTATATACAAAAAGAGCCAATGCACACTTTTAATCACATAATCATAGGGTAGCATACTTCCATAGGTAGTTAGTAAACATTCCAATTTTGAAATCCTAGTATTTGGGTACCATCATTCAAAACCATATAGGAACACAACAATCCAAGAGAATTCACTTTAACCGCCATAACTTCTAGCATGCTTTAACTATATCATGACATACATTATTCAACATAACATCCTATTTCATATATATTTCATATATATTTCATATATTGCCATAATTTTCCTCACATCATCAAATAAGAGATATTTCATACATAGTAAGGTAAGATAACTAATCATCATTCCCATAGAGTTAACATGTGCAACGACTAGTAATGCCCCATAACCCTACTGAATCAAGTAACCCAACGTGAACTACAATTAGCACCATACTCCACTAATCTATAACCTTCATGCATGAATAACTCCATAACTTTAGAACAATAGGTTATTTACATGTTTATAAGCATTGTGATCATCATATAAGGTAATTTAGATTTATCATCATACAAATACATAATATTAACCTCCTTAGGTCTCCATCTAGGAAAACTAGTGCAAGACATAGGTAGATTCCTATACCCCTACCTAAGACAAGTTAACCCTTTAAGTCGCCTTAGTTGGTTTATACATCGTCAAATAAGGACAAGTGTCTCCTTCACGCATACTCAATTAAACCATAAAACAAAGATAGTCATTTTAAACTCACCTTTTCTACCTCAAGCATAGAGCAATCTCATACAGGTAATCACATCTAAAAGACCACTGGACAAGAAAACATAAGAGAGAAATCTTACAGAGTTAAGTTCGATGGCACGACATGAGAATGATGAAGAAGGTAAACTCTATCGTCCTATAGCCTCTCGTACGATTTGATGTGTCACAACTCAACACCAATGATACAAGACTATACTAGACGAGGAAATATGAGACTTCTTGGACCTTAAGCCACCTTTATAACCTTGTGCTTTGGTACAACGTTTGTCACATTCGGGATTAAAAGTAACATCGTGTATTTGACCTCTCGAAGGTCTTATACAAGCCTCTAGCTATCATTCATCGCATTGACATAGTAAATTTAGAGGAATATTTAAAACTTTTCATGGCACATAATATGCTAGAAACATCACATCATATATATAAAATAAATGTCATAATACATTTTTAGACTCTAAGTCTCTTATCCATGTTAGAAACAACATCATTAGAATATGTAAGGGATACGACCTTTAAGGCATAATACATAACTATACAATATTTAATATACTTTACAATAAGTACACATAGGACATCCTTTGAATTTAAGGATTCCTTTCCTTGAGCTTGGGAAATCACATATAAAGCTCCTAAATCATAGACCTCCTTTAAACATTCCATTACCTACACTTTGAGTAAAAAGTAGAGAAAAATGGTATTAGCACAAGAATGTACTAAGTATGGCAGCCATGCAAAAACATGCATTTAAAAAGGGACTTTTTCCTTCAAAATTATCATCATTTTTTTTTAGTAAATCTTGATAACATCTTTAAACAATATCAATTACATCATTTTCATACTTCATAGAAACCCAATTAGAGCCAAACATCATAGAAAAGCACTTTTAGAATTGAAGTCCAATTTGAGGTCACTTTACAGTGAGCTCATTCCTCTTTAAAGTGAACTATTTCTTTTCATTAGTCTCCCAACAAATCCTTTAAGGATACTTGGTGCAATGTATCACCTTAGGACCACAAGGAAAAGCATACATACCATCTACACAAGACAATACATACCATCATAGAAGTATAATTCCACATAGACATAGTTAAGTCAAGACCTTATCATATAGTCAACTAGATCAACATCATGCATAAACACTCATGTCATGCACATCTTCATAACAAATAGACAAATACTACAATGTCATGTATAAGGAACACATACATAGTGACATGCATTAGAACACCTTCGTAGAATTTTCGAAGGAGCTACTTGTGCAATGTCTAGATGGTTTCATTACTTCCAGCTATTCTCTGTAACCTCACTTAAGTCATTATATTTAGGATCTTAGTTATTTAACTTCCGTTGTCCATTTTACTTTAGGGACTATAGCCTTAACCGACATAGACCATATGATGCTAAACATGGAATTAGGTGTCATAAAATACCACACTGAATGGTGGTGGTCTACCGGAAAAGGTAGAAACAAATGTGACGTAACTTTCTCGGTGGATCCACTAGCTAGTATACTTTGGTGGCAACATAGTTATGGAACTTTGAGGTACATGTGAAAACCGTCTTTATTCAAAGATTAGGCATTATAGTCATTCACTTATGGAAACCCTTTTTATGCCCATTGAGGCATTGTGGTTACCCACTTCATGAGATTTATTGTGATCTACCTTCCTACAATGCGAAGGGACACACACTCATATTCATGTTCACACTATTCTAAGCTAAGAGTCATCCCCTCATATGCTTAACTCGTTGGTCATAGATAAATGTTCATCAACCTAAATCAAGTAATGAATCCATTCACATAAACACAACATAGGTAAAGCATCATCTATTTTAGGATACACATGAATACACCATTCAAGGCCCCTCTCTTGACTAGATATTCATACATGTGTGTGTGTACTTGACATATGCGAGCAAACCTTTAACACGACACATTAAGTCATGCAAGTTCATACACACATATTCAAAAATATAGAAACAAAAACTAGAACTATCCTATCAAGGTACAGATATGGAATGCATAGGCAAAGTCCTATACCCCTGACCATACATGTACACTTATGAAGTCATGCTAGTAAGGAATACATAACATACTTCACATACATATACTTAACATGCATAGATGTAGACATTAGTGAATATGAGAACAACCTTTCATTTATACACCATTACCTATACTACTTGTAATATGCATGTGAGTGAGTGTGTGTGTACATTGGTATACAGGATCACATAATGGATATCAACAACATATTGAGGCAGCCACCCTCTTAGTCCATAATATACCTTCAAGCATAAACCACACAACACACAATAGCATAGGAGACAAGCCAACTTTAGATTAAACTTAAGACTCGTAACTTGTGCTATTCATGCATTTACATAGGGGTACATAGATAAGGGATTATTTAACCATTTTTACTCATCAATGGAATTATGTATTCTCAACCCTATCATGGATATATACATGCTTACAGAATAGACATACGATATAATTCACAACTAGAATAGGAAAGTAGGCATAAGATTCACATAGTATCATCATACGTACATGCTCATATATTTATCAATTTGCATTCGTGGCCATTGTCAACACATATATAATGACAATAAATTACACACCTCAACCATAAGTGGACCATACCACACAATGCCATACAAGGCTTCTTCAACTTCAATACTATACGTAAAGTAGAAGAGATAAGCGTTCTTACAAATTTCTCACCCTTTGATCATTATTCAATAATACACCTTGTTCTTCAACAATTAATAAATATGAAAGTAGCTAAGTGAACTTTAATTATAGAAGAAACAACGTACAAGTTACTAAAAGATCCTACTATAACATAATACAAGGCATCTCACATGTACTAGGAAGTAGAAGAACGTAGATCTTTAATCCAATTCATTTCCATTGATCATCAATTATATTGAATTAGTGGCATAAGTCGAGGGAAGTATCTAATCATACACTTCATGATAAATAAATCATGCTTAAAACACTTCAAGATCAAGCTACAACACAGGCATTAGATTTGTCAAGTCGCTAGAGGACAGAGGAATTTGCCAATACTATCAATTCCCTAAGGCTTTGATCATGATTCATATTTTTTTATAAATACCCTCATTAGGAATTAGCTAATAATACAAGAAATAAAGACAAAATCATGCTTCATCGAATTACAATTTGGGATCTATCACATACTTAGCTTTTTGACTTCATAGCCTAAAGGAATCTTGATCCATTCATGCAAGCCTTTATTAATTTGATCATTAAGGATGTATTCCTACGAAATTCATCCATTATATCACCCTAAAATAGTAGCTACAGAAGTTGATACGTAATAAAAACTCTACACAACTTATCTCACAATCGACTTCAAGGCAACATGTAGAAACATAGGCTATTCATGTTCAAATTCATATATTTATCATCATGGACTGATCAGGATAAATTCACCATCAATTAGGGTAAATAACAATAAACACAAGTAATTCAACGTAAGAGAATCACCATTTAATCAAGAACAAGCCATAATCACAAAGACCATGCAAGAGTTAAAACAAATTTTGGAAGGAAAATGGGTTCATCATGCAATTGGAGTGAAATCACGTTCAAATAACTGTATTAACTTCAATTTATCATGATTTAATCATTAAAAGTGTTTTGATAAAGAACCCATGTCTAGATTGGAAGATTGTAAACTTGATCATAAGATTTCCTTGCAAAACATTGAGAAGAACTCTCCAAGCAAAAGGTTATTTCAAGATGAAGGATTTCCATGACTTAAATTAGTTGAAAACCATTTGAACATTATGATTAATCCATGATAAACCCATCTTGAATTTGTTTTTGAACTTCACCAATATTGGTGGTTTCTAGAGAGAGTATTTTGGGAGGTAAATCCTTAAAACATGTTGGTTAATTTTTAGAATGAGTTTATCACGTTTTTTATGACTTATATACACCCAAAATCACTTAAAGAACCCCTTATTAATCAGGTTAATATATGGGTGAATTTTCCATTCACCCCTTTAATTGGCAGCAGACCTGCGCCGGAGACAGTCGCGCGACGGATGGGTCCTGACGAGGCGTCATAGCCACGACGGGCCGTCACAGGCCTCCCTCATTGGCTACAGTGGCTGCCCATGTTTCATACCTTTACCTTTGGCTAAGTACCACACCACGGTACCCCTTTACAGGGCGTCACAACCATGAAACGCCGTTGACTGCTCTGTCACCAGGGTCTGCCTGGAAGAGCTTGCACACTGATTTTTGGTCCTTCTTTTAGGGCCTCTTGTGGGGATCTTTAGAAGTCGTACCAAATATTTTGAACGCGATTACGAACATTAACATGTTATAGAACTTGCACATAAATTTCATCCAAAAAAAACCTATAAGACGACCAAAAAGCCTTGGCCCCAACATGAGATGCGATGAACGTCTTAGGGGCTATCTTTAGAACGCTTTGGACGTTCTTGGATGTTTGACCTCCAAACATCACAAAACTTCATATAGACAACATTAAACATAATTTTAATCCATTTTAATACTTATTAAGCACATTTCATACATATTTAGTCATGCATCCATATATGAGGCCCATAACAGACTAGTGATCGAACTTCTTCGACGTCCAGGACGTTCGACATCCAAATAACTTCAAACATTGTACACTGCCTATAAACTATATAATAAGACATTTTAGGACCTTATAACTTTAGGAAGAACAAGTTAGGATCTAGACACCTTATCCCATTTTTGGGGTCTTACAATCAACCTTATGAGTGCGGGCAATAAGATTAAAGGTAGGTTTGAGCCCGAAGATTGACGTCACAGGTATTTGGGCACCGAATGGTGAATGGGGGGAAATTATGCACCCTTTAAAAAAGTTGAGGGAATTTTAGGCCCCTCTTCGTGAATATTATATCATTTTACTTAAATGAATGTGTATTGACTTTTTCACTTAACTCAATGAATTCCTAATTGAAGATCTAGTTTAATAATAATATTTAAGTTATATAAAAGAGTGATTAATAAAGAAATCATTAAGCTAAAAACTTGAATTACATACTCATAAAAAAATACTTTTATACACCTTATGACTAACTTATTTCTTAAACAATAAAAAATAAAAATGCATATTAAAAAGGTTTGGCTGCAGTTTTTTATTTTTTGTACATTATTGAACATATAATATTTTGTTATAAATATATGGTATACATATTACTAGTTAATATTATTCCATATAGACATAAATCTTCAAGATATAAATTTCAAAAGGGAATGTTCCTTTATGGTGCAATAAATAAATAATATTGTAATCAAGTCTTTTCATCTACTCTTATTAGAATTCTTATAGACAAACCTATAAAGATAAAAACTGAAGTAATTTTGTGACTAATACATTATAATGTTATGACCGAGTCTTTTTATCTACTCTTATTAAAATATTACTTAATTTATCAGATGTTTTAGAAAATTGCTCTACCTTTTTGTTCTGCTAATTTCATTTGATTACCACAATATATTTGTATTAATTCATATCAAGTACTGCCAATTTACAAAGAATGTAGCATGATTTTTAGGATTACAGTTTAGAAGGAAGAAAAAATTTTCACAAAAATCTTCCTTTGGAAGGTATAGCCCCATTTTCTAAAAAATAAGATTTTGATGTGGATAATTGATGTTGTTATTTCTATTGGCACCACATCAGTTAGTTAGGTTACCTTTTCATATTTCTCATATTTTAATAATACTTGTATATTGTCACGACGTGAGCCTACATTTGATGTGGCCAACACTCGAGAATCATTGTTGGTCCCAAAGCGAAAACTCTTCCTTATCGACTATAAGCGCATGACTAAATCAAGCATACATAGCTTAAAAAATGAATAAATATTCATGAAAGTTCAAACACAAAGCTTTAACTCAGATCAAAAACTCAGAATAAAAGTAAATTATTCAACTAGCCATAACATAGGAAATTTAAGTGTTTAAAACATTTCACTAAACAAATAAACAAACTTTTGAAACTCTACCGTCTATCTACTGACAAATATGGAAGTCGGGACAAGACTTACGACATACTAACAACTAATATAACTGAAAGGTAAATGAAATCATCCTAAAGCAAGGAGAGTCACCATAGCTGACCCAAATTCCATGTGATATCAACAAAGATCCTGTTAATGGTTCTAAATACTAGGATTTGCATCATTAAAAGATGGAGGATAAATGGCTCACTACGTGGAATGTAGGAACACGTAAGGGAAATCCTAATGAATAACATAAGCTAGAACTTGATTAAAAGGTATCATACTTACCTCTTCTATACTAACTCAACTAAACTCAAGAATAAGATAGTCAACTCAAATATAAAATACTCAACTCAAAGATTTAAGGCTCAACTCAATAATAAAATATTCAACTCAGTATAAAGCAACAATAAGATATGTAAAATATTTAAAGCTTTTAAAAAATAGTCGAAAGCAATTCAGTGTATTTAAGAATACCGTATAATCAGTTTGTATACAAGGATACAATAAAACCTTTGTTTGTAAATGAAAATTCAAATATATTTGATCTATATAAAAATACAAATATTGTTGTAGGAGTTTCTCTAATCGAAAATCATCACTTAAAAGCTATCGTTATGATACAACGTTTTGCCTCACACTGCAACGATCGTCCTATACCTTTTAATGAATATAGAACCGTAACTACTAAGTGGATCATCTATTCTATTATTAAAATCACTATGGAATCATCTAAAGAGTTTGACCCTTTTCTATGCGTGATGGCTACATGATTTATGGGGGTTGTCCCCATATCGGTGTTCAATACTGCTCCCAGAATATCATACCAGCTCTAATGTTTAAATAAATAATTCTTTCTATGAATTTAAATAATTTCTCAAAACTTAACTCAAAGACTATTTTGGAAATCAAAGTTTCCTCTCTTTCTTATTCATGAAAACGCATACCTTTACCCGTAAACTATCTCAAAGGCTCTTTGGAAATCTCACTTCCCTTTCACATTTAAATGTGATATCTTTGGGAATACTTAGTTACCATATATTGTTTTGAAGAAATTGAACTTCACTTTTACTCTTACTCAACTCAATGCTCAAGTCTTAAGACAAAGCTAAAATATTTGTAAAAGACTTCTGAAAATATGGTTCATGCTGAAATATCGACTTGAATGAGTCAATGCAAGGTTTTCAATGACCACAAATGAAAATCAATACTTTGAACTTAAGAACTTCAATGATAGAACTCATGTTAAGAATGCATAACTCAGAGAGTTCATGTAGAAGTACGAGCTTGAACTACTGAACTCAAGGACTTTATGATTTTTCTCATCTCATGATTGCTCAACTTCTAGGATTTTCATATGGTATTATGGGCATGAAAAGTTCAACTAAAGGACTTCATGGGTAATATGTAATATTTTAATGATTATAAATATAATCTATAAGGGGATTAAAAACTCAATACTCAAGACTTAGAACTTCAAGATAATACTCCTCTCAACATACTAAATTTACAGAATTGATGCAGAAGTTATGGGCATGAACAACTCGACTCAAGGTTCAAGATATGACTAAGGAAATAATGTATACGAATATTCTAATTCCCATAATTATTTACTCAAAACATCACTCAAAGCGATGACAGATCTCAAAGGATTCACAATTGAAGTCAAAGGCTTCCTTGAACTCTACTCTTAACTCTGTTTTGAATGTAAATAATGAATTCAATAGTTATGATTCATGATATCAAAAATATCATGACGATAAAGTGGATGCATGTATACATTTTTCTCACTATCATACTTACTTTTTGGAGTCTTGAAACCAATTCTCCTCCAAAGGACTCAAAGAGAACTTAACTCTTAACTTTACCTTGAATTTAAATTATGAATTAAAAGGACTTCTAGGAGTTTAGAAGATATTACAATCAAATGGAATGAAGATACATTTTGAATGAGCTCAAACTGAACAAACAATGGAAACGGAGTGGCTGCAGGTTACACTAGCTTATTCCGGGCATTGGCCGCCAGCCCTTAACATCAGAGGCAGCATATGAGCGCACTATAGGGGCTTCCCTCATCCCCTTGGTCATATCTGAGGATCACCATACATCCTTTTCCAAAATGATCGAAAGAACTCTCAAGACTTAACTCATAAATTTTCCTTGAATTTGAGTTATGAATTCAATGTATTTCTAGGTGCTTGGAAGTAGTTTGGAGTGATCAGAATTGAAGTGAATGAAGATACACTTTAAATGGGATGAAACATAATAACCAAGAGAAATAAGAGTTGGGGCAGGAGACCCTGGCGCATTCTAGGAACTAGCCACAAGCCTAACATCAGAGACTCCATATAGGCGCACTACAGGGGCTCCGTAGCCCCTTGGGCACATCTATGAAGCACCTCGCCCGCCTCTCCTAAAGACAATTCAATGATTTTTTGCCTCTTGTTTTCTGATCCTAAATCGCTCTTAATAGATTTCTTTTCTAAACGTTTCCTTAGATTTAATTACCCAAACTAATCACACACTAATCTTCTCAAGACAACACTCAAATAATTACTTTCATCTTAAGAAATCATCAAAACCTTAACAAAACAAGATTTAGAATGAACTGTAAGAACATGTTGACAATAACAAGTTCGGTGTGTGGTTCGACAAGCCCAACACTATGAAAGCTTACATACCTTTTGGGGATTTAACCCTTGGCGAAAATCCACAACAACACGCAAGAATCTCGATGAACGTTTGATCCTCTCCTCTTTTCTCTTCTTTGCTCTTCTTGAACTCTCAACTAAAATCCTATATGTATATTAGGATTATAAAATTGAACCCAACAACATTATTTCCCTCAAATATTACTAAAAATGAATTAAATTTTATTGGATAGGAAAAAGATCTTCTCCTCACTATTTTTTGGCTAACTTTCTAATTGGACAACTTAACTTCAAAAGGTCATACCTCACTTATCAGAACACAAAACATAGAAAACTTGGTGGCATTGAAAATATAATTCAAATATATTAACTAATGTATCTTGTAGAAAACCTTAATCATCATGTTCTAGGAATTATAGACGTTTGAAGTGGTCCCAAAACTCATTGCTATCTTACTCTCAAGCACTTGACTTGATTCTTCATCTTTCATTTCCCCCTTATGTTTAAATCTGAGACTTGAAAGATAGGGACCTATTCCAACATCACTACCTGTACTACAACCTCTATTACACTAACATTCGGTAGATTCTTATCTCATAACTATCAAACCCTCAAAATACAGGTACTAAGGTTTATTTATAAGGTTTTATCTTAACCTCTTAATGCTTTTGTGACTCTTGTTACTTAACCACACTTCACTGCCTTTATATACAGGTTAGGGTCTCTCACTTGTACTACTCATATTTATTGAACTCAGCATCTAAATCCACACCTACTCTATGTCAAGTCTACTAGATCAAATCACAGAAAAAACATCATAACTTTCATATTTTCATTATTTTGATAATGATACTCATCTCCAATTCAAGCTTAATGCATTTACTAAACCCGGATATAACTGTGATTGCTCACCTACTATACTATACCTTATTACTTGGTCAATTCTTTAAGTTATGAACATCATGACCCTCTCAAACAAATCATAATCCTAGCTTAGATCAATCGCTTTATAAATACTATGTTCTCTTAGTCACACATGAATTTAGTCTCCTCTAATATGATGGCACATCAACATCAACTCTATTCTTGTCAAAGTTATGTACTTTATCTCATCTTGACTAGGAACTCTTACTCTACCCATAAGGGAAAACTTCTCCTCAATAACTTACTTGGCGCATGACTATAATTACGTAGCTTCTCGTAACACTATCTCCCATATTTGATTACTAAGTCTCTTCATAATATTCTCTTAACTTAAGGGGAACTCTTGACTACTATTGTTCATAATCTCATAGATCATGCTATCTTTTTGGATGAAAATGTTACCCAAACTCTAAATATAACTCCTCAGAAGGATCTAAGTAGAAAAAATGCTTAAGGAAAAAATTACAACACGCTTCAAGCTCAATCACACAATTTATATGAATATGGGTGAATTACTCTGAAACTGAACACTTAACTTACTCTTTGGCTTCGCTCAAGCCCTTCTGGATTCTCATGACTTTTTCAAGACTTTTGCTAAAAACAATTCATCGATAAGGATCTTTACACTTTACTTTTGACGACCTCTAGTATGATGGGTAGTTGATAACTCTGAGAACCTACAAGTAAGAATAAAATCTCTATGACATAGCTCTATTGCACTATTAAGGGTATGAAAGAATTAAAACTTTTCAAAAATGTATGTAGTCCCTCAATTATAGAAGAAAGTCTTCACAACCATAAATAAAATCCTACCGACACAGCTTTATAGACACCTTAAGACACTTGAATTCTGTGCTCTAATACCAAATTTTTCATGACATGAGTCTACAACCTATTATGTGGTCAGCACTTGAGATCCATTGTTGGTCACCTAGCGAACCTTCATCCTTGAAAACAAGTGAAAGACTAACTCAAGCTTAAAAACTGAATAAAAATCCATGAAAACTCAAACACAAAACTTTAACTATGAGAAACTCATAATAAAAATAAATTATTCAACTAACATAAATAAAGAACTTAAAACTTTAAAATATTTAATAAAATAAATGAACAAACTTCTTAAAGTCTACCATCTATCTATGAAGTCTCTAACTGACAAAGATGGAAGTTCGGACAAGACCCACGACATCCTAACAAATAATATATCTTAAAGGTAAATGAAATCCTTTTGAAGCAATGAGGCCCACCATAGTTAACTCGAACTCCATGTGATATCAACGAAGCTCCAGTTGATGATCCTCAATACATCGATCTACATCATGAAAAGATGCGACCCAAATGGCTTAGTACGTGGAATGTGCGAGCATGTATGAAGAATTCTAATGCACAACATAAGCTTGAACTTGATAAAAAAGAAAAATATTTACCTCTTCGCAACACATTCAACTCAACTCAACTCATGAATAAGATACTCAACTCAAAGATAAAATATTAAGCTCAACAAAATAAGGCTCAACTCAATAATAAGATATTCAACTTAGTATTACGCAATAATAAGAGATGCATTTTATTGAAAGCTTTTAAAAAATAGTAGAAAGCAACTCAGTGTATTTAAGAATACATTATACCCATTTTTTATAAAAGGATACATTATAAACTTTGTTTGTATATGAAGATACAAATAGTTCTTATGTATATAAAAATACAAAATACTGTTGTGGGAGTTTCATTAATCAAAAACCATTACTTATGAGTATCGTGATGATACAACGTTTTGCCTCATGCTGCGAAGGTCATCATATACCTTGCCATAAGTATAGAACCTGAACAACTAACTGGATCCACTAGTCAATGCTAAAAATAACTAAGGAATCATCTAGAAAGTATGAGTCCCTTCTACACATGGTGGCTATATGGTTTATGGAGGGTATGAGTTGTCTAAGCTCTCCTCCATATCGGTGCTCAATACTACTCCTAAAATATGATACCAGCTCTTATGTTTAAAAAATATACTTCATTACTATATTTGAGATAATTTCTCAAAACATTGATCAAAAGCTTTCTTGGAAATCAAAGTACAATCTCTTTCTTATTCATTAAAACGCTTACTCTTCAACTGAAAACTAGCTCAAAGACACTTTGGAAATCTCCATTCCCTTTCTTATTTAATTATTAAAATATTTACTCTTTGGGAATACTTAGTTCGCATATTATATTTTGAAGAAACAGAACTTCACTTTTCCTCTTACTTAACTCTTAAAACAAAGTTAAAGCTCTCATAAAAGAATTCTTTAAATATGGTTCATGCCTAATTATGGACGTGAACGACTCAATGCAATATTTTCAATAAGTATACATAAAATTGAATACTTGAAACTCAACAAATTCAATGATACTACTCATTTCCAAAATGTTCCACTCAAAGGGTTACTGCAGAAATATGAGCATGAACTACTCTACTCAAGGAATCAGTGATACTTCTCATCTCAAGATTTTTCGACTTATCATGCAGAATTATGGGCATGCACAATTCAACTTAAGAACTCCATCGGTAACATGTAATATCCCGTGAGTAGAAGTATTTTCTCAAAGAGGATTTGGAAATCAATATTCAAGACTTAAAACTTGGAAATACTACTCTCAATGATACTCAATTTATGGAATTCATCCAGAAGTTATGGGAATGAAAAACTCGACTAACGGTTAAAAATATCAATAAGGAACTCATGTATACGACTCTTCTAATTCTCATACTTACTTACTTAAAACTTAACTCAAAGCGATGATGGATCTCAAAGGATTTACAATTAAACTCGAAGGCTTCCTTGAACTCTAATCTTAACTCTCTCTTTAATGTAAATTATGAAATCAAGAGTTATTGGTAATGTTATGATAAAGTGGAATCATGGATACATTCTCCTCACTCTTTTACTCACTTTCTCGAGTCTTGAAACGAATTATTATAAAATTGTACAAGACTCCTCAATAGAGACTTCCACAAAATGATCGTAAGAACTCAACACTTAACTTTTGACTTTACCCTAATTTTAATTACCAATTAAAGGTTATGACAATGTTAGAAATGATTTCTAGGTGTTTGGAAGTAGTTTATAGTGATTAGAATCAAAGCGAGTGAAGATACACTTTAAATGGGCTCAAACTTGACAAGATGGAAAAGGAGGGGGGACAGGCGACCCTAGCGCATTCCATGTGTGGTACTTCAGCCCCTAAAATTAGAGGCTTCATATGGGCGCACTCAAGGGGCATCGCCCTAGCCCCTTGGGCGCTTCGCGCTAGCCTCTTCACAGTCCATGTTCGATGAATTTTTCCTCTCATTTTTTGATCATAAATCACTCTTAATAGATTTCTTTTATAAAGTTTTCCTTACCTTAAACTATCCAACTTATATACAGACTAATCGACTCAAAACAATCACATTCATATCAAGAAATAATCAAAACCCCAACCAAACAAGATTTAGAATGAGATTCAAGAACATTTCTCTAAGACATAAATCCTGCAATTCTTTAGAGGAGTGAAATCACACTGAAAATAACATGTTTGACGTGCGGGAGAACAAACTCATTACTATGGAAGCTCACATACCTATTAGGGATCAACCTATGGTGAAAATCTGCAACAACACACAAGAATCTCGACGAATGGTTAATCCTCTCCTCCTTTCTCCTTTTTTCTCTTCTTTTCTCTTCTTGAACAGTGAACTAAAAACTTAACCTTACATTAGATTTATAAAACTTAACCTTATAGGATTATATCCCTAAAATATTACTAAAAATGAATCAAATCTGATTGGGTAAGAAAAAGATCAAAATACCCCACACTATTTTTGGCTAACTTTCCTTAACTGGACATCCTAAATTTAAAAGGTCATATCTCACTCATCCGAACTTAAAACTTAGCAAACTTGGTCGCTTTGGAAAAATAATTCAAAGATATTTCCTAAGGTACCTTGTAACAAACCTAAATCATCATGTTCTAGGAGATATTGACGCTTAAAGTTGACTCAAAACTCATAGTTAGCTTAATCTCCAAATTTTATATTTTTTTATTTCCAATTTAGTTATTATAGAACTCAAGGTGCTACATCTATGATCTGACCTTAATTCTAAAGAAAATTTAAATTCCTTGCCTACGAAAGATGTTTCAAGTGTTAACTCAAAAAATTCAGGGGTGTTACATATGTAGTATTGTTTCATTTAAAATTCTATTTACTTTATATTTTACTTTATATGAGCATGGGTTTATATTGTTACAAAAATATATTTTTGAAGTTATTATAATTTTTGTTGCCTCTTATTATGGATATTCATTTATCATTATAGTCTTATTTTATTTTTTGTTTTCTTATTAGCTATCTAAATGGATTAAAACTATAATGCTTTTCGGTGTGAATATTAGGTAGGCGAACTTCATCTCAATTTAGCATGTTCAAGATTAAAATCTAAATATTAGTAATCTAGTAATGGAAGTTTCTTGTAATCAAAATCCTAGCATAGTTTTTGATGAATCTAAAGTGAAAAGACAACAATAATTATTTACTTAAAGAATAAGCTCATAAATATACTTTCTATCTTCTTATGAATTAATATTAAAATTTAAGCAAAGAAATATGTATATATTTATGTACACAAATTTAGATAAATTTTATTATTTTACCATTTAGTATATGTAGTATTGTTGCTATTATATGAAGTTTCTAACTACATAAATCATCCATAGAAGAAAGTTCCTAGAGTTATTAGAGCTTGCAAGTGTATGAATGATATATATTGGTGTTATTTGTATCTCTTCTCCTATTTTTAGCTTTTATCGTTATCCTGTTTAACTTTTGTGCTTTTCATTTGTTTATTATACATTAATTTCATATTGGTTTTTGCTTTATTATATATCAAAAAAATCTCAAAAGTGAAGCATCCTTAACCATTTATAAAATAAATGTTCATAATTCTTAAGAAATTAAATTATGTGATTACACTTCCTATAAATTATATGCTCATAGTTTGTATTTTGAAGAGAGTTAATTATTAAAGTTTATTTGGATGGAAAGTGTAGTAGCATATAATATAATGGTATTGTGTTTCATTCTTTCGTATATATTTTTCATTGAGGTATCAACTATATATATTTTTAAATTTTTATATGATACAATTTATGTAGTTGATCATTTTTAATTATTACATACTAATAATAGAAATGTTAATACATAATAATTCACAAAAAGAAGATTTATATATTAAGATTTTTATAAGGCCTCTAATTATAAGATAACTTTATGAAATATCAAATGATATCACGACATTACAATTAATATAATTTACGAGTTGTGATCATTAAAAAATGAATGTAACGGGAAAAAAATCAAATATCAAATAATATAATGAACACGAGTATATTAATATAGTTTAGAAGTTATTGGATCATCAAAAGTTATGACAGTAAGGAAATGAAATGAAATTAAAAGTTTCTATTAAAGAATATGAATAAATGAAGTATTAGTAATTGACAATTTCATTTTTGTACAATAATAAGAAATATATATAAAAACCAATATATATATATATATATATATATATATATATATATATATATATATATATATATATATATAAGTTGTAATGACCTTTCTGGTCATTTTGAGTACTAAAACATTTTATTTCATAAAATATTTTTTGATAGATTTTAAATGGGTATTTTATACTATTTAAAACTATATTCATAAATTTAGTTGGATAGTTTTAGTGATTAGTTTAGTTTGTTATCAAAGAAAAACATTAAAATAAATAGTGGTTCACTTTCACGACTTTTATAATTTTAAAGTATTAAATTAGGGTAATAGTTGAACGGTAGAAAAGAAAAAATTAAAGAAAAGTGTCGCACGGTGGTATAGAAGTCTAGAAAGGACAGCCTCAGGTAATCCCTTTAACTTTAATTTATCTTAGCATAGAAATTATGAGTAGTTTGATTGAATTAGCGTTAGTGATTGCTCATCTCTAATTGTGGAAGATCATTAAAGATGGAAAGCTGCAATTTAAGAGGTCGTAGCGTATTTCTGGTCGGTCGATGGTGACAAACTTTTCTCATTGTCTATTATTAATTTACTCATTGTGAAGTACAAAAAAAAATATGTGGCAGACAATTGATTATTGAGTTTAAGGAGTGAATTGTAGGAGAAAATTTATATAGTTGAAATTGTTGTTATGTGCTAATGGACATATTGTTGTGATTAGTAACGTGTGAATGGAAAAGAAAAGAGTGTATGGAAAAGTGAGAGAAACAATTTGGAGGAATATTAAAAAATTATTTGTCAATGAAGCTTGAGGTATCACTATTTTTTTAACTGGATTAATCTTTTTTATCTTGGAAGAAATTAATTCATAACCTCGGGTGCAGTTAGGCGATTATATTTCTTATGGAGACACAATAATTTTTATGTACTCGTATTATTTTGTTTACTGTCTACATCATCTTATTTCTGATTCTTTTTTGACTAGCCTTATAAGTATAGCTTTATAACAAGCTTAAGAAATTTACTAAGTTTCTATATTTGATGTTTCTGGAGATTAAAACCTTTATGATTTTCTGGTCTAGTTGAATTTTTAAATTCATTCGATTAACGATTAAAAGAACATAAAATTTTTATCTTTAGAAACAGTCTGTGTAAAGATTTGTTCTTTACTATTAGTATTTCAAATACAAAAATTATCTACCATTTGTGACAGAAAAATATCTAATTCAAGTCAAGTAGATGCTAGAACAGTGACAAATGCAATAGTAAGTGCTGCAACAACATCGGTTCACACAATAGTTCAAATGTTGCCTTAGAGCCTTTAGAGAAACCTGCAAAGTTTTCTGGAGTCGACTTCAACAGATGGAAGCAGAAGATGTTCTTCTACCTCACTACGTAGAGTCTGCAAAGGTTCATTAATAAGAATGTTCCGGTTATGTCAGATGATACTGCGCCTGAAGAATGATTCTTGATAACCGAAGCATGGATACACTAAGATTTTTTGTGTAAAAATTATATTTTGAGTGGCGTGCAAGATGAACTATACAATGTGTACAAAAATGTCAATACCTCAAAAGAACATTAGGATGTCTTAGAAAAGAAGTACAAAACATAGGATGCCGGAATGAATAAGTTCATTGTGATAAGTTTCTGGACTATAAGATGATAGACAGTAAGACTGTCGTCACCTAGGTTCAAGAACTGCAGGTCATAATCCATAATCGACTTGCTAAATGTATAAATTTATTTAATGTCTATGTTAGATATATTATGTTTTTCCTTGGTACTCATGTAATTTTTAATGTAAGATTGATTGCGAATGATTCCTTTCAAGTGGTTGCTATTATTGAAAAGTTACCTATCTTGTGGAAGGACTTTAAAAAGTACTTGAAGCATAAACGCAAGGAGATGAATGTTGAAGATCTCATAGTATGGTTGAAAATCAAAAAGGATAATAAGGCTGCAGAAAAGAGGTCACGTGGTAACTCAGCAATATCTAAAGTAAATATTGTCGAAGAAGATACCACAAAATTATAGAAAAGAAGAAAAACATCCTGTCCAAAAAGCAATCCTCCTAAGAAGAAATTCAATGGAAGCTGCTTCAGTTATGGTAAACGTGGTCATAGGGCTACTTCATGTCACAGTCTTACGAAGGACAAGAAAAAGAACGATCAAGTAAACTTGGCTGAATCCAAAAGAGGAATGGACGATCTCAGCGCATTGCTTTCAACAGGTAACTTGGTTGGAAATCCAAGATAATGGTGGATAGATTTCGGTGCCTCATGCCATGTTTGTGACAACAAACTATTATTTTCATCATATACTCTTTCCCTTAAAGATGATAAGTTGTTTATGGCAAACTCCGTTGTTGCAAAGGTGGAAGTAAATGCAAGGTCCTATAAAAGATGACATCAGGCAAGGTGGTGACTTTGAATAAGGTCTCGTATGTTCCAGAATTGAGAAAGAATTAATTTACAATTCCAGTTCTTACTAAGAA
This sequence comes from Solanum lycopersicum, assembly GCF_036512215.1. NCBI lineage: Eukaryota > Viridiplantae > Streptophyta > Magnoliopsida > Solanales > Solanaceae > Solanum > Solanum lycopersicum. Next base: position 20,337,623 of record NC_090803.1, on the reverse strand, counting down.
TGGATTCAAATGCGTATTTATTTCTGATAAAGTAGTAATAAGTAAGAATGATATCTATGTAGGAAAAGGCTACCTCAATGATGGCCTTTTAATGCTTATTGTAATTGAAGTTGATATGATTAAAATCTGTGCTTCTTATTAATTGCTTGCATCTTAATTTTTATGGTATGAACATTTGGGACACGTTAATAACAAAATATTATGAAAACTAATTAACTTAAAGATTTTGCCAAAATTTGAGTGTAGTAAATCAAAATGTCAAATTCGCATTGGATCTAAGTATACTAACATCCTTATAAATCTGTTGAAAGGAATTAAAATACGTTAGAATTTATTCACACAGATATTTGTGATATGAAGTCAAAACCATCACGTGGTGGGAAAAAGTATTTCATAACTTTTATTGAAGATTGAACTAGATATCGTTATGTCTATTTGCTAAATGGTAAGGATGAAGAAATAGATGCAGTTAAGCAATATTAAACTAAAGTTGAAAATCAATTGGATAAAAAGATCAAAATGATCAGAAGTGATAGAGGCAGAGAATATGAATCTCCATTTGGACAAATATGTTTAGAAAATGGAATTATCCATTAAATTACTGCTCCATACACTGCTCAATCTAATGGGATCGCAGAAAGAAAAAACCAAACTTTAAAGGAAATGATGAATGCATTACTTATAAGTTCAGGTTTACTAAATAGAATACTCAGTAAAATGCCTCACTCAATGACACATTTTATTCCATATGAGAAATAGAATGCTAGAAAACCCAACTTGAAATATTTTAAAGTGTTACGGTGTCTTGCCAAAGTCCAGGTTCCTATATCTAGGAGGGTAAAAGTAGGGCCTAAGACAGGGGATTGTGTATTCATTGCATATGCCAAAAATTATTAGGCATGTCAATTTTTGGGTCATAAGTACGAATATCCGGATATTCATGACAATATAGTAATGGAATCAGATAGTGCTGAATTTTTTGAACATATGTATGCGTATAATACTAGACTTGAGTCATCTAGTGGGGGCTCTAAACAACCCCTAGAAGAACCAAAAGAGAATGAAACCAATGAAGAGAGTCCAAGGCGCAGTAAATTTCAAAGGACAGTTGATTCATTTTGATATAATTTTGTAACATTCCTTCTTGAAAGTGAGCATCAAACATTCAAGGAAACAATGTTTTCTAGTGACTCAAATTAATGGAAGGAGATTGTCAATAGTGAAATTGAATCAATCCTTAGCAATCATACTTGGGAGTTGGTTGATCGTCCTCAAGGAAACAAACCCTTGGGTTCAAAATAGATCTTTAAAAGGAAGATGAAAGATAATGGAACTATTAACAAATATAAAGCAAGATTTTTTGTTAAAGGCTTTAGACAAAAAGAAGTTCTTAATTATTTATACACATAATCTCTAGTGACTAGGATTACATAAATTCGTATTTAATTGCCCTAGCTGCATTATACGGTCTTGGAATCCATCAAATGGATGTGAAAACCGTCTTCCTAAATGGAGAGTTGGAAGAAGAAATTTACATTGAACAGCCTGAGAGTTTTGTAGTTCGTGGTAAAGAAACGAAAGTATGCAAACTTAATTACTAAAAATAAGCACCGAAGCAATGGCATGCAAAGTTTGATCAAACTATGTTGTCAAATGGATTTAAGATCCATAAATGCGATAAATGTGGTCACATTAAAGATACTCCAAATCAGGAAGTCATTGTGTATCTATATGTGGTTGGCAAGTTGAAAATGCGCAAGGACATTGCCTATATAAAAACCACTAATAGTATGCTCTCTAGTACGTTTGATATGAAATATCTTGGAGTTTTTGATGTGATATTGGGAATTAAAATTGTCAAAACTCCTAACGGTCTAGCATTCTCTCAAACTCATTATATTCAAAAGGTACATGCAAATTGAAATATTTTAATTTAAAAAGGGCAAAGACTCCAATTGATGTGAACCTTCATCTTGCAAAGAATAAAGGTTAAAGTCAGTCTAAATTGGACTCTGCTAGAGTGTTGGGGAAGTTTGATGTATGTCATAAATTGTACACGACCAGACATAGCTTGCGCTGTCAGTAAACTAAGTCGATATACATGTTATCCCAATAAAAATCATTGTTTGTAAATGAAGAGATTTTTGGGATACTTAGATGACTCTCAAAATAATATTTTGCATTACAAAAACAATTCAAGCAGTTCTTGAAGGATGTAGTGATGCAAATTGGATTACTAGGTCAACTGAAATAAAATCCACTGGTCGATATGTTTTTACTATTCGTGGAGGAGCAATATCTTGGAAATCATCCATACAAACATGTATAGTTCACTCTACAATAGAGTCTAAATTCATAGCCTAAGACAAGGCAAGTAAATAAGCTTAATGTCTCCAAAATTTCTTAGAAGATATACCATTTTTTCCAAGCCAATGGCCCTTATATGTATACATTTTGATAGTCAAATTGCAATAGGAAGGGTTGGAACCTTTATGTATAACGACAAGTCTCAAAACATAAGACGAAGACATCACTCTATGAGACAACTACTCTCTAATGGAATCATAACAATTGATTATGTGAAGTTAGGATAATATGTCGGATCCACTTACAATAGGCCTAACTAAAGAGGGAATTGAGAAGTCATCAACTAGAATGGGACTATAGCCGAGAAAAATTCATCGTAGAGGTAACTCTACCTAGAAGACTGCAGATCTCAAGATCTAGGTTTAAAGAGATAAACAAAGTCATTGATGACGGTTCAACATTGTCAAAAATTATTTATGGTTCATTCTCATGATGAGACAATGTTCAGTAGGTATATGGACTCTTTAATTGTTTCTAAGTTTCATACGGGGTATATCAAATGTTGTATCTACTGGATAATACATTTAGAAGTCACCTATATGAGTGTGTAGTGCAAGCCGCTTTAAGGAGAATCTGGTAAGGCAAGTTCTCTAAGCATTTACTATCTGAGATGTGTTCATGGCTTAAATGAACAAAACAATGAGAAAAAAGAATAGTTCAAGGGTTGATTGTGTGACTTATGTAGTGTAGGTATACACCAAATTTCGACAGTTAAAAGATATCAATTCTACCAATTGATTGAGTATATATGATATCTGTTCACTACGAAAAGTTTAAACGGAAAACTACTTATCTAGATGTGATTAAACCTTACTTACAAGACACACAAGTTTTTCATGCATATATTTTAGTAATAGTCATTACCCATTCATGTGAGGGATTATTTGGTTTAGCAAAGTGTGAATGGGAAAAGAAAAGAGATAATATGCAAAAGAGGGAACAAATTTGGAGGAAAAATGATATAGTCATTTGCAAAGTGCAAATGGAAGTCATTTCTTCCATATCGGCAAAAGAAAGGGAAATGTTGTCCTTATATAAGGAAATACTTCCTTTACTTCTTAAATAAGTAAGAAGAAGGTGCCCCTCGCGCCATCGTCGTCGCCTACTCGGCTTCGCATTTGGATTTTGATTCGGATTTGATATAATTGATTTAAAGAGAGATTGGGATGATCACCTACCTCTCATTGGGTTTTCTTACAATAACAACTACCATTCGAGTATCTAAATGGCTCCATATGAACCTCTTCATGGGAGAAGATGCAGATCTCCTATTGGATAGTTTGAAATTGGTAAAGCAGGGTTGATAGGACCAGATCTAGTTCATCAATCCATGGATAAGGTGAAGTGATTCAATAGATATTGAAAACGGAACACAATCGTCAAAAATCCTACATATTTTAGGAGAAAGTCTTTGATGTTTCAAGTGGATAATTGGGCATACTTTAAGGTTTCAACCATGGATGGTGTTATGAGGTTGGGTAAGAAGGGGAAACATAATCCCCGATATATTGGAAATTATGGAATGTTCAAGAGAATTAGCAATGTAGCTTATGAGTTTGATATGCTACAGGAGTTAGTAGTGGTTCATCTGGTATTTCATATCTCCATGTTGAATAAGTGTATGGGTGATCCTTCATTGATTATACCAACTGAAAATGTTGGGAATGAGGATATTTTATCCTATGAGGATATTTTAGTTCATATTTTAGATCACCAAATTCACAAATTGAGAACAAAGGAAGTTTCATCCGTCAAGGTTCTTTGGAGGAACCAATTTGTTGATGAAGCTATTTGGGAATCTGATGAGAATATCAAGAAGAGATATTCACATCTCTTTGAATCCAGAGAGAATGCATATCAAGGAACTACTTCTTTTCTTAGTACTTTATAAACTATGAGTAAGCATATTTTTATTGTCATTTAATTGTTGAGTGATGAACCTGTGGTTATTGTTCTTAGTTTAGTGAAACAAATCTCATTTGAGAACAAATATTCTCAACGGGAAGATATTCTAACATCTTTTAACTTGAAATAGGTAAGAATAAGCTAAGAAACTAAAAATAATCATTTTTTGAAAGAAAGGAATAATCTGTGTGCAATGTGGTGTTCATTATAATGAATAATGTTGGGTTAAATACCACTCTTTTAGCTAAGTAAACTCATGAAAGAGGTGACTAAAAATGAGTGAAGAATGATAAGAAAAGAATTTCCAGATTGCATACTCTCCCATAAATTCTTGGTTTTGAAAAAGGGAAATAAATTAGTGAGGTCCATGGGAATTGAACCCAAGACCTCACATGTTGAGATGGCTGAAAAATAAGTAAAAAACGTGAAAGAGCTAAGGGGAATCGAACCCCTTAGATACTGGTATCGTGAGGCAAAGAAAAAGGAAAATGGGGGCTGGGGGGGATTCGATCCTAGCTGCTATTTTCGCGAAGAAATAAGGGAAATGCAGTTGGGGGGAATCAAACTCGCAACCTATGGGGAGAAGGAGAAGAATTAAGTAAACAAGTAAATGGGAGGCGTGCGATTCGAGCCCACGACCTCCCAGTACGCGCGAAGGGAGATGAAATAATGAAAAAAAAGAAAAATGTGAGGCATGGGGATCGAACCCACGACCTTAGCGCTGAAGGGAGAGGCGAAATAACAAGGAAATAAAGTGAGGTTGTGGGGATTCGATCCCACAACCTCACTACCACTCTCCCATTTGAATAAAATAAAGATAGAGGGGCTGTGGGGGTTCGAAACAACCACCTCAAATTCTCCTCAACGAAATTTAAAAAAAACAAGGGGGGACTATGGGGTTTCGAACCCACAACCTCCCTTTTGTACTGAGTTTAACTCTAAAAATCAAAAGGTTTATGCGGGCTTGAACCCAACCATTCGGTTATCTAAGGGTGAAATTAAAATAGAAAATTAAACCTTCAATTTAAATGTTTATATTTAATTTAGAGTCTAATATTATGAAAATAAGAAATAAAATTAATGAAAAATATAAATGATATCCAAGTGATCCAAGATTTTGGTTCCCTTGCCCAAATTTCCGTAATGATGCATAAGTCATACGTGAGTAAAATATCTGAGAATAATTTCATCTACTTAGATCGAAAATTAAGATGTTGGCATATATATATATATATATATATAAGACATTAGTCCTGTACTACATAATCTTAGAAAAGTAATAATCACTTAGCAAACTACAAATGAAGCCTCGTGGTTTGTATGTATAGACACATAAGTCTAACATATGTTCAAAAATAAGTTGACCTAAGATGTATGTAATTAAAAGATGAATACTAGAAGGGTTAAGTATGAGTGTAAGATACATTAAGTGTCCAAGTGCATTGGCATAAGATAAGATAAACTATGAAATGATGAAATAAGCGTTCACGTAATAAGAGGTGAGTAACTATGAAAAGCAAAGGTGCTAATAATGAAGAATGTGGTGAAAAAATGACATGAGGATAATGAATATGATGAGAGAAATTTTAAGTGAGCGTAAATAAATGTTACCAATACATACTCACTAAGGAGAGTGTAAGATAATAAAGATACAAGTCTCTATAAATACTCCAATGATGGTATTGAGCTTAACGCACTTAATACTAATAATGAGATGAGAAATTATCTAATGAGCTAGACTGACCTCATATTAGAAGTAAACTTCCAAGACGTATGTGTTAAGGATAATGGAACTTTATAGTGAGCACCGATAGGCTATCTATGAGCAATGATGTATTCTTTTGGGAAGAGCGAAGGTTCACGTAACTCCCATGAGATTAGAAAATCTGGCTTGTTCGGTATGGGTCTCCATATATCTACGGGTCTCCATACATCTACTAATATTTGAACCTCTATTGTCAATATAGGGATCTAGCGGGGTTAAATTTCCCATGTACGCTAGCATGTTTATTGGGTCACTTTGGCCAGTGATTCCACCTCTTTTTGGTGTGGGGGAGACATTGAATTTCATGATGCTAACATGATCTATGTAAGTTAAAGTTAAAGTTCCCAATGAATGAATGAGGCAAGCCTCAAATGAAGCACATAACGAAATGAATGAGACCAAAAGTGTTAGGATAGGATAATCAAGATGTGAGCTAGACTCGGGTAATGACATTTGGTTATTCCTGATCATTTAACAACAAACTCGATGAAAGTCTTAAACTACATCCTAGGTATAGCTTGTGTTCACACTGGCTTATGAATGAAATTAAATGAACTACGTATGAATGAATGAAGCAGACTCTGTGTTTGCTAATGACGACTCCCTAGTGGAGGTCCCATATGTTGGGCCATCATTTTGGAAAGTCTTAATGTCAAGTCCCTGATTCCTAGGTCTCATGGCATATGAATGAATGATATGAAAAAAGCAAGGTGCTATATGTTATGTGGTATGATATTTTCTATATGAAGATGTTATATGTTTTGTGCAATACGATATTTATAATGATGCATGATAATCTCATGGAATGACCTTCCTAACCAGATTTCAGAAGTTCACTAAATTTTCTAATTTCAATTTGGCAAGTCTACTGACTTGACTTCAAAAAATCATGTCGTTAGGAAAGAGCTGTTTTTTCTCATGCATGTCCTTGGTGTATGCTTGTATATACCAATACTTAGTATGAGTGTGTACTAACCCTATACAACTATACTATTTTAGGTGCAGGCACAGGTGGTCGATTCAGCTGCAGGATCTTTGTTGCAGCTATCCAGACATCACCATTAATATGTAGTTTTGTAGGTCCTCATGCTTTCGAGGATGTTACTGTTTTATATTATAGCACAGTTTTTGACTTGAGCTACTAAATCATGTTTGACTAGAGTTTCTTTCATGTTTTGATTTAGACTTTGTATTGGGCCATTTTGGCAATTATACAAGTAAGACTTAATGAACTATTTGTTTCAGTTGTTTCTTTATTGAATATTAGATGGTTCATGATGAACGATTATTAATAGTTAAGAATGTTTAGCAAGCATGTTTAAAAAACAAAATGTTCAAATTTTCCGCTAAAATTAAGCTATGTAAAGCAAGTATGACATAAGTTGGCTTGTTTGCGACCTCTGAGAGGTTAATGATGCCAGTCTCATCTGGGGTCTAGATTCCAGTCGTGACAAAGTTTGTATCAGAGTAATAGGTTAAATTTTGAGAATAATGAGTTCACATCAACCACATTAGGTAGTTTCTTTTTCATGGTCGTTCTTTTCCTAATGTCTGAGTTCTTGGTGTTATGAGAGTGTCTAACATCAACCCCTTTTGCTTTTCATAAAATGAACCCTGGGAAGGCTATTGTTCAGAGGAGGAGGATGGCAGCTGCATGGGGCAATCGAGTTACACCCTAGGCCCTAGCTGAAGGAGTGGTCATGTCGGTTAACCCAGTTAGGTTGACCGATGCTGAGTGATGGAAACTTTGGCCCAGATGGAACATGCCATCACGATTTCGGCGTAGGCTATGGGTGCCTAAGTCAACCGGCAGGATGTTCATAGGAGAACCCATCGGTTTGCAACATGGCTGACAAACTGCAAGATTTAACGAGGATGAACCCTCCCATATTTACTGGGGCTAAGACATTGAAGGATTCTCAAGAGTTTGTAGATGAAGTGCATAAGATCCTGGTTGCTGTGGGGGCTACTGATATTGATAAGTCTGAGTTTTCTTCCTATTAGCTCAAGGATATTGCACAGACTTCGTGCAACATGTGGTAAGATAGTCGTGTCTTAGGTGGAGTTCCAGTCACATGGGAGCTGTTCAAGAAAGAATGTGGGAGGATAATGTTTAGTAGTTCATCAACCTTAAGAAAGCTCTATGACAGTCAATGAGTATTCCCTGAAGTTTGTTTAGCTATGAAGTTATGTTAGTTTCTCCTAGTATTTGATAGCTTGAACGAGGATAATACTGAGCTTTGTTGAAATCATCGAAGTATGCTACTTCTCGGTTTCTAATAGCAGGGATGAGATGAGAAGGTTCGTCACAGGAACCAATGGAGATCTGGAGGAGGAGTGTAGATCTACTACGCTCCCTGATGACATGGACCTTTCCAAGTTGACGTAACATGTCCAGCAGGTAAAGAAAAGCCGCAGAAAGAGAGGTATTCATGATGTTAGGAGGCCTAGGCCTCAAAATCAAGGAGGTTCCAGTCATGGAAGCCACATAAATTTTGGCGTCCATGAGCAGCCAAGGTTCAAAAAGGGGCAAGAAAGTTCTGTGAATTTAATTCATCAGAGGGGTGCTACACCTAAAGGAGGCAGACCTAATCCCAAGAAGGGAAATGGAGGTGAGGTGCAGCGTCCTAAGAAGAATTGTGCTAAGAGTGGCCGAACTCAGACTTGAGAGTGCAGACAAGACAAAAATGTCTGCTTTAGTTGTAGTAAGAGTGGACATATGGTCAGAGATTATCCACATAATAGAGGTCAGGTCGGAGGTAATACTCAGCCTAGGACTAACCCACAGGGTGCATCAACAGCCAAGCCTCCCAAGAGGAACAAATTCTATGCCATGAAGGGCATGGAGAGGCAGGAGAAGTCCACTTATGTGGTAACAAGTATGCTGCAAGTATGCTCAACTTCTGTTTATGCTTTACTTGATCCAAGGTCTACGCTTTCCTTTGTAACTTATCTGTTTTCCCTTACTTTTCAAATATTACCTGAAGTTCTGCATGATCCTATAGTGGTTAGTACGCCTTTAGAAGAAAGTGTAAGAATAGATACGGTATACAAGGATTGCCCAATAGTTGTAAGTGGTAAGACTATGTGTGCAAACTTGATTGAGTTACCCATGCATGATTTTGATGTTATTCTTGGCATGGACTGGCTTCATAATTTTTATGCTTGGTTGGACTGTCGTAGTAGAGTGGTGAGATTTTTCTTCCCCGATGAAGAACATTTAGTCTGGGAGGGGCACAATTTGAGTTGTCCGAATCCCTTTATTTCAAATCTTAAGGCTAATAAAATTATGTCCAAGGGGTTATTATATAATCTTGTGAGTGTTAATGATTTATATTATGACATTCCTTTCATGGACTCAGTGTCTGTAGTGATTGAGTTTCTAGATGTGTTTCTTGAAGATTTGCCTGGAGTGCCTCCCCTTCGAGACATTGACTTTGGTATAGACTTAGAACCCGATACTAAACCAATCCCTATTCCCCCTCATCGAATGGATCTAGTAGAACTCAATGATTTGAAGTTGCAGTTAAAAAATCTCACTGATAAGGGTTTCATTCAGCCGAGCATATTCCATTGGGGCACTCCAGTGTTGTTTGTAAAGAATAAAGATGGGACCCTTAGAATTTATATCAATTATCGACATCTCAACAAAGTCACTATAAAGAATAAGTATCCACTCCCTAGAATAGATGATTGGTTCGATCAACTTCTACGGTATAGTTTCTTCTCTAAGATTGATCTTCATTCAGGGTACCATTAGCTTAGGGTTAGGGATGGAAATATCCCAAAGACAACCTTTATTTCTCGCTATGGTAACTATGAATTTCTAGTCATGTCATTTGGTCTGACAAATGCACTTGCGACATTTATGGATCTCATAAACAGGGTCTTCCATGAATACCTTGACTCTTTCGTCATAGTATTCATTTCTGACATTCTCATCTACTCTAAGACCAAGGAAGTGCATGAACGAAATTTGAGACTAACCTTGCAGGTACTTAGGAAGCACCAATTATATGCCAAATTCAGCAAGTGGGAATTCTGGCTGAGATTAGTGACCTTCCTGAGCCATGTTGTCTCCGATCAAGGTGTAGAGGTGGACCCCATGAAGATTGAAGATGTTAAGAACTGGCTAAAGCTTCTTACTCCCACTGACATCCGTAGCTTTCAGGGATTTGTTGGTTACTACCGTAGGTTTGTGGAGGCATTTTCTTCCATTTCTGCCCCACATAAAACTTTGATGAAGAAGAAAGCCAAGTTTAAATGGACGGAGACTTGTGAGAAGAGTTTCTAGGATCTGAAGGACAGAATCACTTCAGCCCTGGTGCTTAATCTACGTAATAATGTTGAGAATTACATGATTTATTGTGATTCATCTAGGGTTTGTTTGTGTTGTGTTCTTATGCAGGCTTGTATGGTGATAGCCTATGCTTCTAGACAGCTCAAGGTTCGTGAAAAGAATTATCCCACTCATGACTTGGAGTTGGCAGCTATGGCGATTCCATTGAAATTGTGGAGGCATTATATATATGGAGTGCATGTGGATGTGTTCACGGATCATAATAGTCTATAGTACGTGTTAACAGTGAGGGAGTTGAAACTACGTTAGCGCAGGTAGTTGAGCTGTTGAAGGATTATGACATGAATGTGCAATACCATCCAGGTAAAGCTAATGTTGTGGTTGATTCTTTAAGTAGGATGATCTTGGGTAGTACAACCCACATTGAGGACGAGAAGAAGGAGTTGGCAAAAGAGGTACATAGATTGGGGGTGTTTCAGTTCACCATAGTTCTGAATCATCCCTTATAGTGGAATTCAGGAAGGATGAGCATTTTGATCCTGTGTTGATGGAGCTAAAGGACTTAGTGTTGATAAAAATGAATAAGTATTTCGCCTTGGAAGATGATGGCATACTTACATACTTGGACAGACTGTTGTCACACCCCTTTTTCGCGCGGCGGCGTAAGGGTTTTTCCAATTTAAGTGATGAAATTAATTAGGGGATTCTTTTAGCTTTTTCAGAGTCGCCACTTGGAATTGAGTTACGGTGTTCCAAGTCACCGTTTATTTAATCCCTAATCAAAAAGAAAATGACTCTTTGCTTGATCTGCGAATCAGTTCGGGTAAGGAATTTTATTGACCAAGGGAAAGGTGTTAGGCATCCCTCGAGTCATGTGGTTCTAGCACGGTCACTTTATGGACTTTTATAACTTAAACTAATTTTTGAATATTATATTATTAAGACAACTGTATTTACCCTCATTCTTTGATTTATATTAACATATTTAAAACTGCACTATTTTATAAACATGTGAAGTTTTTACACACTTTCATTAATTGTTTATTTATTTTTCATGCTTTCAACATTTGCCTGCTTCTTAATTTCTCTCTTTTATTTCTTTTTATACTAATCTTTCACGTTTTTTTAACTTTCCTTTTGTGTTATTTGTTTACATTGATTTTCTTCTTTTTCTTTTCTTACTCTTTTTAATATTTTTTTAAAGATAATAATAAATTATTTTATATATTTTTAACACTCTACCTTTTGTATTTTTTCATTTTTAAAGTATTTATTTTTTCTTTTTACTTTTTTCGTGTACTTTTTTCACATTCTTTTTATTATTATATATATATTTTATTTTTTATTATTCTTTTTCTAATTTGAACATTCCTTCTTCACTACTTTCTTTTCATTTCATATTTTTTCCATATTTTTCTTTTTGGTCATCAATATATATATATGTAGGTAGGTAATGTTTACATTGTTTTTGTTTTATTTTTCATTTCTTATTATTTGAAAGAAAAATAGTAAGCATATTATAACAATTCAATAATTATTTTTTCAATATAATATTCAATAATCTTCTTTAGATGATTATTAACATTAGCATTAAATAATTTGCAAATCAACTCTATCTCACAAATTTTCTCATTCAATATTATCCTAAACTATTTTTCTAATCTAGTATATTTAGGCACAAACAAAGAGATTAGGTTTTAAACAATTAAATTTATATTCATAATAAAGTATGCATAGTAAATATTATAAGGGGAAATAAATAAACAAATAAATAAATATGAGGCGTGTTGTCGGAATTAACTTTACAGATTATATGAAACATACAATCATTTAAATAATTTTTCTCATGCTTCGATTTAACAAATATATAAAAATAAGTTTTTTTTAAAGAAAAAAAAAGTAAAATATTATTAATTACTATGATTAAATAGGAGCAAGAAAGATTTCACCAGATACTAGCCATAAAGATTAAAACATGATACTATACATAATTAGTTCTAATTTTAACAATATGCACATATTTACCGTATTTCAATATTATAATGAAAAGGTTGAACCAACCTAGAACTTGATTAAATTCATAACATGAGAAATAAATACAACATAATCATGAATGTAATATTATAAATGAATTTTGAATAATACCTTTTGCGAAAATCAAATTCAAGGAAATGATATAATCCTAACAAGAATCCACGAACTTGAAACCGCAAAACTGAACCTCAAAACTCAACCTTTGTTTGTGATTTTCAAAAAAAAGTAAGAAGATGAGAATAATATATTTTTTACGTATGTGTTGCATTCTTTTTCTTGTTTTTTTCCTCCCTTTAGTTCTTTTTCTTGCCTCTCTGATGATGTCCCTTTTTTTTAAGTTTGGAAAGAAAAAGAATATAGTAGTATTAGTGTGTGTGTCGTGTGTTTGAGTGGGGGAAGTGGGGAATGGGGAGTGAATAAGTGGGTTTTTTTTTTAAAATTAATATATATATAAAATGATAATGATATAATTTTTAATTGTTTTGAGTAAATAAATAAATAAAGCTAAATGGGTAATTAAAACAAAAAAGACATAATTAAGAAATATTAGTTTAATTAAATAATATATGTAATATATATATATATATATATCCCTTTTTTTTAAACAATCAAAATAAACTTATCTAATAAAAATTATATTTATCTTGTTTATTTTTATATCTATTAAATAAACTTAATAAAAATAATAAAAAGTCAAAATATATTTAATTTATATTGATAAAATTATTTATGCTCTAAATATTGGTATTAAACTTAAATTTGGTCAAAAATTGCGTGTCTACAGTTTGCCCATCTTTGACTGGAAACACGAGGAGTTTTTCAGACAAAGAAGTAGAAAAAATGACAAGTTTTGAACGAACTTTTTTTTGAAAGACCAAAATTTGTGCAATCGAGTCCTTGTTTGGACATCTTACATATCCAAGGTGATAAGGGAATCAGGCCACTTGTAGTTCGAGGAGATAAAGTGATGAGTTGGAAGTTATGTGAGATTCCATCGAGGCTCCAGATCGCGGCTCATATCCTTACATTAAAATTGAAAACTATTAGTCAAAAGAAAAACGAATGTACAAACTTCTATCCATGCAGCTTTTCTCGAATCTTCACTTGAATTTTGACTTTAAGATATCACCTTTATTTTTGAGTGAATATCTTAACTTAAAATTGGAATGGAGGCTGAACTTGCCACTTAGACGGAACATTTGACATTCTTCAAAATGACAACTTGAAAAATGCTCTTGAATAAATGCGTGTTTTCTTGATCAAAAGTTTACTAGTAAAAGATGTGTGGAAATCAGGCTGCTACACGCACTGAAGAAGCTAATTCTAACCATCATGGAATTGATTATTCTAAAAAAATTGAAACTTTTTTCTTGAATTTCAAATCCCGGTCTCGCTTGAGAAAATCTGAGAACACCACAATCAAACAAAACAAAATAAATAAAAAAATTTACCATAGTTTTCACTGGGAAAATTTTTGTGAGTTATTAGCAAATATTAATATAAAACATAAACTTCGGCTAGGAAGTGTTTATTTCAGGAGAAAATAAAACAAAAATGTAGACAAGGAAGTGTTAATCCTATGAGGAAGTAATCTAATCCCATTTTTCATGAGTGTCCTGCTAATCCCATTATCCAGGAGGGTCCTGCTAGTCCCATTATTCAGGAGGGTTTGCTAATCCCATTATCCAGGAGGTTCCTGCTAATCCCATTATCCAGGAGGGTCCTGCTAATAAAGTTTTCAACAAACTAATAATACCAACGAAACATTGTGAATGCTATCTTCATTATTTGGAAGTTCCTTTAAGGAGAAAAATAATAATAATAAATAAAATAAATATTCCAACTTTCAAGTAATTGCTATTTTGATATATATTAGCCAACTATCATATAATATTCCACAAGTCTTTATTGTAGGGTCTCCATTTTGCTTGCTATAGACTAGGTTGAACATTTAGGTTCCTCGAATCCTCAATCTTGAAACACCTTGTGTCCCTGCTTCAACAAAGAAAATTTGTGAGTTTGAAATGGTGGTGGTTGGTTTGTGGTTCCATCTTTCGACAAGGGCGGCTCAAACACATATGACGCTTTGGTTGTTTCCAATGGTCAATACTTCTTATTGATTGATAGTATTTTCATCCGAATTTGCTTACTTTAGGGACCTAAATCAAACGTCTTTATCCCACAACACTCATTGTTTAGCCTTCATAGGATCAGAGAATTTTTGAATTCAACACTTGTAGACAGATTAACTCAGTAGCCTGATGCTTTGCCTAGTACCGATTAGAGACTTGGTAGCGAGTCTTGAAATTCCTTCATAGTTTTTTTTTTCTTTTTTTTTGACAAATACTCGACTCAAATACATACCAAAAAAGTGACGAAAAAAGTATAAGAAAATTATGAACTATATGAGAGTAAAAGAAAAGATTTGATGAAGACTCTTTTTTTTTTTGTAAGAACAAGAAAGAAAAATTTATCTGAGTGTGGAGCCGAGTCTACTGATCATGCCATGCAATTTGAATTGATTTCCAGACTTGGCTATCCAATCTATTTATCAACCATTATTGATTATTCAATCTTGATGTGGAATCCCAACACTTAATGAAGCCATAAATAATTTGAACCCTTATAGACTTTGTGATATTCACGAAGGCCTTTGCCGCTAAAACTCAATCATGTTAATTTCTCCAGCTCACGTCTGCCTTATGGTGCATGTCATTTTCACCAATAAGACTCTCTTATATTCAACTCCTTTTCGCCTTACGGTGCCCACTTAGGGTTTTCACCAATAAGACTCTCTCATTTTTACTCACATTTGTCTTATAGTGCCCATTGAGGATTTCTACCTGCCCTTAACAAACTTATTCTCGACATATCAAGGGTTGATGCAAAGACCTTTTTTTTAGATGATGGGGTTGATTTTGAGCTTTGAGACGAGAGACCGAATGAATAAACAAACGAATTTTTGCCCCAGTATACTACAATATGAATTTTTGGATTTGTATTTGGTTGAACCGAACCCAATATTAGGGCTGCCTACGTATCTTGCCGAGAGAAGAAACAGGTCAAACGTAGTTCAGGCTATTTTTTTAAAAAAATAAAGTCAAGGAAAGAGCATAACCGAGAGATCCCATTGAATCAACCCTTGAAATGTCGAGCCCAAACATAAGGGTTTCTAATGTCAAAACTCATTCGTATGTAATATCTTTTCACAGCATCAGCATTGATGACCGTTTCGGTCACTTTGCCTTCTATATCTGCTAAGTAAAGAGCACCATTGGGTAATACCCTTTTAACAACGAATGGTCCTCTCCAATTTGGAGAAAATTTTCCTTTGGTTTCAGCATGATGTGGAAAAATGTGTCCTCATTTTTAGCACAACTACCCAATAAAATATGGATGTTAGGCAAAGGAAAAACATCTTTTGGACTTGCCTTATTCAAATCACGATAATCAACTCACATTCGAACTTTGCTGTCTTTCTGAGGGACGGGTATGATATTGGCTAACCAAGAAAGATATTGAGAGACTTCAATGACTTTGGCCTCAAGGTGATTTGTGATCTCCTCTTTAATTATTACACTGATGTCGGTTTTGAGTTTTCTCAACTTCTGCTTTATCGGAGGAAAATTAGGATCAATTGGCAATTTGTGAACAACCATGTCAGTGCTTAATCAAGGCATGTCATCATAAGATGACGCAAAACATCTTTGTAATCAAAAAGGTCCTGGATTATATCGTCCTTTTGATGTCGAACATGTACACTTATCTTAGTCTCCTTAATAATTTCCTGATCCCCCAAATCTATCGTCTCAGTTTCACTCATGTTTGGATTGGACTTATTTTCAAAATTATTGAAATCCCTCCTTACTTCTTCAAATACTCTATCTTCATCATGTTCGATTTCTTGACTTGTTATTTCAATATTTGGTCGAAGATTAGATTGGATATTAAGATCTGGCGAAAAATTCTGCATGCATGTCATATCACTAGAATCGGCATATAGAAAGAACTGTATAAAAGAAGACGAACAAATATATTAGACTGAAATAAAGATGCAATTACATCCTATTGAAAAGGGAAATAGAATGTTTGAAATAAAAAGACAAGATAAAATCCAAATTACAATCCTTGAATGAATCGGATGACAAAAGAAAAAACAAGACAGACTACCAAGACTCGTCTTTAACGGAGAGAGGGGTGGCCTCCCAATTGCTTAGATTGACATCAGGGCCAATGAATTGCACATCTCTGTCGCTAGTGACTTCTTCGAGTTCCACCATATCAACCTCAACAAATAAATCTTTAAAATATTTGATCATTTCTTCGCTAATTTTCATCATTGGCTCTTGAAAAGATGATTGATAAGATTCTGTTGTGCGGGCTTTGATGAAAGATTTGTAGATTGGTTGTATAGGCTTGGTAAGTGAACATACATCTCTCTTCTACTTCTTTGCCTTCATTTTGTCCTCAACTCTAGGTTGGTAGCCTAAGCCAAAAGTACCGATGCTCTTTCGTAGACTCACAGGATAAGCTCTTCCTTGCAAGCAGATTCCTAAGCCTTTACCCGACTCAAACCCATGTATCAGCAATTCATTCACCACCATTACAGACGCGATGGGAATATTTTGTTTTGAAACGACACTCTCCTTGGGGACATGCTCAATTACCACTACCTCAGAAACTTGATAAACTAGTGCCTCAGTCTCATTATCCGTCTAGATAAAAGGGAAGGAAGAGTCTTTGTAGATTGAAAAATCCCCCTCACCATGGACAATTACCTCTTGTCAGTCGTATTCAAACTTAATCATTTGATGCAACGTTGAGGGGATTGCTCCAGCCCTATGCACCCATGGCCTCCCCAACAATAGATTATAGGACGCGTTAATATCCAACAGTTGAAAATTCACAGCAAAATCCACAGGCAGCACTAACATTCAATTTCTGTAGAGTTGATAAAGGTAAAATATTTGCTCCCGATCCTCCATCAATTAGAACTCCAGTGACATATGAAAGCTCACACTTTACGGTGATATGTAGGCCTTGGTTATGTCCTATACCTTCTTTGGATAGTTCATCATCTGAAAAGGTGATGCGGTTTACCTCAAATATTCTCCAGGTAATCTTCTCTAACTGACTAACTGTAACTTTACTAGGAACATGTGCTTCATTCAAAATTTTCATTACAGCCTTACGATGTTCATCAGAATGTATTAGCAAAGACAACAAAGAGATTTGGGCTGGAGATTTTCTTCATTGTTCCACCACGGAGTAGTCTGATAGTTTCATCTTCCTTAGGAATTCCTCTGCCTCTCCGTCAGTGACCCGACTCTTTATATGTATTTGATTATTTTTAATTTTCCTTAATTCCATCGGGACATAACATCTTCCTGAACAGGTTATTCCTCCCACTTCATCTATTTCTTCAGCAACTCCATCTCCCTTGTATGTCACGACTGTAGGTTCATAATTCCAGGGAACAACTTTGGGGTTAGTCATTGGGAGCTGGGATAGTGGCTTGATAATCACACGAGGAATATGGGCCCCTTGCACGATCAAGATAGGTTTTTTGGCCTTTTTTGAACAAACGATTTTGCCTTACTCGGACTTGCTCAAACATCTTCAAGGGCTCCTTTCACAGTTAAGATGTGTGTGTTTGATGGACTCAACTTTTCTAACACATTTTCCGCCCCTAAAGGCATTATTTTTGTTAGATCAACAACATTTGCTGACTTCTCAATGCCAGTTCCAACCCAAAGGATTGGCTTATACGGAGATGCAAACTCTTCATTACCCTTTATCATTTCTAGCATATTTGTTTTAGTATGCCTCGGCAATGGATTTTGATTGATGTTTGGTCCACTCAGACTTTCAACTATAATTCGATTAGAATCGATTAAATCCTGAATGTCCCTTTTCAAATATCAACATCTCTCTATGTTGTGCCCTGGGGCATTAGAACAATATGCGCAATGTTGAGAATAACCCAAATTTCTCGGGGGAGGATTCAACATCTTTCTCTAAATAGGGCTCAAAACATTTAATGTCCTTAATTTTTGGAACAACCTAGCATACGACTCCCCAATAGGAGTGAAATCATCTTTAACGCCATTTCCCTTTTTGTATTGTGGTCTAGGATTGAAAGGAATTCTAGCAGTATTTTGATGAACTTATGGGGGTGGTGGATGATTTTATGGAGTTGGTGCACGCCATTGTGGATAAGAAGGGGGTGCAATTGGTTGTGAATTAAAAACATTATATGGAGTGTATGGGACAAAATATTGTGGAGCTTTGAAAGGAAAATAGTGTTGTGAGGAATTACCTTGGACATGAGTCCTAGGGGCTGATACAATAGCGGTCACATCCTCCCTTCTCTTCATCCCTCCAATATTTCCAGAACCATTTTGAAGCACTTGTGTTGTGGCTTTTAAGGCAGCTTGACTTATAGTCTTTCCAGACTTTATGCCATTTTCCACCATTTCAGCTACCTTAATAACTTCAGCGAATGTCTTACCTACGGCAGAAAGCAGATAGTGAAAGTAATCAGGTTCATGCGCCTGGAAAAAACATCAATCATCTCTAACTCCTTCATCGGTGGTTTAACCCTAGCAGCTTGTTCCCTTCATCTGATAGCATATTCACGAAAATTTTTCGTGGTCATTTTTCTCATGTTGGCTAACGAGGAGCGATCTGTAACAATGTCAATATTATATTGGAATTTTTGTACAAAACATCGAGCCAAATCATCCCATGTGTGCCAGTTGGTGATATCCTGATCTATGAACCATTCAGATGCAATCCCTACTAAGCTTTCCCCAAAATAGGCCATAAGTAACTCTTCTTAGCCCTCTACACCCCACAATTGGTTGCAATATCTCTTTGGATGAGCTATGGGGTCTCCGTGACCATCATATTTTTCAAACTTTGGAGTTTTAAAACGAGCAGGTAAATGGACGTGAGGAAACATAAACAAGTCACTAAACGAGATGCCTTTGTGGCCTCCTAGTCCTTGCATATCTCTTATACTCTGTTCAAAACTCTTCATTTTCTTAGTCATTTCTTCATGTTCCTCATTCTTGACCATCTTCTCAATTTCGACAGGGGAACTATATTGATGAATGTGGGGATGAGAGCTTGGAATTTTAATGGCCTCTTCAAGAGTGTAACTCTGATCACGCCGAACATTGGGCGGAGGATCGTTGTTGGATTTGGGCACCATCATTGGCTGCGGGATGCTGTTAGTCGGGGCAGTTGACACAAAGAGTGGATTACTTATCACAGGCGTATTTGAAGGGCGCACCATAGAAGTTCCAATGACATTGGATGTGTTAGCGTAGGGGCTGAATCCAGGGGGATATATCGGATCGCTTGTCGACACCTGGATAGGGTGAGACATATTTGTATTAAAGTAGTCTCGGATTGAAGACGGTTGAGGTTGTCCACTCATCCAAGCCTCGTACATCTCTGCCATTTGTTGTTTTAACGCCCTTATATCTTCTGTTGTCCCAGTTTCTTGTGAAGTCATCTTGTTTTGGATCTCCTCATCATTGGCCGATTCATTTCCGTCTCTGGGGGCCATTTTCTATTTCCTTTTCGATCTTGTGTTGTAAGGATGTGATGCCAGTTTAACCTCAAACCAACTACCTTTAAGCTAGTATGTCTCTCTTTCTTTCTCTCTCTATCTCTCTCTCTCTTTGAATAGAGAAATAAACCGATAAGTGCTAAGAAATTATGCACATTGTATCCACATACATACTTCTAATATGGAGGACCTCATGTTTCATCCCGGCTTACCTAGGAATTTTTCTCTTCATTAGTTTTTTAATGTTTTATTATTATTATTTATTTATTTACTTATTTTTTTATTTATTTATTATCATTATGATTATCAGTTTTTTAATAGAAAGAAGAATGAAAAAAAGAAAAGAAATAATAATAATAATAATTTGGATCGAACTCCTAGGGTTGCCTACGTATCATGTTTGTCCCATGAATCAGATCTTGCGTAGTTCAAGAAAAATATTAATTATATTTTTTTTGCATGACATATGCACATAAGGTGACGAAAGCAAATTTTTTTTCATTCATTTTCAAATATTTTAAGAACAAGGATTTGAATAAAACAAAAAAAACAGAAGTACCTAGGACCTAGATAGACTCTAAATGAAATAAAATAACTAAAACGGAAAGAAAGAGAGAAAAAAAAACTAAAAATAATAATAGAATAATGACTACTAAGAAAATAGACTTGAAAAGAAATTGAATCCTCAAATCTCAATCATCTCCAAGACCCTTATAAATGTTCGCCAACACTTTCGGTAGATATGGAGCCAAAGCACGGTACTGTCGGCCCACCCTCTAATTGTTCTGGTGTAAATATCTAGCATAAACATTGTTGAGTTCATCCCTGAGTTGCAGTATTCGGTCTCTGGCTTCATCCATATTGTCGTAACAATTATGTAACCAGTGGTGAGCAGTATTGACTTTATGCGTCAAATTTTCCCTTTGTTCTTGGAGCTCTTCGATTTGAAGGTGGAGTGCATCTCGCTCGGCTATCCTTTGACCTCTTTCAATCTCATAGTCTGCCAGATAAGCAGTGAAACGCCTTGCTATTTCTCTTTCCCGTTCCATAGAGGCTTTAACTTGAGTTTGGAGTCTAGACTGTGCGCAGATAAGTTGGGCCTTTTCTTTCTTATACTCATCTTACTGTTGCTCCATAGCGCCTGTGGAAATGCCCAAGTCTTCTTGTAAGGTTTGAATGGTAGAGCGGTGTTTTCTAACTCTAACTTCAAATATCGCATCACGTTGGGTCAACTCCTCTTTAGCGTTTTTCAGGTCATTACTTAGGTTATCCAGAGTAGATTTGTAGCTTCTTTCGACTTTGAGGCGAGCTTGCTTAATCTTAATCTCAATTTCTGCTTCTCGATCTATAGGTCCTTTTATTGACCCTTCTGGCATAACCTTAGGAAGGGGCTGATCATGAACCCAGTCTAAGTATGCTGGTCCACCTCGCCTCTTGTGCGATCATTCACCATATAGTGGGGACTTGAGAGTATGCATCCCCCCAAATCTTAAATAACTCTGATTGCCTTAAAAGTATCTTGGGATGAAACTCATACATGAATTCACGCATATCTTCATTGGGTGGTATAAACTGGCGTCGCCCAATTTGTCGCATGACTCTAAGTGGCATGTAAGGTTGGACACCTCGAAGACCCATTAGGACAATGAATGATTGAAAAGTAGACATGTATATAACCTCGGCCGGTGGAAACCAATGATAATTCCACACAATCTTGTCAGCAGTCAGATTATTAAGATTTTGCTTCCAAGCTTCAATACCCTTCGGAAAACTATGATCTTTGATTCTTTCTTTGTGGCCTCCAATATAATCATTCCATTCTACTTTAAAGTCCACTGCATAAGGGTGATGACGAATGTGTTCAATCATCCATAGTTGTAATAATATATTGCGTCCCCCAAAGTAGTCTTTTCCATCCTTGTAAATAGTTAAAGCACGATAGATGTCTGCCAGAATCATTGGTACGAGGGTGATATTAGGCTTTTTCTCAAAAGCTGTAATGATTGTAGCTAAGTTCATGCTAATCTTTCCTCCCTTTTTTGGAAATACCATGATCCCCAAAAAAGACAACCCGAAGGCATCATAATTCTGTGCTTCCCAGGTCAGACAACAACCATTATTACGGAGTTTTTTCCATACACTTCGAATCCATCACTTTTGCTATATCATTTGCACAAAAATTCTAACGTAACCCATCCATTATCGAGACAACAACCTATATCATTCTCATTTATATGCAGTAATTCTAGAAACCTCCTCCCATTATTATGTTTTGGTATCATAGGCTATTCTTTGTGAAGATGTTTACCCTTTCCAATGAATGCCCCTAAAGATGTTTACCCTTTCCAATGAATGCCCCTATCTCCTCAAGGGTGGGGGTAAGTTCACAACAAGAAAAACGGAATACATTCCTTAACGGGTCCCAAAAATGCACTAGTGCTTCTATCAAATCCCGTCGTGGCTTAACATTCAAAAGGCTTCATCGAAATCCCAACCGTTTGAACACCATCCTCGTCCATGGTTTGTCATATTTTCATACCATGTCTTCAAGAGTGTCGGGGCGTTCTCCAATATCATGAATCGAGGTGATTGGTCCTCTCTTTGTCTCTTATCTCCCTTTCCATATGGATTCATATTTCCCTAGATTATGATAGTGACAAACTAGGCTTAATAAAATATATATTTTTTAAACAAGAATAACGGAAAAATCATACACACAAAAAAGTAATTTTATTATTATTTTTTTTAATAAAATATTTTTATTTTTTTAAAAAAGAAGAATAAAGTAAAAATCATACACAAACAAAAAAAATCTTTTTTTTAATATTATTTTTTGATAAAATGATCATACACATACACACACAAAAGAAAGCAATTTTTTTATTTATTTTTTTTAAAAGAAAAAAAATAGTTATTAGAGGAAGAATGAAAAAAAAATATACATATAAATAGCCCTTAAAATTTTTCCAAAACTAAAAATATTAATATATTCGGTTGTATTTTTTTTTTGTTGATTAAATTTTCAATCTTTTTTTTTATATAAAGAAAAACTTTGATTGTAATAATAGATTTTTCTATTTGTAAAAGAAGTATGAATATTGATAGAAAAACTGTGTTTAATAAAAGGATTACGTGAAAACATTAATTTGGTATTTTGCGTTATAATTAATATTTCATTATAATTTATTCATCTAAAGCTGATCAACATTTGAATAGTCTTCCCTATAATGCAACAAATAACACAAATAATGTACATGATAGTCTCAAGCAGGGATACTTCTCCTAAACAAACTCGGCCCTTATGTCGAGCTCCCCATTAATTCAACATTATGCATTACGCAGATAAACCGAATCCTATTAGGGATAGTAATTGTTGAGGCTTGTTTTACTAGGTAAACAATCTAATAGGGAAGGTGTCTAGACTAGCCATAAAACGAGCGGACTACTCGAGTCGAGAAGGGACAACTCACCAGTAGCAGAGCTTTCTGGCCTCACTGTTAGTTCTTCCCATCCTAAGACATGTGTTACTATAGAATCCTTCCCAGGAGCGTAGCCGCATCTCTGGTATCTCATGGCTCGGGAGCGTAATCGCATCTACGAATAAAGTATCTTAGAAGACTCAGATGGATGCACGAGGAAAGACAGTTATATGATAACTAACATATTACAAAAAGAGTAAATAAGCAAACAAATAACATATTATGCAATTAAACACAATATTCACAAATCGATAAGTACATAAATATATAATAAACTCATGTAGAAGTCCATGTTTACAAGCTCGAATTCTAGTCCCCAGCGGAGTCGCCAGAGGTATCACACCCCTTTTTCGCGTGGTGGCGTAAGGGTTTTTCCAATTTAAGTGACGTAATTAATTAGGGTATTATTTTAGCTTTTTCAGAGTTACCACTTGGAATTGAGTTACGGTGTTCCAAGTCACCTTTTATTTAATCCCTAATCAAAAAGGAAATGACTCTTTGTTTAGTCTTCGAACCAGTTCGGGTAAGGAATTCTATTGACCAAGGGGAAGGTGTTAGGCATCCCTCGAGTCCCGTTGTTTTAGCACGGTCACTTTATGGACTTTTATAACTTAAACTAATTTTTGAATATTATATTATTAAGACAACGGTATTTACCCTCATTCTTCGATTTATATTAACATATTTAGAAATGCACTATTTGATAAACATGTGAAGTTTTTACACATTTTCATTAATTGTTTATTTATTTTTCATGCTTTCAACATTTGACTGCTTCTTAATTTCTCTCTTTTATTTCTTTTTATACTAATCTTTCACGTTTTTTTTTAACTTTCCTTTTGTGTTTTTTTTACATTGATTTTCTTCGTTTTCTTTTCTTTTAATATTTTTTTTAATGATAATAATAAGTTATTTTATATATTTTTAACACTATACCTTTTGTATCTTTTCATTTTTAAAATATTTATTTTTTCTTTTAACTTTTTCATGTACATTTTTACATTCTTTTTATTCTATATATATTTTTTTATATTTTATTATTCTTTTTCTAATTCGAACATTCCTTCTTCACTACTTTCTTTTCTTTTCTTATTTTTTCCATCTTTTTCTTTTTGGTCATCAATATACAAATATATGTAGGTAGGTAATGTTTACATTGTTTTTGTTTTATTTTTCATTTCTTATTATTTGAAACAAAAAATAGTAAGCATATTATAACAATTCAATAATTATTTTTTCAATATAATATTCAATAATCTTCCTTAGATGATTATTAACATTAGCATTAAATAATTTGCAAATTAACTCTATCTCACAAATTTTCTCGTTCAATATTATCATAAACTATTTTTCTAATCTAGTATATTTAGGCACAAACAAAGAGATTAGGTTTTCAACAATTAAATTTATATTCATAATAAAGTATGCATACTAAAAATTATAAGGGGAAATAAATAAAAATGAGGCGTGTTGTCGGAATTAACTTTACAGATTATATGGAACATACAATCATTTAAATAATTTTTCTCATGCTTCGATTTAACAAATATATAAAAATAAGTTTTTTTTAAAGAAAAAAAATAAATAAAATATTGTTAATTACTATGATTAAATAGGAGCAAGAACGATTTCACCTGATACTAGCCATAAAGATTCAAATACGATATTATACATAATTTGTTCTAATTTTAACAATATGCACATATTTACCGTATTTCAATATTATAATGAATATGTTGAACCAACCTAGAACTTGATTAAATTCACAACATGAGAAATAAATACCACATAATCATGAATATAATATTATAAATGAATATTGAATAATACCTTTTGCGAAAGTGAACCTCAAAACTCAACCTTTGTTTGTGATTTTCAAAAAAAGTAAGAAGATGAGAATAATATTTTTTTTACGTATGTGTTGCCTTCTTTTTCTTGATTTTTTCCTCCGTTTCGTTCTTTTTTTTACCTCTCTGATGTTTTCCTTTTTTTTTTAAAAGTTTGGAAAGAAAAAGTATATAGTAGTAGTAGTAGTGTGTGTCGTGTGTGTGAGTGGGGGAAGTGGGGAATGGGGAGTGGATAAGTGGGTTTTTTTAAAAAATTAATATATATATATATATATATATATATATATAAAATGATAATTATATAATTTTTAATTATTTTGAGTAAATAAACAAATAAAGCTTAATCGGTAATTAAAACAAAAAATACATAATTAAAAAATATTAGTTTATTTAAATATTATATGTAATATATATATACTTTTTTTTAAACAATCAAAATAAACTTATCTAATAAAAATTATATTTATGTTGTTTATTTTTATATATTTTAAATAAACTTAATGAAAATAATAAAAAGTCAAAATATATTTAATTTAGATTGATAAAATTATTTATGATCTAAATATTTGTGTTAAACTTAAATTCGGTCAAAAATTACGTGTCTACAACTGTGTGTACCAAATGTGGACAATTTACGGACCCAGATTGTGGCAGAGGCGCATGGTTCTAGATATTCCATATATCTAGGTCGACCAAGATGTATCATGATCTTAAGCAGATATATTAGTGGGATAGCATGAAGAAGGACATTGCAACATATGTGGCTAAGCATCCTAATTGTCAGCAAGTCAAGGCAGACCATCTTAAGCCTGGTGGTCTGACTCAGATTATTGAGGTTCCGACATGGAAATGGAAGGCCATTAAAATGGATTTCATGGTTGGTCTTTCGAGAACTAGGAGACAACATGACTCCATATGGGTTATTGTGGACAGATTCACTAAGTCTGCTCACTTTATCCTTGTGAAGTCTACCTATAGAGC
Organism: Solanum lycopersicum; assembly: GCF_036512215.1. Taxonomy (NCBI): domain Eukaryota; kingdom Viridiplantae; phylum Streptophyta; class Magnoliopsida; order Solanales; family Solanaceae; genus Solanum; species Solanum lycopersicum. The sequence goes on along the minus strand of NC_090803.1, from coordinate 20,311,366 downwards.
CGAGGATTATGTGAAACTTTATATCGATGAGATTGTGAGATGGCATGGGATTCCCTTGTTCATTGTTTCAGATAGGGGAGCTTAGTTTACTTCTCATTTCTGGAGATCTTTCAAGAAGAGCTTAGGCACGGAGGTGAAGCTTAGCACTGCATTTCTTCCTCTTGCAGATGGGCAAACAGAGCACACCATTCAAATATTGGAGGACATGTTGAGAGCGTGTGTGATTGACTTCAGAGGTAACAAAGATGACCATTTGTCTTTGATAGAGTTTTCATAAAACAAAAGCTATCACTCCAGCATTTTGATGGAACCGTTTGAGGCACTGTATGGTAGGAGGTGTATATCTCCAGTTTGGTGGTTCAAGGTTGGAGAGTCATCCATTTTGGGTCCGTAGATCATTCATGAGGCCTTAGAGAAGATTAGAGTGACTAGGGACAGGTTGACTAATGCTTACAGTCGGTAAAAGTCATATGCTTATAACAGAAAATGACCCTTAGAGTTTGATGTTGATGACCAGGTTTACTTGAAAATATCGCCTATGAAAGGGGTGATGAGATTTGGGAGAAAAAGGAAGCTGAATCTGAGATATCTTGGGCCATGTAAAATTCTACATTGTGTGGGTTAGGTGGCCTATGAGTTAGCATTGCCTATAGAACTAGCTTCTATTCATCTAGTCTTTCATGTCTATATGTTGAAAAAGTGCATAGTTGATCCAGCATCAATCCTACCCGTTGAAGGTTTGGGGGTTGGTTAAGACTTGTCTTATGAGGCGGTACCTGTTGAGATGTTAGACAGACAGGTCAAGTGGCTGAGGAACAAGTATATTGCCACACTGAAGGTATTGGGGAGAAATGATCTTGTTGAGGGTTCTACGTGCGAGGCTGAGGCCGACATGAGATCCCGCTACCCTCATCTCTTCAGCTCTTGAGGTCAGACATCCTACTCTTAAGACTATGTGTCCTTATCTCTCTATATTTTGTTGTTATTGATTGACTGTGTATGGTGATTTATTATGACATGACTAGCATTACGATGTGAAGTGGTAGTGTCATTAGGGGACGAATGTTCTTAAAAGGGGATAATGTAACAACCCTAAAAATAAATAGGATCAAGACTTAGGGTGTCAAGAATGTTTGTGACTAAACCAAGGTTCACTCAGATTGATACGTGTAGAACCAGACCTTAGAACCCTTATTACGATCAACTCAACTAACTTAGAGAGTTATTTGGGCTTGGAAAGGTTTGAACCAACCAAGTAAATTCGCGAAAACGAAGATTTAGTGGAAGGAGTCTTTACAGGTCATAAAAGAAGAAAATTTATGTTTTGATGATCCAGGGGTAAAATGGTCATTTCCAGGCCAAGGGTAATATTTTAATTACACTGAGGAATTAATTAATTTTATTAAAAGAGCTTTTCGAATTTGGGGCGTCTCAAAGTGACCTATTTCGCAAATGGGTCTCCACTCGTGTTCGAGCCCTACTAGGAGCAAGGAATGGATGAAATAATTAATTAAAATATATTCTTTAAGGGTGAATGGTCCTTTCATGTATTAATTAAAATAAATCAGATTTTTATTAAGTTAATTAAATACTATTTTGGCTAAGTCTTGAATTTAGTCTCCTAATCCTAAAACTATCTCTACCTCACGTTTCTCAACTGTCTCTCACATTCTCAATCTCTCTCTCTCACGTTATTCTTCCAAACACAACAAAAACCAGAAAATACATCAAGAATTCTTCACACTTGAAGAACTCACAAGAATTTTTAAGTAAAAGACAAAGTAATCAAAACGTCAAGGTTAATAGAAGGTTCGTCGAGTGGGGTGTGCGTTGAAGTGAATTGGGCGTGGTTTGGAGGAGTTTCTGGGCAGAAGCATCACACATGAAAAACATCAAAATGTATGGGTTTCTATCCTGGAATTCTTTCTCCAAGAGTACTTTCCTTTAAACGTTTCTCATGCTCTTGAAAACTAAGATTGTTCCCCTTTGTATATCCTTGTCCTTAGCTCCCAAACTAATTCGTAGGATGGGTATGTTGCTCTGCTAGACTTAGGCATGATTGACGTATTAATATTAAGTGTGAACATTTTTTATGTGAGGGAAATTACGACAACAATATTCGAACTGTAACCAAAAATTTGTGTTATGTGTGCATCGTGGGCAGTGGCTTTAGACACTATTTTGGGGTCGAATATTCATGTGTTTTTGGTGCATTTTATTTGGGTAATATGTGTGCAATGTGGTGTTAATTATAATGAAGAATGTTGGGCTGAATAACACTCTTGAAGCTAAGTTAACTCATGAAAGAGGTGACTAAAAATGAGTGAAGAATGAAAAGAAAAAAAATTCCAGATTGCATACTCTCCCATAAGATTAAATTTTGGGTTGTAAAAAGGGAAATAAATAAATGAGGTCAATAATAATTGAATCCAAGATCTCACATGTTGAGGAGGCCAAAAAATAAGACAAAAACGTGAAAGAACTAAGGGGAATCAAACCCCTTAGCTAATGGTTTTGTGAGGCAAAGAAAAAGGAAAATGGGGGCTGGGGGGGGGGGGGATTCGATCATAGTTCTTGTTTTCGCGAAAAAATAACAGAAATACGGCTGGGGGGAATTGACCACGCGACCTATGGGAAGGAGAAGGAGAAAAATAAATAAACAAGTAAATGAGAGGCGTGGGATTTGAACCCACAATTTCCCATTACGCGCAAAGGGAGAGGAAATAATGACAAAAGAAAATGCAAGGCGTGGGGATCGAACCCACGACCTCAGTGCTGAAAGGAGAGGCAAAATAACAAGGAAAAAAAAGTGAGGTTGTGGTCATTCCATCCCACAACCTCACTCCCATTCGCCAATTAAAATAAAATAAAGATAAAGGGGTTGTGGGGGTTCGAACCCACCTCCTCACAACCTCCTCAGCTAAATTTTTAAAAATGTAAGAGGGGAATGTGGGGGTTCGAACCCAAAACCTCCCTATTGTATCAAATTTAACTCTTAAAATCAAAGGGGTTTTGGGGGCTCGTACCCCTAACCATTTGGTTATCTAAGAGTGATATTAAAAATAGAAAATTTGTCCTTCTATGAAAATGTTGTGATTTAATTTAGGGTCTAATGTTATGAATATTCTAAATAAAATTAAAGTAAAATATAAATGATTCCAACTGCTCCAAGATTTGGTTTCGCTTGACCAAATTTCCGTATTGATGCATAAGTCATACATTAGTAAAATATCCAAGAATTATTTCATTTGCTTAGATCAAAAATTAAGATGTTGGCATATATACAAGATGCACGTCTTGTACTACATAATCTTAGGAAAGTAATATTCACTTAGCAAACTGTGAATGAAGCCCCATAGCTTGTGTGTATAGACACATAAGTCTAATGTACGTTCAAAAATAAGTGGACCTAAGTTGTATATAATGAAACGATGAACCCTAGGAGGGTTAAGTGTGAGTGTAAGATACACTAAGTGTCCAAGTGCATTGGCATATGATGAGATAAACTATGAAATGATTAAATAAGAATTCACGTAATAAGAGGTGAGTAACAACGAAAATCAAAGGTGCTAGTAATGAATAATGTGGTGAAAACATGCGATAAGGCTAATGAATATGATGAGAGTAATCTCAATTGAGCCTAAATAAATATTACCAATACGTATACACCAAGGAGAGTGTATGATAAGGAAGAGACAAGTCTCTATGAACACTCTAATTAAGATATTGAGCTTAACACACTCAATACTAATCATGAGATGAGATATCATCTAATGAGTTATATTGTCCTCATATTAGAAGTCAACTTCCATGACGTGTGAGTTAAACGTAATGGAACTTTTTACTCAGCACTGATAGGCTACCTATGAGCGGTGATGCCTTCTTTTTTGAAGGGCGAAGGTTCACGTAACTTTTATGAGATGAGACTTTCTGTCTTTGCGGGTATGGGTCTCTATACATCGTCTAGTCTTTGAAACTATACTGCCAATAGAGGGATTTGGCGGGTATAAATTTACTATGTACGCTAGCATGTTTATTGGGTCACTTTGGTTAGTGATTCCACCTTATTTCGGTGTGGGGGAGACACTGGATTTCATGATGCTCACATGATCTATGTCGGTTAAAGTTAAAGTTCCCAATGAATAAATGAGGCTAGCCTCAAATGAAGCACATAATTAAATGAATGATACAAAAGGTGTTAGGATATGATAATCAATAGGTGAGGTAGACTCGGGTAATAACATTAGGTGATTCTTGATCATTACATAGCAAACCAGATGATAGTCATAAACTACATCCTAGGTAAAGTTGGTGTTCACGGTGGCCTATGAATGAAGTGAAATGATATGAATTAATGAAGCAGACTCAGTGTTTGCTAATGAAGATTCCCTAGTTGAGGTCCCATATGTTGGTCCCTCATTTTTGTAAGTCGTAATGTCAAGTCCATGATTCACAAGTCTCATGGCATATGAATGAATAATATCAAAGAAGCAAGGTGCTACATGTTATATTAAGATATTATATGTTGTGTGCAATACAATATTTATAATGATGCATGTTACTCTTATGGCATGACCTTCCTAACCCAATTTTGAAAGTTCACTAACTTGGTGTGTGCTTGCATATGCCCACATTTCATACAAGTGTGTAAAACCCTATACATCTATACTATTTGGTAGGTACTCATGCATTTGAGGATGCTACTGTTTTATATTCTTGCGTAGTTTTAGAGTTTATCTAGTGGAGCATGTTCCACTAGCGTTTCTTTCTTGTTCTGATTCAGAATTTGTATTGGGCCATTTTAGCAATTATACAATTAAGACTTAATGAACTATTTCTTTCAGTTGTTTATTTCGGTAATATTAGATGGTTGATGATGAACGATTATAAAATGTTAAGAATGTTTAGCAAGCATGTCTAATTAACAAAAAGTTAAGATTTTCCTCTAAAATCAACCAATGTAAATCAAGTATGACGTAATTAAGCTTATTTGCGACCTCAAAGAGGTCAACGACGCCGATCTCATCTAGAGTCTAGATTCCATTCGTGACACAAATTTTGTCTGTTATAGTTATTTACGAACAACCTTTAAATGAAATGTACAGTGACTTAACATAAACATAAATTTAATGGTGCATCATCATAGCTTATAATCATACCTTAAAACATTCCGCAGTCATTCTCTAAGTACCTCTATGATCTACCATAAACAAATAAATACAATAACATTCTTCAATACTAAAACATAATCAAAACACTTGAATTTGTGATTTTAAATTACCATCTCATGAGTTGTAATAAAAAGTGTCCGAAATTCTTAAGTAAACAAGTAATTAAAGGTTTTGGAAACGGCGTTACCTTGGCTATGTTTATATGTTATTCTCCATCAATAACTATTTTTGTAACATCGTCTTATTCTTTCGAAGAGACTCACGAAACCTATGCTTCCAACACATACAGCTACCTCTAGTTCACTCCCTTTGAATAACTGTCTAATATACTTGAAACAATAGAGGAGAGAAGGTGATCTAGTGGATGCTTTGGATGAAACTAAGTGAAAATAGTTAGAACCCTTAATGCGAAAATTGGGTGGTTGCTTCATCTTAAGAGAAAGAGAGAAATATATAAATTTGAGAGCTTAAAATTTGGATAAGAGAAAAATGAGATATTTATGTAATATTTTTGACATTAATAGGTTTTCTTTTGCCACCTTTCTTATACTTCATCTGTAGCCAACACATTTAATTAGGTGATGCACCTACTTGTCCATTCAAATTATTTCTTGTGGACTTGAAAAGATTGGGTCTTGGCTGTCTATTTTTCCATTATATTTTTATTCAACATGGGTCAGATATATGCAGTGTACTTGGCCTAATAACATGGTCAAATGAGTCTTAGTAGGTGATGAACCTACTTAGTCCTTTAGCATGTCAATAAGTCAATGTAGGTGATGCACCTACTAGCTTAGTGAAGTCAAGAAAGCACCTCAATGTTTTATTGCACTTATAGGCAAAAATACCTTTACCTTAACTTAAAACTTATATACACTTTCAATTTCAACTCTACACTCAACTACAACCTTATGAGTTCAAGTTTAAATACTTCCATTGACGTCAACTTAATTGTGTCCCATAAAAATATATGGGATGTTCACTTTAAACCTATTCTATTGTCACTAGTCGCATAGGGAACCGAGTTCATAATTATATAGCAAGGAAATTTATAAGTGTCGAAAGCTGTTACACTTAAAATCATTATTTATCCTTCCATGTTATTGTTAGCTTCATTAATAGTGGATTATTATAATTTGGGCATCATTATTTGATAACTCGGGTCATGACAAATCATTTCTTTAAAACAATAAAATTTTTATTTTTATTTTCAATTATAAGCAAATACATTATTTTTATTAGTATTAGTACAATAATGGAATATTGATTTAGCTTCAAACTAATTTAGGAAAATATTTCAGTTAGCTTCAAGTAATGGGTTATTGTATATCATATATTAGTCAAAACAAAATTATGTAGGATTTTGTTTTTGAAATATTTGAAAGTAGTTAAAAAATTATACTAAATATAATTTCTTCCAAAATTGGATAAAATAGTAATGGAAATCTATAAGAAACCTATTTTCTATAAACTTATGACCATGTATTGTGGGTACTACTTATTCAAACTTCAACTACACTAATTCTTTTCCCTTATATGAAAAGATCGACTCAAATTATTTGGCTAGTATTAGACCAAATCAAAAAACAACATCAAGTTCAAGCTAATATACTCTCATTTAAATTTATTCCAAAACAATTAGTGTTTATATTAAGAATTTCTATAATTCAAACAACCCAAACATTATAGAATTCAATTTTTATTTATATATACAAGGGTTAATCTTAGGCAGAGACAACAATAAATACAAGAACAACAACAAAATCATTATTTAACAAACACATATATCCTCATATACCTCTTCTTTAGCCATGCCTAGAAAAAAAGTAATATTAGCTTTGATTGAAAATGAAACAGAAAGAAAAGTCTCATACAAGAAAAGACTCATAGGGTTGTTGAAAAAGGCAAAAGAAATCAGCACTCGTTGAGACATTGAAATAGCTCTCATCGTATACAGTCCTTATAGTGATGAACCTAAGGTGTTTCCCAATCTTTTTTGCAGAAATTAATAATTTTCAAAAGTTTAAAGAATTGGAAGCATTGGAGAAATAAAAAAATATGGTGACAAAGGAAGAATTCACCAAGAAAAGAATCAAGAAGTTGAAAAAAAAAAACTACTAAAGATAAGAAAGTAAAATAGGATCAAGGAAATTACAAATGAGATGCATGAAGTGTTGAATATAAAAATTATTTCCATTGACATGAATATTTTCTATCTCAACGATCTAAGTTACGTTATTAAGAAGAACCTTCTATTATTACGTAAAACAATGAAAAAGAATGATGATGACGAGGACATCTATGATGTCCCTCAATAAACTCCTTCAATAACAATGACATCTATGATGTCTTCCCCAATTATAGATCCTCCATTTACTGCAATGACACCACAAATGGATCCTTTAGCTGAGATCCCCTCAATGGGTGCATCAATTCAAATGAATAACTACCAGAACTCTACTGACATTCAACAAAGTCCATCATTTAGTGATTTACTCAACTTCAATGATGATGATTTTGTTAGTTTGTTGGATGACCTTTCACTAATCAATGCTAATGATGAATATTCAAACCCCTCCAATGACAAAAAAAGTATTTGGACTAGTATATCTGTTCTTTGAGTATTGTTTTATGTGTTCATGTTGTCCCCTACAAAATTTGTGTCTTTTAGGTTTTGTATGTTTAAGTGTGTCATAAGATTCTCTACATCAGTTTTATTTTGTAAATATAATAAGAGTCATATGTATGTCGTGTTCGATGAATTATTTCTCAATATTTTTTATTTTAGTCACTTCTTAAATTTCTGAAAATTTACATATTTACTAGATTGTGATTTAATTAATTATTACTTGTTTTATTGCTTTTGTTACAAAATGTTTTTTATTTGCACGATTTTCCAAGAAAACCTATTGCACATTAAAAGTTAAATAATTTGATTTATGTATTGAATGAATTTTCACTCTCAGCTTTTCAAGATTAAAAAACCATACATCTAAAATTGAGTATGAATTTTAACATTAAAGAAAATTATCAAGAAGCCCTACAAAATAAATATTGTTAAATAATAAGGTGAGGTAAAAGATACATTATTATTTTTTTATGTAGTAAGTTAAAAAATTCCATATCTTTTGGGTTAATTTACTTGGTTATAATAAATTTTTTTTAATCCAATAGTTTTATATAATATCACCACATATGTTCATTGGTTAAAGTTTTCTCATTTTGTTGTTATCCCTTTGTTAATGTCACGAAGTTTTTTCCACACGTAACTCTATTGAAAATAATTAACGTATTGAGAAATATTTTTTTTACTAAACATTTGAAACATATAAATATTCAAAGAGGACTAAGGGTCTTGTAACAGGTTGGTGCATATTAAATACTACATTTTGGGGATGTTCCGTTTCACATTTTACCCTAATAATTCACAAAATGTCTGCATGAAAAAGTTTCAAGACCTAGGGATATACCCTAGATGTAACATGACGCATTGAACCCCCAAGAACACCATAGAAGACATTTAACATTCATTACATAAGAAATAGAACAATAAGAGTGAAACAAGATTTCAAAGTCCAAACATTTTATTAATGAAAAATAGAATTCTAGATAGCTTGTCTTCATCATAAGCATCTAATCTAGTAGAATAAAATTGATCCTAGCTCATACGTCATGTTCCAAAGAAAAATACATGAAACAAACTTAATACAATGAAACTTTGTCCTTGGAGGATTAGAACTCAGCAAAGCTTAGAAATCCCAAAAATAAAAAAATTTGCTACGAAACTGATGACAATGACTTAAAATAAGAAAATATCAATTAACCCTTAACTTATAGTACACTACCATATGACCATGTGAGGTTTCAAAAATCGTAGTACCCACCACGAGCTGGGGTTATCCCTTTGGTTCTTGGACGAGTGGATACGGTTCAAACCCTTTCTCCCCTTACGACTAACTTAGGATCATGACCCTTCCCATAGTCGTGGTAGCCTTCACGAACCCTCATTAGGAAGGTTCCTTGATCGGTTAAGAGTATCCTAGCTACTGCCTATCCCTCCACGAACCTCTCCATGAATCATTATTTATGGTGGTCGTGTGACGTGAGCTTGTTGTTGGTGAAGTCTTCCCAACAATCTTCCTCCGTTTTTGGATGTTGCCCTCTCAATTAGCCCTAGTTTAGCCTTCTAGATTCTTAGGTGCTCATTATCTCCCTCTTGGGAAAACGTGCCCTCGGGTAAGATTCAAGACCTTTCTAACGGAAAAACATCAATACTAGCAACATTTCATGCATGCAACATGTAAATATTCACACAAACGAGGAGGAAACATAAACTCCAAGCGACACATACTCAATGTACCAGAATGAAAGTAGGAGCAACACCTAACAAACAAAAATGTATGAAATTTTAAAATTCCTCATCTTCAAGTAGGGGCTTCCTTCTCCAAGCTAAAAGTATGCTAACCACAATTATATCATCTTCTTGAGTCTATAGGAAACTCACAATCAAAATCATAGCTAAATCATGTTCATCATATCATCTCCTAGAGTCTATATGGAATTCACACTCATTGCACCACATTAGGATAATCAATCATGTAACCTCATTTTCATCAAAACAAAATTTTTTCATGAACATGCATAACATAAGGAAATCATGGGAACACATAAAACACATGTCTCTAAAACATAGGACAAGTCAAGAGGAACTCATTACCTCAAGCTAGAGTGAAATTAGAAGGAAAATATATGGATGTTGTGACATCATATTGGCCTTGTCCTCAAAGTATCATGATGCACGATATGATTTCCTCCATAGAGCTTTGGCATACGCAACTTCTTTTTTCTCAACTCCTAAACTTGTCTCTCAAAAATCTCAACCAGGACTTCCTCACGTGGAAAGTTTTTCTTCTCCTTCAACTCATATCTTAGAGCAGCATGTCGTAGTATTTGCTTTGAACATATGACGTTATTATTTGTATAGTGTTTATGTAGCTGTATTCATTGATCATAAGTCTTCGGTATGTATTTTATCTGAAAGATATCAATCTCAGAAAAATGAGGTGGTTATAATTACACAAGTATTATTACATGAGTATTCTATATCACGCAGGTAAGGCTAATATTATTTCTGATGCCTTGAAGTTTTTCTATGGATAGTACTTTCTACTTTGAGATAGATAAGAAAGAACTAGAAAAAGTTGGGCACAGACTTTAACGCTTGGGAGTTCATTTATTGGATTCCATGGATAGAAGAGGAGCGGTGATGATGGGGCTAGATCTTCATTAGTGTCAAAAGTAAAAGAGAAGTAGGATCAGGAACCAATTTTTTAGGAATTAAAGACAAATGGTCATAAGAAAAAAGTAATGGCTTTGTAACAAGGGAGAGATGGCGTATTAAGGTATCAAGTTAGATTATGTGTAGCAAGAGTGTTGAAGTAAAAGAATGCATCATCATGGAAGTTCATATCTCTAGATATTTCATTCATCCAGATTCCACAAAGATGTATCACGATTTAATAGAAGTATTGGCTGAGTAGTATGTAGGGCATTCTACAATTTGTTTCTAAGTGTTAGAATTTCCAACAAGTTAAAGTTGAGGACCAATGTCCTGGTAGTATGTCCTAGAATATAGAACTTCCAGAATGTAAGTGATAGATGATTAATCTTGACTTTATCCTAGCTTTACAAAATTCTCGCATGCAAAATGATTCTTTTTGGGCGATTCTTGATAGAATGACAAAATTAACCCACTTTTTGCCGGTAAAGACTACCCATTCACCAGAGGACTGACAAGTTGAATATTCAAGAAGTGCTTAGACTTCATGTAGTTTTTTCTCACCATTATTTTAGACAGAGATGATCAATTTACTACACAATTTCGGAAGTTATTCCAAAAAGGCTCCGATTTAAATGTTAACTTATGTACTGCCTTTCATTCGTAAACAAATGATCAAGTAGAGCACACTATTCATACCTTAGAGGATATGTCAATGGCTTATGTGATTTATTTCAAAGGTAATTGTGATGATGACCTACCTCTTATTGAATTTTGTTACAACAATAGTTAGCACTACACAAATGGCTTATTATGAAACTCTTTATTGAGGAAGATAAAAATCTCATATTAGATGGTTTGAAGTTTGTCAAGCAGGGTTGTTAGGACAACATTTAGATCATCAAGCTATGGAGATGCTGAAAGTGATTCAAGAGAGGTTGAAAATGACACAGAGTCCAATCTAGCACATATGTAAGAAGAATGGATTTACACTTTGAAGCAGATGATTGGGTATATTTGAAAGTTTCACGCATTAAAGGTGCCATGATATTTTGTAAGAAGGAGAATTTTAGTCCTCGATATATCAACCATCAAAAAACTAGGTAATGTATTTTATGAATTGGACCTACCAATAGATTTATCCGTAGTTCGTCCAGCATTTCACATCTCCATGTTGAAGAAGTTCATGGGAGATCCTTCATTAATCATAAAAATTTGATAATATTGGGATCAATGATAACTTACCTTATGAGGTGATTCTTGTCGAGATTCTAGATCGCCAGGTTTGCAGGTCGAGGACTAACATGGTAGAATCACTCAAATTTCTTGTTATGATTATAATATGGATTTGCAAAATCTTAATGCAATTATCAACAAAGCAGTAGGTGACATCTGAATGTACACAACGGGATGTGCTAAACAAAATTTTTGACATATAACATATTAAAATCTCAAAACATAATTTTGTGAGCTCTTGAACTCACAAATATCAAAGTATAATAAAGACGATCTTACTTTTCTAGCAATCAAGAAGAAAAAGACATGTTACTTAATATATTTTTCAAAAAAAAAAGTCTTTCATGTTGTTTTTAAATTTAAGGTTGACAAAATTAATTGAAAGAAGACAAAAGAAAGAGTTTTTACTTATTTATCAAAAAAAAATTATAACTTTATCAAAGGGGAATGAGTTATCACTACAAAATTGATCTTTAACGATAATTAATACCATAATAATTGATAAATATGTATTCTAAGAGGAAATTGGTACTCTATATAAATTTCCATGAAGTTTATAGCAATATTGAATCAAAATGGCAGTTTATTAATGTTGGTAAAGGCTATAGTACTCTCTATGGACATGCATACTTATTTCCAAAAACAAATATTTTCTATAGTGTATTTTTAAATTTGTTAGTTTCAAAAAAAACTTGATCTCTTCTATGTATAAAAAGAACAGAACGAGAAATATGAAAAATTAGTTAACTTACAAAAAAGATATCGACTAATTGTCTGTATATAGATATTATAGGAATAGTGCAATGACATACAAAATATTTGTACCGAAGAAAAAACAGTGAAAATAATAGACTAATTGTGGCAAGAAAGTGAGAAAGCATTTTGCTTCTTTTAACAAACTTCATCATTTATTCCGCATTAGTTATCAAATATTTGTTGTTAGGTGCTATCAAATATAGCACAACCCTATAAATTTTCAATCATCTTCACTGCTCTTTTAAACATAATTAAAAAAAGTCAGCAAAATTGCAAAAAGAAGTTGAAATATATACATCAATCACTATGATATATAGTAAAAAATTAAGCTTAATGAAATAGGAGGAAGAAAACTTTGAGAAACGAAACACACTTTATAAGAATCTTAATTAATGTATAAAAATTAAAAAAAACATACAAACAATAATTGAAGAAATAAACTATTTGTTTACTAAAGAATCAAATGTAATAAATTCAACCATCAATCATTTCAGCAGCATATTGAATTGTGAAATCAATTTTCTTTGTTTATATGAAGAAACCATTATAAAGGGACAAAAGAGAGGATCAATTTTCAGTCATCCTTGCTGAAACTTAACATTGTTAAAAAAATGTCACCAAAATAGGGGGAAAATTGCCAATATTCCATCAATCACTTGACTTATAGTTAAGATTATGCTCAATGAAAACTTTCAAGAATGAGAAGCTTTGGTCTATCCTTACACTAGATTGTCATAATAGAGTAGTCTTTATGTTACCAATTAAGGACACTCACATTAGTCCTCTGTTTTTCATTCAATCCTTCACCAGAAGCACGTTCATAATATTGGTATGCAAACATTAGTTGGTGATTGTCTTCTCTCAGTATATGCGAGACCCTTGGAATTTCTTAATTTATCGCTACATTTAAGTACAATTTACAATAGTTGCTTCATCATAGAAAACTTTTTCGGATCATTAACTTACCTCCCGTTTTCTCACCTAGCTTTTGTTAGGCGTTATGAGGACACAAATTAACATTAACCACATTGCATTTGATATTGGTGAGGAAAGTGTTCACCTAAGCCAATAGTCCCAGTCTACAAATTCGGGCTATTGACTCAGGCACGATCATTAGTTGTTTTACAGATTTTCCAGGTTTGATATAAAAAGGAGAAATACTATTCAAAATAAGACACCTCGAATGTATACTCAGAAAATTTAATTTCGTACATCATCCGACCGAAGCACTTAAAAGGTTTCTAGTGATCTCGAGAACACGTTGAGTTTTACCTCCAGCTTGTCCACGCTTGTGCTTTCTTTAAGTAGACATAATTACACCCCTTCTTTATGTTGAACTATTATAGCTTCTTAGTGCTGCGATTATAGAAATGTGCACGATACATTATATCATATTTGTAAACATTTCTTAATATGCAAAATGTAATTCCAGGGACCTAAAGATCATGATAAGTGTGAATTTTTTCATATATTTTTTTTATTTTTTGTTTTCAACATGATAGATCATCCTTTACTCTATTGTTTCACTTAAATGAAATTGTAGAATCTTCATATTGAAGAAACTAACAACTGTTAATTTTAGCAGAAGCCTAATAAAATAGAATAACATGTGCTCTACAGGAAAAAAAAAATATATATATATATATGCTCACTTGATTTAGTTTTCACATGCAAATGAACTTTTTTAACAACTCAAAAAGGTGTATTGGTATGAGAAATTTTACATCACTAATATCAGAGTAATGCATGGGTTTCATGAAATCTCATCACATCCCCAATTAGTAAACACAAAAAATCTATGTGTGATTGTGAGAGAGAAACAATAGCTTAGATCTCATGAAAATGGATATTATAATTCATACATAAAGGAAATATAGAAAATCATTTATAAATTGACAAATCTCTCTAATAATAACAACACTAAAAAGAGTCCTCGTAGCCTCTCATAATTCTCGACAATAATACAAAAAGATGAAATATCAAATTTGAATATAATCAACTGATATCAAGAGGTTAAAACTAAAGTTGTTTCATGTTATCTAACAGAAAACACATATAAATTTAGCTATTTATTGATACGCTCAAACTTACTTCTCGAATAAGAAGTAAACCGATCGTGTCAAGTAAATAACCCAATTAGTGAGGTTGGGATTGTTCCCACGAGGAAAATAGTCTAGACTTAACTTCAATCGATTATTACTATTGTTTAGTCAATGACTTTCTTGGAAAGTAAAAACATAAAAAGGGGGGTTTCTATTTCTACATAAGTGAAAATAAATCACGAACTTGAAAGAGCACTTGACAGCTTTTAATGTTGGGTTTTAATCAATTAATTAAAGTAACTAGGGTTTACGTGTTCCCCACAGGTTCATAACTTGATAACTCTAACTATAAGAATTCTTTCCTAGTATCTTGCATGCAAAGTGATAAGTTATGTATTTCTAAATCCTTGGTCCGGCATCTAGAAAATCTCACTCCGCACCTTGGTCCGGCTACGTGTGTTGCTTAACACTTATCCTTACCTCATATTAAACATCGTATTCGATATTTGACTAAGTTATTACCTCGTACTAATCAATACCAGCCTATTAGACAGCATACACTAAATCTATGTTAATAATTCTTTTCCTATTATCTACCTCCTTGGTCCGGCAAGTAGCATTAAGGCGAGTTCTAACGTTGGCCATCCGTTAAAAAGACTTCTAAACGAAAGAATTATTAATACATGCAAGACACTATTCTAGAATTGTTATTTTAGTTATGGTTTATCTCATTATTTGCCTATGGTTCCCACAACCCTAGTTATGGAGTTTAGTTACTCATAGCCATAAACACAATATTCAAATATATTAAATAAGAATTCATGTACTTAATTCAATGAGAAAGAATAAAGTCCGAAAATTTGATTGATTAATCACCGAAAATCACTTGTAAGAATCTCACAATCTAATACTAATCAACAAACAAGAATTTCCCCAATCCAAAAGTCTAATAATATAGAGCCTAACAATACGTAGTCTAACAATACGGAGTATAACCTCAAAAACGAGGTTTTTCAAACTATTTATAAAAAAATAAAAAACCTAATTAAACAAGGATTCTAATTGCTGGAAATCTGCCAAAACACGGCTGGGTCGACGGACCTCGCGACGAAAATCTCCTCTTTTCCCACAAGCTCTAAGCGTGAATTGATTTTCAAAACTTACTTAAGAGAAACTTTTATCCCAATTAAACCCTTAAAAGTAATTAGAAAATAATTGGGTGATAAGACTAGTTTCCCTTACGTAAATCCGGAATTTGACTTTCCTAACTTTCACAACCCAACTTCTCATAGACATATCTCTCTCATACGATATCAAAAATGCAGAAACTAGAAGGAGTTGGAAATATATCTTCAATGGATGTCAAACTATATCAACAACCACCTCTAACTCTTCCTGAGCAACAAGTTATGACCGTTTGAAAATGTCAAAACTCACTTCTTCAACTTAGTTCTTAAACTTAGTTCCCCTTTCTCTCCAAAAGTTATTGTTTTTAATTTCTTAGATTATTCTTAGTTATGTATAGTTACATGATATTACAGGTTGTTTTTGGTGCATATCATGTATTAATAAAAACATAGTTAGGTAGGATTCAGTTTTTAAAATATTTTTAACTAGTATAAATTTCTACTAAATATAATTTCTTCCATAATTGGAAAATTTTTTAATGTAATTCTTTTAGAATCATATTTATAATAACTTTAGAACAATGTATTATGGATACTTATTATTCAAATTTATTAATATTAATTCTTTTCCTTATAGTAAAGGATTAACTCAAAATATTTGGCTAGTATTAGACATGATCAGAAAACAACATAAAATTCAAGATAATATTCTATCATTTAACTTCATTCCAAAATAATTTTTTTTTATATTAAGAAATTCTATAATTCAAACTACTCACACATTAAAGATTTCAAAATTTTCATATACAACTACAAGAACAATAACAAAGGCATTCTTGAACAAATACATAAATCCTCATATACCTCTGCTTTAGCCATGCCTAGAAAAAAATGAATATTTTATTTGATTGAAAATGAAGCTGAAAGAAAAGTTTCATACAAGAAAAGAAACATAGGGTTGTTGAAAAAGGCAGAAGAACTTGTAATGACTCTCATCATATATAGTCCTTGTAGTGATGAACCTAAGGTGTTTTGGAATCTTGCTGCAGCAATCAACGCCTTTCAAAAGATTAAAGCATTGGAAATATTGGATAGATATAAAAAATATGGTTACAAAGGAATAATTCACCAAGAAAAGAATCAAGAAGTTGTAGAAAAAACTACTAAGGGTAAGAAAGTGAAATAGGGTCAATGAAGTTACGAATGAGATGCATGACGTGTTGAATGGAAAAGGTATATCTGTTGATATGAATCGTTTCTATCTCAAAGATCTATGTGACGTTATTTAATAAGAATCTTCAATTAATACGCGAAACAATGAAAAAGAACGATGGTGAAGAGCAGTCTATATCTAATATCCCTCAATCCACTCCTTCAATAACAATGATATCTATGATGTCTTCCCCAATTATATATCCTCTTTTTACTCATGTGACAACACAAATGCATCCTTCAGATGAGATCCCCTCAATAGGTCCGTCAATTCAAATGAATCACTGCCACAACTACTCTTTTGACATTCCAAAAAGTCCATCATTGATTAAATTACTAAACTTGAATGTTGATGATTTCGTGACTTTTTTGGATGACGTTTCACTAAACAATATTAATGATCAATATTTAAATCCCTACAATAATAAATAAAAGTCTTTGGATTAGTATATGTCCCTTATCAATAGTATTATTTTATGTTCTCATTTTGTCCCCCCAGAAAATTTGTCTTTTAGGTTTTGCATGTTTAAGTGTGTCATAGGATTCTCCACAACAGTTGTATTTTGTCCTTATATTGAGTGTCATATGTATGTCATGTTCAATGAGTTATTTTTCAAATTTGTTAGTTTACTCACTTATTAAATATATGAAAATTTACATGTTTACTAGCTTGTAATTTATTTAATTATTCATTTGTGTTTTTATTGTTGGTTTTAACAAAATATATTTGTGTGCACAGTTTTCTAAGAAAACCTCTTGCACTTTCAAAGTTAAAATAAATTTATTCATATATTTATAAATTTCACTCGCAGCTTTTTAGGGTGAAAAACCTATACATCTTAAATTGAATATGAATTTTCACATTAAAGAAAATTATCAAGAAGTCCTACAAAATAAATATTTTTAAATAATAAGGTGAAGTAAAACATACATTATTATTATTTTATTTAGTAAGTTAAAAAGTTTCATATCTTCTGTGTTAATTTGATTGTTTATAATTAATTTTTGTAATTCAACAATTTTATATAGTATGACAACATATGTTCATTGGTTAAATTTTTCTCATTTTGTTGTTCTCCCTTTGTTATGTCAAGTAATTTGTTCCACGCATAACTCTATTGGAAATAATTATCATATTGAAAAATTTATTTTCTTGTTTGATATAAGTATTCAAAAAAGACTATAGGCCTAGTAATAGGTTGGTGCATATCAAATTTTAGTTTTGGGGGATTTGTATTTCACATTTGGCCCCAATAATTTAGAAAAAATCTACAAGCATAATTGTAAAGACCTAGCGGTACCCCGTAGATGTAACATGACATATAGAACACAAAGAATTCCATACAAAACATTTAGCTCTCATTACATGTGAAATAGAACATAAGAGTAAAACGAGATTTCAAAGTCCAAACATTTTATTAATGAAAAAGGCAAGCCTAGAGATCTCGTCTCATCACAACCATCTAATAAAATAGAATTACATTGGGCTAGCCGATACATTAGGTCCCAAAGAAAAATTCATTAAATAAACTTAATACAACGAAACTTTATGCTCGAAGCATTAGTACTCAGAAAAGCTTACAAATCTCAAAAATTCAATAATTAGCTACGAAACTGACGACCATGATGGTGGGGATATTTGGGGAATATGAAGGAAAAAGTATGCGTTAGTAGTAAACAATGTTAGTAATTATGATATTCATGCATAAAACCATTTAAAGATGTTGAAAGGGAAATTTCATGTATTGACATGCAATTGAGCGAACTAAAACATAATATAAGAGTGTTCAAATACACATCTCATTAAACATGGCCACTAAAATGTCACATCATCTTTAAAATCATTAAACACATGTGTGATACATCATGAAGTAACATTAGTTCATCATTAATGTGGGGACTTAGCCTTAACTGACACTGCAATGATCCGTTTTATCGTTTTGAGTATTCGAGCTTTGTATCTCATAAAATACTTTCTCATAGATTCTAAATGGATATTGTGAATGATCTTGTACTAGTTCTTATTACTCTATTTATAGACTTGACATAAAAATTATCAAACACAATGTTATACTCAAGTTGCTAATCTTGAGGTCTATAGACATGTCAAGTCTTCTGTTTCTTATATTCAAGCCTAAAGTTAAGTCTTTATTTCTCTTAATAACATACTATACTTAATATTAAATAACCTACGTCAATTTTTTTAACCTTAGATTAAGTTGTGATGTTCAAAAGAATAAAACTTAAAACAGAGAATAGGTTTCGAATAATGCATACGGAAATATCAATTCGATGGACAAAGATTCACTATTCAGAATGTAATAATGCTCTACTCATCAATAAACTATCATTAATTAATCACTGTACCTTAATTATCTCAAGACAAGCAACCTGCAACCAATCTTTATCCTTTTTTCAAATTAAAAATATAATATAATATTAATATATGTATCCCTTTGTTTTCATGATTCAGGCAGCCTGAAGATAATAATATAACCTTATATATCTATGAATAGCAATGTTCAAGAAAGTTTAAGGGTTTTTACATTATGCAAATTGGGTTGTCCTCGTATTGTGACAAAATAATTTTAGGTCAAGACGCTACTATTTATCTTCTTTCTTCTACAACTTATTGTTACCCTAATTGTTATATATGAGTAGTTATAAATGTGTGAAAGTGACCCACTATAAATTAAAATGGGTCCCCATGTGTACTGGATATTGTGAATGATTGTGTACTGCCTTCCGTTTTCAGTTGTTCATGTTGTTCATTGCTAGCTACCAGTTAAGTGTCATTGTTGATTTTGTACTATTATTTACTATATGTTTGTTTATATTTTGGGTTGGCCAATGATACCTACTCATTACATGTTTCCACGTACTGAGCCCTACTTGTATTATCCTTTGTTTTTCTCTTATGGAGTGCATTAAGTGTACCAACAACTTCCACTCGACTTCAGTTATAGCCAGTCTCAAGTATATCGTGTTGGATTATCTAGTTCATTACATGAAATCATTTGTTTTTGGACATACATTATTTTATTTAATTATTTTGGTGTCATTAATACTCTTAGACTTAGTATTTGACAATTAGATATCGTTATTGTGATGACTTTCTTGTTTTAGGAATGACATAGAGTAGATTATAATTGATTTGTGTTTCTTGCATTAATGATATTTATGTTTCCTCATTATGATAAGTAATTTATAAGGTTAATGATTAATACATGGTAGGGATGAATTCGTTTGTTCACCAAGCTAGGAGGTCAAGGGTTCGTTCCACTCACGACTCGATTTGGATCGTGACAAACTTGGTATCAGAGCATTAGGTTTGGTGATCTCATCACATACGGACAAGTCTAGTAGATTTTTGTGAAATGTTATGGGGACACCTTTACTTTTCTTGTAGAGGCTATTGGACTTCAGGAAAATTTTACTCTTTCTTTCTTTCGTGCTACTACTTGAATCCAATTGGTATCTAGGTGATACAAATTGGTATCTAAACTTCTTCAGTTTATTTCACATATGGTTAATTATAGAGTATTAGATGTTGAAATAGCATCACAAAAAATAAAAAATATAGGTCCTTAGAAATAGGTATATTTTCCGATTGCCTATAAGGCATATAATAACTTGCGATGGGCATGATCTTTATATTTAGTTCATAAAGCGGAAACCCTTGTTCTTCATGGGTACTGATTATGACAATGTTTATGCTTTCACCATTTCTTGTTTTGAGTTGCTTCATAAAATGAATATAGTCAAGAGACTTAGTATTGAGTTAATGATATACAAGTTCCTGCGAAACGTAAAATATGGTTATAATTTAATGTTGATTGTTGATTATTAAAAGCACTACATAGGACTAAAGGACATTTTCTAACTTCCGCATTCTATCGGATATCCCAAATGCTGAGCGATAGGGTGAGAGATGTTTCCTGAATATAGAGAAGGAAGGTATGTGTTGCAGCCTATAAGGTCAAAATATATACTTTACATAGATATCTAACAACATGCAACAAGTTTCATAAGGAACAACTAAAAAATGAACATCATTACGTTAGAAAATAAAAGTGGTTAGAATTTTTATCACATGTATGGTTTGTTTAGTTATGATGAAATTAGGTTGCACCAATTAGAGTTAGAATCTTTACTACGATTCCATGGACCGATTGTATATGAGAGAACATCATGATACTACTACTATTATAGTAACACTACTTACTTCGTTAGATTTATGAAATGTGTTCATTTTGTTATCGACCCGATCTAAGAAAGAATGCAAATTTGCTTGGGCTAACGACAACAGATTTGGTAATGTTTTGCAGTTATTCAAAAATTAGAAATGTGTGGGCTATTTTTGTATAATCTTATTGATAAGTATGATGCTTTCTAGTGACGGATATAACAAACTTTCATGGTTTGGTACTAGTGATATGTGGAAATGAATGCGTAGATTGTCAATTCTGAATACTAAATACTTAAGGAGTGGTCAATTATATCACAGGTTCAATTAATGGGATTTAGTGTTGCATTTGAATTTGAGAACTTAACTAATTTTTTACTAACGATGCTTGGGTTAAGAATTATGTTTAAGAATGATTTAAGTTATCGATATTTTGTAGGATCGTAGATCATATAGGTTGGAAATTCTTTCTTGATGATTTTAAATGAGGCCTGATGATGTTATCTTAAGCTTCGAAGGAGTGAATTGTTACTAGAAGGACATGCTTTTGAATAAAGAAAGTCCCATTTTAAGCATACATGAGTGAAGGAAATTCAAGATTTCACTATGAAAGATCGTTTAAAACTAGGTTTGTCCCTTGATTTGTTTGTTGTACTTGAGTTTAAGGTATCATGCAGAGGAAAAGATTCAGTTCATGGTGATGATAAGGGCTTGTTGAGGATGATGGTATACGAGTTAGTGATGGATTGTTATTGAGATGTAACTACAAAATATAAATTGTTGGCTAATCAAATTTAGTATGATAAGAATGACTTGTAAGTATCTAAGGTTGTGATTTCCTATTATTCAGTGAGTAACATGGTTGTATGAAAAGTTTTGGGAGATGTTGGGGTACTGCTAGAATAGAATTTAAAGGAGATAGATTCATAATTAAAGAAGATAAAATTTATGGAATGTGTAGCTTTAAGAAATAACTGAAAGCAGGAAAAATTTATTTGATTGCAAGGACTTAAAAAATATCATAGAAGGGGTTGAGAATTGGGTTCAGGGACGCGTGGTTTTATCTGTTTTGTTTTTGGTACGGTTATAGTTTCATAGGATCATTAGATTGGTTAAAAGTTTTTCGAGAAAACTTAAGAAATTACTATACATACGTTCAACTTGAGCGGGATGATAAAATCAGATGTAGTGTCGAATTTAGTAATGAGTATGGTTGGATTTTTGGTGAAGGATATGGTAAGGTTTATGGAGAGGTGATCAATGATAAGCGAAGGTACCAAAATTCATAAAAATCTTCAAAGTATATGAAAATGTAGATAGATAAGGGTGTTGGGTCACACAGTTGATTTATAATTAAAATTTTTCATTATAAGCCTGCATTCCTGGTGATATGTTTTGTCAAGGTATGAATTTGTAAGGACTTACACATGATTGGACTCGTAAATTTTGTTACTTGTTATTGATAAAGAATATAAGAAAGGGATTCCCTCAGAGTTTTGATTTAGAATGTGCAGTAAAATGTCATGGATTTTAGGTAAAAAGGTTAGGATCGTAAGCGTGCTTGAGAAACAATAGTCGAATATATTGAAGGGTCCAGATAATTAGAATTTTGCATCATGGGAAGAATTTGAGAAAACATAAGGAATAAAACCTTTTATATAAATCCTTGGGCTGTAGTCGAAGGTTGTATTGATTTTTTCCTATTATTTTATATATGTGTACAAGATGTGAACCATTTCGGAACAGAATTACAAAGAGTTTATCATCAACTTTTATAAAGATTGAGTTTTGTTTTAAGTAACAAATAATAAGGTATGTAATGGTTTACAATGGTAGCTAAAGCATGGTATGTAGAAGTAGTGTGAAGTTGACTTTGGGTGTGATTTAATATTTTCATCTCAATGGAAAGGTACTATCAAATTTTAAATATTATTATTAGTCATATTTGGGACTCGTAATTGTCATGAAATGATTAAATGGAAAGGGAAATAGACATTGTTTGAACATATATTTGCTTAGAATACTAACAATGGTTTGAGTGAAAGGTAGATGATCAATGTGGTTATGATGTTTTATAAGTATTAAGATTGCTGACTTTAGTGTATGTGGGGTTTGATAAATCAAGTATGTGTTCAATTATATTAGGGACTAAATTTGTGACTGTGGATAGCTAGAAAATCTAAGAGATAAAATCAGAAAGGAGTATCTAGAGTTATTAAACCTTGGTTATGTACATTTATATGTGACCAACTACTTCATTTTGGGCATGATTTAGAGTATGATTCACTTTCTCCGTCTGTGTGTGTTTTTGATTCTAAGGATGAGCCTCTATTAGAGGATTAAGTGTATCAATTCTGTGATTGTCCTCCTAGTAGGGTCAGTTCCTTGGTTAGACTTGTTCATTTCAGTTATGAAAGATTTAGTGTTGTTTGGGATAGTGGAAGCATACTAGTGATTCTACACACAATTCTTTCGCTTATGAGAATTTAGAGGAGAGATACTCTGAATATTTACAGTTGTACGATAAACTTAAGAGTTATCTCATCATTAGTATCATGTTTTGGCTATATGTGTTTGAAATTACAACAATTGTGCCTAGTCTTGTCATGCTTAATATTCGTCTATAATAGCTACTACTCGAACAGATAGACAATGTTTTTAGAGGTTATGTTTGCTTGGGTGTATCACTTGATGGTGGATACTTGATCATTTTCTCCTGTATCGGATAAATTCGATTTTCTTTGATAATTAATTGATGTCTAAATATCATATTTTTATAGCTTAAGATTGATGTGATATTATGTTGTGAAGATGTAATTTCGAACATATCTCAGATTGTTTGTTCAGGTTCACTAGTGATTGTAACCAATATTGATTAGAGATTTTAGCATTTTTTAATTAGAAAAAATTTGTCCTTATGGTTATGTCAAGGTCTAGTGGTAGAATTGGTTAGTTTAAGAGTTCACTTGAGAATAGTTTTGTTGTTAGTTGAGCTTGCATAGAACAATAATTTTCATCAGAGTATTGATGTGATGTCCCTATTTTAGGCATTTTATAGGAGGAGGTGTAGATCTCCACTTGGTTAGTTTGATAAGTTTCAGATGAGACATTGACTACAATTATTTTGAAGGAATCATTGAGACATGAGGCACCCTTTCTGACCCTCACCTTCTTTTGATCGTTCAAGGTCGAACGATGGGTAAATTTGTATCTAATGTAACGACCCATTTTTTTGTTTTTAGTATTACATCTTTGTATTTCATAAAATACTTTCTGATATATTCTAAATATATAATTTGGACTTTTCATAACTTTGATTATAAAATTAATAGGGTAATATTTATAAATTATTTAGTTGGTGGTTAAAGAAAATAACATTATAATTTATATTGGTTCATTTTGATACTTTTATAATTACTCATATATTACAACTAAGGTAATAATAACCTGTAGAAGAAAGAAGATAAAATAGTAGCAGCTTGACCCTAATTTTTTCAGTGAAAATACGAGGATTACCCAATTTGCATTGGGTAATAACCGTTAATCTCTCTTGAACATTGTTACTCATGGATATATAAGGTTATATTATTATCATAAGTCTGCCTGAATCGTGATAACAAAAGGATACATATATAAATACTATATTATACTAGAATTAAAATTGAAGTATCATCATGAGGAAGGTGATCATCCTCCTGATCCAACTTTATTTCAAAAATTAGTTGTGATTTTAAATTACCTTATTACTCGACTTGATATCTCTTTTACAATTCAACAAGTTAGTCAATTTATGGAAGCTCCTGTAACCACTTGGTAGTTGTTCATCACATTATTCAGTGCATTCTAGGAACATTTACTCGTAGATTGTTATTTCGAAGTGGTTCTCCTATTCGCCTTAATGTTTTTAGTGATTCTGATTGTGCCGGATATCCTGATACTCGTAATTCAGTCTCAGGTTGGTTCATGTTTCTTGGGAAGTCATTGATATCTTGAAAGAGAAAAAAGAAAGTCCGTGTGTAAAAATCTTCGACAGAGATTGAATATTTATCCATGTCTATTTGTAGCTCCCAGGTTGTAGGTTTCGTGGATTACATATTGAGATTCGATTTCCTCTATCTGATTCTAGTCTTCTCCACCATGACAATACAAGTGTTGTTCACATTGCTATGAATATAACTTTTTATGAGAGGACCGAGCACATCAAAGTTGAATTTCATTATAAACAAGAAACTGTAGATAAAGGAGACGTTATTCTTCCATAGTTTACCAATGACCTTCAAATAGCTGCTTCGTTTACAAAATCCATGGAACGGCAACACCGTTAGTTTCTAGGAGGCTAATTTATGCTTCTTGATCCACCAACGTTAATTTATGAGGGATGTTAGCATGATTGACAACTAAATTATTTTATATATTAAAGTAATTCTATAATGATATATATTAGCATGATCATATATATTTGTTGTAGAATCAAAGGAATAAATATTGTGATAGAACAATTTATTTTGAGAGATAGCACGTCATATTTAGTGGAATTCAATAGAAGATTTGTAGAGGGAGAATAGTTGATCATTCGGGATAGGACTGATGTATCATTAGGTATGTGTAATCTTTATTTTCTCCAAAAAGATTAAAGTTTGTTTGTTGTGAATAGGATCTTTTGTTGTGTGTACGATGGCTTGATTTGAGCTTCTCCATATGACTGATGAAAATACAAAATATCACCGGGATGCAGGGCTTAAATCTAGAGAAAAGTATTAGTCCTAAAATTGTTTATTCTTCCTTGGGAGATGTCCAAAAAAACTCATTAAGTTAAATTTCTATCGTTGAGAGTTTTCCATGTGTTAATGTGAAGTCTCTTGAACATTTGAATCTTAAGGGTTCCCAAAGATTGGAGAAATTCCCACAAAACCTTGGAAGAATGAAGTTGGAGTTAGGGATAAAGTTGAAAGGCCTTGTAAAAAGGGAAATACCGTCATTTATTATTCAACGCCGAGCTCATCTTACAGAGCTTGATTTTCCAGTCATGAAAAAACATGTAGCTCTTCCAAATGCTGGGTATGTAGAAAGAGTTAAAGGGAATGGAGTAAAGATGAAAAGAGAGGAACTTGAAATATTGGAACTTGAAGAGTTTGAAACATAAAAAATCCTCTTATGATTTAGTGAAAAGACATTTGTCTCTCATCATGGTTGAAAGAAGAATAGGCGAGTTTAAATATTGAAACAGTCATATTGATTGTTAAAACGGTTTGAAATAGGGACCCCGCTCGCGCCATTATCATCGTCGCACGTTTAGCTCGGCTTTGGCTTTGTCTTTAGAAAATGATCGACAGATTAATTTTTGGACAAAGTTTGTTTTAATTAATTATTTATTTAACTTAAAAAATTAAATTAAATGACCAAATTTTTTTGATAAATTAGTTAATTAACTGAAACATCTCAATTTATTAGTTAATTGACCGACCCAACTCGAATCTGCGCGCGAACAAATTTATTTTAATTGTTTCATGTTTTATTTTAATTTTCCGCTGTTGGAAGTGGTTAATCTGAAAGGGTGCAGCTTTCAGGAACATCCGTGACCGTTTGAAAGATTTCCAATTTCACGAATTATCGTGTTGACTCTGAAAGGGTTGCAAACATTCAGAACTAGTTCCTCTTGTGTATAAATAGACAAGGTAAATTAACTGCGCCTCAGACGAGATTGAACTTTTTTTTATGTTTACATATGATCATTCGGTAATATTCATATTTTCAATACATACATAACATTGTCAAGAATATTTTATTTTAAGGCAACATTCCTCTGAAATCTTAAAGTGCTACTTCTTTTTAAATTTTAATTTTTGTAATACAAAAATTACGAGTCTTAGATAGATTTCAAGTATTCATAAATAGATTTTATGTATACATAAGAAGTGTAAGAATATCTCCTAGTAAATAGTTGGTCAGATGCAATAAAAAAATTTAAATTCAATGAATTTATAAAGAACAATATCAGAGGTTCGTAAAGAGACCAAAAAACGTGGAACAATAACAATCCCAAGTAAAGTGGAACACCACGTCCATATAAGATCGTTAATAACAAAATTCAAATGGACGACGTTGGACTCCATTCTTATGAGCCTCCATCAATCTCTTTTTTATTACTGTATGATATTTTGTTATAAACAATTTATGAGTCACAGATAGATTTTAAGTACAAAAAAGAAGAGTAAGAAGATCTCCGTGAAAATAGTTGGTTAGATGTAATGAATTTTTTTAAACATCTAGAAGTTATAAAGAACAACATCAATATTAAAAAAAAGTGACTAGAAAACGTCAAATAACAAAACTCCTAAGTAAAGTAGAACATTATGTCCATACAAGATCATAATTAAATAAATTAAAATGGACGACCTTGGACTCATTTCTTTTGAACCTCCATCAATCTATTTTTTATTGTTGCATGACATATTAAGTATATGCTAAAAATAACCCTAAAATTGTTATTATCATAAAAAGTTTTTGGTCATTGCCTACAAAATATGCATTACTAATTTTAAGGTTTCATATCAATGGCCCCAACCTTATTTGGATTAAACCATAGTTATGGGTATGGTTATGATTATAATATGGAGTTACAAACAATTAATGCAATTATCAACCAAGCAATAGGTGGCATCTCAATGTTCACAATGGGATGTACTACAAAAATTTTGACATATAACACGTAAAATCTCACAACATAAATTCGTGAGCTCTTCAACTCATAAATATTAAAAAATAATAATAAAGACGACCTTTTTTTCCTAAAAATCGAGATGAAAAATGCATGTAACATAATATATTTTAAATAAAAGATAGTCTTTCATGTTGTTTTCAAATTTATAGTTCATAAATTTAATTGAAAGAAGCCAAAAGGAAGAGTTGTTACTTCTTTATAAACAAAAATAAAAAAAATTATCAAAGGGGAATGAGTTATTACTACAAAAAAATTGATCTTTAATGATAATTAATAGCTTAATTATCGATATATATGTATTTTCTAAGGCAATTGGTACTATGTATAAATGTCCCTGAAGTCTACAACAACATTGAATAAAATGACAGTTTATTAATATCGGTAAAGGTTATAGTACTCTTGGTGTACATGCATATTTATTGACGATTAAAACATTTTTATTGTGTATTTTTGACATTTTTTAGTTTCACAAAAACTTGATCTCTTCTATTCCCAAAAACAAGTGAACATGAAATATGACAAATTAGTTAACTTACAATAAAAGATGTGGACAAATTGTCTCTATACAAATATTCTAGGAATAGTGCAATAGCATACATAATGTTTATACCTGATAAAAAGCAGTTAGAATGACATATGAATTGTGGCAAGCAAGAGAGAAATCATTTTAATTCTTTTAACAAACTACATCATTGGTTCGCATTAGTTATCAAATATTTGTTGGTTTGTGCTATCAAATATAACACAACCCACAATAAATTATCTCGAAAATTATAAATTTTCAATCATCCTCGCCGGTCTTTTAAACTTAATTTTAAAAAAGTCACAAAAATTGCGAAAAGAAATTGAAATAGATACATCAATCACAATGATTTATAGTAAAAATATTAAGCTTAATGAAATAGGAGGAAGAAAACTTTGATAAAGAAACATACATTATAAGAAGCTTAATTAATGTATATGAATTCAAAAAAGAAAACATATAAACAATAATGGAAGAAATAAGTTTTTTTTACTAAAGAATCAAATGTAATGAATTCAACCATAAACCATTTCATCAGGGTATTACATTCCAATTAAAATCAATTTTCTTTAATTATATGAGGAAACCTTTAGAAAGAGACAAAAGAGAAGATCAATTTTCAATCATCCTTGCTGGAACTTAATAGAGTTATAAAAAATGTCACCAAAATAAAGGAAAAAATTTCCACATTTCCATCAATGACTTGACTTATAGTTCACATTATGTTCGATGAAAACTTTCAAGAATGAAGGTAACTTTAGAAAAAATTAATTAATGTATTTGAATTTTACTACCCTATAGCAAGAAAAAATCCAACCAATTATATTTGTAAAAAATTCCTCTATTTGTTGAAAAAATGAGATAGCGTGAACAAATGTTTATTGTGCCTTATCAAAAAGGTTACAACTCTTTGGAAAAGGTAGAATCCTTCATAAATGTCAGAACATATCGTAAAAGTACAATTTTTCATCAAACTCTCAACTCTTCATAAAAGTCACACCTTTTTATATAAGTCACAACTTTTCTAAAATGTCATTTTCATAAAACTCGAAACTTATCGTGAAAAGGGAGAGCTAGTTTTGGAAATAAATGAATTTAAAAGGGAATGTTGGTTATGGTTGTGCCACGAACATCTTTTATATCAATATATGATTGTTTAATTTTTTGAAAAAGGATAAAAATTTGTTACGGATTTCTTGTCTGGATATAATTAAGGTACAATCATTAATTAATGATAGGGTAATGATGAGTACAAAATTGTGATGTGCTAGAATAGTTAATGGTTGGCCAACAAATTGATATTTCAGTATGCATTAGTTCGAAAACTATATTTTGTATATATTTTATTCTTTTTATCATTACAACTTAATATAAGGTTATAAAAATTGAGATAGTTAATTAAATATTAAGTGTAGTATATTATTAAGAGAAATAAAGTCTTAACCATAGACTTGAATGTAAGAAACAAGAGACTTGACATGTTCCTGGACCTCAAGATTAGGAACTTGAGTATAGATTTGTGTTTGATGATTTTTTCGTCTAGTCTATACATACAGTAATTTGAGTATCTGTAGACTCTTTGAATTACAAATTACACAAATTGCATAAAATGCAAGTTTTCGAAGACATTTAGAAAGGGAAAATTATTGAAGAAATAGCTTGCTTGTCTTCGGTTCTTTGGTGGAGGTAGGTTATGTTTATTTCTATTTTATAGATAGACTCCCAAAATCAATTGATATGTATTGAGTGATATTATAAGTTTCCTATGTACTTGATTGTGTGGTTGTATAGCTTGGTTGTGTGTTTTTGGGTTGGTCTAAAATTCTAAGACCGTTGAATTTATGATCTTGAACCCTCTCTATCGAAGTTATGCCGTGAATAGAAAAGGTTTGATGAAATATTGTTAATGAATTGAAATTGGTAATAATAATAAATATATTAATGATGTTATTTGTTTAGAGTAACACATTCCGACATTGTAGTATCGGATCGGAGTGTCACGTTCCGACACGGTATTATTTGATCGCAGTTTCACATTCTTATACGGAATTCTATGATTAGAGTGTCACGTTCTGATATAGTATAACTAGAGTGGAGTGTCACGTTCCAACACATGAACATTATAGAAAAAACATATGGAATTAACTTAACATACTCAATCTCAAACCCACTTCCCAAATGAACGTGGCCTGGAGGCACGAGTCCCTAGGATATTATAAGTGATTATGTACTGGCTTTTGTTGCCACTTTTTCATGTTTTTTGTTGCTAGTTTCGGGTTAAGTGTCATAGTTGATTTGATACTATTATTCATTGTATATTAGTTTCTTTTTTGGGTTAGCCGATGATACCTGCTCATTACATGTTTCCCTGTACTAAGTCCTACTTGTGTTTTCCTTTATTTTCTTTTTATAGAGTACAATGAGTGTACCAGCGACCTCGACTCGCCTTGATCTGTAGCCAATCTAAAGTATATTAGGTTCCAGGTTGAGGTACTCATTCAAGCTCATGTTGGATTCTCTCGGTCATGACATAATGTAATTAGTTTTCGGACAAAAACCATTTTATTTGATTATTTTGGTGTCTTAAATACTCTTAGACTTAGTATTGAAAATTATATTTTCTTAATATGATGACTTGCCCAAGTAGAACCATGGACTTCTAGCTTAAGTGGATTAAGAAGATAATAGATATATGGGGGCACATAACTAAGGAAAAGGATATTTCTAATAGAAACATTTCCTCTACTCGGAAGATCATTCATTTCAAGAGATTACTTTGAGAAACTCAGACTTTATTTCATGGGAGCTTTATCTTACATAAATATCCACTCGATACTAATTATAAAACCCACCGAATATTTATTAAGTCTCGACTTACCTTATTATGGAGTAGATCCTTATATAATGCGTGAGAAAACCTTCACCATCCATGATGTATTGATAATAGTTTTTTGCCTCGAATTCAATGAGGTGAGAATAACTTTCAACCTAAAAACCCTTATTATTTAAGGAAACCTTTGACATCATGCTCTTTTGTGTTTAGGAGAATATCCTTTGAATAATAAAATAATAACATCATCATTGGTACATTACTCTTAGAGCCCCTTAAAACAATGGCGTAGACATCGTAAGAACATGCAATAGTCCATAATTTACCGGCCTCTGGAGATTAAAGCCAGTTTCAATCAAAATTAGTTAGAAAGCATAGTTTAGATATGAATTTCATCATAACTTCATGTAGATGAAGCAATATATGATTAATTTAATAAAACTCTCTTTTTACATTAAAAATCTAACATCACATGATTCATAACTCGAAAACATGGGTGTTTATATTGTTTCATAGGGACATAATCATAAGATCAGGGTAATTAATTAATTCATACATAATTTTAACATAATCGATCATTTGAATAAATTTTACAGAGCACCCATGATAATTGAAGAAAACCCTAACAAATTTGGAATTTCGACCTGTTGAAATTGGACAATTTGAGAACTCCATGGATGAAAACTATCATAGCTTACAAGCAAGGCCCAAATTAATTGAAGTATGAAAACTTCTTTTTTGAACCCTATATTGAATCTTCATGTTCTTCTTCTCCATCTTCAATATTCCAGAGAGAGAATTATTTCGAGAGTATGAACTTTTGGGGATTTGTTTTGGGTTTACCAAGGTCTAGTAGGCAATGTGATTCTATTTGGGTGATTCTTTATAGAATGACAAAAATAACTCACTTTTTGTAGTTATTGTCACAATAATTTTAGACAAAGATTAAAAATTTACTACACAATTTTGGAAATCATTCCAAAAAGGTTCCATTTCAAAAGTTAAATTAAGTACTTCTTTTCATCCACATACAAATCGTCAAGAATCGCGCACTACTAAGACCTTATAGGATATGGTGATGGCTTGTGTGATTTTTTTCAAAGGTTATTGGGATGATGACCTACATCAAATTTAATTTGCTTACAAAAATAGTTACAACTCTAGCATAAAAATGAATCCTTGTGAAACTCTTTATGGGAGAAGATATAGATCTCATATTCGAGGTTTTCAAGTGGGAAGCAGGGTTGATATGGTAACATTTAGATCATCAAGATATGGATATTGTTAAAGTGATTCAAGGGAGTTTAAAAATTGAACAGAGTCGTAAGAAATCCTACAACTATGATAGAAAAATGGAGTTAGAATTTTAATCAAATAATTAGGTATACTTGATAGTTTGGCCCATGAAAGGGGTTGTAAGATTTTTGAAGGAGAAGCTTAGTCCACAATATATCGTCTCTTACATAATATAAAAAATTGTAGGCAATATATCTTATGAGTTGGATCTACCACAAGCGTTAGCTGCAATTCATAAGGGATATCACATCTCCATGTTGAAGAAGATCATTGGCGATCGTTCATTAATGAAACCAACTAAAGATATTGGGATCAGTGAAAATTTATCTTATTAGGAGATTCTTGTCCAGAATCGAGATCGAAGTTTTCAAGTAAGGGACTAAGGAAGTAGCATCAGTAAATGTTCTTTGGAGAAAGGAGTTTGTTGAGGAAGCCACTTAGGAAGCAGAGGATGAAAAAAAGAAGAGATATCCATATATCTTTGAAACCACAGAATTTCAAGTTGAGGGTATTAATTCTTTTTTTAGTACTCAATAGTTTATATACTCTATGTGTTAGATTTTCTTGTTGGGTGTTTGAACTGAATTATTTATGTTATACACTTAGCCTAATAAGAGTAATATCATTCGGGGATAAATAATATAGAGGGGTAGTACTGTAACAACTTGCAAATTGAGATAACTAGGAAGAAGTTAAGAAATACCAATAGCCATTTATTGAAAGTATATAGAAATCTGAAAAATTTGCAAAGTATGTTAAATTGAGTTTTTGGTTAACTTGAAACGACAATAATTCCTAGCTCAGGATTATCAGATGAGTTTTCAAATATCTTAGGAAACATCTTGAAATATATTTTTCAACACCACCAAGTTTGTGCAATTTCGAGTTCGTATGAGTGAGATATGCCTTTTTTAAGATTCCCTATTCAAATAATTAAAGTCTAATCGGGATTTTTAAAGGGTATTTAAGTATATTCCTTGTCCAATTATTTTAATTCATTTCTATGAATTTAATTAGGGTCAAATAAGATATTAGATGGTTTAGAAAAGTTTATGTTCATGCTAGGGCTTGCAGAAAAGACTAAATAAGAGAAACAAGAAGAAAAAACTTAAGACAAGAATGTTCGAGTTTGTATATTGGATTCTATAAGGACTCAATTCTACGAGGTATGTGAGATCACATTGCATTGGTTTGGTTCACCCGTGCGCCAATCATGATTCAATTCAGTGAAGTATAAGATTTGAAATTAAGTCTTTTGAGTTCTTGATTATATTCTTTTGAATTATTGTGGGTTGTATTCTTGATTTTTTCTTGATATTTGATTCAATTTTTGGTTGAAATTTTGAGTTGAATGTAGTATTTAGCATATAAGTCAATCAAAACTTTTGGGGAAGGAATCATGTGAAATTAGAGCGTTTCGAGTTTAAAAATAGCGAAGCAAAGATTGGGAGAACGAAGGGAGTCATCTCTCTTAGATCCCTAAAAAAGGGTGTCCGAATTATGGGCTCTGGGAATACGCAAAAGACATAGCACCCTAATCCTTTCTTTGAATTTCAAGGGTTTTCTTCTTGAACCTCTCAGAGTGCCAGGTACGACAATTCTTACTTTTCTTGTTCCATCTTTTTATACTAGTTCCATAGTATCATGCCTATGTTTTCTAATTGATTCCAACTTTATAAGGTACACGACAACATGTTTAAATCATCCAAAAAAATTATATTATGAACCTTGAATCCATGATTCACTTCAAGTAAAGTTAAGAGTCATGTCTACAATTTAAGAAGTAAGTCAAGTGAAGTTCATAATTTTTTCAAAAGATATTCCCGAAAGTTAGAAATGTTTAACATTTAAGAAAGAAAGGAAACAACGATTCCAAGAGAGATATTAAGCATGTTTTAAGTAATAATGTCAGACCAAAGAAAGAAGATTATTTTAAAAACATATGAGCAAAGTACAGTTTGGGAGTAGTATTGAGCAAGGATATGGGGATGCGAGTTGATAATAAATCAAGACTCCATAAACCATGTAACCATCATGGGTAGTAAATGATCATATTATTTAGATGATTCCTTTGTTCTTTGTAACATAAACTAGTGGATCTACTTAGTTCAGGTGTCCAATATGACACAAATGTAAATGACGATTTCGAAAGTGTGGGGAAGACGTTGTATCAGCACTTAGGCTCATACGAGTTGTTATCAGTTGGAGAAAGTCCCACATAAACAATATTACTTTATTACATGAGTTGAGTTGAGTATGTTATTGAATTTGTTAATAAACTGAGTTTCTTTCTACTATTATTAAACCCTTCTATACATTGCATATATTTTATTGCTTCTTACTGAGTTATGTTTTTCCCAACTAGAGTAAAGTCAAGGAAAGTGTTTCTTTAAGATTCCATTTAAGTTTATTTTATTTTTAGAAGTCCCCTCACTTAATCATACATTCAATGAACTGATGTCATTTAGTCTGCATCATTTATTGATGCAGACACATATAATAAGGATCAACATCCATGGTCGCGTTGATCTAGTTAAGATACCTGAGTCGGTTGGTTCCTTGCTTTCCTGAGGGATCCTCTTATCATTTCTTTTAGTGTTTCAGTTGTTAGGATAATTGGAGGTCTTGTCATGACAATCCTTTGTTTTAGAGGCTTGATAGACCATTAGTTATAGTTCGTTACTCTTTTAATTTTCATTATCGTATGTGGAGACATGAGTTTGGCTAATTGGCTAGTTGATTTTTTTCTTTATCACATTCTAATGTTCTATATGAGCTATCTTTGATAAGTTAAGCCTTCATCTGAGAAAGTAAGTCATGACGAGAGTTCCCTTGGGGTCAATAATGATTCTCCAGTGACAATCCCGCCAAGGGTATATTCTTAGGGTGTCACAACTCTAAAATTTTTTGGTTGTAGAGGTTTCTATTAGAACCCAACATCGAAATGAAAGGTTCAAAAACCTTGAATGGTGACAATACTAGTGCAATCAGAATAGCAACAAACCCCGTCCATCATGAAAGCACCATGAACAAAGATGTTATATAAGAGAACTTGTTAAATATTGGAGTATTAGCCTAAATTATCTATCCTCTAAAGATCAACTAGCTTATTTATTCACAAATGCCATGTGAAGAAGTAGACATAATTATTTGTTGGCCAAACTCATGTTTCTTGAGAGACAACGTTAGATTAAGGGAGGCTGTTGAATATACCTTATTTATCAAAACCAAATTAGGAATTTTCCAATATGGATAAAGCTCATTATCTTGAAAGCAATAGATATTTAGGATTTAAATAACTTGTATAAATACCTTGTAAATCCTACTGTTTATAATTAATTAAAGAGATCACAATTCTTTTATCCCTAATTTTTTTGGTTCTCTATCGTTATTCCACTTTGTAGAGATCTCTTATCTAAATATAGAAGTGGAAAAGGATGTTTACTACTTGACAATATATCAACAACTAACCTTAGTAAAAGAGGTACCAAGGTATTTGGTAAAATGTTGAAAGTGGTCTATTGATGATTAACTATACAACAATAACCCTTATTCCAAAGGTTAAAAATCCAATTTATGTCAAGGAATATGGACCTATTTGTTCCTTAACAACCCTGTAAAAACAACTTATAAATTAATAACGACTAGATTAAAGAAAGTGGTTCAAAAATTGGTTGGAGAATCTCATGCATGCTTCATTTCTGGTAGGAGTATACTCGACAATGTTATAGTAGCACATGATTGGTTAGAGGTAATTACGAAGAAGGATTCTCCCCTAGGAATCCTATGAATCATCAAGTGTAATTTATTTAAAATAGCATTGCTCGAGTTTGGTTTCTCGATCAAATTAGTTAATTTCTTAATGGAGTGTGTTACAACTATAAACTACTCTTTATTGATGAATGGAAGTCTAACTCAAAAATTACAAGGAACTAATGGTCAAAAGCAAGGTGACTTCCAGACCCCGTACATATTTTTATCAGCAGTGGGTTATACGTTAACAGATTCTTGAAACAACTCCACTTGAACCCAAACATTAATTTACATCCTAGCTTCATCAAAGTTAATTATGTAAATATTTTTTTTCTGATTATCTTAAAATATTCAATAGAGATGATAAAACCTCTTTCCAACTACTACTACTACAAGATTTCTATCAATTTTTTGAGGTTTTGGGGTTG
Source organism: Solanum lycopersicum (assembly GCF_036512215.1). Taxonomy (NCBI): domain Eukaryota; kingdom Viridiplantae; phylum Streptophyta; class Magnoliopsida; order Solanales; family Solanaceae; genus Solanum; species Solanum lycopersicum. Next base: position 20,274,807 of record NC_090803.1, on the reverse strand, counting down.
AGGAAAATCTGTACAAATGCTCAATATATATTATTTAAGTATTTGAAGAAATGAAAAATCAACTATTATATGAAATGCACTTTCGACGTGGAGAAATTTCATTAAAATATCTTGAGTTCCTATAACAATCGGGAATAGCCCCTAGACATAACCAGTGTCATCGTCCTCTTTGAGGAATAAGACTAGCCTCTTATCATACATAATTACATTAATAGGTTAAATTTAGCGGAAATTTAAGAACTTTTTCATTACATCAACTTGGATGTTTACATAGACCTCTACATACACATAGTATATATATATCGAGTTTACATAGACCCTTTGTATAGGAAGATTACTTAGTCTTCTAATTTTATTGAACATAGCTATTTATACATAAAAGATAACATAGTCATTATAGTCATCTCATCTCATAACTATGTAGTGTAATAATTTGGTCATAACCCATACATCAAAGTAATAATGTCTCACATGGGCTATACACCATTTGGAAGCTCTCACATGCCTCCGACCAATAAAACTTCTTACTCTTTTGGGTCAAAGTATTCAAGGGAGATTCAATGGACATAAAACCATCGAAAAACCTCCGGTTAACAACCTAGACACAAGAAACTCTTGATGTCGGTTGGATTCAATGGTCTAGGCCAATTCTTGACCGCCTTCATTTTTGGTGGAAAACCCTCAAATCCCTCACTAGAGATGATATTACCAACAATTACTAAACTTGGAAAATATTTGGTTCTCCTTAAGAACCTGTAACACCATTCTCAAATGGTTCATATGATCATATACTCATTTTTCGAATATACCCAAATATCGTCAATGAAGACAATGAAAAATAAATCTAGGTAACTTCGAAACACTCTATTCATGAGATCCATAAACATCGTTAAGGCATTTGTGAGACTAAAGGATATTACTAAGAACTCATAGTGACCATATTTAGTTCGAAATGTAATATTTGGTATATCCTCAGCTCTCACCCAAAGTTTGTGATACCACGATCTCAAGTCGATCTTAGAAAAGTAGCTTGCCCCTTGGAGTGGATCAAAAAATTCATCAATTTGAAGGAGAGGATACTTATTCTTTATAGTTAATTTATTGAGTTGGAGATAATCAATGCATATTCAAAGGGACCCATCCTTCTTCTTCACAAAAAAACAGAGCACCCCATGAGGAAATAATAGGTCTTATAAAGCCCTTGTCTAGTAAATACTTGAGTTGAGCCTCCAAATATTTCAATTCGGATGGAGCCATCTAATACGGAGGAATTGAAATGGGATTGGTATCCGGTAACAAGTCGACACCAAAATCAGTATCCAGTTCGGAAGGAATACTGGGAAGATTGAAAGCACCTCCAAAAATTCCCTTTCTACGGTGTACGACTCGATGAGAGGAATTTCAGAGTCTAAATCTTGGACTCTTACTATATGATATAAACACCCTTTAGAGATAATTTTACAAGATTTCAAACAAGAGATGATACGACCTCTTTGAATAGAATTTCCCCCCCTCAACTCTAAAACTGGCTCATTTGGAATGTTAAATTTAACCACCCTTATTCTACAATCTATAGATAAAAAACAAGCATGCCACAAATCCATACCCAATATGACATCAAAATCAAACATACCAAGTTTTATTAGTTCAACATAAGAAACTTTATGGAAAAAACATTATTGGACAATTTCTATACACCCTTTTTGCGATAATCGACTCACCCGCTAATGTAGATACTATAAAAGGTTCATACAAAATATCGGGCAGAATGTCCAACTTTTTAGATACTAGAGCAATAACAAATGAAAATGTAGCACCTGATCAAGTAAGGCATATAAATCAATTAGAAGACTTTCAATATATCAGTCACAACATCAGGAGAAATCTTTTTTTCACCCCTAGAGCGGATAGCATAGAAGCGAGTATTCATGCCTCATTATAACCAATAGCTTGATCTTGACCACTACCCTTTTCAAGACCCTTCACATTAGGACAATCCCTAACCTTGTGTCTACTCTTTCTACAACAAAATCATATTCTCGTTTCAACTAGAAACTCACCAAAATGACCCTTTCCACACTTTGTACAAGTAGGCTTCTTTGTTGGTGAACTAGTACCCTTTCTCTTTTTAAACTTCGGGTTGGACAACCTATCATCAAGAGCCTTAGGTAACTTAGAAGGTACTTGATTTGACAACCTCTTTTTGAACCTAGGTATGTCATCTCAAGCCTACTTTTTGAAGAAACACCATCAAAGGATCTTGCGATCTTGGGATCTCTACTCCACCTTTTAGACCATATGTCTTCGACTTGTTGAGCATGAACCATAAGACAATAAATAGTCATATTGTCATGTATCATAGACGAATAAAACGCTTCTTTCACATCATCCGACACTCGCACCATAAAATGGTTTATGTTATCTCTAGGGTCAGAAACCAAACAAGGAGCATATTTTAACTATTTAACTAATTTAAAAGAGTATTCAATAACACATATACCTCCTTGGCGAAGGTCGATGAACTCCACCACCTTGTCAACCTTTTTCTCATTAGGATAGAACATATCAAGAAATGTCTTCTTGAACAGTTTCCAAGTCATCGGTCCACCCCTTAACGACCTATTGTCCCTGCATTGTACTTACCAAGTTTGGGCCACATCTTTGAGTTTGTAAGTGGATAACTCCGCCTTTTCACTAGTAGACAACCCCATAGAATAAAGAATCTTTTAGATCTCATCAATATACTCATAGGGGTATTCTTATACCTTTAACCCATAAAACTAGAAGGATTCATCCAAGTGAAGTCCTGTCACAACCGGAATCTAGACCAAGACGAGACTGCCATCGTTGCCTCTCAGAGGTGGCAGACAAGCGTACTTACGTCATTCTTACTTTACATTGGTTAATTTTTAGCGGAAAATTTGAAGCTATTTATTTATTAACATACTTATATAAACATTCTCATTAATACATCATTGTTCACCATCATCCATCTAACATTAAAAGATAAGCAACTAAAACAAAAAGTTCAATTCTTATTAGGTGTATAATTGCCAAAACAGCACTAATACATACTGTGAATAAAAACATGAAAGAAACGCTAGTGGAACATGCTCACTAGCTCAACTCTAAAACTAAGCTAGAATATAAAACAGCAGCATCCTCGAAGGCATGAGGACCTACCAAAGCTGGATGAATGCTAAACGTCAGGATAACTGCATCGAATATCCTATAGCTCTATCGTCCATTTGTGCCTGCACCTAAAATAATAGAGTTTGTATAGGGTTAGTACATACTTATACTAAGTAAGGGTATATGCAAGCACACACCAAGGACATTCATGAGAAAGAATTACTTTTTGCTGACAACATGATCTTTGGAAGTCAATTCAGTGGACTTGACAATTAGAGATTATGAAGGTTTCTAAATTTTTATTAGGAAAGTCAGTGAGCTTTCCAAATTTGGAATAGGAAATTTATGCCATTAGAATAACATACATTATCATACTTTTTACATTTTCACACAACACATAACATTTACAAATAGCACATATAATATAGCATACAACACATTTTGCATGTAGCACATAATTTCTTTAATATCACTCATTCATATTCCATGAGACCTTGGATTCATGGACTTAACAACAAGACATTCCATAAATGAGGTATGAACAGATGGGACCGCAACTAGGGAGTCTCCATTAGCAAACACAGAGTCTGATGCGTTCATTCATACTTACTCCATTTCATTTCATTCATAGGCCAGTGTAAACACCAGTTATACCTACGATGTAGTGTAAAACTTTCATTAGCTCCTTGTGCAATGACCAAGAATGACCTAATGTCATTACTTGAATCTAACTCACATTTTGATGATCCTATCCTAACAAATTTGGTATCATTCATTTCACTATATGCATCATTTGAGGCTTGCCTCATTCTCTCATTGGAAACTTTAACTTTAACAGACATAGATCATGTGAGCATCATTAAATCCAGTGTCTCCCCCTTACTGAAAAGAGGTGGAATCATCAGCAAAAGTGACCCATAACATGCTAGCGTACATGAAAATTTAACCACACCAGATCCCTATATTGGATTTATAGGTTCGAAGACTAGGTGATGTATGGAGACCTATACCCAGCAAGCTACACAGTCTCATCTCATGGCAATTACGTGAACCTCCGGCCTTTCTGAAAGAAGGCATCACCTCTCATAGCTAGCCTATAGTTGCATAGTATAATGTTTAATTTAATTCATCTCATACGGAATGAAAGCTGGCTTTTATTAGCATTAAGAGTGTTAAGATCAATACTTTCATTAGATTGTTCATATACACTGGTCTCCTCATTATCTTACACTCTCATGGCTGAGTATGTTTTTGTATCATTTACTTAGGCTCATTTGAGATTGTTCTGATCATTTACATTAGCCTCATATCATGTTGTAATATTATTCCTTATCATTAGCACCTTTGCCTTTCATAGTTACCCACCTCTTATTACGTGAGTGTTCATTTCATCATAGGACAATGCACTTGGCCATTTAGTGTGTTTCACACCCTTACTTAACCCTTCTAGGGTTTTATCATTTCATTGTGCATTTCTTCATGTCATGTTTATCTCATCTTATGCCAACACTCATACTTAACCATTCTGGGGTTCATTATTTCATTTACATACATCTTAGGTTCACTTACTTTTGAATGTATGGTAGACTTATAAGTCTATACATACAAGCAACTGGGCTTCATTCATAGTTCGTTAATTGATTCATACATTCCTAAGATCATTAACAAAAAGACTTATGTATCTTGTCTATATGCAAAGATATTTATTTCGATCTAAATAGGTTGCATTACTTTTGGATATTTTGTTCACGTATGACTTATGTATCACTACAGATGTTTGGGCAAGGAAACCCAAATTACAATCACTTGGATAACATTTATATTTTTTCATTGATTTTATTTTTAATTTCCATAATATTGGAACTCTAAATCAAACTCCAACATTAACATTACACCTAAAAAATTTTACTTGATTTCCTCTTAAATTGGCTGAAGGGTTGTGCGTTCGAACCCCCACAACCTCTTCCATTTTAAATGTTAATTTAATTAAATTTTTTTCGCAGGGCATTGGGAGGTTGTGGGTTCGAACACCCATAACCTCCTTATTTTTGTTTTATTTTCGCTATAGCATTGGGTGGTTGTGGCTTCGAATCCCCACAACTCCTTATTTAAATTTTTAATTAAAACTCACTAGTCTAAGCATTAGGCTGTAAGGTTGTGGGATTGATCCTCCACAACCTCACTTTATTTTTTTTATTATCTAAATTGCCTTCTCCTTTCAAGCCTTGAGGTTGTGGGTTCGATTCCCATGCCTCACATTTTCCTTTCTACATTTTTCTCTTCTTTCAGTCTCTACCTGGAGGTCGTGGTTTCGATTCTCATGCCTCCCATTTTTTTATTTTAATTCTTATTCTCTTCAAACTAACTCAACAGACCCCATTTTGATACTCCCCAATCACCATTTCCTATGTTTTTCTTGCTTGCGAAATTCCAGTAGCTAAAGGGTGAGGTCACACGTTCGAATCCTTGAGGCCTCACCTCTTTTAAATGTATAAAATTTCAAGATTTTAACCCCCATCTTGAACGAAATTTTGAAGTTCACTAAGCTGGAATTTGTTTTTATAATTTTTAGCTTCCTTTAATCAACCTTTTGATTTTAGTTTCTTTGGGCATTTCACCAAGCATTTAGTGCATTGTTAGGTGTAGTATAGTAGTTACATTAGCCAAGCCTTTTTACTCAAAATTTTTAACTTCACACACCATATGAACATCAAATTGTTCAAAACTTTAACACATAAAAGGCAAGAACTTACATGCATTCATACGTCCAAAAATAGTGACTACTTCACTGCCACGCATTACCCACCCACATCAACTTTTTCACATGATTTCAAACAACATAATCATCATTCACACAATTTTGAACATTCATACTTAAACATAAACATCATGAAAACACATTTCATCCCTACTGTGTACCAGCAAACATACCTAACCTAAAGTTCAATGGGGGCTAGTGACAGGAACATGCAAAGGGGGAACAATCCTAGTTTTTGGAATGAATATCTTGCATCTTAACGGGTCTCTTGGGAAAAAACAAAGAGGAAAGAACTCCATACCTTAATTAATGTTCAAACAATGAATTTTCTGCGCAAAACTCTTTCCAAAATAAGTCCAAGCTACCAGAGCGTCCACCCCACTCAATGAACAACTTCTCTTTGCCTTAACGTTTTTGGTTGCTTTGTTTTTCTCTAAATTTCATGTGAGTTCTTCATGTGTGAAGAACTCTTGATATTACTTTTGTTTTTTTTTCTGTAGAACCAACGTGAGGGAGAGAAATATGAAACGTAAGAGAGATCGTGAGAGAGAGTAGTAAAATAATAGCAGTTTTAGTTTGGGAATTAGTCAAATTAGGACTCCTTATTAATTTAAACAAAAACTCTATTTAATTAGCTTTGTCAACGGACCATTATGCCCTTAAAATTTCAGATTTTAAATAATACATAAATCACCTTAAGTATTTATCCTATTCATTTTTAGGGTTGTTACATTATCCCCCCCTTAGGAACATTCGTCCCGGAATGATACTACCGATACTCATCGTAATTCCAATCAGATCATAACATAATCATTATGCAGAGTCAATCAATAGCAACAAATTACGGAGAAATAAGGAAATATAGCCTTAAGAGTAGGGAATCTAACCTCAAGAGTTGAAAAGATGAGGGTAGCGGGATCTCATGTCGGCCTCATCCTCCCTCCTAGCACCATCAACAAGATGATTTCTCTACAATATCTTCACTGTGGCAATCTCCTGGTTCCTTAGCCGCTTGACCTACCTGTCTAAGATCTGAACAGGTAACTCCTCATAATACAAGTATTCATCAACTTCCAAACCTTCCACAGGTAGAATAAATGATGGATTACCTAGGCACTTCTTAAACATAGAGACATGAAAGATTTGATGGATAGAAGATAGCTCCGCAGGCAATGCAAACTTATAGGCTTCCTCACCCACACGTTGTAGGATCTTATATGGCCCAACATACCTCCGACTCAACTTCCCTTTTCTACCAAATATCATACTCCTTTAATAGGTGATATCTTCAAGTAAACCCGGTCACCAACCTCAAATTCTAAGGGCCGCTTTTTGCTATCTGCATATTACATCTATTGGCTGTAAGAAGTATCCAACATGACCCTAATCACTCTAACCTTCTCTAAGGCCTCATGAAAGATCTCTGGACAAAAAATGGATGACTCTCTAACCTCTAACCACCCAACTAAAGATCAACACCTCCTACCATACAGTGTCTCAAACTGTGCCATCCCAATGCTGGAGCGATAACTATTATTATGTGAGAACACTATCAAAGGTAGATGGTCATCCCACCTACCTCTAAAGTAAATATTACACACTCTCAATATGTCCTCCAATGTTTGAATGGTGCGCTCTGCCTGCCGATCATTCAGAGAATGAAAGGTTGTACTAAGCTTCACCTGCGTGCCCAAGATTTTTTGGAAAGATCTCCAAAAATGTGAAGTAAACTGAGCTCCTTTATCTCAAATGATAGACAAAGGAATACCATGCCACCTCACAATCTCATCAATATAAGTCTCGCATAATCCTCGCCTCTGTTGGTAGACATCAGAGGGATAAATTGAGCAGACTTACTCAATATTTCCACAATAACCCATATGGAGTCATGCTGCCTCCTTGATCTTGGAAGACCAACCACGAAGACCATATTAATGGCCTCCCACTTGCAAGTCGAAACCTCAATAATCTGAGTCAAACAACAAGGCTTAAGATGCTCTACCTTAGCCTGTTGACAATTAGTACACTTAGCCACATATTATCCAATATCCTTCTTCATGCCATCCCACCGGTAGATCTTCTTAACATCATGATACATTTTGGTGGAACTTGGATGTATGGAATATCTTGAACCATGGGCCTCTTCCACAATCCTGGTCCGTAAATTATCCACATCTAGTACACACAGCGTGTCCTGGAATCTAACTATGCCATCATATCCCAAAGCAAAAGACTCCATCATTTTTAACAACACTATGTCCTTCAGCTCCATCAACACAAGATCAAGTTGCTGACCTTTCTTGACTTCAACTACCAAGGATGATTCAGAACTAGGATGAACTTAATAACCCCAACTAGTAGAGTCAACCAATCGCACACCAAGTCTTTCAAGTCTCTGTACATCTTTTGCCAACTTCTTCTTCTCGTCATCAATGTGGGGGTGTAATCCCCATGCTCATCATGCTCAAAGCATCAGCCACAACATTAGCCTTACCTAGATGGTAGTGCACATTCATGTCATAATCCTTCAATAACTCCAACCATCTCCGCTTACGTAGATTCAACTCCCTCTATAGGAATACGTACTGGAGACTCTTATGATTTGTGAACACATCCATATGCACTCCATACAGATAATGCATCCACAACATCAGTGCAAACACCACAGCTGCCAACTCCAGGTTATGAGTGGGATAATTATTCTTATGAACCTTGAGCTGTCTAGAAACATAGACTATCACCTTACCAGCCTGCATAAGAACACAACCCAAACCAACTCTAGAAACATAAGAATAGACAGTGTAATTCTTACCACACATAGACAGAGTATGCACCTGGGCTGCAGTGAGTCTGTCCTTGAGCAACTGGAAACTCTTCTCAAAATTCTCTATCCATTCAAACATGGCTTTCTTCTTTCTAAGATCTCAGTGGGGAAGAAATGGAAGAAAAGCCCTCTACAAATATGCGGTAGTAACCAACCAATCCCAGAAGTTACGGAAGTCAGTGGGAGTAAGGGGCTTTGGACAGTTCTTAACAACATCAGTCTTCTTGGGATCCACCTCCACACCTTCAACGGATACAACATGACCCAGGAAGGTCACTAATCTCAACCAGAATTCAGACTTGTTGGATTTGGCGTACAACTGATTCCATGTAAGTTCCTGCAAGGTTAGTCTCAAATGTTATTAATGCTCTTCCTTGGTCTTAGAGTAGATAAGAATGTCATCGATGGATAAAATTACGAAATATTGAAGGTATTCACGGAAGAATTTGTTCATGAGATCCATAAATGTAGCAGGTACATTCATGAGACCAAATGACATATCTCCATCCCTAACCCTAAGTTAATGATACCCTGAATGAACATGAACCTTAGAAAAGAAACTAAACCCTTGGAGCTGATCGAAAAAATAATCTCTTCTGGGAAGTTGATACTTATTCTTTATAGTGACTTTGTTGAGGTATCGATAATCGATACACATTCTAAGGGGTACCATTTTTATTCTTTACAAACAACACTGAAGCGCCCCATGGGGATATGCTTGGCTCAATGAAACCCTTACCAGTGAGATATTTTAACTGCAGCTTCAACTCTTTGAGTGCTGCTGGAGACATTCTATAAGGAGGAATTGATATTGATTTGGTATCGGGTTCTAAGTCAATACCAAAGTCAATCTCTCAAAGGGGAGGGACTCTAGGAAAATCATCAGGAAACACATCTAGGAACTCATTTACTACAGGCGCTGAGTCTATGGAAGGAATGTCATCATCTAAATCATTAACACTCACAAGCTGACATAGTAACCCCTTCGACATCATTTTATTGGCTTTTAGATTTGAAATCAAGGAATTAGGATGACTAGAATTTTACACCTCCCATACTAACTCTTCTTCATTAGGGAATCGAAATTTCACTACTCTACTATGATAGTCCAAGCAAGCATAAAAACTTTGAAGCAAGTCCATGCTAAGAAAAACATCAAAAACATGCATGGGTAGTTCAACCAAGTCCGCACACATAGTCCCACCACATACAACTATTGGGCAATCCTTCAGTTCTTACACTTTCTTTTAAAGGCGTACTAACCACTATAGGATCATGAAGAACTTCATGTAGTATTTCAAAAGATAGAGAGAGGAGAGGACTCACAAAGTAAAGCATTGACCCTAGATCTAGTATAGAATAAACAGAAGTTGAGAATATTTGCAGCTTACCTATGACCACATCAGCGGACTTCTCCTGCTACTCCCTGCCCTTCAAGGCATAATATTTGTTCCTCTTGGGAGGTTTGCCTACTGGTGCACTCTGTGGTTTAGGACTAGGATAAGAATTACCTCCAGCCTCACCTCTGTTATATGGACAGTCTCTGACCATGTGTCCACTCTTACCACAACTGAAGCAGGCATTAGTGCCCTGTCTACACTCTCCACTATGAGCTCGACCAAACATAACACAAATCTTCCTAGTACGCTGCATCTCACCACCATTGCCCCTCTTGGGTTAATGTTTGGCTCCTCTAGGTGTTGTACTCCTCTAAGAGTTAGAATTCTGAAAACTCTTTTGCCCCTTCTTGAACCTGGGCTGCTCAGGGACGCCAAAATTGTTTCTATTGCCTCCATTGCTGGACCTGCCTGATTTTGAGACCTAGGCCTCCTAACATCACGAACACCTCTCCTCTTACGGCTTTCCTCTACCTGATGTACATGCACCATCAACCTTGAAAGGTCTAGCATCGCAGACCGACACTCCTCCTCCAAGTTTCCATTGATTCCTGTGAGCAACATACTCATCTCATCCCTGCTGTTCGAAACCAGGGAAGTAGCATACCTTGATAATTTCAACAAAGCTCGATATTATCCTCATTCTTGTTGTTAAATACTAAGGAAACTAATATACCTTGATAGCTTATCAAACTTTAGGGAATACTCCCTGACCGTCATAGAGGCTTGTTGAATATTGATGAACTCCTCAACCTTGGCTTCCCTCATCTCTATGGGGAAGAATCTCTCCATAAATGCTATCTTGAACATCTCACAAATGACTAGCAATCCACCCAAAATATGGCTATCTTGCCATATCTTGCACCAAGTCTGTGCAACATCCTTGAGCTTATACGAAACCAGCTCAATCTTCTCAGTATTTGTGGCCTCCATATCAACCATTATCTTATATACTTCATCCACAAACACCTGAGGATCATCTGATGTCTTAGACCCTGTGAAAATAAGAGGGTTCATCCTCGTGAAGTCTCGCAGTCTGTCAACCATATTGAGAACCGATGGGTTTTCTCTCTGAACATCCTGCTGGTTGACTTGGGCAGTCATATCCTGATCCTGCATCGTAACAGCCTGTTCCATCTGCGCCAGAGATGCCCTCACCTCAGCATCAGTCAACCCAACAGGGTTAACTAGCATGGCCATTCATTCAACTAGAGCCTGGGGGGATTTTGATTACCCGTAGCACTTGATCCTCCCCTCCTTTAACCCTTGGCTCTCCAAGTATTCATTCTTTGAAAAACGACAAGGATTTATGTTATACATGCTCATAACATCAAGAACTCAGACATTAGGAAAAGCACGATATGATCAGAAGAAGGGAAATTTTACCATACATCATGCAGTCTCTAATCGAGGATAGTGGTGCACTTCACACCATGTCTTAGAAGATACTCAATGTGGTTGATGTAAACATATTATCCTCAGAATTCAACCTATCACTCTAATACAAACTTTGTCACGACTGGAATTTAGACTCCAAATGAGACCGGTGTCGTTGGCCTCTCAGAGGTGGCAGACAAACATACTTATGTCATTCTTACTTTACATAAGTTAATTTTTAGAGGAAAATCTGAAACTATTAGTTTCTTAACATTCTTAAAGAAACATTCTCATTAATACGTAATTTTTCACCATCAGTCATCTAACTTTAAGAGATAAGCAACTGAAAGAAATAGTTTAGTTCTTATTAAGTGTATAATTACCTAAATAGCACCAATACAAACTCTGAGTAAAAACATGATAGAAACGCTAGTGGAACATGCTCCACTAGCTCAACTCTAAAAATAAGCTAGAATATAAAACAACACCATCCTCGAAATCATGAGGACCTACCAAAGCTGGATAAATGATGAAGTTCTGGATTAATGCAGTGAAGATTCTATAGCTCCATCGTCCATCTGTGCCTACACCTAAAATAATAGAGTTTGTAGAGGGTTACTAGACACTTCTAATAAGTATGGGTATATGAAAGCACACACCAAGGACATGCATAAGAAAAAATAGCTCTTTCCTAATAACATTATTTTTGGAACTCAAGTCAGTGGACTTCCCAATTAGAGATTAGGAAGGTTTCTAAATTTTAATTAGGAAAGTCAGTGAGCTTTCCAAATTTTGAATAGGAAAGTTATGCCATGAGAATAACATACACCATCATACTTTTCACATTTTCAAGCAGCACATAACATTTACACATAGCACATATAATATAGCATACAACACATTTTGCATGTAGCACATAACTTATTTAATATCAATCATTCATATGCCATGAGACCTTGGAATCATGGAATCAACATCAAGACATCCCAGAAATGAGGGCTCAACAGATGGGACCGCAACTAGGGAGTCTTCATTAACAAACACAGAGTCTGCTCCGTTCATTCATACGTACTCCATTTCATTTCATTGATAGGACAGTGTAAACACCAGTTATACCTAGGATGTAGTTTTAGACTTCCATTAAGTTCGTTGTTCAATGACCAAGAATGACCTAATGTCATTAATTGAATCTAACTCACCTTTTGATTATACTATCCTAACACCATTGGTATTATTAATTTCATTGTGTGCATCCTTTGAGGCTGGCCTCATTCGTTTATTGGGAACTTTAACTTTAACCGACATAGATCATGTGAGCCTCATGAAATCCAGTGTCTCCACCACAGCAAAAAGAGGTGGAATAACCGGCCAAAGTGACCCATAACATGCTAGCATACATTGGAATTTAAACCCGCCAGATCCCTATATTTGTTGTATAGGTCCGAAGAATTGGAGATGTAAGGAGACTCATACCCAGCAAGCCAGGGAGTCTCATCTTAGTTACGTGAAAACCCGCCCTTCACTAAAGAAGCATCACCACTCATAGCTAGCCTATCGGTGCTCAGTATAAAGTCCCATTTCATTCAACTCATACGTCATAGAAGTTGGCTTCTAGTATGAGGACATCATAGCTCATTTGATGATTTACCATATCATCATCAGTATTAAGAGTGTAAGTCTCAATACTTTCATTAGAGTGTACATAGAAGCTGGTCTTTTCATTATCTTACACTCTCATGCATGAGTACGTTTTGGTAACATTTACTTAGTATCATTTGATTTTGTTCTCATCATTTACTTTAGCCTCATATCATGTTGTCACCACATTCCTTATCATTAACACCTTTGCCTTTCATAGTTACTCATCTCTTATTATGTGAATGTTCATTTCATCATATGCTAATGCACTTGGCCATTTAGTGAGTTTCACACCGTTACTTAACCCTTCTAGGGTTTCATCATTTCATTGTTCATTTCCTCATTTTATTGTTCATCTCATCTTATGCCAATGCACTTGGCCATTTAGTGTATCTTACACTCATACTTAACCCTTCTAGGGTTCATCATTTCATTGCATACATCTTAGGTTTACTTACTTTTGAACGTATTCTAGACTTATGAGTATATACATACAAACAATGGGGCTTCATTCATAGTTCGTTAATTGATTCATACAATCCTAAGATTATGCAGTACAAGACTTATGTATCTTGGATACATTCCAAGATGTTGATCTCAATCTAAATAGGTGGCATTATTCTTGATTATTTTTTTGCGTATGACTTGTATATAATTACGGAAGATTGGGCAAGGAAACACAAATTCTAATCACTTGGATAAAATTTACATTTTTTCATTGATTTTATTTTTAATTTCCATAATATTAGAATTCTAAATCGAACTCCAAAAGTAACATTGTACCTTAAATTTTTTACTTTATTTACTCATAAATTGGCCTAAGGGTAGTGGGTTCGAACCCCCAGAACCTCTTCCATTTTATTCGTCAATTTAATTATTATTTTCTTTGCTAGGGCATTGGGAGGTTCTGGGTTCGAACTCCGACAGCCTCCTTATTTTTGTTTTTAATTTAGCTATAGCATTGGGAGGTGGCGGGTTCAAACCCCCACAACCTCCTTAGTTAAATTTTAATTAAAACTCACTAGTCTAGGCGTAAGGCAGTGAGATTGTGGGATCCAGCCCCCACGAACTCACTTCATTTTTTTTCTTATTTAAATCGCCTTCTCCTTTCCAGCCTTTAGGTCGTGGGTTCAATTTCCACGCCTCAAATTTGCCTTTTTTAATATTTTTCTTTCACTCGCTACCTGGAGGTCGTGGATTCGATTCTCACGCCTCCTATTTTTTAATTTTAATTCTTATTCTCTTCTTACTAACCCAATAGACCCCATTTCGATTAGCCCCATCCACCTTTTCCTTTTTTTTTTTTGGCTCGCGAAATTCCAGTATCTAAAGGGTGAGGTCAAAGGTTTAAATCATGGTGGCCTCACCTATTTTAAATGTATTAAATTTACAAATTTTAACCCCCTTCTTGAACGAAATTTTGAAGTACACCAAGCTGGAATTTTTTTAAATAATTTTTAGCTTCCTTTCATCAACCTTTTCATGTTTGTTTCTTAGGGCATTTAACCAAGTATTTAGTGCATTGTTAGGTGTAGTTTAGTACTTACATTAGTCAAGCATTGTCACTCAAAATTTTTAACTTCACACACCCTATGGACATCACATCGTGCACAACTTTAACACATAAAATAGAAGAATTTACATGCTTCCATACGTCCCAAAACAGTGACTACTTCATTGCCACGCATTGCAACCACACATCAACTTTTTCACATGATTTCAAACAACATAATCATTATTCACACAATTTCCAACATGCATACTTAAACACAAACATCATGAAAACACATATCATCCCTACTTTGTACCAGCAAAAATACCCAATCTAAAGTTCAATGGGAGCTATTGACAGGGACATACAAAGGGGGAACAATCCTAGTTTTCGGAATGAATATATTGAATATTAAGGGGTGTCTTGGGAAAGGAACCAAGAGGAAAGCAACCCATACATAATTGATGTTCAAACCATAAATTTGCTGCCCAAAACCCTCTCCAAAATCAGTCCAAGCTACCTCGACGTCCACCCCACTCGACGAACAACTTCTCTTTTCCTTAACGTTTATGGTTGCTTTGTTTTTATTAATATTTCATGTGAGTTCTTCAAGTGTGAAGAACTCTTGATATTATTTCTGTTCTTTGTTGTTCTTGGCAGAACCAACAGGAGGGAAAGAAGGATGAAATGTGAAATAGATCGTGAGAAAGGGTAGTAAAATAATAGGAGTTTTTGTTTGGGAATTATTCAAACTAGGACTCCTTATTAATTTAAACAAAAACCTGATTTAATTAACCTAATGAAAGGACCATTATGCCCTTAAAATGTCAGATTTAAAATAATAAATAGATCACCTTAAGTATTTATCCTATTAATTTTTAGGGTTGTTACAAGTATCTTAGACAAGAGGCCATAGTAGAAACTTGTTCATTTTCCTTTGGTACAACCTCCGAATTAGATTGGGACATCATGGCTTGAGAAATTTTGAGAAGAGCAGCCCTTTTGTTCTCATCCGTCAAAGGAGAAGGATTTGCCGGAGCTTGGTAATCATTCACATCTTCCTCAAGAGGAGGAACTTGATCACCACTTGGTGGAACTCCCATATTGGCAATCTCTTCTTCAACTCTTCGTGTCGCATCCCTTCGAGTATGCATTTAACTATAATGATAATAATACGATTAAATTCAAAGCACATAGAGATAATCACTCAAAAGGATTGATAATGGACTTCCAAGAAAGTGAGAGTTTCCTAAGAATCATGTAAATTCCTATCCATAAGTGTGACATGCTTTACAATCCTTAATACGAACTTACATAGATGTGGCTAAGGGAGACATAGACTAAAAGATATTTCAAATGTATGCTCTCATACCAAGTTTTTCAAATTGGGGATAGCCCCTATACGTAACCGACGTCTTCTTTGAGGAATAAAACTAGCCTCTTACATTACATCAATACATTCATAAGTCAAATTTAGAGGAAATTTAAGAACTTTTTCATTTTATCTACTTGAAGGTTTACATAGATCTCTACATAAACATTTTATATATATACCTTCGTATATGAAGATTACTTAGTCTTCTAGTTTAATTGAACAAAGATATTTATATATCAAAGATAATATCGTCATAATTGTCGTCTCATCTCATAACCATCTAATAAGAATGTAAGAACTTAGGCATAACCCATACATCAAGGTAAGAATGCCTCACATGGACTATACAATGTTTCATACTAAATTAAAAGGAAAGAACATAATAATCTTTAATACTAGAACAATATCATAGCTCTATAGTGGAATCGCCCTCGGAAAGTGAGGACCTAACATACTTAGATTAATAAGAGATCCATACCTTCTTCAATTTCCTCTTCAAAGCACTTCAATGAGTGAAACCTAAAATGTTGGGGAAAAGGGAGAAATGGGGTCTATACACCACTTGTACTAAGTATAAGACCATATACACACATACTATGATAACATGTTAAGAAAAGGGACATTACATAAAGTATGAACTTATCATTTTAAAACCTTTATGCACATTCGAAAAAACCATACAAACCAATATTTCATGTTCATTAAGTCATAGACATGTACATTACAAAACCAACAACATCAAGTCTAGTAAAGTCTACATAAATAGCATATAGTTGGATACCTATTCAATTAAATCTATCATCAAGTCATATTGGGCAACAAGCATGTATACGAGTACATTTCATTATAACAAAAGCAAAAAAATTACCCATGAAAACGTATCAAGTAAACAAATAAAATGATCATGCAAATCCCCATAACCTTACTCAATCAAGTAACCAAACAAGAATCATTACTAACTTCTTGCTTCTCATGGAATAACATTGTGGAGTACTTATCCTCATTATTTAATAATGTAGACCAACACATATTCTTAAGTGACAACAATCACATATAGCATCAACAATGTGCAAGTTCATCATATACATATAATGTATCATTATAAGCATATTCATACATAGTAAAAACCTCCTTAAGTTTCCTTCAAAGCACACTAGTGCAAGGTATAGGTAGAGTCCCACACCCATACCTAGGCTAAGTGAACCTCTCAAGTAACCTTAGTTAGTTTATACTTCATTACTTCGTTTTATTTTAGGTAATACTTGCCTGAACCGACATAGACCACAAGAACTAAGTGTGGAATCTGGTGCTAAACTAAGTACCTTTTAAAAATGTCTTTAATGTCCTTTATTAATCATCATAGCTTATTGTAGGTCATATGGTCTAACCCTTGTATAAACATCATTATCATCGTCAGAGCTCAATAAGAATTGCATGAGTATAATCCTCTCATTACAATTAACATAGGTGAGGTTAGAATATTAACATTCTCTTATCATAATAAGGCACATTTGTAAATCACTCACCATCCTTATAACATTTACATCTTAAGGTAACACCTAAAAACCGTAGTCAAGACATTTCAATTCAACATCATACCATCCTATCAATCCTAATACAAGGAATAATCTAATACAACATCATGACTTAATTACAATTAACCATAATTTAAAGTAAAAGATAGGGATCATAAGACTTACCAAGTCTCATTCATAATTCATCATCAAAGTCTTACCATAACCATAAATTCAACTCAATTTGGGTATAAACCCTCGTAAGTCAATAACCAACATAATAAAAAGGCTAGAATAATCACTATATCACTATTTAATAGTAGATTAAAGCTTAACACAAGACACTTAGGTTATTTAGCAACATACTTCACAACCTAGATCATCTTCTCAAGAACTAGCATAAAAGTATACAAATCATCCTAATTCATCAAATATTAGAGTAACAAAATCATATAGTAGTAATCAACAAATAACCAAGTCAATTGAACCAATAAAACCTAGTTCATATCAATATCAAAAACCTAGGGTTAAGGGTTAAGGGTTAAGGGTCATCTTCTGCAAACTACACCAAACCATAAAGATGTATCATAATTAGGCTAGAATACATCTTAATATATTCACATTATCTAAAACAAAACATAAAACAATCCACTAATAAAATTAATTTCAAGATTGGGAAAGACCCACTTGAAAGCTCAACTTTTGAAAATACATTGAAGGAACTCTTTGATGAAAAGAGGTCTCAAAGGTGAACTAGATACCATACCTTAATGTTTGATGAAAAATTGATGGTGTAACTATCCCTTTACATACCCAAAAACACTCCTCTATCTTGGTCTTCAATCGTGTCTTCCTATAGAGCGAGAAGGAAGAGAGAAGGAAGAGAATTTGTTTTGTGAGTTATGATAGTTTTTTGTTAGTCTTAATTAGGTTAGGTATTTATATAGGGTGTTAATGCACATAATCAAACTTTCCTAACCCCTTATTAAACTACTAACCAGTCCAAATATTTGAATAACCTAAGTGAAAACGTGCACCAATTTTGTGTCATAGAAGACACCATGATTGATGGATCGTGGATCAATCGATGGACCTGCCCCCCTTCCGTGTTGCACATACTTATTCTTTGTCAGAGACTCTGCATAGAAGGCCCCACAATTACCTGTCTAAGTTTTGTTCTACGTATGGCATCGACGCCTTATCGATCCACACACACCTAGTCATACCCTCTCGTGGGTGCACACTACTCAGGTAGTGTTTGACTTCACTTGTAAGGGTCCTCCTCAAGGTCCCTTGGTTTGTCCTGGGAAGTCGTACCCCATACTTTTCGACCATGAATCAACTTAAACATATGTTATACATCCTTCCAACAATTTTCATCGATTTATGACACCTAAAATCTAGTCAAATAAGCTAAGCCACGCTAGTACCTCCATGAACTAGTTTTCGAAGGTCATAAAGGTTCTTGGAAGTTTTCGTTTATAGACTTCCTAAATGACTTATATTCATAAAAATAGACCTTAAAATAGTGTCTATAGCTTATGAAACTTATGTTAGGATCTAGATCTTGTCTTGGATTTTTGATGTTTTACAGTTCCCTTGTCCTCAAGGAATATCACTATATTGCAATGCATGCCACAAGTGGAGATAAGACCACAACGATTAAATTTTGGACAGCAAAGTTTTATATTATGGTGGTCGAATTAAACTGATGAAAAGTGAGATATTCGAGATGTAGACGTATTAGACTAAAGTGTTCGTCCTACTGAAGAAAGAGGTTTAATTTGTCACAAGTATTTGTCATACATTCTTATGGATAGGGAATACTAAAAGAGCTTTGATGGATTAGTAAACCATATGTAGGCCAAAATCTTTTGGAGTCGTGGGTTTGTTAAACTACAACCTATGAAATAAGGAAGCTATATGTAAGCTCTTACGGGTCGTGGATGTAAAGAAAGAAAACTTATTTGTTCATCAGATTAACAACTTCTACATCAAGTACAGATCTCTGGATAAGGCACCAATTTCTAAACAAGAATGTTGGCTTCTTAGAAATATCCTTGAGGCTTAAAAATGGTTAACGAATAAGAATATGATTGATGATCTACAAAAGTATTCACAGCAAGGGGCTCTACATATCAAGTAAATGTACAAGTTGTTTCAACAATGATTCCCAAAAGTTCCACAGAAGTTCCTCACACTTTCAATAGGTATGTTGCCAAGACATCAACTTATATTATGGATCAACGTCTATCTATGACTTTCAACAGTTCAAAGATTCAGAAAATGGAGTAGAATTGTTTCACTAGTTATGTTAGTGTAACACATTCTCAACAAAATTACGCAGTCATTTTCTTTTCGAGTGTGGATGTTCTACAAGGGTATGGGTTTCACTCTCTAAATGGATGAAAATTCATAACGAAATACATGGAGAGGGTGCCGATTGGGTCAGTGAGCCGAATGGGGCCATCAAGAAGGCCAACCTCACATTCACAGCAAAGTTCTTGTGGCTGCTCGTCCGTCACTGCCTTTCCCCCACAGCTGTTGATAACATCGTTACCTTGGATCGAGCAGTGTTGATGGCTGCAATGTTAGACGTATTCGAGGTGGACTTCGCATGGCTTCTCCAAGCAGTCATGCACGAGAGGGCATTCAAGGTCACTACTACCTACCCCTTCCCGTGTATGATCTTTGCCCTTTGCAGGTCTGCAGGTGTGCCCATATGGCACGTAAATCAGCTTAAGACCCCACAGAGCACTGTAGACATCGCCCTCATTAGAGATAAGGCCAATGAGTTGGTTCCACGCATAGGGCCCCATCTAGAGCTGCCCCCACTTGCTGATGATCTTGCTGATACGGTAGCCCAGGCCTGCACAGTGACACAACGGCGCCAAAATTTGATATGCTCAAACTTACTTCTTATTTGAGAAGTAAAGCGGTTGTCTCAAGTAAATAACCCAACTAGTAAGGTTTAAATGGTTCTCACAAGGAAAATAGTCTAGACTTAACTTCAACTTGTTATTAATATTGCTTGGTCAATGACTTCCTTGGAAAGTAAAAATATAAAAGGGGGGGTTTCTATTTCTTATTGAGCGGAAATAAATAACAAACTTGAAAGAGACACTTAACAACTTTAATAGTTGGATTTTAATAAATTAATCAAGGTAACTAGGGTTTACGTGTTCCCCACGGGTTCTTAACTAGATAATTCTAACTATAAGAATTCTTTCCTAGTATCTTGCATGCAAAGTGATAAGTTATGTATTTCTAAATCATTGGTCTGGCATCTAGAAAATCTCACTCCGCACCTTGGTCCGGCTACGTGTGTTGCTATCCTAACCCTTATCCTTACCTCATATTAAGCTTCGTATTCGATATTTGACTAAGTTATTACCTCATACCAATCAATACTATCCTATTAGATAGTATACACTAAATCTATGTTAATAATTCTTTTCCTATTATCTACCTCCTTGGTCCGGCAAGTAGCATTAAGGCGAGTTCTAACGTTGGCCATCCGTTTAAAAGACATTTAAGCGAAAGAATTATTAAGACATATAAGACACTAATCTAGAATTGTTATTTTAGTTAGGGTTTATCTCATTATTTTCCTATGATTCCCACAACCCTAGTTATGGAGTTTAGTTACTCATAGCCATAAACATAGTATTCAAATATATTAAATAAGAATTCATGTACTTACTTCAATGAGAAAGAATAAAAACCAAAGTTTTCTTGATTAATCTCCAAAAATCACTTGCATGAATCTCAAAATCTAACACTAATACACAAAGTCTAATAATACGAAGTCTAACTATCTACTGTCTAACCTAACAGAGTCTAAACCAACAGAGTCTAACCTCAAAAATGAGGTTTTTCGAACTATTTATAAAAAACAAAAAAACTAATTAAACAAGGATTCTAATTGCTGGAAATCTGCCAAAACGCGGCTGGGGCGACGGACCTCGCGACAGACCGTCTTGGTCACGACGACCGTCATGTACCCTGTCGTCCCATACTTTCTCAATTTCTCTGGTGCTATCTTCATTCCCCTCGACGGCAAGTATGACGGACCGTCATTAGCAAAACGGTCTGTCGAGGGTCTCGTTCCAAAACACTTCAACTCTTGGAATCTAGGTACTGGGATCACTTCTCTGAACTTCACGACGAACCTGCAGGACGGACTGTCACAACCACGACGGACCGTTACAATCTTCGTAATCCCACACTTGGTCAGACTTCCCCATCTTCCTTCAGCAGCTGCACTACGCTGCCACCCACGGACCGTCACAAGCACGACGGACCGTCATAAGCTCCGTAGGTGATCTCTTCTACAATTCATCGCTAAAAATCTCCGCATTAATTTTTGTACAAATTTCCTGCAAAACAAAGAGAAACTTATATAAAAATTAGCACAAAAAGGCTTTTGGACACACTAAACTTAAGGAAAAAGTATTAATAATACCGTGAAACCACAGTATATCAAGCGCATAGAAGTGGACAAGTCGCAAAATTATTGTGTTTGGTTTTATTCAACAAGTGTCTATTACATTTGAAGTTAAAGGTATTTAAATGAACCTCATGCGAAGAGATTGAATGAAATTTTCCTCCAATTTCATATTAGAGGACATTTCCTAAAGAAGTGGCAACCAATTCTTGATCAATTAAATGCTTATTTGTGTCTGGACTAACTTATAATTATTTAGTATAGGTATATAGGTAATCTCTTGAGTAATAGTTCTGGAGTCCAAAACAAACCACTTGTGTACATTTGCTATTGGTTGAATAGAAGTTTCTACAGTTTGGCATAAAAAAATAAACACTTTCAAAATAACAGATTCATCATATCTAGTCTTTTCCCTGGGTTCCATAACCCTTTCATGTGTAGTAAATATTATTCCAATAAAATAAGTATCGACTATCTTCAGTTGAACAACGTCACAATTAAGAATAAGTATATCATTCACTAATTGACAACATGTTAAACTATGTTCAAGGTGCCACTATCTTCTTTAAGACTGATCTTATATATAAGTATCATTAGTTGAATGTTAAAGATTGTGTCATTTCAAAGCCAGCTTTTAAAAGTCCGTATGGTCTAATGTGACTTGATTGTGACACAAGACATTTACATTGGGTCAAATTTTGGGAATTATACTCGTTCTTAAAAATCTTTTTACTTGTGACTTCTACGTCTGGGATATTAAATTCTTGTAATATCCATTATATAGATTGTGACTTTTTCGATAAGTTGTCACTCTTTCCAAAGGGTTTTGATTTTTCGCTGAGTTGTGAATTTTTCAAATAGTTGTAGCTTCTTCGACGAGTTATGACTTTCCCAATAAGTTGCAACTTTTTGAAAAGGTCATGAATTCTTAGATAAAATACAATAAAAGTATGTTGATACCCTTTGTTAACTATATATAGAGAGGTTTCCTCTCATTTTTCAACCACAATTTTTTTAATCTTCTACTCTTCTTCTTATTGCATTATAATATTTTTGTGTTACTTATTATCATTGAGTGAGTCCGAAATTTTGCGGAATATTAGATACCAGTATTGTGATGAAGTAAGTCGTTTTATCTAAAAGAGTCTATATTTCAAAACCTCGAGTACTTGAGAAAAATAATTTTAATGACATAATAACAATTTTCTTTCTTAATATATACAATTGTGTGTAATGTTCCAATATGTGAAGTTAACATGATGTAGCCTAAATTTTTGTTTTTTTTACAAATTTCTCTTGTGATGTAGATATATGTTTCTAAATATCTTTTCTAAAATTTAAAGAAGTTTTACGTTTTTTATTGCTCGAGAAAAATGAATGACTTTACTTATCACTTCTACTTATTTGATTTAGACTCTCATTAAGTTTTGTTCAATATAGTTATTACTAGATAAACATTGCCCTTTTAGATTACTTATTTACGATTTCTTATATTTCATTTTTTGACTAAGAAAGGTTCATATGACTACTTATAACGCCAATTTAAGTTTCTATTAGTTTAATTTTTATTATTTATTTCTTAGTTAATCTTTACAACAGAGAAATTTCCATTAATGAATTTATATTTGGGTAGATATTTGTATTTAAATAAAATATGTCCAAAATGTAATATCAAGTTATAAAGATCATCTAACTTCAAAATATATTATTTCAAAATTTTTAGAGTTTTTTTTTCAAAACATTTGGTTAAATGACAAGAAAAATACATAATAAATATTCTGTGTAGAGTAATATTAGTGAAATACGACTTATTACTTTATGGAACTTCATCATATTGATATAAATTTATACATTGTTACATTTAACTAATAAAATTTTGTATTGACCATCCTCATAGGCGCTGCACCTACTTTTCCATTCAAATTATTTCTTTTGGGCTTTAAAAGGTTGGTCCTTGGATGTTAATTGTTCCCTTATTTTTTATTCAATTTAGGCCAGATATAGGTGGTGTACTTTACCCAATAACATTGTCAAATTAGTCTTAGTAGGGGATGCCGCAACTTGTTCCTTTGGGTGGTCGATCAATAAGGCAAAGTAGGTGATGCACCTACTTTTCACATACTATCTTAGTTAAGTCAAGCAAGCACCCCAGTATTTTATTCGATTTATAGACCATAATAACTTTAACATAACTCAAAACTTATAGACACTATGTCAATTTCAAATCTAGATTAAAATACCACCTTATGATTTCAAGATTAAATACTTCAATCGACATCAACTTAATCGTCCCACATAAAACTATGGGCAGTTCACTTTAAACATATTATAGTGTAATTAGTCGCATAGAAAATTGAGTTCGTAAACATACAACAAGGAAAAATATAACGTCGTATAAATAAATCAGGTACACGTTGAATACACCCTGTTAAATCCTCCCCCTTATGATCATTCTTCCTCGACTGATGGTTGAAGCTGATAGTTTGGTTCACCTTGGAATTTCTTTTTGAGATTTGTGAGAGTTCCCATTATAAATAGGACTATCTAAAATCAATCGACTAACCTAAAGCACGTATAGACGAGCCTAGCATGAAGTCTCAATAGATATGTTTCATAAAATAATAATATGAAAAATTAAACCCCTTTCTTGACAGTGTAATTCACGGAATATACACAATTATAACTCATATAAATAAAGACTATAATATACCTAAACACAAGACATGAAGATGAAATATCAAATGAAAAAATTCTAGTAGGATATATGATCATATAAGGGGACCACATGATCTAACATCCTAATATTGATGTTTATGATGAGGAGGCATATTTAGGATCTCTACCATCTTCTATTCCAAATATCTGATGCTACATTATAAGCGGAACCAATCCCTGGACGCTTTAAGTAGATTCCAATTTTTATTTACACTTCAACTAAGCTTCTTTCATTTCATACACCTCATGTCATATCCCGGTATGTCATTTTGACAATTTTTGCTGACATGTCATAGAGAGTGTAATACACTCATTCCTAATGCATGAAAAGACTTGTTAAATCATTTTTATTTTATTTTTTTCATCTTCATCCTCATTTTTCAGCGATCATCTCCCAAAACATAAAATCTTTTTGTGTAGGAATAAATTTGATAATTCTTCAAATAAAAGAATGAATTTGAACACATTGGACTCATAATATAATGATAAAATAAAAATTCAAAGAAAAATATGAAAACCCCTGCTACATTGAAGAAGAAGAAGAAAAATGGAAAGTCATAAATTCATGAATAATCTCAAATTAGATTTGAGTAGGGATATGTGCTGGTTTGTTATTCTAATTGAGAAGATGATATATAGATTAGGGTGTGTAAAGACGGAGAAGATGTTGGGTGAGTGGGCGGAGAGTGGAGAAAACACAAGTGTTGGGGTTTGTGGGGTGGAGAACATGATTTGAGTGGGGTTGGGTTATTTAAATTTTAAATTTTTGTTGGCAAAAATTCCATATTTTGTTCACTCATTGGTAACTTCTTTTTTGTACTAAAAAATCATTATTTTATAATTATTTTCTTACATGCATTCCATGTGTCTTCATTTAATTCGTCATTGACATGTCATTAACGAGTGTATTATAAACATTGTATATATTTTATTGATAATTCAAAAAGTGTCAAAATGACACAGTGGACTATTACATGGGGTGTCTAAAGTGAAGAAACCCCACTTAAGGTTGTATAAGTGAAATTTGGTGCAAATTTAAGTGGCTACCTATGGATTCCACCTACATTGTATTCCTCCCACAATACTTCAATGGAGGTTCCACATTGTTAAATATGCTTCTAGGCCTTAACAATCAAGGATAACCATAGTATATTCCAAAATCTTTTTATATGGAAAGGACAAAAAAAAACATTAGCCTAACTAATAGGGGCACTACTTTGCCTTCTCTTTTATCTCCTGATGCTTTTAAGAGGCAAGTCTCATAAGAAGGCATAGTTGTTAATATAAAATCTAAAATGTTATATTGCACCTTATAATAAGACATTATGCTATGTTATTTATCTATGATTGTGATAAAATTTATATATATGCCAATCCTTTTCTGGTCGAAGGCATCACTACATCATAATCTGAAGAAACATTTTTGCAAAATTTTAATAACTCAAGTCAATAAGCACATTAGGGCGTAGAATAAGTATAAATAAGTCACATTGAGTATGACACACTAGCAGAGTAGCAAAAATAGAGCACATTATACACTGACATTACGTTATAGAAATATGTAGTGTACACACGATGAATGTGATGCATGAGTACCAAAGATACTAAATACAATATTTAAGCAAGTAGACTATAAAACATGTGTCTACATAAAAGAAAATGAAATACAAAACACAAATCACATTGAGAAAGTGTGTTATATCGCATGGATAGGTGGACTAACATGCAATGAGTACACATATGAAATATGAGCAAGTGAGCACATTACACATGGGAAGAAAAGCTGTAAGGCGTATAATGCTCAAGCAAGAAGCAAGTAGTCTATGAGGAATGTAAAACATAGAGAGGTGGTTGTATGATCAATTATCTTGCAGTACCAATACAATATGAAAAACTAACACGAGGAAAGTAGCTAGTGCAATAAATAATATGTAGCGGAAAGGTCTTATTAAAACATATAACAATAAATATGGTTACTCTAAAGTGTAAACCAATTACATGAAAGTATTCTATACCATTAGGTAACCTGTAAGAAGGTAATGCACAAAGGTAAAACGTCATACAATTAAATTATAGAAAATGCAAAATGTATAAGTCTATAACAAACCATCTATAGAAACTAGGAGATATGATATAGAACTATGCTACCATAATAAGCGTAAACGCACTCTCTTAAGAGTTAAGTCACGGATGGGATACTTTTGCTCATATTCCTTACTCACCTCAAAACACATACAATTAATTTCCCCATATTCTCTATTCAATATCCTAAGAATCCTTATGGGTGTTCTGCTATTGGGACTTTCCTTCCATCTAGGTCATTATAAATAATATTTAAGATAAAAAAATATAATCCTCAATAGTTCATCCTTTGTAGTAGGTGGTCGAGGTCAACATTGTCTTCATTATAATCTTTTGTCATATCATACTCAATGTCTAGTGTCTTCTGGAGGTCTTAATAGAAAATAGTGAAGCTTTAACATACCATAAAACATGAACTCTAATACATTTAAATGTGAGGTACCTATAAAGTTATATAATAATTCATAAAATATTAGAGTTAGCACCTTTAGTCTTAACTAAATAGGTTTAGCCATACTAACTGATTTTTATTAAAACAAGTTAGGGTGCTCTCACTTTGTTCCTATGCAAGATAGCAAGTATAATAATAAATAGGATATAATAAATGTTTTCATCTTCCTTAACAAGACTATGACTGATCAATTACTACTACAAATTATTAGATGAACCCCGTAAGATCTCTATACATGTGAGTAATGCTCTACTTTACTTTTGTACTAATAATATAGATGAACTAGGTCCATGTATCTTCTATCTAAGAAACCTTTTTATTCCCCTCTTTTTCGTGTTTTTATCAGGACCATATATAAGGACTTGAATCAATACTAAAATGACTTCTCTGTCAAAAAAAGGTTCACAAAGTTGTTCCGGGGTGCGCCATTATAATTCGTTAGCATTCAAGAGTTGATACCTTTTTATTGTCTCATCACTTACCAACCTCTCTTTCATAATCGCCTATCTCACTCTTTTATAGCATCCTCACATCCCCCAACTCCTATGTTTAGGGAATTTGACAGATCCCATCTCTAATGAGAAACTCTACGTACATATTCGGCCTTGTAATTCAAGCTTCATTGTCATGCTTCCTATGTAATAAGTACCTTTTAATCAAAACTAGTAGCTTCATGTACTATGTACAACCTAACTAATAACAATTTAGGACTAACCAACCCATTTTTTTTCATTTTTTGACCTTACCCTTTAGAAGCATACTAATCCTCTATAACAAAAAATAAGGTCATAATATGAACTACAAAACATATCATTTACATAAATTGCCATACTTGTCTCTCAGTTTATAACCATCAAAAGTATACAAATGTTATTAATGCTTATTCAGGTTGTTGTGATTTACTATATAAAAGCCAAATATTAACACATTTGGTATGGTATATGGTGAGAATTTTGTACTTGTCATCTAATTAGGGGTATCTCTAAAACTTTTGCAATGATACATCAACCTATCAGATTGTTCCACTGACTTCTTCTGACTAAAAAAACTAGTTCAACAACATCAATTTCAAGAACATATGTAATGTTTAAAATTCTATGTATATCACAGACTAGGAGAAATTCTCTTCTATAAAAATAGATCCTATAGATATGGAAGAAATATAGAACTCAAGAGTTGGATACATCCTCCTAAGAAGATGTGTATTAAAATGCTACAACTCATATATGTAACTAGGTAGACCATCAGTTTTATGAATAAGGATTACCATATAATATCTTTCACAATTGAACAAACATGATATAAATGGTAAAAATGCAACTTAAGATTCATAAAACATATTACCTTCAGCTACTTTGTTAAGTGGGACAGTTGAATAAAAAGAGCTCAATGTTGTCTAAATTTTATAACTTCAGATCCTTTTCTGTAGGTTGCATGTTGACATTTTAGCTAATGTCAACCTTAAGCATCGTAAGCATAATATCAATAGCATGATAAGGTTCAAGTGGAAATTTATTTCTTAACTTCGCTCTGTGGCATAATCTTTATTATGAAGGAATGTAACATTTTCTTTAATGTACAAATAGCCCCCTAATTGTAAATGTGGCGCGCAACATATTTTTAAGTAAGGTTGTAATAGACACGGCTTTGTAGGCTCTTTAGGACGAACTGCTCTAATACAACTTTTATCACCCCCAACCGTAGGTGAGACAGACATGTACTATATGAATACATTCTTACGCGTGACCTATGATGAGGAGGTAAACTACTACTATGTAGATGTATTTGGTAATGAGAAAATTCATACACAAGACATGTTTACTAGATAAACAGATACATGTGACAAGTGAAACTATGAACACCAATGATTTCTCTACAATGTCTGCAAAGCCTCTATTGGAATTCTTGATTGTACAATATGAAATACACATAATAAAGACTCGGCAAAGCACAGAATTAACCCGGAGCTCACCAATAAGCATTGCGTATAAGGTGGTTCTATTGAGGAGATGTAGTGTTGAATCCATGTACCTGAAGAATGAAATGCAACGTCAAGCATATGTAAAATGAGAGCTATGTTAAACCAAATACCAATATATAAGGGCTAGAGACTACCTTTGCTTGTACTTGTGGAATTATATATGTTACATTCTTTTCCTTACTTTTCTGTACTTTATAACCGTATAAGACATATAATACAAATGACTTGTTGATCAACAGCAAAAGAGTATGACCCATGTTAGCAATTTTTACCCTTAGGATGATGTCCTCATATTACCGAAAATTTGGACCCGCCCATGCTAGGATTTATCCTCTGAGCATCCACTCATAATTATACAGATTGCTTCACTTAGATTTTTAATATTTGAGAATTTTTTTTTATGTTCATAACTCTTTTTAGATTGTTCTTTTGATGTTCATAACTCGTTTGTGATTGTTCTTTTGATCTTCATAATTAGTTTGTGATTGCTGTTTTTTGGTCATAAACCTTTTTTAGATTAGGAACTACGTACTAGTAGTAAAAGACATATGAATATGGACTTACGCCAATAAAAATGACATGGGAAGCAAATGTGACATGAACATGTAATACTTAGGACCTGATATGACTTAGTAAGCATTTTGACATCTCATATTGAAGCACATATCAAGTGAAGACACTTAACATTTATCCAAGAGTTTTGAACTCTATATGGCAATGGAATACTCACTAACTAGTATTATATACAAGGTAAACATTAAAGTTGAACAGATGAAGAACGTGGACAGATTCGACTTAAGGACGAATACATATTCCAAGTAAGTACAGATAAATGTACAATAGAGCAAGTAGTAAACATTTAAGGTAAAATTATAGTCTAGCATAATGGGAGTAATAACCAATAAAAGAAATATATGAACATGTGATAAGATGACATATCTATAAACAATTGAAGCAAGTCGGCATTATATTGGCAGATTGTATGACGTGTAATATAGGATCATTTTTAATTATATAAGGGAAATCCGTGTAAGGAGTACTTTGACAATAAAACAAGATAAAACACATGCTTGGTAAAGCACGCATGTACATGTAGTAACAAACTCATATTAGAGTACTCACTTCTATGCTCTACGTAGTAGGAACTGCAAGTATGGATCAATCACTACAAAGGACACTTGGAAAGCTTACTCTTTGTAATGGAAGTGTTGAGTTAATGCCAAAGAAAAAGGAAATTGAATAGTCTTACATGCCTCAATTTCCAATTCGTATAGCTTACAAAGTGTCAACCTGTCATTTAACGTCATTTTCTTTATCTACAAAAACCAATCACTAAGGCTAATATTATGAACTTACCAACCAACTCGGGATATTTTATCGCATCAAAACAGTAGCCAGCCCTTTATTACGAAACAACCTTTCCATGAAATGTGCAGGGACTTTACCAAAAAATTAATTTAATGGTGCATCACCATAGCTTATAAATCTTACCTTAAAATTTTCCGCAATTATTCTCTAAGTACCTCTATGACATCCCATAAAAAATCAATACAATAAAAGTTTTCAACAGTAAAAAATAATCAAAAGACATGAATTTGTGGTTTTAAATTACCATACCATGAGTTGTAATAAACAAGTATGTCGGGAATTCTCAAGTAAGCAAATAATTAAAGTTTTTTGCAACGTAATTACCTTCTCTATCTATATCTGTTATTCTCCTTCAATTACAGTTTTTGTAACCTCTCTTATTCTTTGGAAGAGAGTGAACCTTGGCTTCCAACACATATAGCAACCTCTAGTTCACTCCCTTTGAATAACTGTCTAATATACTTCAAACAATAGAGGAGAGAAGGTGATCTAGTGGCTGGTTTGGAAGAAACTAGGTGAAAATAGTTAGAACCCTTAATGGAAAAATTAGGTGGTGGCTTCATCTTAAGAGAAAGAGAGAAATATATGAAATTGAGAGCTTATAATTTGGACAAGATAAAAATATTATATTTATGTAATATTTTTTACCTTAATAGGTTTATCTTTTGCCACCTTTCTTATACTTCATCTGCAGCCAACACATTTTATTAAGTGATGCACCTACTTGTCCATTCAAATTATTTCTTGTGGACAAGAAAAGATTGGGGCTTGGCTGTCTATTGTTCCATTATATTATTATTTAACTTGGATCAGATATATTATATTTTTATTCAACTTGGATCAGATATAAGTAGTGTACTTGTCCCAATAACATGGTCAAATGAGTCTTAGTAGGTGATGAACCTACTTGGCCCTTTAGCATGTCAATAAGGCAATGTAGGTGATGCACCTACTTGTCACCTACTAGCTTAGCGAAGTCAATAAACAACCTCAACATTTTATTGCATTTAGAGGCAAGAATACCTTTAACTTAACTTAAAACTTATATACACTATGTCAATTTCAACTCTATACTCAACTACCACCTTATGATTCAAGTTTAAATACTTCCATTGACGTCAACTTAATTGTGTCCCATAAAAATATATGGGCTATTCACTTTAAACCTATTCTATTTTCACTAGTCGCATAGGAAATTGAGTTCATAATAATACCCATGGAAATTTATAAGTGTCGCATAAATAGAACAAGTACACTTAACGGGTTGTTACACTAAAAATCATTATTTAGCATTCCATGGTATTGTTAGCTTCACTATTAGTGGATTATTATAATTTGGGCATCATGATTGATAACTCGGGACATGACAAATCATTTCTTTAAAATAATAAAATTTATCTTTTTATTTTCAATTATAAGCAAATATATTATTTTGATTAGTATTCGTACAATAATGGAATATTCATTTACCTCCAAACTAATTTAGGCAAATATTACACTTATGTTCAAGTAATAGGTTATTATATATCATGTATTAATAAAAACAAAATTAGGTAGGATTTAGTTTTTTAAATATTTAAAGTAGTTTAAAATTTATACTAAATATAATTTCTTCTTGAATTGGATAAAATAGTAATGGAAATCTATAAGAAACATATTTTCTATAAACTTATGACCATGTATAGTAGATACTACTTATTCAAACTTCAACTGCACTAATTCTTTTCCTTATATGAAAAGATCGACTCATTATATTTTGCTAGTATTAGACCAGATCAAAAAACAACTTCAAGTTCAAGATAATATACTCTCATTTAAATTTATTCCAAAACAATTAGTGTTTTTATTAAGAAATTCTACAATTAAAACTGCCCAAACATTATAGAGTTCAAAATTTTTATTTATATATACAAGGGTCAATCTTAGGCAAAGACAACTATAAATACAAGAACAACAACAAAGACATTATTTAACAAACACATATATCCTCATATACCTCTTCTTTACACATGCCTAGAAAAAAATTAACATTAGCTTTGATTGAAAATGAAACGGAAAGAAAAGTCTCATACAAGAAAAGACACATAGGGTTGTTGAAAAAGACAGAAGAACTCAACACTCTTTCTTACATTGAAATGGCTCTCATCGTATACAGTCCTTATAATGATGAACCTAAGGTGTTTCTCAATCTTGTTGCAGCAATCAACACTTTTCAAAAGTGTAAAGAATTGGAAGCATTGGAGAGATAAAAAATATGGTCACAAAGGAAGAATACACCAAGAAAAGAATCAAGAAATTGCAAAAAAAAACTACTAAAGATAGGAAAGGAAAATATGATCAAGGAAATTACAAATGAGATGCATGAAGTGTTGAATGGAAAAATTATTTCCATTGACATGAATCTTTTCTATCTCAACGATCTAAGTTACGTTATTAAAAAGAGCCTTCTATTAATACGTAAAACAATGAAAAAGAATGATGGTGACAAGGGGTCTACATCAAATGTCCCTCAATCAACTCCTTCAATAACAATGACATCTATGATGTCTTCCCCAATTATAGATCCTCCATTTACTACTATGACACCACAAATTGATCCTTTAGCTGAGATCCCCTCAATGGGTGCATCAATTCAAATGAATAACTACCAGAACTCTGCTGACATTCCATAAAGTCCATCATTTATTGAATTACTCAACTTCAATGATGATGATTTTGTCACTTTGTTGGATGACCTTTCACTAAACAATGCTAATGATCAAGATTCAAACCCTCCAATAACAAATAAAGTATTTAGACTAGTATATCTCTTTTTTTAAGTATTGTTTTATGTGTTCATGGTGTCCCCTACAAAATTTGTGTCTATTAGGTTTTGTTTGTTTAAGTGTGTCATAGGATTCTTTACATCAGTTTTATTTTGTAATTATAATAAGAGTCGTATGTATGTCGTGTTCGATGAATTATTTTTCAAAATTTTTTATTTCAGTCACTAATTAAATTTCTGAAAATTTACATATTTACTAGATTGTGATTTATTTAATTATTAGTTTTTTTATTGCTTTTGTTACAAAATGTTTTTGTTTGCACGATTTTCCAAGAAAATCTTTTGCACTTTAAAAGTTAAACAAATTGATTTATGTATTGAATAAATTTTCACTCTCAGCTTTTCAAGATTAATAAACCATACATCTAAAATTGAGTATGAATTTTAACATTAAAGAAAATTATCAAGAAGTCCTACAAAATAAATATTTTGAATTAATATAGTGAAGTGAAAGATACATTATTATTATTTTATTTAGTAAGTTAAATAATTCCATATCTTCTAGGTTAATTTGATTGTTTATAATTAATTTTTGTAATCCAACAATTTTATATACTATCACCACATATGTTCATTGGTTAAGTTTTCTCATTTTGTTGGTTTCCCTTTGTTATGTCAAGAGGTTTTTTCCACACGTAACTCTATTGGAAATAATTAACGTATTCAGAAATATATATTTTTTACTAAACATTTGAAACATATAAATATTCGAAAAGGACTAAGGGTCTTGTAGCAGGTTGGTGCATATCAAATACTAGTTTTTGGGGATGTTCCGTTATACATTTTACCCTAATAATTCACAAATTTCTGCATGCAAAAATGTCAAGACCTAGTAGTACGACCTAGATGTAACATGACGCATTGAACCCCAAAGAATTCAATACAATACATTTAACTCTCATTACATGAGAAAAAGAACAATAAGAGTGAAACAAGAAAGTCCAAACATTTTATTAATGAAAAACAGAATTCTAGAGATCTTGTCTCATAATAACCATTTAATCTAATATAATAAAATTGATCCTAGACCATACCTCATGTCCTAAAAAAATACATGAAACAAATTTAATACAATGAAACTTTGTCCTCGGAGGATTACAACTCTGCAAAGCTTAGAAATCCAAAAAATTAAATAATTAGCTAAGAAACTGATGACAGTGACTTAAAACAAGAAAATATCAATTAAGCCTTAACATATATTACACTACCATATGACCATGTGAGGTTGCCAGAATTGTAGTTCCCACCACGAGCCAGGGTTATCTCTTTGGTTCTTGGACGAGTGTTTACGGTTCAAACCCTTTGTCCCCTTACGACTAACTTAGGATCATGACCCTTCCCATGGTCGTGGTAGCTTTCACGAGCCGTCTTTAGGAAGGGTCCTTGTTTGGTGCAGAGTATCCTAGCTACTGCCTATCCCTCCACGAACCTCTCCATGAATCATAATCCCCACCACGAATCTTTATCGTGGTCGTGTGATGTCAGCTAGTGCTTGATGAAGTCTTCCCAAAAATCTTCCTTCATTTTTGGTTTTTGCCCTCTCAATTAGCTGTAGTTTAGCCTTCTAGATTATGAGATGTTTCATTATCTCCCTCTTGGGAAAACGTGTCCTCAGATAAGATTCTAGACCTCTCTAACGGAAAAACCTCAAGACTAGCAACCCTTCATGCATGAAACATGTAAAAATTCACACAAAAGAGGAGGAAATATTAACTCCAAGCGAAACATACTCAATGTACCATAATGAAAGTAGGAGCAACACCTAACAAACAAAAATGTATGAAATTTTAAAATTCGTCATCTTCAAGGAGGGGCTTCCTTGTCAAAGCTAAAAGTATGCTAAGCACAATTGTATCATCTTTTGGAGTCTATAGGGAACTCATACTCAAAATCATACCTAAAGCATGTTCATCATATAACTTCCTGGAGTCTATAGGGAATTCACACTCAATGCACAACATGAGGATAATCAATCATGTAAACTCATTTTCTTCAAAACAAAATTTTTTCATGAACATCCATAACATAAGGAAATCATGGGAACACATAAAACACATGTCTCTAAAGCATAGGACAAGTCAAGAGGAACTTATTAACTCAAGCTAGATTCAAAGTAGAAGGAAAAATATGGATATTGGGACATCATATTGGCCTTGGCCTCAAAGTAGCCCCCTGCGCGATATGATTTCCTCCATAGAGCTTTGGCACACACAACTTCTTGTTGTAAACTCCTAAACATGTCTCTCAAAAATCATAACCAGGACTTCCTCACGTGAAAGGTTTTTCTTCACCTTCAACTCATATCTTAGAGCTGGATGTCGTAGTATTTGCGTTGAAGATATGACGTCATTATTTGCATAGTGTTCATGTAGATGTATTCATTGATCATAAGTCTTCGGTATGTATTTGCTCTAAAAGATCTCAATCTCAGACAAATGAGGTTGTTAGAACTACTCAAGCATTATGACATGAGTATTCTATGTCACCCATGTAAGGCTAATAATGTTTCTGATGCCTTGAGCAGGTTGTCTATGGATAGTACTTCCTACTTTGAGATAGATAAGAACGAACTAGCAAAGGTTGGGCACAGACTTGAACGCTTGGGAGTTCATTTATTGGATTCCACAGATAGAAGAGGAGTGCTGATGATGGGGCTAGATCTTCATTAATATCAAAAGTACAAGAGAAATATAATCAGGATCCAATTTTTTAGGAATTAAAGACAAATGTTCGTAAGAAAAAAGTAATGGGTTTTTAACAAGGGGAAATGGTGTATTAAGGTATCAAGCTAGATTATGTGTAGAAAGAGTGTTGAACTAAAATAAAGCATCACAAAGGAAGTTCATAGGTCCATATATTTCATTCATACAAGTTCCACAAAGATGTATCACGATTTAATATAAGTATTGGCTGAGTAGTATGAAAGGCAATCTATAATTTGTGTCTAAGTGTTAGAATTTCCAACAAGTTGAAGTAGAGGATCTATGGCCTAGTAGTATGTTCTAGAATATAGAACTTCCATAATATAAGTGAGAGATGATTAATCTTGATTTTATCCTAGCTTTACCAAGGTCTCGCAGGCAACATGATTCAGTTTGGGAGATTCTTGATAGAATGAAAAAATTAACCCACTTTTTGTCGGTAAAGACTACCCATTCACCAGAGGACTGCCAAGTTTTATCTTCAAGAAGTGGTTAGACTTCATGCAGTTTTTCTCATCATTATTTCAGACAGAGATGAGCAATTTACTACACAAATTTGGAAGTTATTCCAAAAGGCTCGGGTTCAACGGTTAATTTATGTGCTTACTTTCATTCTTAGATAAATGATCAAGTAGAGCACACTATTCATACCATAGAGGATATGTCGATGGCTTATGTGATTTATTCCAAAGGTAATTGTGATGATCATCTACCTCTTATTGAATATGCTTACAACAATAGTTACCACTATACAAATGGCTTATTATGAAGCTCTTTATAGAAGAAGATACAAATCTCATATTAGATAATTTGAAGTGGTCAAGCAGGGTTGATAGGACCATGTGTAGATCATCAAGTTATGGAGATGCTGAAAGTAATTCAAAAGAAAAATGTCACAGAGTCCAATCCTACACCTATGTAAGAAGAATGGATTTAGACTTTGAAGAAGATG
The DNA here is from genome assembly GCF_036512215.1 of Solanum lycopersicum. Classification (NCBI taxonomy): domain Eukaryota; kingdom Viridiplantae; phylum Streptophyta; class Magnoliopsida; order Solanales; family Solanaceae; genus Solanum; species Solanum lycopersicum. Next base: position 20,237,778 of record NC_090803.1, on the reverse strand, counting down.
ATTCGATATATTTGAAAGTTTCACCCATTAAAGGTGCTATAGTATTTTGTAAGAAGGAAAAGTTTAGTCCTCGATATATCGAACCTTAAAAAAATAAGTAATTTCTCATATTAGTTGGACCTACCAATAGAGTTATATACAGTTCATGCAGCCTTTCACATCTCCATGTTGAAGAAGTTCATGGATGATCCTTCAAAAATCATAAAAATTGATGATATTGGGATCAATGATAACTTATCTTATGAGGTGATTCTTATCCAGATTCTTGATCGCCATGTTTGTAGGTTGAGGACTAAGATAGTAGAATCACTCAAATTTCTTGTTATGATTATAATATGGATTTGCAAAAAGTTAGTGGAATTATCAACCAAGCAGTAGGTGACATCTTAATGTGCACAACGGGATGTACTAAACAAAAATTTTGACATATAACATATTAAAATCACACAACATAATTTTGTGAGCTCTTGAAATCACAAATATCAAAGTATAATAAAGACGATCTTACTTTCCTAGCAATAAAGAAGAAAAAGACATGTTGCTGAATATTGTTTTTTTAAAAGATAGTCTTTCATGTTGTTTTTAAATTTAAGGTTCACAAAATTAATTGAAAGAAGACAAAAGAGACAGTTGTTACTCATTTATCAAAAAAAACTAAAAACTTTATCAAAGGGGAATGAGTTATCACTACAAAAAGTGATCTTTAACGATAACTAATAGCATAATTATCGATAAATATGTATTCTAAGAGGAAATTGGTACTCGGTGTAAATGTCCATGAAGTCTATAGCAACATTGAATCAAGTGGCAGTTTATTAATGTCGGTAAAGGCTATAGTACTCTTTGTGGACGTGCATACTTATTAACAAAAACATATATTTTCTATAGTGTCTATTGAAATTTTTTAGTTTCAAAATAAAATTAATATCTTCTATGCCTTAAAAGAAGAGAACAAGAAATATGAAAAATTAGTTAACTTACAATAAAATATATCGACTAATTGTCTGTATATAAATATTATAGGAATAGTTCAATGACATACAAATGTTTGTACACAAGAAAAAACTGTGAGAATAATATACAAATTGTGGCAAGAAAGAGAGAAATCATTTTGCTTCTTTTAACAAACTTCATCATTTGTTCCGCATTAATTATGAAATATTTATTCCGCATTAATTATGAAATATTTATTGTTAAGTGCTATCAAATATAGCACAACCCTATAAATTTTCAATCATCCTCACTGGTCTTTCAAACATAATTAAAAAAAGTCAGCAAAATTGCACAAAGAAGTTGAAATATATACATCAATCACTATGATTTATAGTAAAAAATAAAGCTTAATGAAATAGGAGGAAGAAAACTTTGAGAAATGAAACACACTTTATAAGAATCTTAGTTAATATATATGAATTCAAAAAAACACATACCAAAAATAATGGAAGAAATAAACTATTTGTTTACTAAGGAATCAAATGTAATAAATTCAATATTTCCTAAGTTAAGAAAGTGAGCATTAATGATTTGGAAACGGACATAACTTCTAGGTCAGGATTAGTTAGAGTCAGTTCCTGATATTGTTGGAAATCCCTTGGAGAGATCTTTCCAACCCCCTGAGTTTGCACAATTTTGATATAGTATGAGGGAGATATTCCTATCGGAAGTTGGACTTTTAATTTAAGCAAAGTCCCAATCCAGATTTAAGGAAGGGAAAACTAGTATTTTTTACCAATTAATTTTCTATTTTGTTTTAGGGGTTTGTTTGGGGTAGAAACAAATTTAAGTTGACATTATAAAAAAAATCACGCTTAGGGCTTGGAGAATAGCGAAAAGAAGAAGAAAGGGAGAAAAGTCAAGAAATCGCCAACAACGCCAAGGTTTTTGTGAGTGAAATTTGTCAGAGGTGATCCCTATCAAGGTATATGAGATATTTTAGTGTTGGTTCAGTTCACCCACACACCAAGCTTGTTTATATTCCATGATTTTGAAATTGGTTGAATGTGGATTGTGAGGTTCTTGAAGGACATTGTTGAGTTCTTGTTGATTGAGTGCTTGAAGCCTATTATTGCTTTGATTTGTAATTCCATATCGCTTTGTGAGTTAGATTTATTGGTATTGAAGGTACTAATGATCCTAAGGGTTTGGGGAAGGAACTATGGAGGTTTGGGGATTTAAGTCTACCATACTCCCTCATATTGTAGACAAAAGAGTCCATGTTCATCCGGACATTGAGAAGGAAGGTCAAAATAAATTTGGTGTCAACGCTTGACTGACTTGAGGACCTAACTAGCGTGAACTGAGTTTTTGGTAGGCTAGGAAGCATTTCTTTTACTCTTCTATGTGTTGAAAACAGAGAGGATAAAATCGTCCAGATACACCTGGGAAGAATAAGGCGCGGCGCACCCCATTTGAACAAGAGGTCCTGGGGCGGCACGTCTGCAGTGCGCCATTTTTTGCCTCCATCAGCTGGGGCTGGCATGGCGCGTCCCTAACGCGTCCAGATTGGAGTTTTTCATCCAATTTTTGTAGTTCAGTCCGATTAATAATTTTAAATAATCTTAATGACTTCTACTCATATAGAAATCATCCAGAAACACAAAATTAAAACCTTGATCCCATAGGGAATTCCGAAAGATATTTCATAAAGTCATTTGCAAATACATTAAACTTGTTTTAAGACTTAAAGATCAGTTTAGGTAAGGACTAAAGATAAGAAGGAGAAGTTCATTTCAAATTTCATAATTCTTTCAAAAACATTTTAAGTGTCTTTTTATGACTTAAGATCGAGTTTCGTTCAGAGTAAAGTGAAGGACTCCTTCAAAGAACTATACGGGAGAAAAGTATTACTAAAAGAACTTAAAATGTTTTCACATTTTAAAAGAAGGGAAATAGAGATTCCAAAGAGCATTCGGGCTAGTTATAAGTTAAAGAAAAAAAGCTTTCTCAATGAAGTAAACAAGTAAACTGAGATTTCAAAGATAACCTTTAAGTTAAGTATTTTTAGAACTAATCTTTAATCATAGAATCAATATGTCTTTAAATCATAAGAGCTAGTGTATATTTTAGGAGTAAATTGAGCACTGATATAGGGGAGAGTTCAGACAACTGAGAACCCTCATAAATCATTTATCCACCATGGGTATAAAAGGTTCATACTTTTTAGATGAACCCCTTTCACAATAGATTAGTGGATCCATTAGGAATTTTATGTCTTATACCTTTGGCCTGGTATAGGATGCGCTAGCAGCGTGAGGTAGTTGAATGTATTTTCACTGTTTCTCTTTAGTGATCGTTATCGCTTAGAGAAACTCCCACATAATTTAAATGTATTTTTTTATAAACATCAATTTATTTGTATTTTTACATACATCTTAGAGTTAATTGTATCCTTGTGTACTTCATAGTTCAAAACATGTTTTCAACAGTTTTTTTATATTACACTTGTTTTTAAATTGCCTTATAATGAAATGAGTAGATATTGAGCATATCCAATGTAAGTGTTATTTCTTATTCTTTTTAAGACTATGTTGTTTTAGCATTCCAACTAGTATACTCGCACATTCAATGTACTGTTGTCAATTGGCCTGCATCGTATCATGATGCAGACGCAGGAAACAAGGATCGCCATCAGTGCACCATTGATCCAGTTGAGCGCTCTGAGTTAGTTGGTGAGCCTCCTTACATTATGGAGGACTAATTTTATTGTTTTTATAGTATTTTCTTTATAAGGATGATGTAGGGTATGTCCCAACATCCATATATGTTTTAGAAGGTTTCATTGATAGACATTCAGATGTTAGTAGATTAGTCGAGTTTGAAGTATCATTCTTATGTTGAATACTTAGGTTTCAATTTTTGCCAAGTTGAATATTTTAGTCTATATAACATTTCAGTTATCTTATTATTCAATTTAGTTCAGTTCTTTCATCTTTAGTCATTGATTGTTGTCTTTCCCTGAGTTAAGTAATCCAGGCAAAGGGTTCACTCGAGGCCAGCAATGGTCATCGAGTGTACGCCTTGCCCACGGTGTAGCCTTGGGGAACGATAGTTGTTGTAGAGGTTCTCCTACTGGAGAGCTAGTGTAGGTGTCAATCACATCGGTTGGAGTCATAAAAAAGTTTGAATCAGAACCTAGGTTCATTGATCTCGATATAGCAAATTTGTTCTTGTAAAGTCTCACAGAATGGTATGAGGATACCTTTACTTCTCTTCTATAGGATATAGGACTCTAGGAAATGTTTCTACTTTGTCTTGTCTTATTTCGTACCATGATTCAATTCTAATTTGTATTTAACCTCCTTCGCTCTTCTACTTGCAGATGGTTAACACTACATACAATGGCATCAGACTCATAGCTCTCGTCATTATTACAGCTACGAAACCTGCAGCGAGAGGTCGGGGTAGAGGAAGAGCTAAACTAAGAGGTCATTGAAGAGTAGCACCTTTTGGGAATAACGTACCAATTTTCAATGTTCCCCAAAATGAGGCAACACTCGTACGTAATGAGGATATAGAGGAATATATTGAGGCTAAGTGTTGAGGAAATAGAAAAAGAAGAAGAGGTCCCACTGGAGATTATAGTTGTTCCTCCCTCAATTCGATGCTAGCTCAACAGATTATATTGTCATTTAAGAGGTTGGCTGGTTTTGCAGAGCTTCAATCAGTTCAAGCAACTCAAGCTCCTACTAATTCTCCTATTGTTTTCACTACTCCTAATGTGAGTGGATCAGGAGGTAATGATTCTTTGTTTTGTCCTTTGTTGGGTTATAATATGACTCTCAATGAGCATGCCATATTGACTAAGTTTCTGTAGCTTAAGCCTTCAATATTTCTTGGTATCGAAAGTGCAAATTCATCTGAGTTCATTCTAGATTTCTATGAGAGGCTACATCAATTAGGTATTGTTCATCTGCATGGGGTTGAGCTTGTGTCCTTCAAACTTCAAGGTGAGGCCAAGCAGTGGTTGAGAGCTTATTAGAGTGCAAATCTTCAATTTTACCTCCACTAACTTGGACCCAATTTCATGCTCTATTCTAGAAAAATATGCGCCTAAAACTTTGAGGGATTGTAAGAAAGATGATTTATGGATTTGGAACAAGGTGGTATGTCTGTGGTTGCTTATGAGGCCATGTTTTATGTTTTATCTAGATATTATACTCAATTGGTGACTACAGAGGAGGAGAGGATCCCCTTATTTATTAGGGGGTTGAATTCTGAGTTGCAAGTATTATCTGTTCATATGACTTTTCTAAGGAAGAGCTTTAATGAGGTGACAAATTACGTTAATAAAGTGGAGGGCGTGAGGCAAGATAGTAATCCATGATTTTTGGTATTTTCCTTGGCTCCAATTCTTGAGGATACGGTAGACACACGTATGCAGCCAAGCAAATGCAGACCGCTATGCCCGCCTCTACAAGCAAATACTTTTAATTTTCAGGATCAAAAGAGAGTCGCGCCTTTGATTGGCACTAGACCATCTTTTGACCGTACTTGCTACAATTGTGGAGAATCTGGGCATATGAGGAGAAATTGTCCCTATCCGTGTGTGTTTGAGTCCGCACAACATTCTACTAGGGCGATTGTAGGCGCGGTAAATAATAGATTCATAAATCCATATCTATCGTGCTTGAAGTATTTTATTTATGTGATTTCATACATGGGTTGATTTTGTGATTTTTAATATGATTGACTTTGACATTATCTTAGCCATGACCTGGTTGTCCCCCTATTATGTTGTGCTTAATTATAATACTAAGTATGCAACTCTAGAGATACCGGGAAAAAAAATATTAGAGTTGAAAGGGTGTATAAGCCTAAGCAAGTTATGATTATATCCTTCATTCAGGAGAGTAAATTAGTTGAGCATGGTTGTTTGTTTTATTTGGCTCATAATAGGGATGTTGAGATTGAGTCTCTTTATATTGAGTCTATTCCCATGGTATTTGAATTTAGTGAAGTGTTTCCTAATCACTTGCCTGGTATGCCACTAGATAGAGATATTAATTTTGCAATGACTTAGAACATGGTGCGGGACCTATTTCCATATCTCCATATCGCTATGGCTCTAGACAAATTGAAAAAGCTTAAGGCTCAAATCTATGTTCTTTTTGATAAGGGATTTATTCGTCCTAGTGTTTCCCCATAGGGTGATCAAGTTTTGTTTGTTAAGAAGAAGGATGGGAGTAAGAGAATGTGTAAAGATTATCGGCAATTGTATAGGGTCACTATTTGAAATAAGTATCCTTTGCCTCAACTAGATGATCTTTTTGACCAATTTCAAGGGGTAGTAGTTTTCTCTAAGATCGATATGAGATTCGGTTACCACAAACTAAAAATTAGATCGGAATATGTGCCTAAGGCGGCATTTAAGACTCACTATGGGCACTATGAGTTTTTGGTTATCTGTTTTTGTTTTACCGATATGCCTACAACTTTCTTAATTTCAATGAATGGGGTGTTCAAGTCATTTCTTGATTCTTTCGTTTTTATTGATGACATTTTGGTATATTATAAAAGTAAAGAAGGCCATGTCGCCCATCTTCATATGTTTTGGGTATTCTTGCGAAATAAAGGTTGTATGCTAAATTTTTGAAGTTTAATTTTGTTGAATTTTATAGAATTTTTGGGGCATGTACTTTTAAAACAAGGGGTAATGGTTGATCCTCAAAAGATTGAGGCGGTTAAAAATTAGTTTTGGCCTAGCTCCGTTATAGAAGTTAAGAGTTTTATGGGACTCATTCTCTATTATCGTCGTTTTGTGAAAAATTTTACCTCCATTGCCACTTGCTTGACAAATTTTACTAAAAAGTAGATACCATTTTAATGTAGTGAAAAATGTGAGGAGAGCTTCAAAAATCTCAATACTCTCTTGACCACCGCGCCTATTCTACCATTACTGGTTGAGGTAAGGATTTTATTGTCTATCAAAGCTTCATATTCTGAGTTTGATGCGGCATTGTTTCAGGATAAGAATGTTATAACTTATGCATTCCATTAATTTAAGGTGCATGAGTGGAATTATCCAATGCATGATTTGGGGTTGGAAGAGGTAGTTCTTGCTCTTAAGGTCTCGCGGCATTACCTTTATAGTGTTAAATGTGTTATGAATTATCATACTTTGAAGCATTAGTTCACTCAAAAGGATTTGGATTCGAGACAGCGAAGACTGATGGAGTTACTTAATGATTATGATATCACCATCCAATGCCATCTGGGTAAGGCTAATGTGGTGGAGGACACTTCCATGGAAAAATGGTGAGTATGGGTATCTTAGCTTGCTTGAGTGTATTCAACTTACTTTTGGCTATGGAAATTCAGACCTTGGAGTCTAAACTCATGCAGTTGGGCTCACAAAAAGTTGGGGTATTAGCTAGTATTAAAGTGAGGTATACATTCATTCATGAGATCAAGGCCAAACAATTTGAATTGGAAAATATGGAGGATCTTGGAAATAAGAATGTGATGCGTAAGGCATAAGAGACCACTCTTGATACGAATGGACTACTGAATTATAAAGGGAGAGTATTTCATCCTATGGTAGATGACTTGATTGAGAAATTGTTTGAAGAATCTTAAGGTTTGTTATATTCAATTCATCTTGGTGTGACCAAGATGTATAGGTATCTGAAACAAATTTATTGGTGGCTAGACATGAAGAAAGACATAGAGGAGTTTGTGATGAAGTGCTAAAATTTTCAACAAGTAAAGTATGAACATCAAAATCCTGAAACTTTGATTCAAAAATTGTCAATTCCATAATGGAAGTGGGAAATGATAGACATGGATTTTGTGGTTGGTCCTCACGAGACCATGGGGAAGTATGATTATATTTGGGTAATGGTTTATAGATTGACTAAGCCAACCCATTTTATTATGGTAAGAATAGATTATAATGTTGAACAATTGGATAAGGCATTTGTGAAGGAGATAATCAGGTTACATAGGGTGCCCCCTTTCTATCATCTTAGATCGTGGTACCCAACTCACTTCCAAGTCTGGGAGGATATAGAATGATGAATAAAATGTTTTGAGACCAGAGATGTGAAACCTGTTAGGTAGTGGAGCCTGATTAACATATATAACTTTTTTACTCATACGGTGTTACCATGAAATATTGGAATTTCTCTTTGTCTCTCTAGATCTCTCATCTCTTTATCTTGAAAGTTCTTGTGTTCTTCATTCATCTAGTGTGTGTGCGTGAATCGATCCTAAAAAATTGTATCAGAGCTAAGGAGATTCAACACGATCAGTAAAGATGGATAGTTCAAAGCTTGTAATCGAGAAGTTTGATGGATCCAATTTTGGTTTCTGGAAGATGCTGATCGAAGATTATCTGTACCAGAAAGATCTTCACGAACCCTTGACCGGGGTGAAGCCGGAATCCATGACGGAGGAGAAGTGGAAACTTAAGGATCGCCAGGCTCTAGGGTTGATCCAGATGAATTTTTAAAGAAACGTGGCGTTCAACATCGTGAAGGAGAAGACTACATCCGATCTGTTGAAGGAACTGTAGAACATGTATGAAAAACCATCGGCGATGAATAAAGTATATTTGATGCGTAGATTTTTCAATTTACAGATGTCTGAGAATGGATCCGTTTTTTATCACATAAATGAGTTCAATATGATTGTGAGTCAACTCAATTATGTGTGTATTAATTTTGAAGATGAAATTAAGGCGTTGATTTTGATGTCATCTCTACCCGAATCTGGGGATACTGTTGTTGCTGCGATTAGCAGTTCCCGTGGATCAGAGAAACTAATGTTTGATGAAATCCGTGATGTTTTTCTTAGCGAAATTATTGGTAAACGAGAAGTGGGAGATTTATCAGGCAGTGCTCTCAGCGTTGACCGAAGGAGGAGAAGTAAGACGAAAGGACAAAATCAACATGGTCGATCAAAATCAAAGAATCGAGGAAAATCACTTAACAGATCAAACGTGACTTGTTGGAACTGTGGAGAAAAAGGGTACTTCCGGACGAACTGTACAAAGCCAAAGAGGAAACAGAATCAGAAATTTGGAGATGACAATGATTCTTTAAATTATGTAGAGGACATTGGGGATGCTCTAATCCTTGGTGTGAACATCCCGGTTGAATCATGGATTTTGAATTCTGGTGCATCTTTCCATTCGTCTCCAAGAAAGGAGTTGTTCCAAAATTTCAAATCTGGAAATTTTGGAAAGGTATACCTTGATGACAACAAAGCCTTAGAGATTTAAGGAAAGGGGGATGTTTGCATAAAGACAACCTCGGGAAACCAGTGGACATTGGAGGATGTCAGATATATTCCTGCGATCAAGAAAAATCTGATCTATGTTGGTCAGTTGGATAGCACAGGATATGCAGCAATGTTTGGGAATGGTTCGTGGAAGATCGTGAGAGGTGCTATGGTAGTAGCTCGTTGAACCAAATCTTGAACCTTGTACACCACTGCAGGGTATATAAACATGGTCGTTGTTGCTGAAGGTGCTTCCGGTTCATGTCTGTGGTAGAACAGACTTTGACACATGAGTACTAAAGGAATGAAGATGCTAGTTTCAAAAAGAGGCATTAGAGGGTCTGAAGTCTATTGATATAGGTCTTTGCAAGAGCTGTGTTAGTGGCAAACAGAAAAGAGTACGTTTCACAAAGACGCCTAGAGATCCATAGAAAGTGCGGTTGGAAATGGTCCATATAGATGTTTGGGGACCATCTCCAGTATCATCACTTGGAGGATCCAGGTTCTATGTTACCTTCATTGATGATTTCAGCAGGAAGGTATGGGTTTACTTCTTAAAGCACAAGTCATATGTGTTTGCAAATTTCAAGAAGTGGAAAGCTGAAGTTGAGAATCAGACCGGTTTGAAATTCAAATGCCTAAGGTCTGACAATGGAGGAGAGTATGACAAATCAGAGTTCAAGACATTCTATGCAGCTGAGGAAATTAGATTGATGAGAAGAGTTCCTGGTAAGGCAAGGCAGAATGGAATTGATGAGACGACGAACAAAACATTTAATGAGCGCGCAAGGAGTATGAGGATACACTGTGGGCTGCCCAAAACACTTTGGGCGGATGCTGTGAGCACAGCGGCATACTTGATCAACAGGGGACCATCAGTTCCTTTAGGGTTCAAGATTCCAGAGAAGGTGTGGACAGGAAAATAACTCAAGTACTCACACTTGAGGACTTTTGGTTGCACTGCTTATGTTCATGTTGATAAAGAAAAGAGAGACAAGCTTGATGCTAAGGCTGTGAAGTGTTACTTCATAGGCTATGGTTCCGATTTGTTTAGTTACAGGTTTTGGGATGACAAGAACAAAAAGATCCTGAAACATTTTGACTTGACATTTGATGAGTTTGTCCTGTAAAAGGACAAAAAGTAGAAGGTTCTACAGATTACAAAGCAAGTGGGATTTGAGGTTGAGTTAGAAAAGAGTAACACCAGAGATGTCGAAGCAGATACTCAACCAACTCCTACTGAAGAATCTAAAGTGGAGCAAGTTACACCTGAGCAGGTGTTAAGGAGATCATCCAGATCCATCAGGGCACCAGATAGGTATTCACCCTCATTACACTATTTATTACTGACTGAGTAGGGGGAACCATAGTCTTTTAATGAGGCCCTATAGGTGGAGGATTCGATCAAGTGGGAGCAAGCCATGGATGATGAGATGAGGTCACTTGAGAAGAATGACACATGGGTGTTAACTGAGTTACCTGCAGGGAAGAGAGCTTTGCTGAACAAGTGGGTGTTCAGGATCAAGACTGAACCAGATGTCAAAAGAAGGTTCAAGGCTCGTTTAGTGGTTAAAGGATATTCACAAAAGAAAGGTATTGATTATGCTGAAATATTCTCTCCTTTTTTGAAGTTAACCTCTATTTGAATTCTGTTGAGTATTGTTGCATCGGAGAATTAGCATCCAGAGCAAATGGATTTAAAAACAGCATTTTTACATGGAGATACGGACAAAGAGATCTATATGAAACAACCGGAATGATTTGCGGTACGAGGCAAGGAACATGGTGTGCAAGATCACCAGGAGCTTGTATGAACTAAAGCAAGAACCAAGGAAGTGGTACAAGAAATATGACTCCTTCATGACCAAGAGTGGATTCTGCAAAGCTGAAAAGGATCCATGTTGTTACTTCAAGAAATACACTGATTCATATGTCTTTCTACTCTTGTATGTGGACGATATGTTGATTGTAGGATCTATTATGAGGGAGATTAACAATCTGAAGACAAGGTTGTCTGCGGCATTTGAGATGAAAGATTTGGGTCCAGGGAAGCAGATTTTGGGGATGAAGATTTCTCGGGATAGATCTGCTGGCACTTTAAATCTATATTAGGAGTTGTACATTGAGGAGGTGCTAAGCAGATCCAGGGTTAATGTTGCTAAAACAAGAACTACTCCATTGGCAAATCACTTTAAATTTTCAAAGGAGAAGTCACCCAAGACTGGCGAGGAGCGTGATCACATGGCACTTGTTCCATATGCTTCAGTAGTTGGTAGTTTGATGTATGATATGGTCTGTGATACGCTCAAACTTACTTCTCAAATAAGAAGTAAAGCAGTCGTGTAAAGTAAATAACCCAACTAGTAAGGTTGGGATCGTTCCCACGAGGAAAATAGTTTAGACTTAAATTTAACCTATTATTACTATTGTTAGGTCAATTAGTTCTTTGGAAAGCAAAAACAATAAAAGGGGGGTTTCTATTTCGAAATAAATGAAAATAACTAACACTATTGAAAGAGACACTTAACAGCTTTGAATGTTGGAGTTTAATCAATTAATCAAAGTAACCAGGGTTTACGTGTTTCCCACAGGTTCATACCTTTATAATTCTAACTATAACAATTCTTTCCTAGTATATTGAATGCAAAGTGATAAGTTATGTATTTCTAAATCCTTTGTCCCACATCTACAAAATTTCACCCCGTACCTTCATCCGGCTACGTGTGTTGCTATCATAACCCTTATGTTTATCTCATATTAAGCATCGTATTCGATATTTGACTAAGTTATTACCTCGTACCAATCAATAATAGCCTATTAGATAGTATACACTGAATCTATGTTGATAATTCTTTTCCTATTATCTACCTCCTTTGTCCGGCAAGTAGCATTAAGGCGAGTTCTAACGTTGGCCATCCGTTAAAAAGACTTCTAAGCGAAAGAATTATTAATACATGCAAGACACTATTCTAGAATTGTTATTTTAGTTAGGTTTTACCTCATTATTTTCCTATTGTTCCCACAACCCTAGTTATGGAGTTTAGTTATCCATAGTCATAATCACAATATTCAAATATATTATATAAGAATTCATGTACTTACTTCAATTAGAAAGAGTAAAATATGAAAGTTTGCTTGATTAATCACCAAAAATCACCAACAATCACTTGCAAGAATTTCAAATTAATCAAAAATCTCACAAAAAGTCTAATGATAATCAAAAGTCTAACAATACAATTTCTACTAATAAGGTGTCTAACAATACGGAGTCTAACGTCAAAAATGAGGTTTTTCAAACTATTTATAGAAAATAAAAACCTAATTAAACAAGGACTCTATTTGCTGGAAATTTGTCAAAACGCGGCTAGGTCGATGGACCTCGCGACGGATCGTCGCGGTCTCGACGGACCGTCATGGACTCTATCTTCCTATACTTGTGCAATTCCTTCTCCTACTATCTTCATTACCCTCGACGGCAAGTATTATGGACCGTCATAGGCACAACGGTCCGTCGAGGGTCTTCGTTTCAAAACACTTAAACTCTTGGAATATGGGTACTGGGACTACTTCTCTGAACTTCATGACGAAGCTGCAGGACGGACCGTCATAGACACGACGGACCGTCATGGACTCCGTAACCCCACACTTGGTAAGACTTTCCCATCTTCCTTCAGCAATTGCACTACTCTGCTACCTACGGACCGTCACAAGCATGACGAACCATGACAAGCTCCGTAGGTTGTCTATTCTGCATTTCTTTGCTCAAAATCTCCGCATTCATCTTTGAACAGATTTCCTTCAAATATGGAGAAACTTATATAAAAATTAGCACAAAAAGGCTTTTAGACACACTAAACTTAAGAAAAAAGCGTTAATACTTCCGTGAAACCATGGTATATCAACACCCTCAACTTAAATTTGTTGTTTGTCCTCATGCGACGCATTATGACTCAATAAATAATCTTTGTACAATAGTATCCATGCTTTATCCTTTGCAATCATTTGACTATCAATCCCGATTAATCTCATCATATTTATGCATGCTATCACTATTAGGCTTGAATTATGTGGGATCAGAACATGACACAGACTCACCATGCACTAACACCTATCCTCTTCAATTTATCACCGAGGTGCTAACAATTCCGGTATTACAAGTAGTGTCCTCACTTTAAAACAAAATCCTCATTTTTCACACAATGATTTATGTCAGAGTATAAGGATTACTTTTCAACACTCTCTCTCAGAACAAAGTTACACTCATTCATACCTATTGGCATAAGCTTGCCCTTATTTTCACCGCCTTAAGTTCGCTATACAACCCTTAGGATCACGATAGGACTTTCTTAGCTTGTAACATAAGTTCAGGGTCAGATAGGGTATATTTAAGTGTACTTTATTGACTTTTTGCGCTCCTTTACATATCGGCTAAACATACTATTTTCTATTATTTTATCTCGCCCAGTTTCTCATATTCTTTCATCTTGCTAATTTCTCTTCTTTCTTCATTTGTGTAAGTGACTCTCTTCTTTTGTTGCTTGTATTTCTTGTATATTTTTCTTTTTCTTTACTTTTCTTTCAACTAATTCTTGAGTCAGTTTTCTTTTGTTCTTTCTCTCTCTTTGTTCTTTCAACCCCTCTTTCAAGAGCATTCCTCGTAATAGCCACCCTCAACTCATGGATTTGTCATGAGTCAAGGTACAGAATACCAAAAGATGGGTCAGGGCCATAAAGAAGGTTGTTTACTGCATTAGCCACCATCAACTTATGCTATTGGCATAAGCTAAGGTGCACATGTCCAAGGAGGGACCAGGGCCAACACATTATTCCCAGAAAAGATCAGTTGGGGTGAAAAAGAGAGGTCTAAATTAAGCTCAGATCATTTGGATCAAAGAAGGACAAATTTCATTTGTTTTTTTTATTTAATTTAAAAAAATGGGCTATATTGAATTAGGGCCTATGATCCTTTCCTAATTGTCTCTTAGAGCTTACTTTTAGCAAGACTAACCAGGCAAGTCCTAGATCAGTACAAATAGTGGACTATTCAAATCTTCCTCACACTCACTTGAAATCTCATTACTCTACCAGATTATCAGACACCTAGTTCGAATTTTAGAAATAGGGTAATGCAATGGTGTACCTCTATGTCATGCTTAGAGCCACACATTTATCAGCTACTATACCTAGTCGTGCATCATTTTCCAATTTATCAGGATATCATTTTAGACATTGTACTCTAGAATTAAACTATGTACAAAATATATAGACATGCCGGTTCAACAGATAAAGTAATCAGTCTCTTGGAGAAAAAGAACACAGCAAGAAAACCCCAAAAGAGGATAGTGAATAGGGCTACTCAGACTTCACCCTAGCACTCACTCTACATTTACCCCACCCCTAACAAAATAAACATGCAACCGTTCCCAATGCATAAAAATTGAAATACTAGAGTGGTAAGTGAAGCAAACATGTGGCGCAAAGCGCCGACGATTAGCAAGCTGGTGGGTCCAGTTCCCCGGAACCCACTTCCTCTATAATCTGGACACACTCAGTGATGTCCTCAGCAACAACAACACTATAAGCAGTGCTTCCCCCTATCTTCACAGTTCAAGAGCTAGACACCCCAGCCGCTAACTCTCCTGCTTTCATCTTGTGTGCCTCCTCCTCAGCAAGTGAGGCTCTCCTCACAGCCTACATCTCACGGTGCTCCTTCTTCCATGCTCGTGCCTCGTCCTCTTCTCGACCCCTATGCCGCTTGGCATGCTCTTGAGGGGGAGGTGGTGGAATCTTTGAGGTGGCGAATAGGTCCGCCTACACAGTGTCTTCAGCAGGCTCGACAAAAGAGGCCTCAAACTCAGGCACCCTAGCTTCTAAGATCTTATAAATATCTGCGCAAAAACTATCGACCGCAGCCTGAAGAGTCGACACATCCACCGGAGGCGCTGTCCAGTCTAACACCCGCAACTCAAAAGCGTTCAAGCGCTGGTGAACCTCAACGATCTTCCTCTCTGTATGCTGGACCATTTTCCTCTCCAAGTGCTCTTCTGCCTTAGTAATAGACCTTTGCATCCACGGCTGGATATGATGCAAAAGTGTAGCCATTTGCGCCTCTAATTTTTGGACCCTAGCAAGCGGGACTAGCGCGGGTAGAGGGGTTGTGCGAGAGGAGCTCGGGACAGTGCTACTACTTGGGATAGACTCAATTGGGGTAGTGTCAGTGGACGCCGGCAGCGTAGTCGTGCGGGCCTGGGCTAGTGTATCAGTCAGATCGTAAGCAAGTGGGGGCAGCTCATGACGGGGCCCTTTGTGTGGAGAAAACTCATTGGCCTCATCTCTGAAGAGACCGACATCAACAGTGCCCTGCTGGGTCTTGACCTGATCAACGTGCCATATAGGCACACCTGTGGACCTGCAGAGAGAAAAGATCATGAACGGGAAAGGATAAGTAGTTGTGACATTAAAATCCCTCTCGTGCATGAATGCCTGTAGAAAACATGCGAAATCCACCTCGAACCCGGCTATCATCACCGGCATCAGTACTGCTCGATCCCATGTGACAATATTATCGGCGGCTGTGGGGGAAAGGCAGTGGCGGACAATAAACCACAAGAACTTCTCCGTGAAAGTTAGGTTGGCCTTCTTGATGGCCCCTTTGGCTCGGTCACCCAATCGGCACCCTCTCCATCAACTGATAGGTGTAGGGCCATCCACCTCTTGGTGGTCTCTCTCAGCGATGGCTCGCGCAGGAACTGGCCATCTTTAACAAGCTGCCATCAGTAGTAAAACTCGGCAGTGAGAGAGGTCCGAGTAGTATTAACACCCTCGCCGTATAGAAACCGGCGGATGGCAGGTAGGGAAATATAGACCTGAATGCCCCGTACTCGGACTTGCTCTAGTGGGGCCTGTTTGGCGGGGGCAGCCCGCCTATTAATCTGTGATCGGAGAGTCGCTACGTAGGATGCATAGAACTCTCAGACAATTTCTTAAGTATAAAGTCCCAACGGACGCGCTGTCCACTCAAGGCGATGTATGGTGAAGAGATTGTGGATCTGAGGCATCATCGGGAGACTCCCTGCAAGGACCCTCCGCTTCAATGTGAGTGTTCGACTCATAAATCCTTTGTCATTCAGGAACTTGGCGTCGGAGTAGACTTGAAATTTCCCGTCGACACACCACCGGTTGGGCTGGCCAGTAGCCGGTGTGAGGGCATGAGTTGGTGAACATGATGTTGCTTCTGAACTGTCAACCTCATCAGACGAGGTCGACGCTGCAGCGATTGCGGGTGCGGGAACCTCAGTAGAGTACGAGGCTTCTTCCGACCACGAAAATCCTAAGGAGCCAGACGCTCCTTCTTCATTGGTGGCTGACCCAGAAGGTGTGCTGGTCAGTGTGCGCTCCTCATCAGACTGGGAGGCAGTGACTACGCCGGACGCCACCTTTTTGGGTGTGACTCTGGTAGCACGTGAAGCACGGGACGGGGTGGAAGTGCCTGGGGGCACATACTCGGGGTCATGCTCATCATCAGAGCAAATGACAAGGCAGGCAGACGGGGAGACAGACTTCGATCACCCGCGTGCATAGACTCGGTCTTGTTTGGGTGCCATAGTAGATTGTACCTGTAAAGGATCAATATTAGTACGAGTAGTGGCAAACAAGACAAGCAAAACAACACAAAAAAATTAAAATAAAATGACATTTCTTAGTAATAGTGACACACGACGGGCATGGTGATGGCTCGTCATAACTATGACGGACCGTCATGGGGTCCGTCGTTTCTTAGTTAGACTATGTATATATATAGAACCATGAAGGAGAGTCTCTGACAAGTATGATGGTATGTACATGACGGACCGTCATAGGTGTCCGTCAAAGGCCACTTAAAAAAATATGGAGGCCCTTAGGACAGGAGTCTCTGACCGTCATAACGGTCATGCAGGATGGTTCGTCGTGGGTATGACAATCCGTCGTAATCGTCCAAGTGAGGACACTTAGAAAAATTGAGAGAAACCCTTATAAACAGGGTCTCTGACAACTAGAACGGTTGTGCAGGACGGTCTGTCACATGTGTCCGTTGAAGGACACTTAGAAAAAGTAAGAGACCCTCAGGAGTAGGGTCTCTGACAACCAGAATGGTTGTGAAGGACGAACCGTCGTGCGTATGATGGTCCGTCGCATATGTCAGTTGGAGGAAACTTGACTAAAATGGGGCAGTGGGGTGTTACGGCTTTTGGAACGGACCCTACGATGGTCCGTCGTGGGTACGACGGTCCGTCATCGGGGTCTCATTATGTAGATTAGTGTGAGAACTGGGGGTACCCCATTCATCCCCCATGACCCAAATCGAATTCGTAGTGTATTGGACCTACATTTGTCTAACTTTAATACCTAGTAAACTGGAAATCCAAAAGCACCTATGTGTAGGGTTCTAAACACAGCAATTTTAGAGATTTTTAACCTAGGTTAGATAGAATTTATATATAATAAATGAACATATCAATAAGAACTAGGCTAAAACTAATTGATAAAAAATGCAAGATAAATGAGTAGAAATTAGAGACACATACCTGAGAATTGGAGAAAAACAAGATGGAAAAGTACTTGGTGATCAAGAAGACACCCACAGCAGTGACTCCGACTAGTATATGATAATGATTAGGGCTTTGGAGGATTTTGGGGGAACAATTATCGTATGATAGAGGGAGAGAGTTTGGAAGTTGAAAAGGGAGGGAAATAGGAGGAATAGTTAGGTAATGGGGGTGAAATGAGGGGTTGGAGGGTTTAAATGGTGAGATGTTGTAAAAAAACTCCAACCGGGTTGGGTCAGGTACGCCTCATTAATGACGCGATTATTCCCCGATGACAGTCCGTCTCAGTTGTGACGATCCCTCGTTGGTTCAGTCGTGTGTGCCCTTTTTTGAAAATAACACAAAGACGTACCTGGCACGACGGATGCATACGAATGTTCGTCGCAGGCGCAACGGTCCGGTTCTATATCAGTCAGTGACTGCTGCAGAGTAATTTACTGCAGAATTTCCTGGTGATGTGCCTGCAAATTTAAAAACCCATGAGTAGAAAAATGCTACCATTACTAAAAAGACTCTAAGTATTGGGTTGCCTCCCAACAAGCGCCTAATTTAATGTCACTGCACGAGTGGGGACACTTGATTGCTCAGACTTCGTCAAGGTGGTATGCCTCGATCACTTCATTCACCGATTGAACCTGCCTAAAATAGATTTTATGTGTTGTCCGTTCACCTTGAACCACACACCCACCTTAGTTTCCAACTCAGCTACTCCATGAGGGAATAGTTGGGTAACCAAGTAAAGACCAGTCCATTTGGACTTTAGCTTGCTCGGAAACAAGGGCAACCTAGAATTGAATAAAAGCACCAAATCCCCGACCATAAACTCTCATTTTTCAATTTTGTTGTCATGGTACTTCTTCAACTTTTCATTTTATAGGGCTGAGATTTCATAAGATTTCAGGCGAAATTCATCGAGTTCATTCAACCCATTTAACCGTTTTTCTGCAACTTCGCTCCAATCCATTTTCAACTTCTTCATAGCCCATATGGCTTTATGCTCTAACTCAACTGGAAGATGACAAGATTTCCCATATACAAGTTAGTATGGAGACATACCTATGGGAGTCTTATACGCTGTCCGGTAGGCCCAAAGAGCATCATCAAGCCTCCTTGACCAATCCGTTCTACTAGCGTTCACTATTTTTGAAAATATTTGTTTGATCTCCCAATTCGACACTTCAACTGCCCACTAGTTTGAGGGTATTAAGGAGTGGCCACATTATTGCGAACCCCATATTTCTCGAATAACCCCTTGAACAATCTTTTGCTGAAGTGGGAGCCCCCGTCACTAATAATTTCCCTTGGGGTGCCAAAACGAGAGAATATATTTTTTTAAGAATGCAGTGACACTCTTCCTTTCATTATTTGCGAGGGCGATGGCTTCGATCCATTTCGATACATAATCAACTGCTACTAGAATGTACTTCATTCCATGAGAACTCACAAAAGGCCCCATAAAGTCAATACCGCAAACATCAAATAACCCAATCACAAGAATGGGGTTTAGAGGGAGCTCTTGCTTTCTTGAAATGCCACCATCTCGTTGGAATCTGTCACATGCTTTAGCAAACTCATGAGCATCTTGATGAAGAATTGGCCAATCGTAACCACGTTGTAATATCTTATGAGCGGTTCGGATACCGCTGTAATGTCCACCAACGGGTGAGGAATGGCATGCCTCCAACACACTCAACATTTCACATTCTTGCACACAACTGCCGAATAAGCCCGTCGGCACAACTCCTATATAAGTATGGTTCATCCCAAAAGAACTTCTTCACATCGTACATGAACTTTTTTCTTTGATAAAAGGACAATTCCAATGGAACAATATCACTAGCCAGATAGTTCGCAAAATGTGTGAACCATGGGATCAAGTCTTGTGAAGCAGCCTATACATGCTCATCGGGGAAAGTATCATCAATGTCAGTCTTATTCCCTAACTCTCTCATAGCTTCATCCTCTAGATGGGACAAGTGATCCGCAACTTGATTTTCAGTTCCTTTTCAATCCTACACTTTGAAGTCAAATTCTTTTAGCAGTAATACCCAACGAATCAGCCTAGGTTTGGCATCCTTCTTTGCCATCAAATATCTCAATGCTGAGTGGTAAGTATGCACTATAACTCTAGTACCTAGCAAATAGGAGCAAAATTTCTCAAATTCAAAGACTACTGCAAGGAGTTCTTGCTCAGTTACTGTGTAGTTCTTCTGATCTTCATTTAGGGCTTTAGTAGCATAGTAAATAGCGTGAAGGATTTTGTTCTTTCTCTGTCCCAATACTACACCAAGAGCAACCCCACTAGCATCGCACGTCACCTTAAATGGACTGTTCCAATCCGGAGAAATAATGATAGGCGCAGACACCAATATTTCTTTTAGCTCACTGAATTGTTTAAGACAGGATTCATCAAAACAAAATTTACAATCTTTCTCCAGCAGTTTGCACAATGGATGTGCAGTCTTTGAAAAGTCTTTGATGATTCTCTGGTAAAAACCTGCATGCCCAAGAAAGCTTCGCACACCTTTCACAGAGATCGGTGGGGAAAGTCTCTCTATTACCTCGACTTTAGCTCGATCAACCTCTATGCCCTTTTGTGAAATGCGATGACCCAAAACAATACCCTCTTTCGCCATGAAATGACATTTTTCCCAATTTAGTACTAAATTGCAGTGTTCACATCTCTTAAGGACCTCAGATAAAATGGTCAAACACTGCTCAAATGAATCACAAACAACAGAAAAATCATCCATAAAAACTTCTATAGTATCCTCCGCCATGTCAGAAAATATTGACATCATATATCTCTGAATGTGGTGGGTGCATTGCACAACCAAATGACATTATTTTTAATGCAAAGGTCCCATATGGACAAGTAAAAGGTGTTTTCTCTCGATCTTCTGGTGCAATAGAAATCTGATTATACCTCGAATATCCATCAAGAAAACAGTACCACCCTTTTCCGGCAAGTCTATCCAACATCTAATCCATGATGGGCATAGGAAAGTGGTCTTTTTCAGTCCATGGATTTAATTGCGGTAATCCATACACACCCTCTATCCAGTAACCGGTCTCATTGGAACAAGTTCATTTTTTTCCTTGGGGACCACAGTCATTCCCTCTTTCTTAGATACACACTGAACAGGGCATACCCAACTACTATCGGCGATTGGATAGATTACTCCGGCATCCAACCACTTAATGATTTCCTTCTTCACGACCTTTTGCATAGGAGGATTTAAGCGTCTTTGGTGCTCAATACTTGGCTTATGATCAGGCATGAGTTGAATTTTATGAGAAAAAAAACCAGGAGGAATCCCAATAATATCCGCACTAGTCCACCCAATAGCTCTTTTGAAACATTTCAACACCTTCACCAAGCTCTCAACTTGTTGTTCATTCAGGTCTGATACAATGATTACCGGCAAAGTGTTACCATTTCCTATGAATTCATACTTGAGATGAGGTGGGAGAGCTTTTAGTTCTAATTTTGGAGCCTCCTCTATAGATGGTTTCCCAGGTGGGGACTAGCGATTCTTCATATCTAGCTCATCTTTCTTCGGTTTAAACCGAACATCACCTCAGTCAAGAGTCGCGACTAATGACTCATACTCTTCAATGCAATCACTGTCAAAATTCATTATCAGTACCGCTAATGCTTCTACACCTAGACATTCTTCTATTTGTGTCTCAGATGTCTCACCCATGTTGTAGGATATAGAAGATACCGATTGGAGCTCACCACTCATCCTCATGGACCTACAAATGTTAAATGTCACTTCCTCATTGTTCAATTGAAATTTCATCTGCCCTTTTTCCATGTCTACTGAGGCTCTTCCTGTAACAAGGAATGGCCTCCCAAGAATAATGGGCACTACAAAATCAACTTCACAATCAAGAATAAAAAAATCTGCGGAAATATGAAGGACTCCACCTTTACTAGCAAATCGTGGAGTATCCCTATAGGCCTTATTACTGTTCGATCAGCCATCAGTAGTCGCATCACAGTGGGCTTTGGATCAACCAAATCCAACTTCTTGTAAATCGAGAGGGGCATGAATTTATGTTGCCCCCAGATCACATAATGCTTTCGCAAAATGTAATAGCCCGATTGTACAAGGAATAACGAACACACCCGGATCTTTTTTCTTTTGTACCAGAGATCTTGTAGCAATAGCACTACAATTCTACATTCTATCATCATCCTCAAAAGTGACCGATCTTTTGTTTGTAACCAGATCTTTCATAAACTTGGCGTAAGCAGGCATTTGTTCTAAAGCTTCTACCAAAGGGACATTGATAGAAATTTGCTTCAACATTGTTATAAAACGCCGATATTTACCATCCTCGGTCTTTTTCAATAATCTTTGAGGAAATGGGGTTGGTGGCCTAGGCGTAGGCGTTACCTTTTTAGGCACTTCACCATCTTTTATAGTGTTATCCTCGACTTCACCATCAACATCTACCACTTTATCAGTATCTTCTGTCACCATTTTCTCATTAGACGACATAGGTTGATCAATGGTTTGCTTGCCATCGCGAGTAGTAATTACCATACAATGTCCATCATTTTTCACATTTTGGACAGTATTGCTAGGAAGAGTGCCAAGTTTCCGTGTGTTCACAGCCGCAGATAATTGGGCAAATTGTAACTCAAGTTGCTTAATCGATATAGCATGTGTATCGACTTTTTGCCCAATACCCTCTAAATCATTCCTCAATTCTTTATTGTGCTCATCACTATCATCAAACCTCATCATCATTTTGTGCAACATATCCTCAACTCGCGCCATACTACCTCCACAATCCCTAGGAGTAACTTCACGATTTTGAGGAGGAACATAGGGCCCATTCCTGTTATTTCTGTTACCATAGTTACCCCTGTTGAAGTTGTTGTCGCGGTTATAGTTTCCATCTCGGACATAATGACGCTCACGGTTGAATTTACCATAGTTCTGACCTTGGTTCCCTTGACCTTGACGCTAAGTCTCCTGATTAGAGCCTTGGGCACTTTGTCGGAAACCCCCCGTCTGCTCATTTACTGCATAGGAATCCTCCTCATAATAACACTCATCATTTTGTGGCGGTGGTTTGGACAAGTAGTTGACTGCATTTATTTTTTTTGCACCCCTAGTAACATGTTTTAATACCAAACCCAAGTTCAGTTCTCATCTGAGCCATTTCTCACGAATCTCATCTTTGGCTAGGTTGTGAGTGGACTGCACTGCGAAGGTGTTTCTCCCGGTATTGGACTTCCTAGTACTCCAGGCTTTATTGTTCTGGGAGATTTTCTCTAATTTTTCAGCAATCTCAGCATAAGAACACTCCCCATAAGATCCACTTTCTATAGTGTCCAACACCGCTTTATTATTATCATCATGTCCCTGATAGAAGCATTCCTTCAGTGACTCATCATCTATACGGTGATTTGGGACACTTCTCAAGATCGACGTGAATCTATCCCAAGAACTACTAACTGACTCTCTTGGCAGTGCCACAATGTTGTTCACTCTGTCTTTGTGGTTTAGTTTCTTGGAGACCAGATAGTAGCGTGCTAAGAAGACATCCCTTAGTTGGTTCTATGTGAAAATTGAGTTATAAGGGAGCTCAGTGAACCATATAGCAGCCTCTCCCATCACTGAGAGAGGAAACACTCTTATCCCTATTACATCTAAGTCCAAGGTAGGCCTCCCAACACAGCTTTCGCACACTGCCCTCACCTTAGCTATATGGGCATGTGGATCCTCTGAAGGTAGCCCTGAAAACAAACCTCTGGCAGTGAGCATTTGCATCAGGCTACTAGTTACCACAAAGGTGTGACCTCTGGGTAGAGGAGGCAAGACAAGTGGCCCATCGGAGTGTGCTATGATATAATAGCCTCTGTAGTATGCTTGGGGCCGTGGAATGGTATTTTGTCCCCTCTGTTGGTGTTCACCCGGAGCATCGGGTAACAATTGACCATGAACATCAACCGGAGCTGGGATGTTCTGGTTTGGATCATCATCATTGATTCCTAAGTTTCTATTCATGTTGCGTAGTGTACGCTGTAATTCGTGATTGTAGGGAAACAAGGACTCTCTTCCTCTCCGTGTATTTGGCATACAAGGAGGTTGGTTCTGCACAAATCAAAAACAATAAAACAAAGTAAAATCAAGAAAGTATCAACTAAACTATAGTAATAAGTTTAAGTTAATCAAAAAGGTATAGTCCCTGACAGCGGCGCCAAAATTTGATACACTCAAACTTACTTCTCAAATAAGAAGTAAAGCGATCGTGTCAAGTAAATAACCTAACTAGTGAGGTTTGGATCGTTCCCATGAGGAAAATAGTTTAGACTTAACTATAACCTATTATTACTACTTTTTGGTCAATTACTTCCTTTGAAAGCAAAAACAATAAAAGGGGGTTTCTATTTCTAAATGAATTTAAAATAACTAACGAAATTGAAAGAGACACTTAACAGCTTTGAATGTTGGAGTTTAATCATTTAATCAAAGTAACTAGGGTTTACGTGTTCCCCACAGGTTCATAACTTGATAATTCTAACTATAACAATTCTTTCCTAGTATCTTGCATGCAAAGTGATAAGTTATGTATCTCTAAATCCTTCGTCCGGTATCTAGAAAATTTCACTCTGTACCTTGGTCCGGCTACGTGTGTTGCTATCCTAACCCTTATCTTTACCTCATATTAAGCATCGTATTTAATATTTGACTAAGTTATTACCTCGTACTAAATCAATACTAGCCTATTAGATAGTATACACTAAATCTATGTTGATAAATTCTATTCTTTTGATCTACCTCCTTGGTCCGGTAAGTAGCATTAAGACGAGTTCTAACATTGGCCATCCGTGAAAAAGACTTCTAAGCGAAAGAATTACTAGAACATGCAAGACACTATTCTAGAATTGTTATTTTATTTAGGTTTTACCTCATTATTTGCCTATGGTTCCCACAACCCTAGTTATGGAGTTTAGTTACCAATAGTCATAATCACAATATTCAAATATATTGTTTAGGAATTCATGTACTTACTTCAACGAAAAAGAGCAAAATCCGAAAGTTTGCTTGATTAATCACCAAAAACCTGCAAGAATCTCAAAGTAATCAAGAATCTCACAAAAAGTTTAATGATAATCAAAAGTCTAACAATACAATGTCTACTAATACGGTTTCTAACAATACGGAGTCTAACCTCAAAAATGAGGTTTTTCAAACTATTTATAGAAAATAAAAACATAATTAAACAAGGACTCTATTTGCTGGAAATCTATCAAAACGTGGCTGGGTCGACGGACCTCGTGATGGATCGTCATGGTCACGACGGACCATAATGGACACCGTCATCCTATACTTGTGCAATTCCTTCTGCTGCACTCTTCATTACCGTTGACGACAAGTATGACGGACCGTCATAGGCACAATGGTCCGTCGAGGGTCTTCGTTTCAAAACACTTAAACTCTGGGAATATGGGTACTTGGACTACTTCTCTGAACTTCATAACGAACCTGTAGGATGGACCTTCATAGACATGACGGACAGTCATGGACTCCGTAACCCCACACTTGGTCAGACTTCCCCATCTTCCTTCAGCAGTTGCACTACGCTGCCACCTACGTACAGTCACAAGAATGACGTACCGTCACAAGCTCCGTAGGTGGTCTATTCTGCATTTCTTCGCTCAAAACCTCCGTATTCATCTTTGATAAGATTTCATGCAAATAAGGAGAAACTTATATAAAAATTAGCACAAAAAGGCTTTTGGACACACTAAACTTAAGGAAAAAGTATTAATAATACCGTGAAACCACGGTATATCAGTCTGCACTAGCCCTGATATAGCACATGCAGTGGGAGTTGTTAGCAGGTACATGGCGAACCCTGGGAAAGAGCATTGGGAAGCTCTGAAGTGGCTTCTGAGATATCTAAGAGGTACATCCAGTACTTCACTTTGTTTTGGCAAAGTCAATGTGACTTTAACGGTTTTGTGGATGTTGATCTTGGTGGGGATGTCGACTCGAGTAAGATTAAATCCGGTTACATTTACACCATAGGTGGAACAGCAGTGAGTTGGATGTCCAAGCTTCAGAAGTGTGTTTCTCTTTCATCTACTGAAGCTGAGTATGTGGCAATAGCTGAAGCTGGGAAAGAGATGATATGCTTGGCAGATTAACTTGAGGAATTGGCCAAGAAGTAGAGCGAGAAGATTCTTTACTCAGATAGCCAGAGTGCCATACAGTTGGTGAAAAATCCAGTCTATCATTCGAAGACAAAGTACATCAGAAGGCAATACCATTTCACTCGCAGGGCAGTGGAGGATGGTGATATGTTCTTGGAGAAGATAGAGGGTGCAAAGAACCCGGCAGATATGTTGATGAAATGTGTTGATGTTGGGAAACTGAGGTTATGTAAAACCTCGGTTTGTCGTCTGTAGTTGTTGCTATAGATGTTGCAGTGCGGTAAAGATGTTGATGATGAAGATTTTTTTTTTTTAGAATGTATTTTTTGGATGACTGAGTAAGTCTCCAAGTGGGAGAATTGTTAGGTAGTGGAGCCTGATTAATATATATAAATGTTTTCGCGGTTTATTCTCTATTTATTCTCTACTTATTCTCTGTAACCAAAAATACTCTAATTCATTAATATAAATATACCTCACCGCCATGGAAGTTTACATACGGGGTGTTACCACGAAATATTAGGTTTTCTCTTTCTCTCTCTAGATCTCTCATCTCTTTCTCTTGAAAGTTCTTGTGTTTTTCATTCATCTAGTGTATGTGCGTGAATTCGATCCTAACAAAATCATGGGGGGTTTATCAAGTGAAGGATGCTCAAGACAAGGTGAAGAGTATTCAAGCTAAGCCTAGCAGCCAAGAGTAGACAAAAGAAATATGCGGATCATAAGGTGAGAGATATGACGTTCCAATTAGGAGAAAATGTTCTTCTAAAGGTATGACACATGAAAGGGATGATGATATTCTGGAAGAGATTTAAGCTAAGTCTTAGGTAGATTGGTCCCATGGAGATTCTCGAGTGTGTGGGGCCGGTAACATATCGATTGGATTTACATTATGATTTATCGAGTGTTTATATACTATTTTATGTCTCCATGTTGAAGAGGTATCACGGTGATGGAGATTATATAATTAAGTGATATTCCATTGTGTTAGACTAGGAACTCGAATATGAGGACGAAGCTATAGCAATAATTGATCGTAATATGCGCAAGTTAAGGACCAAGGATATTAAGTTTGTGAAGGTTCAATGAAAGCATCATTAAGTTGATGAAGTTACTTGGGATCACGAGAGGGACATGCGAGACAAGTATCCCCAATCGTTCATCGAATCAAGTACTGCTTTATTCCCTCCTTAGCCTATTTTTCTTAAGTTTATCACTTGGTGACGAATGATAGGTAAATTGGTACTATTGTAACAATTGGGATTCAGTCTTGTAGAAGACAATAGAGTGAAATTTGGGGTCGGAAAAATTTTTCGTAGTAACTTGAAATTTTCCAACCTAGTCAAGAGTTGTACAAAAATGGAGTCTTAAGGTGTAGGAAAATTTGGTAGCAAATGGATAAATTATTCATCATTTTTGATTTCATGAATAGTTAGAAAACTCGTTAAAGAAAGCTTAAGGCTTTAGAAAAGTTAACTTTGACGAGTAGATCTCCCAAAATCAATCTTAGCGTAAAGGTTATTTTTCAAGTGTTGTTAGTTAGAGGTGTGTTTTGAAACGTGGGTCGTGGAATTATTGAAATAGGTCACTGCCTTGCGTAACCCGCCTTGGAGGGGATTTGTGCACCCTTGTACGGTTGCTACAACGGGGTGACAGTTGTTTTGGATAAACATATTCTACTCTCCGCATCTATTTTTTCGATTCGTAGAATGTAATAGAATGGGTGAATATTAATGGGAAGAGTTTTGTCATAGATTCTATGGTGGAAACAACCCTAAATTAGATAATTGGGATCATGGGTATGATTTAGGGTTCATAAAATTATTATAGTTTTGGGTAATTAGAAATTTCTTGTTCATTCCTATGTTATTATGATTGTTTGTAGACCAAGAACAAGAAAAACAAATTGGAAAAGGGAATGATAGAGTTTGATAGGGTTTCAAGGTTGTTTAGAGGTAGGTGATGATTGTAATTATATGATGGTGTAATATATTTATGTTCTTGGTTCATTATGATAATTTTATGTATATTAATATTGCATTATTGATCACACTTGGTGTAAATGAGATAGACGAGTGATTATATGTCATAAATCACTCTTGATTGTATGACTTGAAAGTATACTTGTATCTGTGATTGTAGTGTGTTGATGGATCAGATTGACACGTTCTGACATAAATAACTTGAATAAGATGGCCATATTTCGACATAAAAATGGGATCGAATTGCCACATTTCGGCATAAAAATGGGATCGGGTAACCTTGTTATAGTGCACTAAGGGTTAGAGTATGGGTTCCGTTAGAGGACCAATAACTTGACATAATTGTGTATAATAAGAAATATGAAGTTGATCATTGTTCGTAATTGTTGATTATATATCTATATATATATGTGTGTGTGTGTGTGTGTGTGTGTGTGTGTGTGTGTGTGCGTGTGTGTGTGCGTGTGTGTGTGCACGCGCGCGCGTGGAAGTCATTATAATGTTATTTGACTTGCTTATGTTGGACTTAGTGGGATAGTCATGTGACCCTAAGAGTACACGATGATTGTGTAGTGATACTGCACTTGCTCTTTTTTTTATTAAGTACAGGGAAGATATCAGAGGCTATTGAAAGACCGCTTAGAAGATATGTGATCGTCAACTTCGAATTCAAGATTGAGCTAGCATTTTTCGGGCTGCCATTGAATTCTTTTTTGTCTATGTCCACCATTTTCGAACCAAGACATATGTTTTATTTAATTGATTAGTTCATTAGATTGGGATTACATCCCTTCTTGCTTAGAATTGTTGAACTTTAGATGTTTTGGTACATTTACTTTCAAGTTCTACGTGTTATTTTCTTCCGCATTGTTTAGTTTAGTTCTTGAGAACACTTGTTGAACTTTGTGGGAACTTCATTCTCTTTAGTTAAATGTCTTAGTATTTTGTTTCATTACTTGTTTGGGTTATAGTAGTAGTTCTTCCGCCGGAGAGTTAGTGTGGGTGTCAATAA
The DNA here is from genome assembly GCF_036512215.1 of Solanum lycopersicum. Taxonomy (NCBI): domain Eukaryota; kingdom Viridiplantae; phylum Streptophyta; class Magnoliopsida; order Solanales; family Solanaceae; genus Solanum; species Solanum lycopersicum. The sequence goes on along the minus strand of NC_090803.1, from coordinate 20,208,798 downwards.
CGATGGTTGGCATTGTGACAAATTATACTAATCTATCATTAACTAGTGAATTAGCTCGCGCTTTGCGCGATCATGAATATATTCATATTTTAAAAAAAATATTACATATTTATTATTTTCAAATATTGAAATAATGCAAATATAATTTTTTACATCTAAAATGAGTTTTTGTTACTTTATATTTTGTAATATAATTTAAACGTAACACAATAATTGTAACTGCAAAGAGTCAAATATACCCATGTACTGTATGAAATAGTTGAAATACGCCCCTAGTTATACTTTTGGGCTAAATATACCTCTTACGTTATACTTTTGGGCTAAATATACCCTTATGACTAACAGAGGATACGTGAAAGACTGAGATTAAATAAACTATTCATTTAAAAATAAATCAAATTTTATAACCCCCCTACTAACATAACCCGACCTCATACGCATTAACCCACCAATGGTCTTTCAAATCAAAAAGCTTAATGGGAGTTTGATTTCTTGCCAAGCAAGTTCTGCATCTTTGAACTTCTACTACGCCAAGATTTTTGCTATATGATTTCCATTATGTATACTACTATTTTTTTTAGCTTAATACATAATCAATCCCTTAAACTTGTTAGGATATAATTCAAGTAACTAGCAGATAAAGCTGCAGCTTCAGGGTACTTGATTGTTCATGATTTCTTGTACAGTGATGAACCTTTCAATTATGATAAATATGACTTATAGACATGGTTCAAAGATTACGTCATTGGTAGTAACCTGCCTAAACTTCTTAATTTCAAACAATATAAAGGATTGCAACACTTGAAACTTCAACTTCGCCGAAATGGGATTTTTGATGAAATGAGTAATAGAAATGAGACTTCTTGTGTAAGTTAAGTTTCTCTTTTAGGACAAAGGATGTGAAAATGCTAAAGCGGTGGTTGAACCTTTGAAGAGTAAAGGTTATAAAATTTGATTTATTTTTAATTGAATAGTTTATTTAATCTAAGTTTTCCACGTGTCCTCTGTTAGTCAAAACGAATATTTAGCCCAAAAGTATAACGGGAGGGGTATATTTAGCCCGAAAGTTTAACTAGGTGCATATATAAACTATCTCATATAGTACAGGGGTATATTTGACCCTTTTCTGTAATTTTAATTGACAAGCATTTTGCAAAACTATTAAACTTTTAAAAGCAAAACTAATGTCATTCAAGAATTACAAAGGTGAATGAATGAAACTAGCATATTATGTAACAAAATAAATTAGTAAAAATTAGCAATTAATTCATACTACATAACATATTTAGTCAAAATAGCAACATTTTGAATTTTTCATGTAAAATGCCATGATGACAATTTTTTAACAAATAAATGTATCCTTAGATAATTCATTTACCTTCCTTTTATTTCTTAAATTAGGATCATTTTTGACTAAAAAAATAAAACTCGTTATTCATTTTTCATTCTCTAAGTATTTTTATCCAAATTCTATCATTTCTCTTTTTCTCTCTAAAAATTTCTTTCATTATTCTTTAAACCATGTCTTTTTTCTTAAATCAAAATCCTTCATTATTTATGAAATATTAGAAACCATTCAAAAGATTTTCAAGATTTTTCGAAGTATTTAGATACAAAAGTATTTTATATGTTTTGTATATCGAATCTGTATTTGGAAGATGTATCAGGTGAACAAATGTCATTTTTGAAGTTTCAATATTAGGATAAATCGCTCAAAAGTATAGAACTTGATCTAGAAGTTGTGTCATGTGAAGAAGTGTCATTTTTTAATGTCAATATTTGGAAAATTGATAAAATTGTTGAAGATCAAGGTGATGAAAAATAACTTTATGGGGATGTTGCATTTTATAGCTAAGCTATCAGACTGTTTTCTTTGTTCTTTTTATTATTTGTTGCATTTTGTATTTATTACAAAATTCATGTGTATCTTTCTAAATTTTGAGTTTTTTAGGTGTAACATGTATTTATTTTGTAGGTGGGATTCATTTCAAATTATATCTATGTTTAATTTTATATTAAATAAATAGTTTTACAAAATTTTGTATGTTTTTCTAAATTAGGATTCATAATTTAATTTTATTTTTGTATACTTTCTAACTATGTGATGCCAACATGTGTTGTTCTTTCTTATTTTATATTAATTTTAAGTGTATGCCAACAAGTTTTACATTTTTTGTGCTCACTTTGTATTTCAATATCATTCTCCATTTCAATCTCACTTTGTATGCCAACAAGTTTTGTACTTTTTTTTTGATTTTGTATTAATTCTAAATGTATGCCATCAAGTTTCATATTTTTGGACTCATTTTGTATTTCAATCTCATTTGTATGCTAACATGTGTTGTATTTCTTTTTTATTTTGTAATAATCTAAGTGTATGCCATAAAATTATATATTTTATTGTGCTCACTTTGTGTTTCAATCTCACTTTGTATGCCAACAAGTTTTGTATTTTTTTATTTTGTATTAGTTCTAAATATATGATAACAAGTTTTAGATTTTTTGTGATCACTTTGTATTTCAACATCAGTTTGCATGCCAACAAATTATATATTTTTTCTAATTTTGTCTTCATTCAAAAATCTTCTTCACTGCCAGCAAAAATCTTAAATCAATAGACTTCAATTCGACATAGATTAAATATTTTCAATGGTGAGTTAAAATTAATATTGAAAATTTGAGGTTTAAGGGAGAGAGAAATAATGTCAATTGTGAAACCAAACACGTATAATAGGAAAGAAATTTAGTAAATTTTAATCCCAAAAATAAATGATGAATAGAGCATAAGAATAGTTTTAAAAAAATAATAATCTAGGGCTACTTAAAGTTATATCAAAATTATTATTAGTAATTATGGTAACTTTGTTGGTTTAAATTTAAAAATTACTATATTTGAATTATTATTTTCCTTAATTTTCTCCATTATGTTAATAACTAATTATATTTTTCTTAATTAAACAAATGATAAAAATACATAAATCAACAATATAACAAACTAAAATATTGACATTTTTAATAAATATTAAATTTTTTACTATGAGGCCCCCATAAAATGTTAAAATATTATTATTTTAAAAAAATTCCAAAAAAAATAATATCATTCATACTAACGCCATGATTAATAAATTAAAGAAACTATATATATCAAAATATTGATTCAATTGTTTTCCCGTATGGTCATGTTTACATATACACTATATCAATTAATATATGTATGACTAAAACTCAAAAACTAAAGTGTAATTACGACACTTGCAAGTTAACAAAATATTTGTGTACATTATTAATTAAGAAGATGAAACTTTCTTTGTATATATTTAATTTTTTTAGGAATTATTGAAAACAAGGGAGCAAAAAAAACTCTCAAACACAAATTATGACAACATTTTAGCTTTTAAAATTGTAACTAATGTTATAAATCTATTGAATTGTGTGGATTGTCCTTTAGATATGCTCAAGACTTAATTGTATTCATGTATACATGTTTCCAAGGTGATAAGAATCATTTGGATAACTATGTACCTACTAATTGGGCATTTATCATGGAGACCTTTGGGATGATATCTCAACTCTATAAATAGAGATATCATTCACCTTTTGTAGAATACGCTTGAATAAGAAGAAAGTCTTATCTTCCATCTTACTTCTCTTGTCTTGATCTCTTTATATTTATATTACATGAGCTTGATTTTATAACACGTTATCAGCACGAGTCTCTATCTAATTGAAAGTGAGTTCTTGTTTTCTTTAGCTCATATTTTTGTTGATCTCGTTATGAAGATCAAAGTATTATATGCATAAAATCAGGTATATATTTTCTAGAATATTTTATGATTTAGAATAAAAATAATATTCAGTCACTAACAATTATCAAGAACCGAAGACATATACTATTATTGGTTGAATATAACATGCTATACAAATTTTCTTAAATAGAAGAAGGTATAAAATTTTAATAGCATGAGTTTGAATGTTATTTTGATTGTTTTGAAAGACTCAAAGGGTGAGTCATGTTGTACTTCGGTCTATTATACCGTTGGTAAAAAGGTAAGACGGTGGTTTCAAGTTTCATCGCACCAAAAGGGTAAGACATCTGATTAAAGTCCGGATGCACCATAATGAAAAATATTTGAGGATAAGACGATATATTCAAGTTCTATCACACCAAAAGGGTAAGACATCAATTTGAGTTTTAATGCACCGTGATTGGGTTCAAGTCCCATAGAATTATGGCATAAAACGCCTTATATGGATAAGACATTGAGATTGAGTCAATGCACCATAGTGATGATATAATGATGACTAAGGCTTTGATGAAAAGTCTTGAAATTCGTCCTATTGAATATACTTCATTCCTTGAAAAGAATGTGGTGGCAACATATGATAATTTTGGAATCGCATGTTCTATTGTATGAATGTGGTAGAAGTAAATAGTTAGTCTGAAAGATGACAAATATTTAACGATATTAAAAGGGGCATGAAATGACGGAATTATAATAATCATCATTGTGATAATTATAAAAGGAAGAACACTACGGGGTCTCCAAATAGTCCTTCAAAATATGAAGGCAGTTTTCATTATTAAAATTGTATGAAAGGACATTGGACTTGTGAATGTTGTCGACCCAATAATTTGACAAGTTTATAAATCCTCCATCAAAAGACAAGAAGATAAAGTGATGATACACTTGATCTTTCAAAGTGTTGTTGAGGTGTATCATGGAAATATGATGAATTTTAAAATCATTACAATGTACTTATAATGCAAATTTTGAAGTACATATAAATGATTAGTCCATTCCTTGAAGAGAATGTGACTTGTGATGAGTATCGTGAATGCTCGACCATTCTATAAAAGAATGGGTCAAGATATGATAAAATCATTATGGGTTGAATATATGCCACACCTCACCTCTATGGGAGGTTTGAGAAAAAAAATGATACATGTCACTTCTCATCTGTATGGGAGATTTAAGAGGAAATAAATTTTATTTGGTAGAAATCGCTAATTGTATTGTACGTTTTATATGTCACTATGGTATGAACTACCGAAAGAGAAAAAGAAAGAAATAGTTCTTTCCTATAAGGATTGTGGTCATTATTGTGTGGCAATACAAAGTTGTCATTTATTGTGTACATATGGTACAAGAAAAGTAAAGGAAGAAAAACATCTTGATCGTAATGATTTTGACCATGACAATAATAATATAATTTCCTCCTTGAAGGAGATGCTCACCATATGGATGGTGTCATGAAATATGTGATAGTACACAAAATCAATTGCAATCTCTAACGAGTTGTGCTATTATCAGAGGAATAATATTGGGGTTGTAGTAAGTCTCAAAAGAAACTTTTTATGTTTTGGATGAATTGAAAATAAATATTGAGACTATAAATCACTACAACAAAAGAGGATTATAAATGTTTATGTAAAAGATTACCCCACTTTTCCTCTTGTTTGTTCCATACAAACATGTACATGCTGATAAAATCACATGCAAAAGTAATTTATAAGTGTACTAAAATAAAGATCAATTGGCATGAATGGTTGACCATTCCTATTAAATGTGATGCAAAAGTGTTTGAAACTTCAGGTGGTTTATATGATGAAGAAATAAAGATTCTTCAAGAATTATCTTGTGTTGCTTGTTCTCTTGATAAAATGATCATTGTACCGGCTAAGGTTGGGATTGTAATAAAATTTTTGGAAAATATAAAAGGGTGAATATTGGCCCGTTCACCTGTCATGTGGATCATTTGCAACTATATGATTGATGCATCTATGTGATGGTCACATGTATTTTGTTGTAAACTTACAAATTGGTTTTGTAAGGTTGTTTGCTTGAATTGTTAAAATTAAGAGCACAGTTCCAAACTAAGAAATTATATTGATAATGCTGGTTGATTTAGCAGAAATTGTATGCATCCAATTATAGCTAAATCATGGTTATGAGAACAAAACTCTCAAATAAGATTTGGTATGAGATAATTTTATTTAATATGTAGCAAACATGTATGCATCAAACCAACAAGGTTTCCCCATTAAACTTGGTTCAGAGTCAGGAACCATATAATTTTCATCTAAAATATTGAATGTGCGGTTATGATTTTAGTTGCTCCACCATGCACAAAGATGAACTTCCAAATAAGGTTGGAATGAATGTTAGATTTTCTAACATTAGGGGGAGAGATGATTGACAGATGAAATTTATGTCTGAGGTTAATTATGAATTATCTTGATCCTCGTTAAATAAATATGTGAACTTAAAGTTCAAGGGATAATTCAGTTGCATAATGTTGCAAATTAGTTGCTAGATGAATGCATTGACCCTATGATATAATTCAGCTGCAAATACTCCAATGTGAAGTCCTTGAAGGACAGAGTCTATGATACGCCGAAAGCGTAATAGACCAATCGCTTCCAAATATAAAATTCCTTGAAGAAGGAAGGAGCAAATGATCAATATGGTCATGATAATGAGGCAAGTGCTATAAAAGAGCACATTGAGATAACACATCATAAAATCTTGAAAAAGGTTCAGGTACCTGATATAATGAAAAATGAATAGATCTCGATAAGTTATGTCTTGTTGGAATCGATATCAAATAACCGTCGGTGATATCTTTGATATGAGGTAGTGCTCAATGATATAAATTGTGACGAGGATCTAGAATTTAAATCTGTCATATAGTGTGGACAGATAAATGGTTGACCACGGAAAATGCACAATTCAAGTATATTTTGTTTCACTTAGAAAAGTGATATTTTGGACTGGTAGTCCATAAATCAAGGTATAATGTCAGTAGGGTACAAATAAATTATTATGCGATCCTATAACCGTAAGATATCAAATACGACTTGTGCCTTGGGGCATAAAGATTTATCGCAAAAATCCTAACATTATTGGAGATGTTTTTTTTTGGGTGGATGCAATGAGGTTTGTTTTGACCTGGCAACATATGAAAAACTTCAATGCATGTAATGAATAATTGTAATGTCTAGCTAGACAATGAAGGTTATATGAAATCTTTGAAACAATCGAGGTGTCTAAAGCATATAAGAGTTTGAAAGAAACTTTTTCAATAAAGCTTCAAGAATCCTTATATGGATTGAAATGGTCAAGGAAGAAAAATGGTACAAAAGAATGACCCTAATTGTCCTTGTATTTTTATGAAAAGGTTTTGGTAAGACAAAATTTTGTCTTGACCTACAGATTGATAATTTGACAAATGAAATATTTGTATAACACTGCACATACACTGAAAAGTTTTGATGCAATTTTATATAGATAAATCTCATTCATTGAGTACCCCAATGATTATGAGATTTTTTGACATAAATGATGATTCGGTTTGATCTCAAAAGAAGGATGAAGAGTTTCTTGGTGATGAAACTCTATCTTTGTGCAATCAGGGCACTGGTGCATCTTACTAACAATATTTGACCAGATATTTATTTTGCAGTAAATTTACTGGCAAGATTCAGTTTGATCCCGATAAAAGGACATTGAAATGGTGTTGAGCACATGATTGAATATCCTCGCAGAATATTTTTCTGATCCGCATAAAGCTCTATATCAAGCACGCTATGTGTTTGCATGTGGAGGCACAATAATATCCTGGCGATCAATGAAGCAAACAAATGTTGCTATGCAGAAATAAAGGTCCTCCATGAAGCAAGTCGAAAGTGCGTTTGGTAGAGATAAATTACACATCATATTCAAGAAATGTTGGGTTTTTCTTTAAAAAAGAATATACCAACCACAATATACGAAGATATGAGACATCATCACAAAAAATCATGTGATGTTTTAATCTGGGGAAGTATAATACGCGTTGCACTCTTTTTCCCATGACCGAGGTTTTTTTCCCACTAGGTTTTCTGGATAACTTTGTACCTACTAATTGGGCATTTATCATGGAGACCTTTGAGATGATATCTCAACTCTATAAATAGAGATATCATTCACCTTTTGTATAATACGCTTGAATAAGAAGAAAGTCTTATCTTCCATCTTACTTCTCTTGTCTTCATCTCTTTATATTTATATTGCCATGAGCTTGATTTTATAACAACTAAAGAATTATTGGTGCTATTTTAACATTTTTTGATATTTTTAAGTTCCATGTCTTACTCAAATTTTTATTATTAAGTGCATGTATTCACTCAAATTTAAAAAAAAAATACATAACTCATGTTAACAAGTTAAAATATTGTTATTTTTACTAAATAATTAAATATTGTTATGGAGTCAATCAAAAAACTAAAATGTTATTATTTTGATAAATTTCCTAATTAATCACACATAAAAAAGGACAATGTCAAAAAAGAAAGTGTAACATGTATGACATTGATGGAATGCTCCTAAAATAATATATATAGTATGTAATATATGAAATTATATATAGTTTCATTATTCATGTTATATAGACGACACTCATTGGCAATAAAAATATTTTGAAAAGCAATATATATAAGAAAACAAATATTCTTATCATCAATATTGGAACAGTTGATGTATATCATTATTATCGTGCGTTATATTAATTTTCTCATACCTTTTTACTTACAATTTTTTAAATATTATTTATATGTTCATGATTGATATGCAAAATGTCATTAATGGTCCTGAATTTTCATATTTTAATATATTTAAATTCAATGTAACTTATCTTTTAAATATCAACTATTATTATTTTGTTACTTTTTTTTCAATACACAATAAATATTACATTGATTACTCTATTTTTCTTAAAAAAACGTGATAAAAGAAATTAAAAAAATAAACATGAGAAGACATTTTTATGCAACATTTTGTGTTTTAAATCTAATACAAGGAAAAGAGTTAAAAATCTGAGGAAAAAAAGTAACATTAATGATATATAAAATTTAAAAAGACGTGAAAAGGAAGATTAAGGAAGAAAATTAATAACATTGATGATGAAAGAAATTGAATGTCCTCTTAACAGAAAAATCATTTCTTTCCTCTTTCTCCTTACCATTTGATTAATTCTTTATTATTCTATTTCAATTTCGGAAATTATGGAACAAATTATATATATATATATATATATATATATATATATATATATATATATATATATATTGGTCAAGAACAACTTTTTTAATCCAAATTTTATATGTAGAAGATCGTTATTTCCTTTCTTCTTCTCCTCACAATATTTTAAGAAATTTTTAAGTGATAATTTTTTACCATTTGATGAATTTGTCATTATTGTATATTTTTTTCTCCTCACAATTGGTCTTTTTCACTATGCATTGGGCGTTTAAACTACATTGTTTAACACCTAAACTACATAGTTTTACTCATTTTAAGCCTAATATTCTAGTTAAAACTTACCAAAAACATTCGTTATCCAAAAGTCATCAACATTAGAGCAAACAAGAGAGAGAAAAGTTGATAAACCCTCTCAAAAACACGCACAAGTTTTCTTCAAATTTCAGCCTTGAAATTAAAAGATTACTCCGTATATTTCGCCACCAAGAATGTGGGATTTCACTACTGGGTTCCTTTCATCCAGTTGGTCCCTTGCATTAAGTCATCTAATTGATTCTCCGTGTTGTGTTTAGACATAGAGTTTCTAAAACCTTCGATAATTATTGTGATTTAGTTGTGGTCGTATCTTAAATTGAATTAGCTTGTTTCATGGTTTACAATTATTTTCAATTAAATTTACAATTGTTTTAAGCAATTAGAAAAAGAATAAGGAAGAAGCAATTACCTCCTCAAATTTGTATTTAAATAATTTATTCAAACTTCTAGTAGAAAAATCTTTCTCAGGTTTGCTCTAAAATCTTTCGAAACAATTAAAAACAAAAAAGATTTTTGAATTGTATGGAAATATTGAAAATCAAAATTTGGAAGAACTTATCAGCTATGGGAGTGTCCTTTTATTTTAAAATTTTTGTAACTGATGAGAGTTTTAAGCAATACTTCATTTTTAGTATTTTTCTCTCCCCTTAATATCTCCTTTCAATTTTTAGATATTTGTGTTCTGTCAATTAAAAAAAATAGAAAATAAATAAAAAAGAAAAGATACATAATAAACTAAAATTGTTACATTTTTACTAAATAATGAAAGTATTGACAATGAATCCTATTAAATGTCAAAATAATGATATTTTGAAACAAAAATTCCCATAAATAAATAAGTAAGAGTAAAATAATAAAATTAGAATATGGGCCTTTTACCTTATTCTCAAATTTGGTGGGCCTTTTGGCACATCTTCGTCTAAACTGAAAATCTGCAAATACAATGAGTTCATACTCCCTTAGGCCTATGCTATACTTTAGCCCATTTTTGGTATATTGGATTGTATTATACAAAATGTATGCCACCCACTTCAAATTTCAGCAACTCTATTTTTATTTTTGGACTTCAGATCAAGTGATTTCGTGGTGTATACTGATGTATAATACCGTATATAGAAAGCATACAACCATTTTTTGACCTTCCATACACTTATGTTTTAATTTCCTGCCCTATTTTCTGCCTCCAACCTGTTTCATTACTTTGCTGACATAATAAGAATTAAAATGAGGCCTTCGGCCTAGCGAGGAGATGCAAGGATAGGAGGCGAGTGTTCAAAATAAATTCCAGGCAAATTTCACATGCAAATAAAATGAGAATAAGAGTTAGCACCCAAATTAAGAAGAATGATAGTGTAACTAAGTCAAGTTATCATGGTAACTTCTAAACTAATGCACAGTAATTTACTTAATTGATCTAAAAACATAAATTTAGCTAAAGGAGTACAAATTCTAAAGATACTAAAATCCAAGTCATGCTAATCATAAAATAATGACCAATTAAGCTACTGTTTTATCATAAAAAATCCACAGCAACTAAGAAAAGTCAGCAGCAAACTTATAAATTAATGGAATAAAACTAAGCCTCCTTTTTTAAACATGAAGAAAACGGTAAAGAATATTTTCAAAGTATGACGGATTTGGCATAATTTCTGAACATGAATATAGGAATGAAATTTTAACATCTCTGCAACTTTAAATAAGAGGGATGACGGAAAGGGTTGACATACTTCAACATTTTCATGACATCGGTCTATCATAAGATGATAATACAACTAGCAGATCAGGCACTATTGTTTGGAACTATTCTAACATAAAGGCTGACATGAAGAACATGTTAAGGATGATCTGTAAAACAACACGACAAGAAACAACACAAGTTAAAGCTAAACGATTTATAGATTCAAATTGCAAGGCTCAAGGTTAGAAACATAAAAGAATCTTACTCCCTACAACCAGTGAGTTTAGAGGTAGAATGATTCAATTATCGAAACTTATTATAGATGAAAGAAGAAATTCCATTATCACAAACAGGCATAAGAATAAGCTCCACAACCATTTACTTAAAGGATTCAAAACTAGAAGTACTAAAATAAACACGAGATCGATTACAAAAATCTTGATAAAAGACATATTGTTAATATACGAAATAGACTCGACCACATTAAAGCAAAAGAGAAAGATTAACAATAGTAAACCCAATGAGATGTGATTATGGAAGCTTTTGGTGAGCAAGCTCTATAGTGAGTTTCAAACAGGACATTTCTAGATGAAATACAAAAGATGCATACAACACTCAAATTATACGTGAAACAAAGATAGAATCTACGAGATTAAGCTAGCATATGAGAGTTCAAAGTGACAAAAAGACACCCTAGTGTACAAACGAACAGTGAGGGGATAGAGCAACAAAGTTAGCATACTCAAAGTCTAAACCACGTGAATATCCAAACTATTTCGAACAAACAAAGACTCAATCACCTTTAGAGAATCATAAACGAATCAACGACGCTAAACTCCAAACAGGTGATATCCAGACAACTGTATTGATGCTTGAAAACATATTAGGCATAGGAATCAAGGAAAGAAGAACGTGTGATTTGAAACAAGAAAAAGTTAGACTCAAACAACTATAATTCTGATTCAAACATTTTACCGGGACAAGGCATGGATAACACAATGTTCTACCAGAAGTTCTAACCATAAAGGCAATAAACCATGGACATTCATATTCCAATGAAGCAAGAATGAAGGCAAGGATAACCCAAAAGAGACATGTTCGTCACATAATAATCAGAAATGAAATGAAAACGTGAACAAAAGAGGAGGTATTACCTTTTTCCAGGCAACGACACATAAACCAAGAGCCAGCAATGACTTCACCAAAAAACTTCAACAAACAACAAGAGGAGTTAATTTCTCATGCGGTCACTCAACTATGAGTACTCCACTTAGAAAGTCACTTTGCTTTGAATTATTCATTTAGAAAGTCAGTGCACTTTCCTTTATAACTCAAAAAGTATTCAACTATTGATATTTCACTTAGAAAGTCACAAACTATATTTATTTTACTTACAAAGTCATCCAATCAATTTTTTTCATTAAATTTTATTTTTTTTAGAATAATAAGATATCTATTTTAATTATCTTATGATTCGCTCCAATTATTCAATCATGATTTTTTTTGAAAAAATGTACAGTTGGAAACCTCCCCCCCCCCCCAAACCCAAAAAAGACAAAAAAAAAAAAACTTTCGAGTCTAGTAACTGTAAAAATAAATTAAATTTTTAAACAGATTATCAAAAATGAAAAGTTAAAATTGATAAGAGGTAACTAAAAATGTATAGTACCCATCTTGTACTATTTTAATTTTTTTTAAGAAAAGGTAAAAACAAAAATTACATTTCAATAAAGTAAGCATCTTATTTTATTTTTTTAAGAAACATTTTAGTAATTTTTTTTATTTTTACGAGAGTTAATGAAAAATTATTTAAATTGATTGAGTGACTTTTTGTCTGAAATATAAATAGTGGGGTGACTTTCTATTTGACACACCACTAGTTGAGTGACTATTATGTTATAAAACAAAGATGAATGACTTTCTAAGTGAACAACTCAAAATTGAGTGACTTTGTTAGTAAACAATTCAAAATTGAACGACCATTTGAGATATGAACTCACAACAAAACACAATAATTCCGAACCTAAAACTCGCAACTTCTTATTGTTTGGAGACTATTTTTATAAATTTCGATTTCTTGAAACAAAATGTGGCTAGTAATGTTGTTGTATTCTTCTTCTCTAATGCCTGCTGATTCATACTAAAAGAAGTCGTCCCCTTTATCACTAAGAGTAAAAGATTATTCATAGGGAATGTTTGGGACCATTTAGGGGGTAAAATCTGTTGGATCTTTGAATTCGTTCCTTTTCGGGGAAACATTAAAAAGTAATGGAAAGTTGTATTTGCTTTGAAGCTCCATGGGGGGGGGGGGGGGGAGTTACATGAGAGGGAAGGGTCATCAGGCGAGGAGGATTGCAAGGGTACACTGTTGCGCTGTTTAGTGTAAAATGAATCGAGAGATCTTACAGAACTTTGTACGTGTTTGGTACATGTTTTAAGTTTTTCTTTGAACTGTTGGGCTCTTGCGGGTTAGAGGGCGCATCATTGGAGAAAATATGCATAGGGGTGGTAGGTATGGCTATTGTACATTGTATTGTATTGTATTGTAAGTTGGAAATTAGATCGTGTCTTCTTTTGAATTGGGTTTTATTGAGGAATTGGATTGGTTTTTTATGGTGGGCTGCATATTGAGTTGGGCTAGGAATTTCTTGAAGGAAATGCGAGCAGAAGGGACAAAATTTAGCATAGAATTGGGTTCAGAAAAGGAAAATAATCAAATAAGTTATAAATGTATCTAATCAATTAAGAATGTAGCCTAATTGATTTCCTTTAGTAAATTCGGCTAGTAATTGAATTAGATGAATTATATAATTATTTGACGATCTTTTTTATCTTAACGAAATAAAAATATTTAACTTAATTATAAACAAAGTTACACAAAAATATAAATGTAACTTAAAATAATCAAACAAATACATAATAAAAGAAAATATCTTTTTGAGATTATTTTTGAATATTCTTAAATATACTAATTATATCCATAATCATATAAAACACATATATTATTTAAATATTATAAAACTGATACAACTTTTTAAAATAACTTGAAAACTGTATTATATTATTTGATATTTTTGAAATTTTATAAAAATAATTATTTCAAACTGTTTCAAAATGAAGAAACTCGATGATTAATCTATAATGTGGAGGTCCAAAATTGGGTGTCAACAAACTCTATTAACTTATGGTAAGCTCCATTTTATCTTGGGGTTGTCAGAGGATGTTTTCCTTTCTGGTACAGTTAGGTATAGTCTGGGCCTTGTCCCGATTGTGGACACAAGATTTTGGATTTTCTTTTGTATGTTTTAACCTCCAGCCAATTGTCGTGGCATGTATATATGTGTGTGTAAATAAGAATGTCTTCAGTTGTGGCCTCATCGGCTAGATAGTACTCCCTCTGTCCTTGTTTACTTGTCCACTTTTGAATTGACACACCTATTAAGAAAATAATTAATGACGTAATGAGTTTACCATTTTACCCCATTAATTATGAAGTGGATGAAAAGTTCTACAATTTTCAAAGTAATTAGTCATTTAATTGTGGGTATAATAGGTAAAAAAAATTGTCCTTTCCTTATTTGTCAAAATGGACAAGTATTACGGACAACTATAAAAGGAAAATTGGACAAGCAATTAGGGACGGAGGTAGTATATGTTTAATTTCTTTGGCCTGTCTACTATTGTTTGTATGGTTTGTTTTCATTCAGGTCACGACCTTGAGGTTCTAGGCTTCACTTTTTAGTAGTTGTGCTGCCCAATGTTATTGTCTCACACTTTGGTTTAGCTAGTATGTTTTATGGGGTAACTCGATCTTATAGGATATCGAGTCCCAGTTGCTCCCCTTATTTCGGGAAGTGACTGTTAGCAATAAACATATATGTACATAATAATAAAACGTAGTCATATAAAATCATAAGAGACTTAAAAATTAAAACAAACTTAACATATATAACTTGATAAAAAAACATGAAACATTAATTTAAGATTACATTGTGAAGTGTAAAAGAAATATCTAAACGTGATGACAAACAAAAAGTGAAAGCAAATTAGTTTGAACCATTAATTCACACAAAGATGAAAAAAAAATTTTCTTTTTTTGAAGAGGACTTTCTATTCTCTATTTCTTATGATTTTTATACTTCTAATTTTCCCCTTTTTCGTCAGTTTTTCTTTTTTTTTTCTTTCAGATGAAAGAAGAAGTAGTTTTAATTTATGGTAATTACTAACACCACTTTTTTTAAAAAAACATTACATCTAACACATGCATTGAACTCTTTGCCTTCACAATGTGACACCCAAGATGGATAATATCATATGTTTTTTTTTTCATTCTCCAAGATAAGATTAATTAGGAAGCCTTTTAGATGAGCTATTTCTTTTGTTCGTTAATTATTTATTGGATAAATTATATAACTACACATCACTTATTATCATATTTTCTTATTTTCGCAACCATTTCAAAAAAGATCCAAAATCCATTCTTTTGCTCTCATCATTCCTTTTTTTTTTTGGATACATTAATTTGAAATCTAATAGTCATATATGTTTTTATTTTCTTTTTTCACGTTATAAATCTCTCTACAATTACCTTTAGTAATCCATTTTTATTTTCAAATCTTTTCTCTTTTCAGTTATTTATTTCAAGTCATTCAAGATGTACATTTCTTTTCATCACTTCAATTTAAAATTTCTTTTAATTTTTATTTTGTTTAGTTTTCATCTGAGAAATTATTGAATTTTTTATTCTCGGTCAATTTACTAAACACTTTATGTACTCAAAACTTGATTCTTTATTCATTTATGTATACACACTTGATAACTCATTTGTAGTTGATTAGTTATTGATTCATTCATGCTGTATTAGTAAATTTGTCGACAAATTTGATAAAAAAATTACGATTTTTTTCGAATAATGGGAAGAATTGTTTTTAAATATTAGATTCCTTATCAATCTACTAAATATTAGAAATAGTAATGTATCATGAGTAATCTATCCATCTCGAGATAATAAATTCAGAAGTTGACTAGACAACACAATACATGTTTTTCCTATACCTTTCATTATCATATCTTTTTACCCTTAAGTTAAAGTAATATATACTAATGTATTATGCACAATTTTATAAGCATTTACATAAATACATATAAGTTGATAATCTTACTGTATAAAATGCATTATTATTGACTACGAAATGATACATTTATACATACACATTATTTCAGCTTACGTACACCCTTATTTCAAAACCATATTAGATACATTATTATCTACTACAAAATGATACATTATATAAAAATGTATCTTATCGACTTGAAATCTTCCACAAATGCATATTTATCTTTCAAGTCAAACAATGTATATTCTTCCAGAATCATAGACTCAATACATATACTAGGTGATGCAATAACCTATTAATATTAAATAAATTAGGGGTACATTCTAGAAAACAATTATTTATATGTTTTAATCATAGACAATAAAACACTAACTTATACTTAATATCAAGTACAAAATATAAGTATAATATGATACATACCTTTATTCTCAACACATTTTGATGCGTTTACGACAAATTACATGTATATATAATGTCTCATCTGTAAAGTATAGTATTTCACAAACACAATAAGATTCATAAATAGAAATGTAATTGCTAAATATTTGGTCATGTTACAATAAGTTATAAAAAATATATCACACAATAATGCGTAAAATTCTAAGGAAAAACTTTCATGTAAAATTTACTTATTTCATGTATCTAATTAATACAAATATAGTACTTATCAATTTATACACAATACATAAATACTAATGCATTACGATTGATGTAGTCATCTCAAAAACACAAATAAAAAATTGAATTAACAACAAAATATATGTTATTTCATACATCTTTTTGTCAGATCTATTTACTATGAATTTAAGCTTTGATCTATTTTATACATTATAAATTCAAACTCATATTTTTTTAGATTCCTGAATGTCAGATCCTTTTTTATTGAAGAAAACCCCTAATGTCAAAGGAGTGTAGATGAAACTCCCACAGCTTGAAAACACAAATAAAGCAGCGATACTAACCAACATGAAGATATGTGCAACAGAAAGTTCAATCAGATAGGTAACCCCTTGAGTTGATCAAATTTGGTCAATATCTCAGCTTCCTTCTATACTGATTTCAATCTCATGAGTTTTAATTTCGAGCCTACGATGTTAACCACTTGAGTTTCGTTCAACATCTTTGGAAGATGGCCCATCACCATTCTTTGTTTTGATTTCACATCAACTATCTTCTTGTTGAATCTGTTGGCAACCTTGGCTAATGCAGGTTGGCGTGATCACAACAAAATTGAGAGAAGAAAATTTTAATTTTAATTTGATCGAATCTATTAAGATTTGGGAGAGATTGATATCAATTAGATCATCGTGATTTAGGGAAATCACAATAAATTTAATATTTTATTTCCTTTAAAATTGTATCAAATATAATTTATCCGATCATTTTGCTGTGTATTTGGATAACACTGATTTTGAAGAATTTTTGCAAAATTTAAAAGGAGTAGGGATAAAATGTAATTTAGGTCATTATACTATGCGATTTATGTATGTTATACTTGAATATTAGCTAAATAGGTCATATCAACATTTAAAATAGACCCAAAATGTAAGCAAATTTGACAAAGACCCAAAATTCAAAAGGCAAACCAGACCACTAACACAAAATTCAAACTTCTAATCTATTTTAAAGATCAAATACAATAAATAAGACAGAAAAAAAAACAAAAAAAAACAATAAAATTTAAGCAAAAACTATAACATGATAAAATATAAAAGAACACTAACAAAATAATACAGAACCCGGCACTAAAATGACTTTTATGGTTAAAAGAAAAATGTGATGGTGATGCATTTGGATAGAGGATGAGAGATATAAAGTATTGACATAAATTTTCAAGTGAATGGGGGTCGCTAGGAAATTCCCCAAAATTTATTTTAATGTAATTTTGATATAAAATCTATACCAAAAGATAGCCCTTAAAGATATCTAAACATTTATGTAAAGGGTATAGAATGTAGATGACTAGAACATCATAAATTTAAATACAAAGTGAAGTTTTGTTTTTGGTTTTTCTTGGATCTACGATGTTTGGCTATGGACAAAGATGTAGAGGTGGGTGAAAGGAATACGTGGTAAAATTTTAGGAGATTTACTGGTGAAATGGTGGTGGCCTCTAGAAGCGTTGGCAGTGGCTGGCCGGCGGTAGATTAAAGCAAGGGGAGAAGAAAAAAAAGTCAACAAAATAAATTATTTTGGAATTTTTTATTTTTTCATAGGGTCCTATAAAAGCTCTCGGATAAAAATGTCATGAATGGTTAAGATTAAATCTTGACCATTCTATTAGAATAGGTCAAATTTGATTCAACAATCAGAATTTGTGTTTAAATCAGCCCTATTCTATCAAAAGTGGGTCATTTGGGCCAATTAAAAAAAGTATAAATTATCGGAATAACATAGTGTGAGATCTTAATTACATCCTATCCCTATACGTTTTCATTTTACAGAAATCCCTTAAAATAATAGTGATTCGAATACATATGTGGTGGTCGGATACATAATTTTCAAGACCCTCAATATTTACTAGGGTGCTAGAGCCTCACGTGTGCCTAAAAAGGTTAATAGCATGTTAATAAAGTTTTTTAAAGCTTGTGAAGTTTATTAGAAGTGGTTTGGATGTCAAAAATCCATGAAAGACTTAGACGTTCAAAACTTAGTCTTTTGACGTGCTAGATTGGCCTTGCATGTTTGCGTTTTTTTAATCTATTGTTTGGAGTATAACGTCAGTGGGGATGACCCTAACACCTATAGGGACATATTTAGGGTCAAAACATCTAGTTACGACACTCCAAGGGGTAACCTAAGGGTCTTTGAAGAGGACCCAACTATTGGCCAACAAGCTTCCCAAGGCAGCAAAATATGTACACGAAAGGAACATATCCACGTCGCGGACTTGTTCTCACCAAGGAAAAATTCAATCTTCGTATTGAGGACATGTCGCGGACTCTACTTTCTCTCAATTTAATTCCAAAAATCATGTGGGAATAGATCCGCGACATAGACTTGTTCCCGCGATGAAAATTCAGAAAATGAAAGTTAAGTTTGAGATGTCTAAAAGTCCAAATAAGTATGGGGGTGTTTTTGAAACTTTGGGTGTCGGTTATCATATGTTATTAAGACCTATTTAACCCCTTTTTCCAAAGCAAAACCCTAACACCCAGTATGAAATAAAAATCCCAAAACCTTATTTTCTTCATAATTCTCTCAAACCTCCATTAAAGACCAAAACTCAAGTTCAATCTAGGGGCTGAATTTTTATGGTTTCTTCTACATTTTTTCATGGGTCTTCAATCAATAAGGTATGGTAATCGTTGATACTTTCTTAATCTTTCATCTAGAGAGTTCAGTCAAAGATTTTCAAAAGTGCTTCAAAGACCAAAATTCCCAATTTTTATTCTATCCATGGGTTCATTGTCAAATTGATTTTAAAAGCATTCTAATGACAAATTTATGATTACAAACGAAAAACCCATGATCCTCCTAATTTCTCAAATTGTCCTATAATGTGGGTCTTATAATCTTGATTCATTGTTGATTGAACTATGATTCGATTATGCTAACTGCCTATTACTTTTGTTATCCATGTAAATTAAATAGGAATTGTGGAGGACTGATCTAAGGTGTCATAACTTGGAGAATTAGTGAGTTGACCTAAATCTCTCTTTCTAGTATGCAATTTACCTTTAATTGAATTGTGTGTTATGATCCACTTATGGTGACGTTGTTTACATTCCTGTTTATCCTTATATTTGATGATCATGACCTTAAAGGTATTCGATGCAAGATGAATTGATATGATGATTTTGTGGTTATGAGGTTTATGGGTGTAACCCTTTATTATAGTATCATGTTCTAAGTGAATTGATGTTATGTGAAGTTATATGTATAGTCTTCCACACTAGTTGCATCATTTAGGAGTGTGGATGATCATGTTAGGGTTAAGTGTTGTTTATATAATTAGTGATGATGAATACTCTTCTAGCATCACACCTACCTATGAAATCCCTATATGAATATGTGATCAAAGTATGCTAGGAGTCTTCTATTCTAATGTTGAATATGTTCTTGCCTCCTATGATGTAATGTGAGTGTGGGTAGTCTATAGTCAATAATAATCTATATATGTATGACTTAAGACTTGAGAAATGTTTTACATGTGTTGTGATCATTAGAGGGTGGCTTCCTAAATTTTATGTTATAGCCATTATGTGATCATGTTGACCAGCGTACACACACACTTCATGCACGTCTATGAGTAGGATAGATTCATGGTGACTAAGGAAAGTATAGTTCTCCTATGCATTATTACCTATTACTATGCATGTAAGTATATGATTAATGAAGTTATGAACATGTGTGCCTAGAGGTTTTTATGTGAAGGTAGATCTCACGTATGGTGGACACACACATGATTGAATGAATGATAGAGTTATTTAAAAGGACATTCACACATCAAGTAGAACTATGTATGCACACACACATGATTGTATGAATGGTAGAGTTATTTTAAAGGACATTCTCACATCAAGTAGGTTCTATGATGAAAGGACATTCTCATCTTAGAAACCTTTTAGCTATATGATGTATGAAGGAGCATGGTCCTAAAGCCTTCTTTATGAACTAATTATTAAGAAAGTATTATATATTTATTAAAGAGGGAGTTTAAGCTTAGCACCGCGTGGATATGTACACTGAGGAAAATACCCCTCTGCTAATGCAATAGGTTGGGTAATCCATGTGATACTCATGAGATGGAAGCCTCTCCGCTAAAGCAATAGGTCGAGTTTCTAAAAGCAATCTCACTATCCCTTAACTACGTGTCCCTGTAGGATATAGCTAGTGGATCCACCTAGATAGTGAATATGTAGGTTCTACCTTGGTAAGTAGAACACCCTTCTTGGTGTGGGGTTATACGACACCGTATTCTATGTAGCTCACATGGTCTATAACGGTTATGGCTAAGCATCCCTAAAATCAATAAATGAACTAAGATAAGATTATACATAATTGTCATGATTACTTGAAAGATTACTTAGTGTAGGTCGGACTATGGACCCTACTTATACATTCAACAAGTGAACCCTAAGGGAAGTTATGATGAGGTTCCTTTAAGAATAATTATTATGTTTAAGGTATGATTAGCAGTAAAACATGTCACAATTGACTTTACTTATGTCAAGACATGAATTATGATTATGCATGTGAATTACACTTGTGGTTTCTAAATATGTTTGTTTGGTATATGTGGGTGTATGTGACTCCATGTATACGTTTAACAAGAAAGCTTGTGAAGGGGATTTGAGGTTGGTTTACCACAATACGAACTAAATGAGTTATGAATAAGATATAATGAATAAAACAGTTGTCATGTGAATGAATTATGTTGGTCCTATGTCCAAGGTTAAGTGCATATGCGGTATGTTATGAAATGTGATGTGCCTAAGTCTAGGGTGACTTCCTAGGATCATTTGGTGTGTGTACTAGTATGGAATGCTACTTGTATATTGCATTAGTATGATTTGGAGGTTGTATTAGGTGATGGTTCTTATATTTAGATTATGGCTTTAATGTGATGAAATGGCTTCAAGTGTGGCTATGAGTGATATCCATGTCTATATGAAATATGTGAACTATATTGTGCTTATCAACTAATGTTCATGAAGTTTTACTATGATTTCTAACTAAATTTCCTCTTTTAACTAATGTTTTTGCTTGGTTTCCATACTTGGTGCATTTTTGTACTAATACCATTCTTGTTCATCTTTTTACATAAAAATGTAAGTGGTGATGACTAGAGGTTGTATCCTAAGTGAAGGGCTAAGATAGATCTCCTATGTTCAAAGAAAGGGATCCTTATGATTCAAGGATTGCCTATGTCAAGATGTTTTTAAGTTTATGTAACAATTAGATTATTATTTTATGTTGTTAAGGGCCGTGTCCGTATTTTACTCTATTTATGTTGAGTGTATGATGGCAAGCAGACTTCAAGTCTAGCTATATACTTACGATATTTTTCTTATATGAAGGGATGTTCTAGCATATGATGCGATATGAAAAGTTTTAAATTTTTTGCTAAATTTCTATGACTATGCAATGAATGAATGCTAAGAGGCTTGTCCAAGACCTCCGACAGATCGACAATGCCGATAACTTGAAGTGGGTATTCCCCGGTCGTTACATAATTTCTTATACACTCAATATGGTGTTGTGGTGCTTAAAAAAATTAACGTTATTATGTAACAACCATATTTGAAATTTCATGTCTAACAAGTTGTAAACAATCCATCCAATACCTAATAGAGTCACAAATTTAAAATTTGAAAATCACAAGTTCTCCATTGAGGATTGCTGTCGTAAAAGTTGTAAATTCAAATAACTAAAAACAAGTCATTGTAAAAGAGGAATATATCGGTTTTGTTGAGGTTGGGTGAGTGTGGTAATTTATGAAGGTTGTTGGTCAATCTATTTCATTTTTGAATCTAAAGCAAAATGATTATTGTAGTGTCCTGAGTTCAGAAGTCACGACCCAAAAATAGACGTGATGACACTCGTCTTATCCCACCAATACAAGTCAACCTAAAACTCAAAACCATTATAATAAAAAACAAAAATTTTACTATCAACTTAAATTATGTCCCCAAAACCAGGTTGTCACGTGTACAAGCCTCTAAAGTATTGGAATTGAATCAAAAGAAAATAGAAGTCTCATATGACATTGATTCTAGAGTAGAACAAAATCATAAACATGAGTAAGAAGGTCTGCTGAGTGACGAACATCTACCTCACAAATCTCCAAAAAATCCTCGAAAAAGAAGAGAATATATCACAATGGTCTGGGCTAGTAACCTACAAAAAACTATAGAAGCAAGGGGTGAGTACCAAATCACACGGTACTCAACAAGTAAACCTCTAAACACAAGCTAAGGGATGAAATGGTAATTCTATAAAAATTTCTAAAAATGACATTTCAGGTCATTATACTACTATCCATCACTAAAAATCATGTTCGTCCTCGAACATAAAGATGGAGAAGGAAGAATAACCGACGCTACCAAAAGTATAAGTTATGACCTATAAGTATGTATTCATCTCTCTATCTCTTTACAACCGTTTCATCAAGATCAACTACTATAAACTAAACTTCAGAATCAAACTTTGGAAGGTTTATAAATCAAGAACGATTACCAAGTCAAAGGCAACCTATAAACTCAATCTAAACAAAATCTCGTCGGACCATAACAAAAAAATTATGAAGAATCTTTTTTTAGATAGAGAAGATAACATTCTGAAAAGCGATACCGTCTACAACAAGAAGTAAATCTCAATCAACCACCACACACTCATAATGCTCAGCATTCCAAATCTTATAGATATTATCTTATCGCAACACAATCTTTTACGAGCTCAAGTTATTAAAATACAAAAATGGACGTGATTACACACGTTTTATCCCATCAGGATAAGTTTACCTAAAACTCAAAACCGTTACACTAAAATGAATAACTCTACTAACAACTTAAACTGTACCCCAAAAACATGGTTGTCACGTGTACAAGCTTCTAAAGTATTACAATCGAATTCAAAGAAAATTTGAGTCTCATACGATTGTTTCAAGGATAGAATAGTAGCATATACATGAGCAAGAAGGTCTGCTGACATGACAAACAACTAACTCACAAATCTCTCAAATCTGCAAAAAAACCTCAAAAAATAAGAGAATATATCACAAAGTTCCGGGTTAGTAAACTACAAAAAATTATAGAAGCAAGGGATAAGTACCAAAACACATGATACTCATAAAGTAAACCTCCAAACATAAAGATAAGGGGATGAAATGGTAATTCTATAAAATTTTCTAAGAATGACATTTTGGGTCATAACATGAGAGGACTCAAAAATTTAGCAAAGATGGTGAAAATTGCGACGTTCTTTCCACTGCCTGTAGGATCCTCTGTTTTCTGGCAAACCATGGACAAAATCCATGTATGGATCTTTCTTTATCGGGATGAAATTGATCAATAAGATAAAATCGAGAAGGAAGAAGAAACTAAGCTTATTAGAGAAAAGAAAGAGTGGGAGTCTCTAATCATAAAGCTGATTGCATTCAATTCAACAATTTATTTTTGTTGTCTTTTTAAATGTTTGGACTTCTGATTTTATTTCTTATTCCATAAAAATCATGTGATGATGGTCATGAATATCTTTAATTTACTTATGTTTGGATTTATCTCAATACTCTTACGATGGTACCACTCATTTCAGTTCAGATACATTTTTATATGATGTATCTTGATCTTGTTGAAAATGTATGTGATACAATAAGGTTGCGGAAAAAGTAGTATGTAAAATAAAAATAAAGTGTATCCATAAATGTATCACAGTAAGTAAAAATCTATTTGTCGATTAGATATATGAATAAATAAGGAACTAACTATGACTAATAGTTCATAACCCTAAGTCAATACGCAACTAATAAAACAAAATTATTAAGTAAATACATAATTGAATAAACAATCAATTTATAAATTACATTACGTTAGCTAGATGTCAAATGTATCAACAAGTAACTAAGAGTAATGAGAAGAATTAATATTGTATGTTTATGCATTAATGAGTCTGATCCTTAATTTTATTCAAATTTGTATTAATTTCTATAAGAAAAATGTGTACGAAAATTCATATGTCAAATAACAAATTAAAATAATGAAATATAAAGTCCATATAAATAACTTTTTCGAGAAAGCTTCTAAAACTTGAGTACGAGTACCTTAAAACAATATAAACTACAAACTCTAAAACTAAAGTTAATGTATCTCAAAAAAATAACACTGTAAAAAATGTCTAACAACTGCCTGATAATTTCCATTAAACATTAACCAAATCATCTAAAGTTAGTGTTGTGAATTAATTCTTAGGCCTTGATGGGTTCTCACTTTCACTTACATATCTTGCCTTAGCCTTTCCAATACTATTTTTTCATATTAGGATTGAATATCCTGTATGCAGATAATCTAAATTAAACGATAAACAGTGAAATTAGTAATTGCATTTTAACTTATGTGTGAATCTGTTACATTTCAAAAATATTTTGAATTTTGTACTTATTAAAATTTATGTATATGATACATAATCGCAAATATAAAGTATTTTAACTGTGTATTTGATATGAAGACTCATTACAACTTTATATAGTGCAAGTATATAAATAATTTATATTTGATACTAGTTACACTTCATATACTCATTATTATGTATCAGGTTTAACTAACTTGTATATGATAAAACATTCTGCAAAGTGGCGGACCTAGGATTTTTAAGGTAAAGAATGTGAACTAATAGAAGGGGATTCAACATCTATTATATATACATGAATTTTTTTTAAATGTATGAATAGTAAAAAAAAGTTCCAAGGGGAACCCCCTAACAGAGGGCTGGCTGCACCACTAATTCTGCATATTACAACTCATTCTATAATGTGAACTTTATAACTTGATACATTTATAATATCTTACAAAATGAGAACAAAATTAGAATTTTATGTATCTACGTAATACTCTAACTTATGATACATTATAATAAAAGAAAACCATTTTGTCATTAATATATTAGATTTTTGAAACAACTAACAAAAGGACAATATCAAACATATGTCAAAAACATATATCTAATATCCATTACAACTTGATGAAGTGATATTGTTTATTTTGGATAGATCATCAATCATTTATGTCTCTCATGTACCACTGGAACAATATCCAAGTACATCCGAACCAAAAAAAAAAATCAAAAAAATTCACCTCAACAGAAAATAAGACTTATATAAGAGACTGAAATAAGCAACGACAGAGAAATTAGGAACAATGTCATTCTCCTAAGCACTAGTATTGTTAATCTTAGATGAGTTTAATTCAATCAATGTTTAATGAACAAGATGAAAACTGTAAAAAAAATATGAAGAACAGTAGAATGGAGAAGACAAAACTACCTATTTAGAGATTTGAAATTGATTGTACTAAAGAAAGAAACTTTTGAAATTCAAAATGGGATGAAGGATATGACTAATCAGATTATGGAGTGAAAAAAGGGAGTGATTTAAGGATCAAATGTAACAACCCTAAAAATCTATAAGATAAGAAATGCTTAATGTGTCAAGAATGCCTATGATTAGACCAGGATCCACACGAATTGATGCACGCAGAATCAGACCTCAAATACCTTGCTAAAATCAATCAACTAACTTGGGGATTTATTTGAGATTGTAAATGTTGGATCCAATCATGTAGGTCTCTCGAATACGAAGATTTACTCAAAGGAGTCATTACCGAACATAAAAAGTGGAAATCTTAGGTTTGAAGGGTCTAGGGGTAAAATAGTCTTTTTCCTGGCTAAGGGTAGTATCGTCATTACCCTAAATATGTAATAAGTTATTTAATTAATAAGGTTTAGGGGCAATTTGGGTAGAGAGGGTCATCTTGAAGTGAAGTCCTGCTCCACCGGGGTTCGAACCTCAGTGGAAGCAATAATTTAAAGTATTTTTTTATTTAAGCTACTGAATTAATGAAATTAATTAATAATTATTATGAATTAGGTGATTCAAAATTAAAAAAATAGATTTTTATTAAATAAACAAAACCTTATTGACTAAGTCCTAAAACTAGACTCGTAAGCCTCCTACAACTTCCACTCTATCACATTTAACTCTCCACTCTCACGCTCAGTCTCTCTTATTATTTATCAAGTATTTTCTCTGCCAAAATAATATATTAAAGAATAAAAATAAAGCAAGTTCTTCACACTTGAAGAACTCACACGAAAACACAAGAAAATAAACGTTAATCGCACACTAGGCTAAGAAAGGTTGTCATTCGAGTGGAGTTGATATTGAGGAGGATTAGACGTGTTCTCGGGTTAAGGTTTTTTTCAGCAGGTCAAGATTTTAACTTAAAAAAAGTATGAGTTTCTTCTCTTTTGGTCCCTTTCCCAAGAGACCCCTTAAGGTTCATATTATTCGTCCAAAAAACTAGGATTGTTTCCCCTTCTTCATGCCCCTGTCACTAGCTCCCAATGAATCGTAGGTTGGGTATGATTGCTGGTTGATTTAGGTGTATATTATGTTTTTGTGACTAATATGAATATGTTTGTGTACTTGAAATCATATGAAAGATAACCTATGTGTTCCGAAACTATGTGCATGTGTGTGCAAAAATGTGGCAGTGACTTTTGTTTTGGTTGTTATTTTACGTGCATAAACCTTTGTAAATCGTGATGTTCATTAGAATGAAAGTGTGGAAGATTTAAGTATCAACATTTTGGCTAAACGAATCGATGAACAATGCACCCCAAAACGTATTAAATGAACTACAAATTACCCAATGAATTCAAGTTTAAATGTTGAACGAAGTGAGCTGG
This sequence comes from Solanum lycopersicum, assembly GCF_036512215.1. Classification (NCBI taxonomy): domain Eukaryota; kingdom Viridiplantae; phylum Streptophyta; class Magnoliopsida; order Solanales; family Solanaceae; genus Solanum; species Solanum lycopersicum. The sequence continues at coordinate 20,181,262 of NC_090803.1, read as the reverse complement.
AAAATGAGACAAAATTTCCCGAAAATTATAAGTTGTTTTTGGATAAACACAGATGTGTAAATCTTGAAATTTAAATAGGTATAAATTAGCTGAGGTCATTAGGAATAAAACTTGCAACCTCACCCTTGAAAAGCACTAAAACGTGAAAAGGGAAATGGGGTCAAGGGGGATTGATCTTCGGTGTGCTGGCTTAAAAGTAAAGTACAAAAATTAATAAAAATAAAATCAGAGGTGTGGGAATCGAATCCACGACCTCCAGGCAGCGAGTGGAAGCAAAGGAAAAAAATAAAAGAAAGAAATGTGAGGCACGAGAATCAAACCCACGACCTCAAAGTTGTGATGGGGAGTAAAGGAGAAAGGGAAAAAAAACAAAGGTGAGGCGTGGAAATCGAACCCACGACCTCTAGGCAGGCTGCGAAATAAAAGAAAAATAAATAGAGGTTGTGGGGGTTTGATCCCACAACCTCATGGTCTATGCGAATTAGACAAGGAGAATTTAATGAAAATAATAAAATGTTTTGTGGAGGTTCGATGCCACAACCCCTCTTTCAAGTAAGAGGAGATTTCAAGGAGAAGTATAAAGAGGGAATGTTCATGTTGTGACTTGATGTAGGGTTCCAATGTTATGTTGACTAAAAATAAAATCAATGAAAAATGTAAGTGTTCTCCAAAGTATTCTAACTTGGGTTTCCACTCCAATATTCCGTATTGATACAAAAGTCATACATGAATTAAATGTTAAAAAATAACGCCACCTACTTAGAATGAAATTGCAATCTTGGCGTATATACAAGATTCATAAACCTTGTACTACATAATCTTAGGAAGAGATGAATCACTTAAACGAACTATGAATGAAGCGTCATGGATGGTATGTGTAGACCCATAAGTCTAGCATACGTTTAAAAATAAGTGAACCTAAGATGTATGCAATGAAATAATAAAACCCTATAAAGATTAAGTAAGAGTGTAAAATACACTAAATTGCCAAGGTCATTGGTATATAATAAAATGAACAATGAAATAATGAAACCCTACAAGGATTATTTAAGAGTGTGAAACACACCAAATGGCCAAGTGCATTGACATATGATGAAATAAATAATGAAATGATGATAAAAACAATAAAATGATGAAATGAACAATGAAATGATGAAACCCTAGAAGGGGTTAAGTAAGAGTGTGAAACACACAACATGGACAAGCGCATTGACATAAAATGAAATGAACTTTCACTTAAATAGGGGTGAGTAATTATGAAGAGCAAATGTGCTAATGTTAATGAATATTGTGACAACATGATATAAGGCTAGTCTCTATGAATACTCTAATGAAATTATTTAGATTAACACACATAATACTAATGATGAGCTGAGAAATCTTCTATTGATGTATGATGTACTCATACTAGAAGCCTGCTTCCATGATGTATGATTTGAAATTAATGGAACTTTATATAGAGCACTGATAGACTAGCTATGAGCGGTGATGCCTTCTTCCGGGAAGGGCAGAGGTTCACATAACTCTCATGAGATGAGACTGTCCGGCATGCCGGGTATGAGTCTCCTTATATCTCCTAGTCTTCGAACCTATACCGTCAATATAGGGATCTGGAGGGGTTTAATTCCAACATACGCTAGCATGTTTTGGGTCACTTTGGCAAGTGATTCCACCTCTTTTCGGTGTGGGGTTTCATGACACTAGATTTCATGATTCTCACATGATCTATGTCGGTTAAAGTTAAAGTTCCCAATGAATGTATGAGGCCAGCCTCAAATGTTGCACATAATGAAATGAATAATACCAAAGGTGTTTGGATATGATAATCAAGAGGTAAGTTAGACTCAGGTAATGACATTAGGTCATTCTTGGTCATTGCATAACAAACCCGATGAAAGCCTTAAACTACATCCTAGGTATAAATGGTGTTTACACTGTCCCATGAATGAAATGAAATGAAGTACGTATGAATGAACAAAGAAGACTCTTTGTTTGCTAAAGCAGACTCCCTTCTTGAGGTCTCATTTGTTGAGACCTCATTTTTGGAAGTCTTAGTGGGAAGTCCATGATTCCAAGGTATCATGGCATACGAATAAATGACATGAACAACATTATGTGTTATATGAATTATGAGATGTGCGATGTGTACGCTGTTGTGTGCTGTGTGCAAAATGTTAAGTATAATGGTGCATGTTACTATCATGACATAACTTTCCTAATCCAAAATTTTTAAAGCTCATAAACTTTCCTAATCCAAATTTGGAGAGCTCACTCACTTTCCTAATCTCAATTTGGGAAGTCAACTTACTTGACCTGCTATAATCATGTTTCTATGAAAGATCTATTTTTACTCATGCATGTCCTTGTTGTGTGTTTGCATATACCCATACTTAGTACAAGTGTGTAATCGTATACAACTCTAAATTTTTACGTGCATGCACAGGTGGACGCTAGAGCAACAGGATCAACGCTGCACCTATTTGGACGTCGCGCATTCATCGGGACTTGGTAGGCCCTCATGCTTTCGAGGATGCTTGCCCATTTACATTCTAGATTAGTTGTAGGATTGAGCTAGTGGAATATGTTCCACTAGCGTTTCTTTTCTATTTTTGTTCAGATATTGTATTGCTGCAATTTTGGCAAGTACATCTTTATCGTTATAATAAATTGCTTTTTTCATTTGATGATCTTAATGTTAGATGGTTGATGGCGAAAAATTATATATGTAATAGAATGTTTAGTAAGCATGTAAGGAAAAAAAAGTTTCAAATTTTCCACTAAAATTAACCTAGATGAAGTAAGAATGACGTATGTAGACTTGTCTGTGACCTTTGAGAGTTCAGCGACGCAGGCCTTGTCTGGGGTCTAGATTCCGATCGTGACAGCCAAAATAGGAGGGGAAATGTGTGCTTGTTGTGTTAGGAGTAATGTATCGGTTGACTTGAGAATTGGATAAAATAAGGGATTTTGAAATATTTAAAAATGGTAGGTAATAAGAGAAATTATGGAAAATAAAGGTGCATATATAGGTATTTTTTCCATACAATCAAAGAAAAAAAACCAAAATTAAAATTACAAAAAGAAAACATAAGAAAATATTGTAAAATAAAAGCAAAAAAAGACAAGAAATATAGAAGATGAAAGTAATAGAAATAGGGGGAGACAAGAAATGAGAGATTTTGTTATTAGTAAAAGACTTCAACTGGATACAATATGCACCCTTATGCCTCTATTTATAGTGTAACCCTTATGCCTCTATTTAGTCATAAATATGACATTTACATGAATATAATGGAGGAGGTTATGGAAGAGAGGTTACAAAAATAATGGTTAAAAAGTTGGAGGTTACGGAGGTTATTATTATATTTATAATAGAGGAACGTAATGGAGATAATGGGTGAGAGTAACCTCTTGGTGTAATGGACATCCACACTATAATATTTTATAATATAAAAGACCTAACTATATATTGTAGGAGTAAAATAAACACGTCAAGAATTAGGTGTTCACAACATGCCCCTCTTTTGTTGGAAACATTAAGAGATTTCAAGTGAAAGAATTGGATTATTTTGACTCTTACAAAATCTGTTGAAGACGTTTTAACAAAGATGACCAAACCTTTTTTCAGAGGTTATTTTTACATCATTTATTAAAAGGAAAGCACGTCAATGTAGTTCAAGAAAATTTGATAGTCAATGCTATCAGATTTTGTGGTCAAAAGAGTGTTTCTTATTATTTATCATCATCTATTATCTATATTTACGTAAAAAAATAGTGAACTATGTTTCATACAATAATGGAGTTACAAGATCCCTCCTCGATATGTTTCTTGTAGTTTTGTATTGATCTTCTACTTGGTTATTGTATTATCTCTGAGATTGATCTTGAGGTTCTCTTGGCGACTTGTGGATCATTCTCAAGTGCATGTTGTGACTTGAGTTGGCAGTTAATACTCAAAACTCAACATCACAAAATTAATAACTTGAGTAGGATGCATTTCTTTTAGGAATGAGAATCTTGAACTAGGATGTATACTCGTAGAAAAAAAAGTAGAAATGAGGCGTATTGCCATGAGAGTTTCTAATAAGACGTATTTTCTTCGTGGGTTGACCTAAGATTGGTTTATTACCCCAAAATGTGAATATGGCGTATATAACCCATAAATGTTGGTGAGTATTTCCCAACATATGAATATGGTGTGTATTGTCAATGAATGGAGAATCAATATGTATTGCAGGTGAATAAGGACTTGTGCCCATCGCACATGAAAGAAAGACTAGTATGTATTGAACATAAATGCAGTAGTGATGTGTGTTGCATGTGATTTTGCTATGTGTGTCTTGCTCATGAAATAAAGATTGGTGTGTTTTCTACCTAAATAACAGACAAGTGTATATTTGCACGGAACTCAGATTGATGTGTATTGCACAAAATTCACACTGATGTATATTGCAGATAAGTTAGACTGGTGCGTATTTCACAAGAATAAAGAATGGGTGCTTATTGCACATAACCAAGACTGGTGCATTTTGTACATGAATTCTGAATGGTGTTTAATGCACATGAATAAAGATCGAGTGCGTGTTGCACAAAATTTTGACTGATGTCTATTGATTGAATCTCTCTTATTCAAAGGCAAGAATGTGAATAGAATGATATGAAACAATAAATAGGTGAAGATTTATGAGAAATTCCTTTACGTGATGTTTGATTTTTGACTTGTAATCCCGCATTTTCTTTTGTTCCGGTGTTGAGAAAAAGGAAGAGAAAATTGTTAGTTTAAAGTGGTTTTTTGTTTGTGCCCTTGATGCTCTAATGACTGGACCATACTACTTACCGATTTCTCCAACTCTACTCCAAATCCTTGGTTGAACAACCTTTGAAGCTTCCGCTTTGTTAATTCAGGGGCCTTGATCTTTGGTACTACCAAATATCATGGTGTGATTAATGTCCCAAAGAATGAATTTTTCTTTTGTACTTTTTGTCATGACTGAAGAGAATATATTGTGTTCCTTTAGGAGTTTTCAATGTACATTTGAGGCATTTTTAGTCCTTTCTTGATGGCATGCCAACTCGGGTACTGAGCTTTACTTTTGGGAAACCACAGTTAGCTTTGCGATTTTTACCTTAGTATGTCAAGAGATTATACTGAAAATACTAGAAAATATAAACTTAAGAGTGTAAAAGATTGGATCAATAATGACTACAAACATAAGAATGTGCATTCCTTTTTGAAGAAAAATGTCAAAGAGAAGTTTTCTGGAGGCATATGTCGACTTGAGTGAATAATGACATGCACTTTGGACTTGACCCTGATCTGTTTGAGTTTTCTAGTTCTCAAAATCTCAATCATTATCAATTAACAATTGATCTATGTAACCTTCATGCAGAGGTGTCGAGAAATGGTTGTATTTGCAATTTTCTCCGAATTAGTATTTTTTCATGATGTTCGTTCTTTAATATTAAGGTGTCCTCAAGGATCTTCACCGATAAGATCTTCCCTCTTGTCATCTTATGGTTCCTATAAAGGTTTTCATTGATGAGACTTTCTCATTTATATTTGTTTTCTTTTTTGATGGTGCCCATAAGGGTTTTCACTTATAAGTTTTATTTTTGAATACACAATGTTGTCTCTGATGATCAATTGTCCATGCAAGACACACTAAATCTATCATTCTTAGGGTTGGTCATTATGTCAGTTTCTAGAATTGAATCATAAATTGAATTACAATTTGACGTTATACTATCAAAATAAAATTTAAAAAAATAATGCCCCAGTTTTTTATAAATCCTAGAATATTGATTTTTTTGGTTATGACCAAACAATCAAAGGGTTGCTTACAGAATTAGGTCAAACGTAATTCGAATTTCCAAAGAAATGTTTTTTTTATTTCCACACTAGTAAAGTACAAGGATCATTTGGACACCACATCTTTTTTATGATATGAAACTTGCCAATTTGGGGAAGACTATCCCTTGGATTCTTCTTGGTGAGGGAGAATGCACTTAAGACTAGTTGACCTACTTCAAAGTGTTTTGGGTGTACCTTTTTGTTGTATGAACGAGCCATCCTTTGATTTAAAGATGACAAAAATTTATAGTCATGAATCACTTTTGATATATTAATGTGAGCCGCTTTAGTCGGTATTGACCCATTTAGTATCTCCAATTTCAGCGTCGATAATGATTTGAAGAGATAGAATTTTGATTTCCTATGGTATCACAGCCTCGATCCCATATACCAGCAAATAAGGAGTTTCATCAATCAAGGTGTGCATTATTGTGTGATATCGCAATATTACAAAAGGCAGCTTCTCATGACATGGTCTAGTGCCTCGAACCATCCTCTTAAGAATCTTTTTGAAAATTTTGTTGGCAGCCGCCAAAGCACCATTGGCTTTTGGCTGGCATGGAGTAGAATTGTGATGGACAATGTTAAACTACTCACGTACTCTTTTCATCAAATTTGTATGAAAGTTTTAAATATTATTTGTTATGATGACTCTTAGTGAACACTTTGAAAGTGATCACTTCCACCCATGTGGTAATGTAATCGATTGCGACCAAAATGAATAGATGGCCATTAGAAGATTTTGGCTCAGAGCGATCATTGAGTGCAACTCTAAAGGAGCTGACTGAATTAGATCACCAGGAATTGGGAACTGATCACATTTTTTCATAAAGTGAAAGTAATCCTGTTCGATGGTAAGAAAATAATATCCTGCTCTAAGTATTTTTTTTGTAAGGATGTATCTATTCATGCATGGAGCACACACCCCAACATGAACTTCATTCATGATCTTCTCAACTTCTTCAACATCCACACATCTTAATAGGTTTAAATCCGGGGTTCGTTAATATAAATTTCCCTGCAAAAAATAAACCACTAGTCAGGCGTCTAATAGTTATTTTTTGGCTTCTATTAGAATAGTCAGGATATCTCCATGTCTTCAGAAATTGCATTATGTCTAGGTACCAAGGCTCACCATATGGTTATGTTTCAACTATGTTACAATACCCATGTTTGGCCCGAACTTTAATCTTTAAGGGAGTGATGTAAGTGTTTCCATGATATGGAAGCATTGAGGTAAAAGTAGCCAATGCATCTGCAAATTCATTATGAAATCTAGAGATGTATCTCTACTGGATGGATCTGGACCTTTTCTTATGATCTTCCACGCATTGTCTTTATGGAAGAAGCTTGAGGTCATGAGTTTTCCATTTTCCTTGAGCTTGGAAAATAAGAAAATTACAATCTACTAACACAATAAATGCTTGCACACCCAAATATATTGCCATATTTAGAACCATGATGCAAGGTTCACACTTTGTTGTGTTATTTTACAAAAGAAACGAAGTCGAGTTGTTGTTGGGTAATGCTTCTCAGTAGGTGATATGAGAATTACCCCAATCCATGTGCCTTTTTCATTGATTGATCCATCCAAGTACATTTGCTAGACCTAATTTTAATATGGATCCAATTCTTCAACTGAGTTATTCTCTTCATCTAAAAAATATGTATACAATGGTTCATACTTACCATCGACTGGATTTTCTTCCAAATGGTCTACCAAAGCATGAGCGTTCATTTTAGTTCAAGTAACACATAAAATTTCACATTTAGTGAGCAAGATTTTCCATTTTGTGATTCTTCCAGTTTGCATTGGCTTCTGAAATATGTACTTCAAAGGATCCATCCTAGATATGAGTTAAGTTATGTAAGATATAAGGTAATGCATTAACTTTTGAGCTACCTATGTTAGGGCACAACGTGTCCCAAGACTGTGTACTTGACCACATAACTAGTAAATTTCTTGTTCAAGTAGTAGATAGCTCGCTTCTTTATGCTTATGGAATCGTGTTAATCGAGAACACCCCTAAAGGAATTATTTGATCCTAAAAGATATAAAACGAGAGGCCTATTAGGTTTAGGTGGGACAAATATGGAAGGGTTGGACAAATACTCCATGATTTGTTATTCAGATTGTTGAAAATTCTCCGTCCATCTTACAACAACATCCTTCTTCAAAATTCTAAAAATAGGCTCATAAGTGGTTGTGAGTTGAGCAATAAACATGCTAATGTAGTTCAACCTCCCCAGTAGACTCATGACTTCAGTGTTATTTTTTGGAAGTTGAAACTCTCGAATAGATTTTATTTTGGAAGGATCCAATTCAAATCCCCTTCTACTAACAATAAATCCCAGAAGTTTTCCAGATGGAGCTCCAAATGCAAATTTTACTAGATTAAGCTAGAGATCATATCTTCACACCTTTTAAAGAATTTTCTCATATCTTGCACATGGTTAGCTTGTGTTTTAGACTTGTGCATCATGCCATAAAGCATGGTTGTCATAACCCTCATGTAAGTTGCCTGAAACTTTTAAGACCGAATGGGATGACCCTTTAGAAATAGGTTCCCCATAGAGTTGTGAAAACTGTTCTCTCAACGTCCTCTTCTTCCATCATGATTTTATTATAGCCTTCATAACAGTCCATAAAATATTAAAATTTCGTGTTTGGCACAATAATCAACTAGAGTATGGATATTGGGCAAGGGTAACTTGTCCTTTGGACTAGCCTTGTTCACATATCAATAGTCAATACAAACTCTTGTCTTTCAATCGTTTTCCGCCAAAATTTTCCAATAAAGTAAAATAACGAATGTCTTAGATCACCTTTTCACTTAGTTGTTTCATGATTTCTTCCTTGATATTTTCACCGTTGTCTGGTTTGAATTATTTTCATTTCTATTGGAGTCCACGAAAATCAGTATTAGTGGGCAACTTATGGTCCACTAAATCATCACTCAAACATGGCATGTCATCATAACACAAAGCAAACACATATTTGTATTCAAACAAAAGTTATCTTATGGCATTCTGAATTTCCTTCTTGACTTGAAGACATATTTTTCTTATTTGACTTCCTCAGTATTTCCTAAATTGAGTATCGCGTTTCACTAAGATTAGGCTTAAGTTTATGCTCAAACTGTTCCAATTCCCTATTAATTTCCCTATAAGACACTTCTTTATCTTATTCAACCTATTGACTCCATGATTCAATAATAAACAACTATTTGAGATCTGGGAGTGAGTTTTGCATGCATGTCATTTTATCAAAGCCGGCATATAAGAACCTAAAAAATGGAGAATAAAAATTAAGGGATGGGAAAATACAAATATTTACTATGAAACGGAATTTCATGAAATTGAAATTTTAAAAATAATAGAAGGGTTGACACTGATAAAAAATACTTTCAAATATGCAGACCACAACCTTGATAACAACAAAATACAGCAGAGTAGTCAAATAAGATACCAGGACTCCTTCTTTATGGGGAAAATTGGCTTCCTAATTGTTTATCTCAACACATGAGTCCATGAGTTGCACATTGGCATAAATTTTACCTTCACAACCTTGAACCATATCCATTTCATAAAATAAATTACTAAGATCGTGAATAATTTCTTCAATGTCGTTGTGAGAGACGAAATATTCCATTTTGACCCCGAGGCTTGATAAAGGATTGAGAAATATGGGAATAAGTTGTGGCAATGCCCAATAAATATTTTTGTGTTTCTTTTCCTTATCCATTCCTCTTACTTCGTTTGTATCCGGGGCCAAAGGTGCGTTGGTTTCCTAAAAAAGTAATGGGATCTATGATTCCTTGGTAACATAGTCCAAAATCTTTACCAGGTTAATAACCATGTTTGAGCATTGTCATTGCTTCTATTGAAGAGAAAGAAGAGAATCGTGGTTGGATGATGTGGTCTCCTTCTTTAAAGCGATCAGCTGATATGGCCTCAAAAGACTAGTAAACAATAAAATCACATCCTTCTTTTGCCTTAATGTATGGAATGGATGGATATCTGTAAATAGGTACATCATCCTCCCATGCACATTAATTTAAAGATGGTCGTATTCAAACTTCAAAACCCAATTTAGAACTTATGGACTACTCCAGCCATGTGGATTCATTTCCATTCTAAGAGTAAATTATAATGTGTCCATGTGAATTACTTGGAAGAAAATCATAAAGTCCACCAGTCCAATTGTTATGTTTAGATTAATTTCACTAATGGTACCCCACCTTGAGTCGTTATAAGCTAGAAAAAATACATTGTTGGGGCAAATTTTTTCAGGGTTAATTTTCAAGCTTTTAAGCGTAGAGAGAGGATTATGTGTATCCCTGATCCCCTATCTATCGTGAGCCTCTTTACATAGTACCCTTCACATTCCACTATAAGAAAAAAAGCTCTGTTGGGTCTATCTCCCTTGCTGGGCAACTAATCATTGGTAAAAGTGATGGTGTTCGAATCAAGAATGCACTTGGCCATTTTCTCTAATTGATTTCCCGTGGTCTCCTTAGATACACGTTCTTCATTTAGAATCTTCATAAACACACGATGATGTACTTCTGAGTGCAAGAGTAGAGAAAACACTGAAATCTATGTAGGGGTTTCTTCAATTGTTCCATAACAGAGTAATTTGGAACCTTAATCTTTTTTAGAAACTCTTCTGCTTCATTCTCAGTAACTTCTTTCTTTAGTAGAACTTGGATATTTGAGCCATTTTCCTTTATATTAAATCTTTTCAAGAATATTATCTTCCTAAGTACGTCAACCTTCCTTCTTCATCAACCTCTTCAACCATCTCCTTTCCTCGTAAAATCAAAACAATTTTGTTATAGTTCCAAGGAACATTCTTTGAACCGGAAGCAACTGGACGTGCTTACAAAAAATAGGTTCTTTCAACTTTGCATAGCAAGTATTGTCTATCACGTTAAAGAAATGTTTTTTGATACATACAAATTCAGCATACCCGCTCGAAATTCAATACCCTTCGAAAACCCTTGGACGCACACAACTTAGGTATAAATATTGATACCTTTCACCCTTACAGATATGATTGGTTCTGAACTCTTTGACGACATGTCTACCTCTTTGATCTTCCTAAACAACTTTCCCATTTTCAAAGGAGTTTATACTCCTTGATATCGACATCATATCCACTATGGGAGTGATTTTATCATATGTCACAATGAACACTACATGATTGATTAGCTTCTCCATCAATCGTTTCAAGGTCCTACAATATATCGGTACTGTATGCCTAGAGAATTGTGCATTTTTATTAAGTCGATATGGTGGGATATAATCAATCACTCCTATTTTCTTATCTTTTGAAATAAGCTAGAGTATGACTCTCCTAGTGGAGTGAATTTCCTAGTCTATCCCCGCTCTTGGGCAAAATTTTGCGTAGGACGAGAGCTGTAAGGGACTAGGGTGGACATTATGGGTGAAGGTTTCCTTTTGTTGGAGCCTAAAAATGTGGGTGATTAGGAAAATGCACATATGATTGAGAATTAAATAACACATATGGAGATGGAGATAATGTATATTGAGGGATACAAAGGTAGTAATGTTGAGGACATACCGATTGCACTCAATTGGTGGGTAACGACAGTTAGAATTTCTTTGAGCACCCCTTAACCGTGACACTAGCGAAGAAACATCATCTTCCCTTTTATGATATCCATAAATTCCTTAACCACTCTGAATGTCCTGTGTGCTAGCTTTGATTGTTGTCTTGGCCACAATCCTTCCCCCGTTTTGAGATCACTTTCGACCATTTCTCCAATTTTAATTGTCTGAAATGGTCTTTATATTGTGGCTTTTAGGTGGTGGAAGTAATTTTGATCTTGCGCCTCTATGAAGATTTCAACCAATTCTTGTTTGACCCGAGCTTCTTGTTCCCTTACTGTGATAGAATATTCTCTGAATCTTTTGGTTGGCTTCTTTCTCATATTAGAGAGTGTATTGCGATCTGGCATACTGTCAACATTTTCCGAAAATTGTCTAAAAAAATCTTGAGTGATATAATCAAAGATATGCCAGTGTGAGATCTAGTTGTCTATAAACAATTATGAGGTAACACCAGTCATTTTCTCACAAAAATAAGCCATGAGTAATTCCTTTTTACCCCTTGCACCCCTAAGTTGATTGATGTATCTCTAGAGGTTAGATAAGAGATCATTGTACCCGTCATTATTATCAAACATAGAGGATTTAAGCCTTGTGGCAACTGGATATTTGGGAACAGATAAAAGTCCTTGAACGCGACACTTTTGTGTCCTCTTAGCCCTTACATACTTTTCATTTGTTGGTCGTTGTTTTTCCTTTTTTTTCAACATTTCCACTTGCTCCGAGCCTCTAGTGGTCTTCTCAACATCAATAGGGTATCCAAATTGTACAAAGTTAAAGACGTCAATTGTTATCCCATGAGTATAATAGTGATTTTGATGGGCAGTGAACTGTGCACCATAATTGGTTACATGAGAGTATGAATCGGTGCAACTGTCTTGACAGTGGGATTATTCCTATATCACATTCCTTGATGGTTTGTTATTGATGGTCCGACCCATCAATTATCCAATGAATCATACCCTAGAGGTAAAAGAGAATTTAATATCGGGACCTGATAAGATGAAGATTGGATACTAGTGATCTCAGGAAAACAAGGAATAGACATTGGTGGTTCTTGGCCATTGGCCCAGACTTGAGACAATTGTTCCATAACATGCCTTAATGTCTAATTTTCTTCTACGGTGGCTGACTCTCTTTATGTTTAATTGAATAGAATATCCACCGAGTTCACCACAGTTTCAGTATTAGTTGTCATTGGCACTCTTACTACAGACCTAGTAAGTATTCTTCCAGTTTACCACAAATCAATAACCGAAAGCTTATTAAAGAAAGGAGAAATGAACAAACTTATTAGGGGCTAGACAATTTTACACATCACACATTTTTAATCACGTAATAACATGAATTCAGAGTGTCCTCCAAGGGTCTCATACAGATTCAACTACACCTTTAGTAGATGGGAAACAATGGCCCGTGCTTGCTTAACACTTCTGGGTTATCCATAAAATGATCATTTTTTAATAACATAGGAGGTTTGTTCCGCCAGCTAATGAACTTCACACCTAGACCTTCCTATATTTCATGGCAGTTATTCAACCAAACCTGATAATCACCAAGATTGTTCCTCAGAAGGCCTCTTTCTTTTTTGATGCTTCAAGTTGATAGCGAAGTGTTTCTCTTATGATGATTATTTGTCTTTTCCCCACTACGATATCAACACAATGACTGATTTTTCCTTTATCTTCTTCTAACTATGATTTAGGTTGATCATGCAAATGCATCCAACATGACCTTTCCTTCTCAAATTTCTCCTTCTACAACTAAAATTCTCCCTTTTGGCAGTGCACGGACTCTTCAGATGCCATTGAGTCCCTCTTCATTGAAATTTCTGTCGGGCCAAATAAATTATACTTCAGGTGATTTCGTCCTCTTTGGGCTTGCACTTCTTATCGGGCAATGGTGGCTTTAGCCTTCTCCAAGTCTGTCTTATGATGTGCAAGTCTTTTCTTTTTCTGCTAGATCCTTTGGGAGTCCAACCAAATGTTACTAGATTACGAAACCATAATGGGTACACATGTACCCGTCTTTCTTTATCTTTCGTCACAACCATTTTAGTTAGCTTAGAAATTATACTCTTAAACTAGATCTTGAGAATATCTTTTCTAAGAAAGGAAAAACTTGGTGGGTATCATATACAAACAAGTCTACTCTTATGATCATTTGGTGGGATTTCTTGAACTCTAGGGAGTTTACACATAACCTAAAGTGGGGCATAGGGTGGAACACCTGTAAGACCAATCAACATAAAGAACTAATATACTGTTATTCATACCCTTCGAGTAGGGATCTGCTGATATGAATATTTATCTCCTTTATGCGGTGTTCACTGTTATTTGTTACATCTTAAAGAAAATGCAAAGCTGATTATATGATTCATCCTTAGAAAAACCTCTCATATATAAGATTTGATATGTAAGTGTTCTTTGGAGTTTACTATTAAGTATTTACATTGTTGTGGTTATGTATTATTACTCACCGAGCTAGCATCTCACTTCTTGGTAATTTTTTATGGGAACTCAAGTGGTATTGAAGAGGATTTCATTAACTAGTGAGAGAACTGTTTATTTGCTATGTTTATTTAGTTTCTTTCAAAAACTATTACAGTCGCTCTATTTTTCATTCCTTTCATTTGAGTCAAGATTAGTCCTTCAAATTGTAGTCAAGTGACTAGTTTAGGACTTCTTTCGAAATTTGGAGATGAATTGATTTCATTTAGTGACAACTAGATCATTGATAAATATCATCTTATGGTTTATAGTTTCTATTAGTTCTGTTTGAATTTCAGAGATAGGAAAATTTCGGACATGCCTAAAAAAAAGAACAACTCTGCTTGACATTCTTGTGACTTATGGAGCACAAGTTATATAGTAGAATCACAATTGTGGTTATGTTTCCAGCCATTTCTATAATCGTGATTCTTTTAGGACATGATACGATGTGTCTATATTTCTTTCTCATTGATCTTTATGTGTGTGACTTATATGTTCTACTAGATGAATTTAACAATGTTTTTCTTTGCAACGCATGTCTTGAACATAGTAACCCACAACAATAATATTCCAATGGTTTGATTCATCAATGGTCACCGTGTAAATACTCTTCAAATTAACGGGAGCTTACTAAAGTAGTTTAAAAGACCATGAAGCACGTCATTATGACACTTTGAGGCATTTTTGTGCACATCCATGAAATCTAATATATCTCTTTCGAGAAAAAGCACCACTCTATCACTTAAGCAATATGTAAATGATGTGTTAGCACACATATGTTCCTGTAATGCGTTTTAGATATTAATGAACATAATGAATAGTGACATAGGTCAAAGACCTATAATGATTTAGACTTTAAGAAATAAGTATGCTTAGGAGTTTCTAAAGACGAACGTCCAAGATTCGTAGGTTCTAACAACTCAAATCCTAATAATGTTTTTTGTATAGATTCATGGTAAATTACTTAAGGCCATATGAGCTCTAGCATGTTCCAACAAGAGTACTGCAGTTGTGGCAATGTTTAGATGGTGAACATGACAAAATACATAGTATAATATGGTACTATTCAAAATACTCATAGCGAACACCAACAACTTAAGACAATTTACTAAGTTATTTATGAATAGTTTCTCTCTTGGCATTTTAAAATTTGTAACTTCTTATGGATTTTAAGAATTCAGTTCTAAATAATGTATTGAATTGACATATGTTTCTTTATTGTATTATTAACTAGATGTGGTCCCTACTTAATATCAAACAGTATTTATGAGTAGTTTTGTTGGAAGGTTGGTTAGTTCCTTGAACAAACCTACATATGAAGATGTTATCCTATTTGAAGATAATTGACTTTTTTATATGAAGATTGGGAACAAGTAACGTAATTAGTGGGAAATCAAGCATTTATTCAGGAACACCAAATCTAAGAAATCCATTTATGAGAATTGTAGTAAGGAATTAGAAATTGTAAATACTAATGACATTGGGAAATACTTTTATTTCATTGTTTTCTACTCATGTGGGCCATTTTTCTTTTGTTCGATATGTATACAATGTTGGTCAAGATAGAGTTGAGGTAACAGATTACATACTAACAAGATCATATTTATATGGTTTAATTGATATGTCATTGTGGGTGAATGGGTTATTTTCCTTTAAGTATTCTCTCAAATGTCATTAGAATATAGTTAGTTAAAGTCAATGAATCTATTTTCCAACCGAAGAGAGAACAAGAGAATTGGAGTGATAGGAACATAAGATGTTCTATCTTTTATTGTTGTGCCTTAGTGACCAGTGAAGAAGAATTCATATGCTTCCTATTCTATGGTAAAATAAATTTTATCTGGTAAGGCATGGAATATACCATTGTTACTGGGTTCCGTGGTTATAGAAAATAAAATAAGAAAAAATTTGGGTCAGAAATTTTTTTCATAGTAACTTGGAATTTCCAAACTTAATCAAGATTTGGATGAAATTAGAGTCATTAAGGTGTAGGTAAATAATGTAACAATCACGGATTTAATCATAAATTTTATTACATGAGTATATAGATAAGTCTTTAAGCAATCCGTACGACTTTACGCAATTGATTTTAGGGGAGTAGAACTTCCGAAATTTATCTTAGCGTGAACGTGTAGTTTGTGAGTGTTGTTGGTTGAAGGCGTGTTGTACAATTGGGGTTTGAAATTCTTATAATGGTTCACTATTTCCATGCAAGCCTTTTATGAGGCATTTCTTCCGCCAGGGCAGAGCCGATGTAGCGGGGTGACGATCGCTGTAGCGGGCTACACTCGAGTTTAAGTCGTAAATAATCAACAAAAATGTTTTATTCTGCAATTTTTGAATTGAGAGATAAGGAACGAACCTAGGTCTCTTCTTTACATTTCCACCATTTTTAGGCTAAATGTAAGATTTTAGCTTGCTCAATCTATTTTTTTTACTTGTGGAACGTAGTCTAATAGGTATTTATTGATGGGGGGGATTTTAATCTTGAATTGATTATGGAAACAACCCTAATTGCGATATTTAGACCATGGATTCGATCTAAGGGTCATATACACATTAGTAATTTAGGTAACTAGTGATTGTTTATTCACTCCCGTGTTATTATTATTTTTTAGACCAAGAAAAAGCGGAATGAATCTAGAAAGGGAAGGATCAAGTTTTTTCAGGGTTTCAAGCTTGTTTTGAGGTACATGATGATTGTTATTCTACGATTGTTTGATGTATGTTTGTTCTTGATTCATTACGATACATGTTTGTATGAGAATGTTGCATTATTGATCACACTTTTCATAAATGATATAGATTAGTGATGAACGCCATGAATAATAACCTTATTTTATCATCTTGAAAATGTACTTATTTTTGTGATAGTGGGATGTTTAATGGATCGGATGTTCCATTCTAAAACACTACCTTGGATTGGTTGGCACGTTCTGACATAAATATTTGATCGGGTATCACATTCAGGTATACTAACAGATTTGGTTTGGGTTCAATAAAATGTAAAACTATGCATTGTTCATATATAATGATGGTATTGTATATATTTGATGTATGCATGTTATTATTATATTGTATTGACTTATGTATGTTACATTTACTGGGATAGTCGTGTGATCCTACAAATAAATTATGGTTGTGTACTAATATTGTACATGCTCTTTCTTTGTCGAGGAAAAAGCATCTGCAGAAGGCTATTGACATACCTCTCTTACATGATCAGTGATTGTCAATCGAATTCAAGGGTGAGCTAGTTCATCCACGGGTCCATGAGTTCTTGTTTTTTCTATGTCCATAATTCGTACTTAGATTTTCTAGTTAGTTATTAGTAAATTAGTTTGGGGTTGTAACCCTTCTTGTTTTGATTTTGTATCTTGTTAGAGTTTTGGTACATTGACTTTCATGTTCTAGGCGTATATTCCACATCTTTTGTTGTTAGACTTTTGTTTGGAGTTTAAGTGAATCCCCTATTTCCTTTTCTTAGCATTTAACTTGATTTTGTAACTTAAATTCCTTAGTATTTTGACTAGAGTTAGTTAGCTAATAGTATTAATTGTTCTCCCACCGGCGAGTTAGTGTGGGATCCAATCACGATGGTCGGGGTTGTGACAAAGTTGGTATTAAAGTCTAGATTTATTGATATTTATATACCAAAATGAGTCTAGTAGAGTCTTGGAAAATGATATGGAGATGTTTGTGCTTTTCTTTAAATGGCCATAGGACTTCAGGAAATATCGTTGTTTTCTCATGTCTCATTCGTGTTATAATTTGATTTCAATTGGTATATGTCAATTTAAAGTAATATCTAACTTTGTTCACTCTTTATCAACATATGGTTAACACTAGATTAAACGACGTTAGGACCGTATCTCCTGTCAATAATCAAGCTAATCAATCTTCAGCAGGATGTCACAGTGAAGGCAGGGGTAGAGGAAGAGCTAGGGATAGAGGCCGATGACGAGTGGAGCCTACTAGAGATGGGTTACCAATAGAAAATTCTAGCAAAAATGAGGCCCCTCCCATAGATAATTAAGAGATAGAGAAGAATACCAAGGTTAAGATTGTTGACGAGGTTGGACAAGAGGAAGAGGTACATGAAGATACAACATGTATAGCTCCCATTGACCTAGCTTTAGTTCAACGGATCATGTCATTCTTGAAAGGGTTGGTTGATCTTCGAGTGCTTCCCCCGTTCAAGAAACTCAACCTGCTGCCAATCCTCATATTGCTATCACTATACCTATTGCGTGAGGGATTGTAGGTGACGATGCCTTCTTCAATCCTTTGTTGGGTTCAATTATTGTCACATCCAAGCTACTCCCAACACGCGGGCACGGGACCTAGGACAACCAGTGATACCAATCTAATTGTACTGGCATGATCAAGAGCATACTAAAGATAATAAACAGGTGCAGAAGCTAAATCATAAATAAAATGAAAAGATGGGGAAATACCCATATGCTATAACTAAGATATATGAAAACTGATGAGTTTAATACAAACAAGACACTAACTCAATACTAAGCTGAAACTAATTATGTCTGAAATAAGCCTCTAACTTACAAGAGATGCTGGTCCAGGCCCAAGCTATGTCTAGAAAAACTAAAACTAAAGGACTAAAAAATTTAAAAGAAACTCATGACTATTGTCCTCGGAGAATAACGACTGACCATTGATTCTGCTGCACTTGAGATTAGGAACCAATCTTAGCGTGATTACGATGTGGAGAACCTGAGTCTACATCACAAGAAGAAGTAAAACATATATGTGTTAGTACTTTAAATGTACTAAGACTGTAGGATAGAGTAAAGCTGAGATAATACATAACTGAACAAGCACAAAAGCAATTATAATATTCTGAACATGATATACTGAATGTTGAGCTAACTGGATGCAATGAACCAATTTATAACATAATGAGACTAAATACTAACTGAACTTTAAATATGGTCAATGCTATAGAGTATGATCGAACTGTGATAAACTACATGAGATAAATGTGGAGTACGATGTATATGCCCCATCGAGAGGACCTAATGTACCCTTCTAGAGGTATAAAGACATGCTGTCGTGGTAATTAAACTGATGCCCGCAGAGGTGAATTAGAACCTACTTGGCTAGTAGTTTTGGGACTATTTGGGTACTCTAATCTATAATCTAACTCGGTATTATGGTACACTCAATGAATTAAGTAGTTAACTGATTATGACAAAGTTTCTGTAAATACTGGATAGCTCAAAATGAACATGCAAACTCAGAATGCAACAATGAATTTCCTAATGATGCATTAATAACTGAGGCATGTATAACTAAATAAAATATCTGACCTATCATGTGTAATTCAAGACTAAAGATAAACATAGGTAGGTTTCTAAAATTCATGCGATAAATTGAATATAATACAATAATAGAATCTTATCATTCTAATATCTAAGAAGTCAATAATTTTAATATTCAAGAAACCCTAAGTCCAGCCATGATATGAGAATCAAAAGAAAATCGAAAACTAGGGCCTAATGGGTGAAAGGAACCCACTAATGTAATCTCACACACCTAGTGAAGAATTCCACAAAGAAATCTTTATATTACGATGCTGGAATAGATGGAACGTAATGCGTTCTTGATCTTTTTCTCCTCTCTTACTTCTAAATTTCTATGTTTTTATTAATGGTTTGACTTAGGTAAGTTTTAGTAATGTTTCTAGCTTAAACTTAGTAAAAGCTCATGATTTAAGGTTTTAATGACGTATCTTAGGGTTTAAATGGAATAGGAAAAGACCAAAAGACCCCAAAATTAGTTGTTTAATCAACAGTCCGTTGTTTAGGTCTCGGGTTTGAGTCATCCTGACAGGCCTTCACTAAAATGGGTATAAATTTTTACTTGGAGGTTGGAATTTAGCAAACTCAGCGGCGTTAGAAAGAGGATTCAATTATATAACATATCATAGGTCATAGAACACCTAATTCATTTTGTGTTAAGATTTAAGAGCATTTGAAGTTGACTCAATAAACAATATCCCCCTAACTAACTTCTAACCTTCACCTACATTAACACCTATGAATTGTAGATCGAACGATGGTCTGTGCCGGTCGTGCGTAGTTCATGTCAGAGGCTGGGTAAAAGGAGTCTCAATCCATGGCCACAGACCATAAACAATTGTCTGACTTTCGGACTGTAGGTCTGTCTATGATTCGAGACTTGGTCGATCTTCTAAGCTGAGTTTTGGGGGGGGGCTACAGTGGTGGACTAGGGACCAGTAGTACGATCCGTGGATAAGACTACGGTCCGTAGATGGTGATCGTAGATTGCACCTGCAATTTCTGAATAGCTGATTTTTTGGCCTATTTTGGATACAGGGTGTTACATTATCTCTCCCTTGGGAAAGTTCATCCTTGAATAATGGTTAAATTAGTTGAAATAGAGAGAAAGATATGCAATCTCTACCATTAAAAATTGAGAACTTTATGAATGGATTGAGTTACAAGAACATGCAATTACGCTGAAATGCAAGTACAAACTGAGGGGACATGATTCTAAGGCAGAATTCACGAATGAATTACTAATAAGCTGAAGAGGAACTATTACCTCAGGGTGGAGTGAGATCGGAAACAAAAAGGTGATGATACTTCGCTTTCATGGCTACTTTTTCTTCCCAAGTATCTCCATCTACGGTCTTACTCCTCCACAAAATCTTGATTGTAGCGAAATCTTTTTTCCTCAACCTTCTATCCTGACGATCAAGAGTCTAAAATAGTACATCCTCATATGAAAGGTTATCTTTCACAACCACACTCTCTAATCGAACTATGGGTGCTGGACCACCCTTACATTTCTTTAATAGTGAGATTTGAAAAATTAGATGCACTAATGCTAATTTAGCTGGCAACTATAACTCATATGCCACTTTGCCAAACCTTTTCAAGATCTTGTAAGGGCCTACATATCTAGGACTGGCTTCCCTTTCTTGTCAAATCTCATCACCCCTTCATAAGTGACATATTCAGGAAAACACAATCATTAACTTGGAACTCTAGTTCCCTTCTCCTTACATCTTCATAAGATTTCTGATAACTTTCGTCTCTCTTAAGTCTATATCTAGTGAGTTTCCTTTTCTCCATAGCATAAGGTACTGAATCTGGTCATATAAAAGCTGCTTCACCTATTTCAAACCAACCAATAGGATATCTACATTTACGCCCATCAAGGGCCTCATAAGGGGTAATCTTAATGTTGTAATCGTTGATATGTTGTAGGTGAACTCAATAGGAGGAAAATGATCATCCCAAATACCCTTGAAATTTATCACACATGCTCTCAACATATCCTCTAGGGTGTGAATAGTACGCTCCGCCTCTCCATCTGTCTAAAAATGAAATGTTATACTAAGGTTAACATAAGTACCAAGACGCTTCTGAAATAACTTACAAAATGAAAGGTAAATTGAAGAACTCTATCTGAGATAATAGGTAAATAAACCTCATGCAACCTGACTGTAAGACCCCAAAAATAACTTAGGTGAAGCTATAGCCTAACATGGTTGTCGTAGTGGTATAAGGTCCTAAAATGGAATATAGTGTGGGTTTGAGGCTGTGTTTAAGAGTTTATGATTCCGAATGTAATTTTCTATAGGCTATCTAGTGATGCAATAATTATATTCAATTGATATCTAGGTTGTATTAGATTGATATATGTGTAATGAATAGACCTAGTTTCATTGATTGTTGATATAAGTTTTTTTAATTGTTGGTTATGGACTTGGGTAAGGGCCTTATGATATCAAATTAGATGTTTTAGCATTTAAATTGAAGTTGTCAGATGGAGAGGGGTATGCTGCCCTAATTTCTTTTATTTTATGTTAACTAGACTTCATTTATGTTTTGATTTGTATGATCCACTTATGGTGGCAGTGCTATGTGTATTAAGGTGGCCTTGTCGGCTTTACTTTATGCAATATGCTGATCATGGACTTTTCGGTACTACATGAAGTATTATAATGATTTTCTTTTTTTTATGTGAAGTATGAGTATGTCTATCAATATGTGAAGTAATGTGTTCTTTTCTATGTATGTTAGGAAATCATGTAAACTATGACTATGTGCTTCTATGTGTAGTCTTAGGATTGATGTATGCTTGTTCCTACTTGATTATATGAGTCAATAATAGTTATATAGATGATGATATGGTAGTGTCAAGGATGACTTAAAGATGATTATGGTTATTTCTATGTGCTTGCAGAATGATTAGTAATATCTATCAAGGTGAAGTATGTGGTGACTTATCTTGGTTGACTTCTGTCCCTTCCTTGATGCTTGTAGGAATTTTAATATGTGATGAATTGACTTAGGATGCTATAGTCTCTCACTCTTGAATTTATGAAAGTTATGTGAACCTGAATGATGTTAAGAGGATGTTTTATGTGAAATCTTTAACCTAGTGGTAAGGTTATGTATGTTAAAGTCGAAATCCGTAATGGTATACTTCAAGTAAAGGGATGATGGTCTTAAAGTTTATTGGCTGGAGCGAAACCATATTAATTGTTAGAAAAGTCATAATGATCTTGTGTCGCTATTGGAAGGTATCCCTAAGAGGACCTCTTTTGTAGGGTAAATGTGATTGGGTGATGAATTCGTTATGGAAACCTCTTATGTGAACCTTTAATGTGAATTGCTCGATCAGAGCGAAGGCTAGTACCGTGTGAGTATGGTAAGGGAAATAGTTCTAGTTATGTATGTGACGAGAATACAAAGGACGCCCTTCATATTCCTTAACCATGTGCCTACGTGGGAAGTGTCCTAGTTCTACCCTTGGCAAGTAGAACACCCTCATCAGAGTAGGTTAGAACTCCGGATTCCATGTCTTTCTACCATGGTCTATATAGGTTATTACCAATTCTCATATTGTTGGATACATACTAGCATTAGAGAAGTTCTATGATGTTTAGGTAGTGGTATGAGACGCTATATAGACATTGCACAATAGGCTTTGAAGGTGTTAGTGAGACTCCGTAGGTCTTGTCTAAGACAATTACTTGAATGTTCTTTATGTGGTGAATGAGTCTTAAATAAACTAATGAATATAATGACTTAAGTTATAAAAGTATGTTAAATGAATTAGTACTTATCTAGAGTAATTAAAGGTTGTCTAGTTAAGGTGTGAATGGAGCATAGGAATGGTTACTTCTTATCTTAGCAAGATAAGTCTTAAGAATGACTCTAGTAAGGGAAGCTGGTGGATTATGTAGGAATGATATAAGCCTTAGGTAGTCTTAAGGATTACTTAGGTAATCCTGAAGAGGTCACTATGGACGTTATCTTCTTCAGTTACTTAAGTAACTCTTTTGTTAGCCTTTGGAAGGAGAATGTCATATCACATATATGTAAATGTGTTAGTTAGAATAATTCTAGCATAGGTAGTCTATATGATCTCTTAAGTGTGTGTGTAAGGTACTGTATGAGCGGTCACTTCACAACTCACTCAAGTCAACTTTAGAGTAACCTTGGTAGGAAAATGTCATGTTCTTATATTAATGTCTCTTAAGTGTGTATGTGACTCATTATAAATAATCTTGAGGATTGTTTAGGAAAATCTAGAGAGGGTGTATTGGTGGTCTCTCTTTGTGTGACTTAATTTAATCTTAGGATAGCTTTGAATGAGAAGATTACATGCTAAAGGGTATTTAAATTGAAGTGAAGGAACTTCACTGTAACACTGAATTGAGTTCATTGTACAATGAAGTGATTTCACTATAAAGTTTCTAAGAATAATATTATTGGCTTAAGTGTTTT
Source organism: Solanum lycopersicum (assembly GCF_036512215.1). Lineage (NCBI taxonomy): Eukaryota > Viridiplantae > Streptophyta > Magnoliopsida > Solanales > Solanaceae > Solanum > Solanum lycopersicum. The sequence continues at coordinate 20,157,497 of NC_090803.1, read as the reverse complement.
CTTATGTATTTCTAAGTATTTAAATGTTGTTCTTATGCTTATAGTATAATGTTTTAATCAAAATTCATGAAAAGCATGTTGTTTACTAAATGTCCCTTTTTCATGGTTTTTGCATGGCTTCTATGCTTAGTACATCTAATGTGCTAACCCCTTTTTTTCCCTTTTTGATTAAATAGTAGGGAATTGGAATTCATGATGTGCCATGGAGGATGGACAATTTCTATGGATTGAAGATGAAGTATTGGTTAGTCCTGATCGATTCGAGGACAATATCCACATGTCCATTATGTCATAGACTTTATTTTATTATTTTGTATGGGATTAGTCCCAAATGATGTATACTCTAAAGATTAGATGGTTCAAGTAGATGTTGTAAAGATCTAATGAATTAAATCAAAAGTCTTTCGCTTGTGTAATGTGTATGAAAGATTTATTCGTGTGTGAAGAAAGTTTTAAGTATATACATATTTTAGTATGTTTATTGTGAAATGAATGATACGAGAGGATTATATGAGATTTCTTGAAGTGTCATTTGCCGTGTTACAACACAAGGATGCTCTAACTTCTAGGGTGTACTTCCGGGTCGTGACACAGACTATCTCCTTCACGTAAAGCATGACATGGTCCTCTACCAAATCTGTAGACTTGACAACCAAAACCCCAGAAGACTTAGTCATCCTATCAATTATCACCCAAATTAAGTCATGTTGTTTGCGAGTACGAGGTAACCCTATGATGAAGTCCATAATGATCACTTCCAACTTTCTAGTAGGAATGTCGATCTCTAAGGTCATACCCCTGGTTTATGATCTTCTATCTTGACTTGATAGCAGTTAAGGCACTTACTCAGACAATCTGATATGCCATTCCATCAATAGAATTCCCACAGATCGCTGTACATCATAGTGACACCTAGATGTATAAAATATCTGGAATGGAATTCAGTAATAATATGTTATATCAACTCACCCACATCAGGAACACACAATATACCTTGGTAGAGAACTACACCATCTCCCCTTGGGACAAAACCTCATTCCCTGATTGTGCAATGCCACCGTAAGTTCAAGCAAGATTGGATCACTGTCTTGCTTTTCCTCAACGTCCACTACGTAATAAGATTCTTCCCCATTCAAAAATATTACACCACTGTCTAATATGCTCATAAGGCGAACTCCCAAGCGAACAACCCTATTTACATACTTCACTCTGCTAAGAGTATCTAATACTACATTTGCCTTATCAGGATAATAAAGCACACTCATATCATAATCCTTAAAGTATTCAAACCATATCTTCTAAGGCAGAGAACTAATGACATGTACAATTTGCTTTATTAACCTATGTTCTAAATTATGTTTTAATGATAACACAAATCTTAACTACTAACTGCAAAATTACAATAAGATGTCACATCCACAATATGTAAAAAGAAGATATATATCTAAACAAGGTAATCACACACTATCTGAATCAAGGAGATTTAATTGAGTAAATATAGAATCAAGAAGAATCAAGCAACATACCTCAAGGAAAGCCCGCCTTACAAGAATCAACAAAGAATGATTTTTTTAGTTGCAACAAGTCTTTTTGGTATTTGTGGACAATACGAAGCATTGAATAGACAAAACTTTCAATGCACAAATGTATACATTTATATCTTAAAATAGACAATACTTAACAATATATAACCAAATTTACACATACATAAATATCGTTCTCAGATAGGAATATTCATGTCAAAGATACATATTAACACAAATAAGACGATGATTAGGTAGTGAAGTTACGAATGTTATCCACAAAACTTTACTTTTTGAATGCATACTTCTTTCGCAAGCTGAAATGACTATAAAATTGGTCATTCTAGAATTGTAAACCTCAAATCATAAATATATTGAATCATAAGGAAACAAATTAGAGTTCATTAGTTAGCTATACATTTTCCTTTATTGATTTAATATAGTGCAACAACTTTCACCACTTTTTTTTCAGAGCCACACAAAATACAAATGCCAATAGTCACAATCTTGATGTCAGCACGTAAAGAAATAGAATTATAGATACTTTAAAGCTTCACAACATGTGAAATTAAATCCAACCTTGAATCTGAGTATTGACAGAAATACTCAGGATCCGAATTGTTGTTCCTCCTACTGTCCCAGCCATGTAAGCTCGTAGAGCACAATCAAGATGAGAAACACCCCCCCATATGTATCCATATATTGTCGCTTCACATTGAGTGGAACTCATTATAGACAATGTTCAAAAGTTCTTAGTGAATGATTTAATGGCAGTCTCGTCAAAAACATGGCCAAGTGAAACAAATGTCACAAATCATGGTCTCCAAGAAAGTTGACATTGCCCCTACATTTCTCAAGCATCTTTTGATTTCGTGCTAATTCAGTTCTATTTTTATTATTCTTCTTTTTACTCTTGTAACTAACTTCATTTCTTCTAGACAGAAAACTTGATAGCTATAAGGGATTTGGATTATCTAGAGAATGTGATGGCGGTGTACCTGCCTTCCTATTCGTGATCCACTTCCATCAGCTCGTGGGCCAGAGCTAGCATCAAATGGAAGAGCTAGGGTAACTATCCCAAGGCCTCGTAAAGCACTACCTCTCTCTCCTGGTACATCTAGCACTCTCTACATAGAGGTAAATCCTAGTGAAATCTCAACAAGAGAAGTAACTCTTGTCATTTGAGATGTCATTTATTGAATCATTCTTAATTTCGGAATATATCGATTGCTTGTTCCCTAACTACACTTAAATAATATTTTTCATCATTTTATGGGATACATAGAAGTCATACTAGTTAGAAAGGAATAAAAACATGTAATTTGTTGTTTATGTAATTTCTGTAAGTATAGTATTAATCCACCAGGTGATGTTTTGATAAAAACATCATTTTGTAGCACAGTGGTGATACTCTTATCCTTGGCATTGTGGATTTCAAAATGCGGTCAATTCCATTTTTTCTTTGAGTACAATGCAAGGTGATTTTTTTCTTAATATAATAATCAAAAATACAACTTTCTTTATAACACCATGACAAAATTCTAAAAAAGTCAGTAACAGAAGTATGAAAATGGATTATTTTTATTGAGAAATACACCTTGCAATGCAATCAAAGCAGTAGTTGCATATGATGGATCTACGAAATCCACAGAACCAAGGATAAACGTATCTCTACCACATTAAAAATGAAGCTTTTACCAACACATCACCTGGTAGATAAATATTGTACTAATAGAAACAACATAAACATCAATTTAGATGTTTCGATTCTTTTCTAACAAGTTTGAGTTCTAAGTAGTACACAAAAGGAAAAAAATCTTTAATAGATATATATTAAGAAATGAATAATTCAGTAAATTACATCTCAAAGGATTCAACGTACTTCTCTTCTAGAGCTGTGCCAAGGAAATCCCTCTATATAGAGGGTTTTAGAAGCACCAAGAGGGAGAGGTATTGTTTCAAAATACATCAGAATAAGTACCATATCTCTTACATTTGGTTCTTTCCATGTCCTACGAGCCGAGGAAAGTGGATCACAGAATGACATTTATACCAACACCGCTTGCTTTAACCAATCAAACTCTTTTAGAGTTATTGTAACAGCTCTAAAATGATCTAGGCAAAACGAGATCCTAACATGTGTGTCATGAGGTTTTAAAGTTATAAAATTGTTTATAATAGTGTTTTGAGGATGTATTGAAATTTTGGAAGTGTTTAGAGGTAAAACGTCCAAGACGTTCGAAAAGTTTACCTTGCGACGTGCTTGCTTGTTCTAGTCTGTCTTTGCATGTTTTATGTTTTGTTTGGAGTTCAAATTGATAACAGAGGTTCCTAAAATCTATAAAATCATGTTTATGGTTTTAAAATCCAGGCACAACTCCCCAAGGACTGCCCTAGTGGTCCTTGAGGAGGATCCAATCTTGGGCAAGAAAGCTGCCCAAGGCAGCAGCGAAATACACATAGAGGGAACCAGTCTACATCTAAGGCTTAGTTCATCAAGGACTAAATTCTTCCACACAAAGGACTCCACTGTCTCAAAATTTATTTTCAAAAATCATGTGGGAATAGCTCCGTGTCGCAGACTTATTTCTAAACGATAATTTTAAAAATATAGGATAAGTTTGACATGTTTATAAAGGTCCAATTGATGTGGGAGTATTTTGGATATTTGAGAATAGGTTAGAAACAATTTTAAGTCATATTTTACCCCTTTCCGAAGTCAAAATCCCAATACCAATTAATAAATCAAAAATCCAAACAATCTTCTCTTCCAAATTCTCTCAAACCTACATGTGAGGCTAAACTCAAGCTCCAGCTAGAAAGTACTTTCTTCTCAAAATTTCATGGTTTGTTCTATGAACGTATGATGTTTCATCCTTTAACTTTATTTCTTCAAGTATCCAAACATCAAAGTCTTTTCCAAGACTTCTCACAAGTTGAATTCTTCTATTTTGATAAATAGCCATGAGTTCTTGCATAAAACATTTTGAATCAATGATTTATGATTGAATGAGGTGGACTGAATAATTTTATATCAAATTCCTTATGAACCCATGCAAATCATTAAATCCTTATTTTGACTATTTGATGGGTAATTTGATCATGTATCTATTGTATTGATTTCTTGTGTAGATTACTTCTAGTTATTGAACTATGTAAGAAAAATGATGGAATTGCATATAGGCGGTCCTAATTTGATTAATTTCATATTGTATTATCTTGGATCATTTTATAGTTTTATTATTGATTAGAATTTGTGATTATGACTATTGATTAAAGTCTTTGGAGGTAATGATGTTGTAAGGGTGGTAAGATAACCTAACCTCTTCTATATTGGATAGTATAGGTGTTGAATTGTTGTGATTGGTATGGGCAACTTATGGTGGCGGTACTTATGTGATATAAACTTGAAAAATAAGGCCAGATCGCTATTACTTTATGAATAATGATGTTATCATGTAATAACTTGTACATGTGATCATTGTAAAGATCTATATGACTTATGTATATATGTGAAGTCAAATCATTAGTTTTTTTTCTCATTGATGTTAGGTGTCTATAATGCAATATGGTGATTTCTTAATGTGTGTTACTTGATATTGAAGAATGATTCTTCCTAATTTACTATGAGTCTTATGATGGTTTATGATGATTATGATTCTATAGGAATAAATATGGTGACTTGTAGTATACTAGTTGTTCCTATGTATGACCTGAATGTGATGGTACATGCGATAAAGTGATGATGAGTTTGTCTTGTTGTGGTAGACCTATGTCCTACTACTTGATACATAAAGAATGTGAATATCACATTAGACTTAGTAGGCTAACACACCTTTGTCATGTATGTCTATGTATTGATCGAAATATGATCTTGAACATAGTTAAGAGGGTTATTAATGTGGAACATTCAACCTACATAGAAGGTAATGATATCCTTGAAGTTGTAATCTGAACAAGTATCCTTCTTGTGTGAATGGTGGACTTAGCGGTTGGTTGGTTGGAACGTAATGAAATCATCCTTAGTGAAGTCATGAAAATATCCTAATAATCATTATGTGACATATCTATAGGACCCCTTTTGGTAAGGTGTATTATGATTTGGTTATGACTTCTATATTATACCTCTTCATATGCCCTTGTTTTAATAACTCGGTGAGAACAAAAGCTAGCACCGAGAAAGTATGCTTTGGGAGTGACTCTACTTAAGTTGAGACTAGAGTAAAAATAAAACCCTTGATATTCCTTAACCATGTGCCTACATAAAATGTTACCCTTGGCAAGTAGAATAACCTCCATCGGAGAAGGGTTGACTCCGGATTCCATGCCTATATAGTATGGTCTATGTCGTTTATTGCCAATTCTTAGCATGTGGGATAAATTGTAGGACTTAATAAGTTCTACAACGTTGAGGTAGTTGAATGGGATGCTATCTAGACATTGCACTACTAGGCTTTAAAGATGTTAGTATGTAAGTTCCGTAGGTCTTCTCCAAGACCATTTTGTGAAGTCCTTAATTGGTGAATTTCTCTTAAATAGTTTCATAAATGTAGTAAGAAAGGTTAAATTCATGTGAATTAACATGTACTTATCAAGAGTTGCTTTGAGGGTTGCTTAGGTAGGCATAAAGAATGTGTATGGACGGTGTCTTCATGTCGTAGTTAGGTGAGTCTTAAACTAATTCGAGGTAGGTATTTAAATTGATATAATGTGAATAATCTTAACTTAGGTAGTCTTCAGGATCACTTAGGTGTGGGTGATGGGGTGTGTGGGAGGTAGCTTCACGTCATACTCGAGTGAGCTTTAGAATAACCTTTGGTACGAGTGTGTTATGCTAAGTGATGTTTATGCTATATTTTGGATTTACTTGGAATATGACTATATGTGAGTATGTTAGCTTGTATGTGACTCTTGTGCTAATATTATGAGGTTTTCCTCAAAAAGAGCATGTTTTATATAAATGTACTTTTGGCATGATTTTGATTGCATGTCACCATACTTAGTGCATTCTAATGTACTAATTCCATAATTTTGGTCTTATCTGTAAAGGTGTAGGTGGAATTTAGAGGAATCAATGAAGTAATGCTAGGACATTAGTATCCATTCAAGTGAAGTTGGGGTATGTCCTCGATTGTTTTGAGGACATAGTCATGTTTAGTTTTCTTCGTTAAAGACATTGTGATAGACTTAAATATCTATATATTGTTTATGTACGGGCCGTGGCCCAAAATTCATGTCACTAATATGGAGAATTTGAGACTTAGACATTTTCTATGTTTTTCTATGAATGATATTTTTAAGTAATATTCGATTGTGCAAAAAGTTTTAACTAGTAATACTTTTCGTACATTTATGCAATGAATAATGTGAAATTTCTTGAACAAGACCTTCAAGAGGTCGAGTAAGCCTTGTCTCGACTAGTAGGAGGCCTATCATCTCGGGTGTAATTCGGGGTCGTGACAAATATTAGCTTTCCATCCAGACGAGAAGAAAGCTTAAGCAAGACCAAAAGAAAGAGGAAGAATAAAAAAACATAGTTCATATTAGCAAAAAATCCAAGCTTGCCTAAGGAATGTAGAAGCAGTGCCAGCTGCAACTTCAGGTTTAACAAACTCATCTTTAGTGATTATCAAATTTCGATGAATTATGTGACCATCCTTCAAGTAATTGCTGTTTTTGGAGAATCAGACAATAAAGGTTGCATTCTATCCCTAAAAATGTAGTCATGTCTTTCATATCTGAGTCAAAATCTATATCCAAATACAATCAAGTCAAATACAGAAACACTAAAGTACACATCAGAAAACATAAATCATTTTCGGCTATATGTTACTATTGAAGAAATAATTAGCTAAAAGACAAAATCCAAAGGTTGGGCGTACTCGCCAGGAAAAATGACCTCTAATTTTACCTGAAGAAACCAAACTTCAAATGAAGATATATGCAACAACTACAAAAACACTCTCCTCCCTAGAAAACAAACATCAACGCTGACCTGCAGATTGTTTGTGTATAATGCACTATTGCAAGAAGCTTAATATAAACACCAAAAGTTCCAAGCCACCATTGTCATGAAATTATATTACAATTTTTAACTTGTGGAACTAAGATACTCAAGAACTATTTTAAAAACTAGAAACATACAAGCAATAAATAAAATTGAATATGAAAAGATTCAAAATAGTAAGCTGAGTGTTTCCTCAAAGAATAAATTTGAGTCAATTATATGCATAGTGTCTACTTATGAAAATTATTCCCCTAAAATACCCTAGGTTCATTGAATATATTCTCTCAAGATAGAACATTTATACTCACATGTGTATCGGTACCCAAAACCACGGTGTCAACAAACTACTCAACAACAGTAAAATACGCTCAGAATACTAGATTTAGCAGTAGAAGAAGAAGTTAACAAAATTCGTTATCATTATTTAAAAATAAAAGGAATCCCTCTATTTATAAACAATAGGGGTGGTGTGAACGAACTATTATTGTATCTAATCAAAAAGGTCACACCCCTTTGTAGAAGTCACAATCCTTTATAAAAGTCACCGCCTTACTGAAAAGTCACAAATTTTTATAAAAGTTGCAACTCTTGAGTAATGTAACAACTCTTCATAAAACTCACAATTTTTCATAAAAGTCGCAACACTTTTGAAATGTCAAAAATCTTTTTAAAAGTCACAACTCTTCATTTTTCATTCACACATTTTAACAACCCTTATTCTTACCCATAGAATAGATAAATTGTGACCTTGAAGGGTTCTTTTTAAATAGATCCTACAAAAGACAAATCCTAATATGGTTTAAAATCCTTTTGTTAGGTACAAATTGAAGAATCTAAGGAGTTAAGAAACCAGGATAAAAAACAAATCTCCTTTAAGAAATGTTAGTATGTAGAAGCACAAAAAATCACAATCTCATATACTTATATTCATCTTTCGAAACCATTTCTATAAAAATGAAATTCCTAGGAGGAAAAAAAGTTACCTAATATTAGAATCGTACATTAGCATTTGAGACATTGTCAAAAATCATACAACACATTTTTGGTTTCAATCCATTAGCGTTATGTTATGAATTTACTTCACCACTAATTTTAGTAGAAAACAATCACTTTAGTTATATTTATGTTTAGAAATGATAGTTAGTAGTTAACACTCTGTACATTCTAGTATTTATCTAAAAATTTATTTCGTAATTCTCCTTCCACAATTGTTGTAATTGAGTAGGAAATTCTTAATTGAGTCATCTGCCAACTCCAGATTTATTTTTTATAAATAGAAACCAACACTTGATACATTCTGCTTTAATCTTACATTTTATTGTACAAAGAAATGAACATTTGTTCCTAACTCGACTCAAAAGATATCAATTGTTCAAGACCATATAATAGACAATATTTTTTGAAACAAGTTTAGGAAACTTTAAATCCATTAAACCACACCCCAAATGTTGGATATTAATTTGGAAGAGTCTCCACACTTGGTATCTTCCACTGCACCACGAGTAGGTAACTTTTCCCTATATAGCCCATTTTGAATTCGTTGCCTATGTCTCTCCGTGAATCATTAATTAATATAGAGTAAAAAAGACCATAAAAATGCTTCTGACACAAATGACATATTTATATACTTTAAAATATTATTTTAATATAAAAAATTATCATATATAGTGGGATATGTATAAAAATTTACAAGGAAGCTCTGACTGAATTTGGGAATATACTTGACAAGATTAAGGGGTTGAATACACTTGGTGTTTTGATAATCCTAAATGAAGTTAGGAAAACAAAAAAATTCAAAGGCAAGAGAAAAAGGTAATTTAAAACCCTAAGACCTTATTAAATGAAGGTTGTAATAAGAATTGTTTTTAGTATTTAAGTACTTTTATACTCCCGTCATGTCTGAGTTGGTATACACGTGGCACGTACCTTAACAAGAAATAATCATATTACCCTTTGAATATCATTAATTCAATATTTTGGCAAATTTATCGTAAATTAATTCAATATTTTAGTCCATGTATTGGGGAAATGAATGATACTCTCTCCCTCTCTCTAATTTATATTAAGTTAATTATTGACATACAACACTAAACTTTTTCTATAACATTTAACAATAAAATTAAAGAATATTTTATTATTATAACTATTTGTAAAACCCCGAAACTACCCAAAGATGCAAAGACGGGACCTATGATTACCAGTGACCAAAAGCTAACCCCGCTGGTATATCATAAATGTACTTAATAATAAACTGAATCAATGAATACTGTGAGGAACCGAGTCATTAAATAATTTGAAATGATGTTGAATACCCATAGTAACTCTGAATATAACTACAGAGATTGCAACAACAACTGAAAACTCAAATTCAAATACTACAGTTGATTCTAACTTTGTCTAAAAATAGCCTCTAACTTACTACAATTGTCAATACATGTCCCCAGCTTAATTTAGAAAAATAAAACTAGAACTTAAAAAAGGAACATGTCTGTCGTTCTAAAAATATGAGGACTCACCAATGATACTTATAAGTTGAAGATTGGGAACCGATCTATGCGTTATCTTGAAGCTGAAAAACATAATTACATTACAAGAAGATGTAGTCAGAGTTAACGTTGGTTTTTGAATCGTACTGAGCATGCGTAATAAACTGAATCTAAAAAATAATCATAACTATACCAAAGCATGAACCTGAGCAATAATTTGATATAAGTATGATAATAAATAGGAAATATGGAAAATAAAATAACTTATTGCAATGACCAATTTTAAAACTTTTTGAAACTAAAATCTGAATTAAAACTAATAACCTTGTCTATACAATAGAATCTAATGGTAAATGAGCTACTTATAACCTGTAACATTCAAGAAAATGTTCTTTTCTAATGAAAAACCTATTAGGTTTTAAGAATATGTATTTTGGTACATAGGCATCCCAATGCCTAATATTAAGCAATATAGGGCATTTAAGAGAATATTGGTTTTAGGGTGTTAGCCAATTTTCTGTGTATTAAGAAATACTTTGATCATAAAATTCTCAAATCCATGCTTATTTAGTAATTGTACCTTGAATGAAGACCCTAAGCTAAAATTCTTAATTCCTCAAAAAACATATTAGGTACGAGACATCCAAGTGTCAAGCCTAGGTACCATGGCACATGTTCATTTAAAATGATTATGTTGATTAAGCAGTGCCCAAAGACATAGTGAGGGTTCTTGGACAGGAATTGTGCAGCGACACATGCCTACGTTTATTATCCTAGCTTTAGAATATTAGACATAGCTAGTGGATGTTGTCAATCGCATTTCATTTCAAACATTTTTTCAAGTGTTTGTATTAAGGCCAATTTGAAAAAATATTATTAATATTATAATTCCATATTTCAATTGTTTGATCAATTGATAGATGGCTGTTTAGTTTGAGATTGTTAGTATATTCTTATCCAGTAATAATAAAAAGTCTAAGTACACTTCAATAAGTATTAAATTTTTTTAAAATTTTCGCAAATTTAATGGTATGAATGTGATGAAAGCTAAGAAGAGGCTTGTATGCGACCTCTATGAGGTTAACGATGCCGATCTCATTTGGGGTCTAGATTCTGGGTGTGATTAACTTTGTATCATAGCATGAGGTTAAATTACCTAGGAACTAAGGCTCAAAACAACTATGTTGCGTAGTTTCAAGATTATGGTTGTGAAGTTCACCAACACCATAATTAGAAACTTAGTAATGTTAGGAATCTTCCCTTCTTCTACTATTTATTGTGCTGTTTAGAGCTTCGATATTTTGGGTCATTCTAGCATCTAATTTACTTCTTGTATATGTGCTTAGAAAAATAAACACAAGAATAAACGAAGGCCGAAGAGTTTGATAAGCAGCTACTGAGGGAAAACAAGCTCCTTCTCAAGCCCCAGCTGCTGGAGTGCAAGTGCCTTTCAACCCAGCTGCGTTGAGGAATGGAGAAGTGAGAGCATCACTGGTTTAGATAGACCAAACCATCAGTGCTCAGGCACAGGCTATCACAGCCCAAGCCACTAGAGAAGGTGATCCCAGGGAGAACCCATATGCTAGTACCATGGCTAGAAGACTGAGAGATTTCACCAAGATGAATCCTCCAGTGTACTTCGGTCCAGAACCAATGAGGACTTGCAGGATTTTGTGGACGAGGTCCACAAGATTCTCCGTTTTATGGGTGTTAATGAAGAAGAGAAGGCTGAGTTAATTGCATACCTGCTCAAGGATTATATGATTACAATAATAATTCTTTAGAAATATATAGTAAAAAAATAAGTGATAATAATCTAATTTAATATTTTTAAATATTTAATATAATAAATCACTAAAATATCGAATTTAGTAATTAATCACTTAAATGGCTTGGGTATGGTACAATATGTTGGTAGATGGTCGAGCACCAGGAGACGTCCTCATCACTTGGGGCATTCTCAAGACTGCAATCCTGGAGAGGTTCTTTCCCAGAGAGAAAAAAGAGGCTATGGTTGAGGAGTTCATCAACCTACATCAAGGAGGTATGTCAGTCAAGGAATACTCCTTGATGTTTGTTAACCTTTCCGAATATGCTTCATCCATGGTGTCCAGTAGAAGGGATGAGTTGAGCAGGTTTGTGACAGGTGTATCAGAGAATATGGAGGAGGAATGTCGGGCATCCATGTTGCGTGATTATATGGACCTTTCTAGATTGATGGTACATGAAAAACAGCTGGAGGAAAGTCATCGGAGAAAGAGAGGCCGAGAAGGCAAGAAGCCTAGGCCCTCAAATTAGGCTTGTTCTAGTAGTGGTAAGAGAACGTTTAGAGTCCATGATAGGCCAAGTTAAGGAAGGGGCGCTAACACTCAAGTAATCCTACTCTTTCAAGGAACACTAACGCCAAAGGGAACAAGTCTGGAACCAAGAAGGGCAATGAGAGAAATGCATTGCGTGACGGAGAGTCGTGTGGTAAGTATGGTTGTTTGCATGGAGGTGAGTGTATCATAGATTCTAATGCCTGCTATGGGTGCGGAAAGAGTGGAATTATGATCGGGGACTACCCACAGGTGAAGAATAAGTCTTAGACACATACTCAATCTCGGCCTAATCCTACTGCTACAGCCGAGCCTCCTAAGAGGAACATATTCTATGCTTTGTAAGATAGAGAGGAGCAGGAAAAGTAAGCTGATGTGGTCATGGGTAACTTACATGTCTTTTCTTTTCTTGGGTATGCATTGTTAGATCGACGATTCACCTTGTCTTTTGTTACTCCTCTAGTAGATAGTAAATTTGACTTGCATCCTCAGATCATGCATGAATCTTTTCTAGGTAATACTCCCATAGGGGAAAACATTAGAGCTGAAAGAGTATATATAGAGATTGACCAATAACTGTTCTTGATAGAGTCACTTATGCTGACCTTATAGAATTAACCATGCTTAACTTTGATGAAATTTTGGGTATGGATTGGCTCCATAACTGTTATGCTATGATAGACTGTCAAAATAGGGTAGTAAGGTTTTAGTTTCCTAATGAGTTCGAGTTAGAATGGGAAGGGAATTGTTCAAAACCAAAAGGACAAATAGTTTCCCATATTTAAGACAATAAGATGTTATCTAAGGGGAATTTATACATCTTAGTCAGACTTGATGAATTAGAACACGAAGTCCTTCCATAGACTCTGTGTCCATAATGAATGAGTTTCAAGATGTATCTTGATATCAAGGAGTTCTTTTGGTGGAAATGTATAAAGCAAGATATTTCTATGTTTGTGGATGAGTGCCCAAGTTGCAAAAATGTTAAGGCCGAACACCTTCAGCCTGGAGGTCTTATCCAATCGATTGAAATCCCATTAACTAACTTGTTTAGTTCTTGAGGTTAGGTATACTCTTCCTAAGTATGATTTTATTTATGAAACTCTAAATTGTAGTGCATTATTAAGTTTTGTTGTTTTAAGTCCATAACTGTGTGTTTTATACCTGCACTAAATGAGTTAATATGAGTTCATTCTTGCATTCATATTGCAGGTTTTATTATAGGGTTGACATGATTTTTTTGTTGCATGAATTGTGATGTGCATTGAGTTAAAGTATGATTGAGAAGAAAATTCATCAATCTTATATATGAAGCTTCAGATAAGCTTTGAGTGATGTGCATTATCCAAGGTAAGTTCTGAATCAGATATTCACAAAGAGTAAAGTTTCAAGTATCTTGATGTGTTTTTCGAAAATACCCTATTTGATTCAGAATGATGAGTAGAGTCATTTGGGGACGAATGTTCCTACGGGGAGGGGGGATAATGTAACATTCAAGAAAATGTTCTTGTCTAGTTAAGAGCCTATTAGGTTTTAAGAATATGTGTTGGGGTACATAGGCATCCTAATTCCTAATATTGAGCAATATTGGCCTTGTCGAATATTGACTTAAGGGTGTTAGACAATTTACTATGTATTAAGATATACTTTGATGTAAAAATGCTCCAATCCAAGCTTGTGTAGGAATTGTACCTGCAATGAAAACCCTAAGCTAAAACTCTTAATTCCATAACAAACATATGAGGTACGAGGCATCGAAGTGTCAAGCCTAGGTACCCTGTCACACGATCATTTAAAATGATCATGTTGATTAAGCAGCGCCCAAGGATATAGTGAGTGTCCTTGGACAAGTATTGCTCAGTGACATATGTGCAAGCACGTGTGCTTCAAGAGACAAGAAACCAAGCCTAACCGAATTAGGTTAGGGCAGTTAGGGGACATGAGCACGGATGAGTAAAGCCATGTGGGGCCTACCTTCATTAACAGCTCTAGGCTCTAACTAAATTACCTAGGTAAATAACTAACCTAAATAAACTAACTAGTGTACCCAAGATCCTAAGATCTAGCCGAGTGATACTAGCCGGGTAACTAACTAAAGAAACATCCTAGTACCTAACCTAGGATGGTCCAAAGAGGTTGGTTATTGTCCAAGTGACTTAGGGGTACTTTTATAATTATCCTTGGTCACTTAATTAATTAAATTAGAAATTTAATTAATTTATTTAAGTTCAACGTCAAGGCCGACACCCTTAGAAAAATTTTAGATTTGGGTAAGTCAAATGCTCTCCTTTTTAGGCAATTTAGGAGGGGCGTTATGGTAATTACCAAATTATTTTATTCAATTAAGTTCATTAGCTGAAGTTTATTTAGTGAATATTTAGTTCCTAAGACCTACACTCACGTTTATCCATCGAAATCCTTGAGTGAAAACAGTAAACGAAACATGAGAAAAACAGATTTCTCTTAATTCTCCTTAGGTGATTTCAAAATATTCATGCAAAGTACAAGGTGATATTCGTAGATTCTATTCTACATTAAGGTATGTGTTTTATCTCTTGGTTTCCTTTCCCAAGAGGCTTTTCAAATGTTTTGAATTCAAGAGATCTGAAACTAGGGTTGTTCCCACTGAAATTTTTTAATTTTCATCTCCCTAGTTCTCCCTATTTTTGACTCCTAGTAGTATGTATAATACAAATATTGATCATGTCGTATGAGACCTATAGGTTAGATCCGTATGATTAATGCCTAATTGTGTTTAAAAGAAATTAAATTGTTATAAGTCATTTATGAAATTGAGTCTAGTGTTTAAAACAATGAAGTCTTCGACTTCACTTTTTGTGTTTAAGGTATATATGTTTTAAATATCTGGAATACAATGTTCCCAAGAAGAAACATGATGTGAACCAAAGTTAATTAATGAATCTTTAATGCTTAATTGATTTTATAGCTTGGCCAATCTAACACTGAATTGTTCATATGAGCTAATTAAATGTTAAAAGTTGGCTTTCTTAAATTGAAGGTTTAGATTACTATAATATGTAAATGTTTGGCTTATGACACTAAATTGGCCAAAACTATTATTTTCAAAATATGAAATAAAGTTGGATAATGACTAAATCATACCAATCTTACATGGAAAATTCAATTTATGATATCTTTTATGAGGCCAAATATATGTTAAAGATTGACTTGAGATGTAACTCAATGATCTCATAACATAGGGTGGCAATAATTGGTACTAGTCCCAACATACCCTATCCACACGAACATTTCAACATAATTGCATTTTCAATGTCCTTATAACTTCCATAAAGAATGGTACAAGACTATCAATTAATTATGAAAAACATAAGCTGAGTAATGAAATAACTAAAACCTTATGAGTTATGAAATTGACCTAACACAGGGTTTGAAAAAGGAAGTGAGGCAAGTCACACTTACACTTAAACGACTATATCAAAGATACTCACATTAGAGGGTGCTATAAACCGTGATACAAGTCTTACTCGCACCATGATGATAATGTATAATTAAATTCACATTCATCAAGTATAAAAGAAAGCGGTGACTAGTCATCTATTGAGCTAAGTATACATTATAGTAGAAGCGAGCTTCAATAATGCATGAGTCAACTCCAAAAGATGTAAAGTATAAGAAATTGAGCAAAGCACCGATAGACTAGCAATGAGCTTGTTCAAGCACATGTAAGACTCATGAGATGAGACCACAATCAAGGTGTATAAGAGTTTCCAATATCTCCTAGTCTTTGAATTATGTTGCCAACATAGGTACTAGTCAGTGGATTCCACCTAAGAGTGCTAGGAAGTATTTAGTTTCACTTTGGCCGGTGAACCACCTCTTTTCAGTTTGGAGAAGACACTGGATTTCATGTTTAGCTCACATCATCTATGTCGGTTAAATGCTCCAGATTCGGTTTCACTTTAGCCCGTGAATAACCTCTTTTCGTTGTGGAGAAAACACTGGATTTCATATTAACTCACAGGATCTAGGTTCACTTTAACGGGTGAACCAACTCTTTTTAGTGTGCGGAAGACACTGTGTTTCATGTTATCTCACATGATCTAAGTCATTTTAGTGCTAAAGATTTTTTAAAGAAAGTAAGAAAGGAAGGAAGAAAGAAAATTTTGTTGAAAGTAAAGATGATATCAAAGAACATGCGAGTCATTTTAGAGTATTTCTGCACACTCTCAAATATTGATATTTATTCACTATGTTTCGCAAATGTGAGTTTTTATTGCAATCTGTTGCATTCCTTGGTCACATTGTATACAACGAGGGGATCCGAGTGGATTCGCTAAAGATAGAAGCACTGAAACTGTGGCATAGACCTGCCTCTACTACGCATATGTAATGTTTCTTAGGTCTAGAGGGTTTTTATTGAAGGTTCGTGGAAGGATTTTCATCCATAGCATCACCATTGACTACGTTGATTTAGAATATGGTCCAATTTCCATGGTCCAATGATTATGAGAAAAGATTTGAAGATTTGAAAACAAGATTGACTACAACTCATGTCTTGACTCTACCAGAGGGTAGAGATGGTTATGAGATCTATTGTGATACATCTAGAGTTTTCCTAGGTTGTGTGTTGATGCAGCGAGATAAGGATATAACTTATTCTTATAGAAACTTTAAGGTGTATGAGAAGAACTATCCAACTCACGACCTCGAGCTTGTAGAAGTTGTGTTTGCGCTAGAGATTTGGAGGTTGTGTACGGTGTTCATGTAGATCTGTTTACCTAGAAAGAGTTGAATCTTCACCAAAGGAGATGGCTTAAGTTTCTTAAGGATTATGATACACGTGAGCATTATCATCTTTTTAAGGTGAATATAGTAGCAGATGCTTTTAGCAGATTTTCTACGGGTAGTGTAGCCCTTGTTGAGGAAGAAAGGAAGGAACTAGTGAGGGATGTTCACATAGTGGTGTAACAGTTCAGAATAAGGCAGAATCTTCTTTTGTAGTTGATGTTAAGGAAAAACAAGATACTGATCAAATCTTGCTTGAATTAAGGTGTGGAGTCCATAATCAGAGAGTGGAGGTTTTCTCGCAAGGGGAAGATAGTTTTCTTCGATATATGGGAAGATTGTGTGTTTGTGATGTGGGTAAATTAAGAAAACATAGTCTTTCAGCATCCCATAACTCCAGATATTCTATTCATCCAGGTGCCACTATGAGGTACTGTGATATGTAGGAAGTCTATTGGGGGAATGGCATGAAGAGGGATATAGCCAACAGTTCAAGGTTGAACATAAGAAACCAGGGAGTATGACATAAAGATCCACATTCTTACTTTGAAGTGGGTAGTGGTCAATAAGGACTTCATCATAGGTTTACCTAGTACTCGCAGACAATATGACTCCATTTTGGGTTATATTTGATAAGATGTCTAAGTCTTCTACTTTTTTGGCAGTCAAGACTTCAGATTCTTCGGAGGACTATTCCAAGCTTTACATTAATGAGAGAGTGAGGTTGAATGGGGTTCCTTTGTCTATCATCTCATATAGAAGTCCTCAGTTTACCTCTAATTTCAAGAAGTCATTTTAGAAGGGTCTCGGTACGCAGGTTAATTTTAGCACAACATTTCATCCGCAGGAGTATAGACAGGCAGAGCGTACCATTCAGACTCTAGCGGATATGTTGAGAGCTTGTGTGATCTATTTCAAGAGAAGATGGGATTAGGACATTCCACTTATTGATTTCTCCTACAACAATAACTAACGTTCTACCATTGAGATGGCACCTTATGAGGCACTATATGGGCATAGATGTTGATAGCTTGTTAGTTCGCTTGAAGTAGGGGAAGTATCTATGATAGGGACACATCCAGTCCATTTTTGGATGGACAAAGTGCAACTCATTAGCGATAGACTTATTACAGCCCAGAGTCATCACAAATCTTATGTAGACTTAAGGAGAACGGAACTAGAGTTCCAAGTTGATTATTGGGTTTTCTTGCATGTGGCATCTATGAAAGGAGTGATGAGATTTGGCAAGAAAATGAAGATAAGTCCTAAATATGTAGTCCCTTACAAGATCTTTAAAAGAGTTGGAAAGGTGAAACACAAATTTGAGTTACCAACAGAACTAGCAATACTACATCCATTCTTTCACATCTCGATGTTGATGGAGTGTGTGGGTGATCCAGTCTCTGTAGTACCCTTAGAGAGTGTGGTGGTGAAAGATAGTCTTTCGTATGAGGATGTACCAATTGAGATTCTTGACCATCAGGTTATAAGGTTGAGAAACAAAGAAGTCTCTTCAGTCAAGGTTAGGATTAAGTTTGTAGAGGGAGCTACTTTAGAAGTAGAAGAAGCCATGAAAGCCAATTATCCGCAACTCTTCCCTTCCAATTACACTTCATCATAAGGTTATAGCTCATCTTAAGTTTTTATGTCATTCATGAGTGAATTAAGCCTTAAAATCATGTTCCCTTAGTTTGTACTTGCATTTTCAGTGTATTTGCATTTTCTTGGAAGTCAACTCAGTCCTAAGTGCTTAGTTGAAGGAATTGCAACCATCTTCGCCTTTTTCATCTTGTTTAGTTTTCATTCGAGGACGAATGTCCTCAAGTGGGATATAATTTAAAATCCCATACCCTAGATACACCAAAATTCATATTTTCTAGAAGTGCAAGTGCCATCTACGGAGGCTACCTACACACCTTGATTAGGACCACGATTCGTGGACCCTGTCCGTCGATCTTGGTCTATAGAGGATGGTAAGTAACATAGGTAGGACCGCGGTCCATGGAACAGGTCCATCAATCTTAATCCTTAGAATTTATTCTCTAAATCAAATTACGGAGGAAAAGGATGGATCATATGTTGGACCACAGTCTGTTGATCTTGGTCCTGAGAACCCTTTCTCTGAATCAAACTATGGGGGAACAGGAGGGACCGTAGATTGGACCACCGCACATGGACCAATTCGATAGATCTTAGGCATTAGAACCCATTCCATAAATCAAACTATGGAGGACCAGGATGGACCTTCGATTGGACCATGGTTTTTGGACTAGGTACATCGATCTTGGTCCTTAGAACCCATTGTATGAATCAAACTATGGATGAACATGATAGAACTAAGATAAGACCACGGTCGTGGACCAGGTCGATTGATCTTGGTCCATATATGAAAGACCAGGACCTACGGACCATAGTTAGTACCACGGTCTATTGACCATATCCGTCATCATTCCGACATCAATTAATTTACGAGTCTTTTGATGTTCTCTTATTTCATTTAACTACTTCGCTACATTGTTTATACTTTAAATTATGAGGTTTTAGTCAGTTTAAGCCTAGTAAGTAAAATCATCAATCAAAACATAGAGAAAAATTAGAAGCAATAGAGGAGAAAAGGGTCAAGAACCCTAGAAAAAATTTGAAGCAACAAAGGAGAAAAAGGTCAAGAATCCTATTTCAAGAACGCAACAAGGTTCCATCAGCTTTAGACCCAAAATCTAAACATTTATCCATTGAATTCATACTTAGGTACGTGGGATTCCACTAGTGGGTTTCTTTCACCCATTGGGTCCCTTGTTTTCAGTGAAATTCTGGATTTTCATATAATGATTAGACCTATGGTTTCTAGAACTTCAATAGGATATCATGAATTAGTTTGTTATATGTTCCAAATAAGACTCCATGTTATTGATAAGATTATCGCATGAATTTTAGAACCCTAGCTACGCATTTCTTTAATTCTTGAATTATAGATGCTAGGTAAAATATTTCAATACTTTAGTTATACATGCCTCAATTATTAATGCATCCCTATCAGATTAATTGTTTCATTTTCAGTTTGTATGATCAATTTTGAGTTATACTATATTTACAGAAATTTAGTTATAATATGTTAATCATTTAGTTAATTGGGAGTAACATAATACCGTGTTGGAGTAGGGTTTAGCATACCCAGATAGTCCATAAAACTACTAGCGAAGTAGGGTGTAAGTCCCCTTTGTGGGCTTCAATTTAGTAATCACACAAGCATGTCTTTATACCTATGGAAGGATATATTGGGTCCCTTCGATGGGGAATATATGTCGGACTCCATATTTAGCATATGTGGTTTAAGAATCTGTTATTAGTAGCTCCCACAGTTCAATAAGACTCTATTCCATTGACCATATTCACATATTAGTTAGTATTCAGTCTCATCAGTTATAAATTTTGTTGTTGCATCCATTTCCCTCAACATTAAATCTATCATGTTCAGTATATTTTACTTGATTTTGTTCTTGTTCAATTTTGTTTTATTTCTACTTTACTGTATCCTACATGCTCAGTACCTATCAAGTAATACAACATATGTACGCTTCATCTTTTCGTTATTTATCTTTAGGTTCTCAACATCCACATCATGCTTAGATCGGTTCCCCATCTCCATTCATCACAATCAGTGGCGAGGCTTATTATCCTAGGACAACACTCATGAGTTTCTTCTAGTAATTTTTAGTCATTTAGTGACAGTTTTGCTAGACATTGCTGGGTCTGTCCTAACTTTTCTAGTCAGTTAAAGGCTATTTTTCAGACATAGTTAGTTTCCGCTAGAGATTAAGTTAATAACTTCTTTGTATTTAACTCATTAATTTTCGTATATCAAAGTTATAGCATATGAGTACTAAGATCCTTTAATTTTATTTATGATTTAGCTTCCGACATCAGTTTATTATATTTTGTATGCTAATGATCATACCAGCAAGGTTGGTTTAGGGTCACTAGTGGTTCTAGGTCTCGTGTCCGCATCTCGGGGGTAGCTCAGGGCGTGACAATTGGTCTTGGTTTCGCAAACTCTATCTCCAGTAAGCCGAAAACACTTGAGTTGTTTTGTATTTGCAACTAAAAACCCATTAAATTTAACATGCAACAATTAGGTGAAACCACCATTAAAAATATATCTAATGATATCAACAATCAAGACCCAACAATAATATCAACACATATTATCTAAATCACACCTCAAGAATGAGGTGTTCTTAGACACACATCAAGTAATAATAAAATATACCTAAAATTATACTTAAATAAAATTGGTATAAGAATTTAAACCTAATATATGAAAAGGAAGAATAATGAATATGACCCTCCTCCGATTTGATGAAGTAGAACTTTTTTCTTCATGTCATTCACAAATAACCTCACAAAACTTGGGAGAAAATGTAAAAAATGTAAGTTCTAAAAATGAATATTATAATAATGTTCAGAAACATAAAAATAATAACTAAGTCTAATATTTATAGTTTTAACATTTAGTGTTGGCGAATCCATTTGGCAAATTTACTCGTGAATTGTCAAGAATTTTGGTGATTCTCCCTTCTTCTAGTTCATGCATTCTTGATCATTGGGTGGAATACTATTTGGTGAAGCGCCATTAT
This sequence comes from Solanum lycopersicum, assembly GCF_036512215.1. Taxonomy (NCBI): domain Eukaryota; kingdom Viridiplantae; phylum Streptophyta; class Magnoliopsida; order Solanales; family Solanaceae; genus Solanum; species Solanum lycopersicum. The sequence continues at coordinate 20,135,762 of NC_090803.1, read as the reverse complement.
TCCTTTTCATCACCTTTTGAATCCACTTCTTTTAGGCTTCGTTTGTTGGAACAAAAGGCGAAGTGTCTCTATTTGGCGGATTCCCAAGCGTTCTTAGTGATGCTTAGGCTTCAACTTCAGCTATTTTTCACCCTTTTTGTTTTCTTTTTGTGCCTAAGTGTCCATACTTGCACTAATACTCCAAATACCTGATACATAATAGTTTTCATCATATATTGAGATAAAATAAGCGATTGAGGACACTATTTACATCAAATAAATCCCTAAATAAGTCCGATTTGTGAACTCATCATTCATCAAATGCATGAAAGCTGAAGGAGCATTGGTTACACGAAATGAAATCACTACAAATTCATAATGATGTTAACGAGTTTTGAAGGTTGTTTTTTGGAATGTCACTATCTCTGACTCTAAGTTGATGATAATGGAATATGAGGTCTATCTTTGCGAAATGGATACACCTTGAAATTTGTCAAACAAGTCATCAATCATGAGAATCAGATACTTATTATTGATTGTTACTTTGTTCAACTGCATGCGATCAACACATATTGTGAGAGAACCATCTTCCTTTTTCACGAACAACACTGGTACACCCAATAGGGAAATACTAGGTCTGATGACGCCCTTACCTAGAAGGACTTTAAACTGTTCTTTATATTCCTTATGCTCATTTGGTTTTTTATTTTATGCATACAAGGTGCTTAAACTAATCTTTCAATTATCGCTCATGAATCATACATGTATAATACGTTCTCCAAGTGGATATTTGATGTTCCTTTCTAAAGAAGCCTATGAGGTTTCCTGTCTTCTTTAGGAATGGATGTATTTTAGGTTATTATGCCTCAAAGGGACTAGATTAAATAAGAGGAAGTAGATTGTTGTCTCTAAAAAAGGTCATATGCCGCTTAAACCATTGCAAGGTTGTATTCCAAAGAAAGCTAGTATAGCTATGGGTAATACATAAAGAACTTACAAAGGAAATATGGTACTGGGGAATACATTTTATAAAGAGGAAAGAAATCAGTTGGGTATCTGTAAGGAGATCAATTCCAAAGTCAATTTCCCCTTTAGGAGGAATTCGCGAAGATCTTCTCGAAACACTTTTGGGAACTCATTTACTATTGGAACTAACTCAAGACTTTGGGTTTCAAATCTTTAATCCTTAACTCAAACTAGATGATTGATATAACCCTTAGAAATTATATTTCTTGCCTTAAGGTTAGAAATGAATCTATAAAAATACTACTGAGTCATTCAAACTGCGTGTGCTGATGAAGTTGTGACTGAGCTCTAACATAAACCTCTTTTACCCTATTTAGAAAAAGGACAATCACTCAACCTGTGACCAGATTTACCACACCCAAAGAGTCATTCTATTTTTTACAAGACACTCGCCCACATGATTGTTACAGTACTTTTGAAAAGTTGGTTAGGTTCTGGTACCTTAAACACTCTAATGAAATTTAGAGCTTCATGCCCTTCCTTTATGATCCTGTAGGAACTTGGAGGATGGAACAATAGGTTATCAAGGTGCATGAGTTGAAGACTTTTGCTTAATCTGGGAGTGATTTTCACCACCCAATTTCTGGTAATACTCATAATTTCATGTTGTAGCATTTTTGTTATCCTTAGCATGTTCCTTATGCTTATCACTATGAACTTGCTAAACATAAGTCATGAGCCTAGAGATGTTCATATTTTTCTGCAACATAACCTTCTTACACTCTATTTTCACTAAGTCGGACATCTCTTATAGAAACTTTTTCATATTAGGCCTAGAATTGGCAACACTGTGAGGAGAATACCTGGAGAGTTGGGTAAACTTGCATCAATACTTTTGGACTGTCATTTTATGTTGCCTCAAATTTACGAACTCCTCTGCTTTTCCTCCCTTAACTATCTTGGGAAGAAACTCTAAAAAAAAGTCTTACTAAAGCATTCCTAAGTGAAAGGAGATGCATCTGTACCCTTATTCTTTTTGCATTTTGTATAGCAGATATGAGGTACATATTTAAGCTGATAGCATGCCAACCTACCTTATCATTACATGTTACTTGCATCACTCGAAAGATCTTCTTGATCTCATCTATGAATTTTTAAGTATCTTCACTAATTTTCAATCCTAAAAACTCAGGTTGATTTGTCCTAACAAAAGCAGGAACCTTGGATGCTACTAATCGACCACTAGTATTTGCAGGAACTGGTTAGTCACACTCTAAGCCAAAAGCTCAATGAAGTTCTAAAACTCAACATTTGCAACTTCATAATAAATGACTGGAGGAGTTGCATTAGCATTTTTCGCATTCGCATTCTTTTCAAAAGGTCTAAGATGAGGAATGATCTGAAAGTACATAACAAAGGATTAAAATGAGAAATTAGATTGTACCTTACCCATGATATAACTGACAAGGAAATGAAATTTTTTTACAACATATTGTAGTCTTCTTCTCATTAGATGTGGTGTATTTAAGACCTATGAAAAGGGTGTCTACTTAAAGCGACTTTTTAGACATCTTATGACACTTTAACTTAATGCTCTGATACAAAGTTTTTGACGCCCTAAGACACCCCATGATGCATAGAATGGACATACAATCGTGAGTGTGTCACAATGATAGAGCACCCCTAGTCGAAATCAACATCCTCGTACTCGAAGAAGTCTTAGACAAGCCCTTAGCATTCTACGTAGCACATATCATAGAATAAAAATCAGAAAAATAAAAAAAGTTTACTTCGGAAGTTCAAAATCGATTCATATATGTAAATAGAAACAAACTACGTCACAACATACCATCTAAACATAGAAGCATTGAAATTTTATATTTAGCCCTTACATAAATAAGGCACCAAGATATAGGAAATACAATAATGTCTTCCGATATGAGCAGATAACTAATATCTAGAACCTAAGTGTCTTATCCTCGTACTTGAGGACTCACCACCTCGGAGAAGAGATTGCACGTATCCTTGAGAAGTGTCCTTGAATCCTCAAGGACCCGAACCTACATTTTTTGTAATAAGGGAAGAAAAATATAGGTTAATACATCACACGTACTATGTATGGCTTCTATGCATAAAAACCATTGAAACATGCAAAAAAGGACATTTTAGTAAAAACATGCTTTTTATCAATTAATCCAATATGTACATAATTTAAGCATCATAAACTAACCAAAGATAATATCATCCAAAAAAGTAGACAACCAACACAAAACTTGTTCAATGCAAGGAAAAGAATCCCCTCACCCTATCCAAAGCTTATTATCACATTAAGCAACCTACTTCATAGGTACATTCATAATCTCATATTTCATCATGACTTGCCATATACATAAACATCATGCATAGATTAACATACTTAAGTAATAATAAACATAATCACAAAAGAATACTACTAGAACCATCTGTTAGGATTCCATAAGTGCACTGTGTAAGAGAAGCCCCATACCCTCCCTCACATTATGTAGAAACCACTTAAGAAATCCCTATTGATAGATCATACTTTTTATTTATTTATTTACTTTTACATTAGGTAAAGAGGTTGCAATAAACGATATTATACTATGAGAGCTACATGGCATGTGGTGTTCTAGTCCCACACCAAAAACAAAGAGTTAGAACTTGCCTAATGTGTAACCTTTCATACATAGCTATCTAGGTGGATCTACTAAGCTATTATCCTATGAAGAACATAGTTCAGGGACAAGGAGATTGTTACTAGAAACCCTAACATACCAAATGTGGGGGCTTCCATTTCATGAGACAACACATATCTTCGGAAATCCGAAGTTTCTAAACGTGAAAAAACTCATGTGGGGAACTGAACTTACCAAACGTGAGACCCCATATCATTTACCTTTCCTATGTGATAAGTATCTAATCCCTTTACTAATCATAATTATTCATCACATGAGTTCACATTAGCCATTGATAGACTGTTACACACACATCTCATCATAATATCTCTTAGAGGTTCAAAAGTGAGAACAATCCTTTCACTTTAGAAACGCTAGGAAGTGAGTAAACCTTTAATTTTAACATTTAATTATAATCATGAGAATTACCTCTCAATCATATAACAATCATACTATAATATTCATACGTACTTCATACCTAATTCAAGTGTATAGGGTTAAGGATGAGGAAACCTCGTCAACAAAACCACAATAACATATTAGATATAGCACCATTACTATCTAATTAATCAATCATTCATTCTCGAGTTCAAGGATGAATAAGCATTCATACTTGATTTCTCTTCACGGGACTTCATGTTTCAATCACCCAACAATGTATAACCAACACACAATATAAGGTAATTCATGAAGCAATAACATAACTAACATCAATATAAAAATTGATATATTCATCATGTTCAATCAATTAAATAGATCAAATCAAAGATTTATGAAATTGGGAAGAACAAGGGTCCAAGTGAATTCCAAGTGAAAAACACTAAGTATCCATCATTGTACACCTAAACAATCTTATATAATTATAATTCACCATAATTCATTGATAATTTAGATTTTCAAAGAAAAACCCTATATTTTGGGGAATTTTGAAAACATATCTTGAGGGACCTCTTGGGTAATAGAATATAAAGAGCAAAAGAAATCATACCTTATAGAAGACCTCTTTGGAGGTTTTGTGTAGAGAGAGAAGTGAGAGCAATTGAGTTCTTAAGTTGGGAATATTTTTGGTGTGGGGTTTAAAATGACTTAAAATATATACTAAGCCCCTAAAATATCAAAAACACCCTTCATTGGATCGACCTTTTGATAAAGTCAAACTTGACTTTTATTTTTGGAATTACTGTCATAGAACAAGTCCGCATTGCGGAGGTGCTCCCTCAAATTTCAGGATATTACCTTTGGGATAGAAAAGTCCTCCACAATGTCCGTGACGCATAAAAACCGTATGGACTTTGGTTGAGCTAGTCTGCAAAACGGACATGCTCCCTCCATGCATTAGACAGACTTCCTCGGAAGCTTGTTGGCCAAATGTTTGGGTCATTCTCAAGGACCCTAAGGTGGTCCTTGGGGTTTAAAACCTGGATAGTTTGAACCCCAAAACATTATTTTACCTATTTAAACTATTTTTACAAGTTTTACCACCCATACAATCCTCTCTGGCATTAACAATACCTAAGGACACTTACTAGTTCAATTTAACTAGTTTTCGGACATCATGGTCGTTTCTTGACGTTCAGGGTCTAATTATCAAGTTAATTACCTTACTTTTGGTCTGGAAACATGTTTTTAATACTTATTAATCAGGTGAGGGTCTAGCCTACGTCATCAGATTTCTGAGTTATATCAATACCCCCTGCGAAATATTCATCCTCGAAAGACTCTATGAACATCTTTTTTGAAATTTAAGACTCAAGAATAGAATCCCAACAAACACATGGTATACAATGACAATTCAATGATAAAGGAGAAAAGCATTCACTTCATTGTCAAACGTAACAATGCATCGTTATGAAGTAGAAACTATATCAACTACAGAATATGGACACTTTTCAGCACTTCACGTTATGCAAGGAGGAACTTCATTTTCCTTCTCATATAGCTCAACATATTGATCTAGGAGACTGTACATAATTTCGTCACTTCACACTTGAGCAATTTAAAACAAGAAATATCACATGAAGTCAACTATATCAACTATATAATCAGATGCTATCAATTGTGAAGAACATAAAATTCAACACACATATGAAACATGAATTTTCACAAAAACTTGCATAGTTAAGGGAAATCATGGAAATTGAAATAGACTAATGACCTTTCGTAAACCAAAACTAGGATGGATTACTAACTTAAACCTTGGCTAAAAGATGAAGGAAAAAGATTAGGATATCAGAATATCATATCGGCCTTGGCCTCCCAAGTAATATTTTCCACAAGATGATTCTTCCAACAAACCTTTACGGAAGCTATTTCCTTATTTCTAAACTTATTCACATGCCGGTTAAACATCTCAATAAGAACCTCTTAATGGGAAAGGTTAGCATTGATTTCAAAATCTTCTCGATGAAGGATGTACGTCGGATCACCTATGCACTTTTTGAGTATTGATACATGGATCATCGGATGCACCAGAGCAAACTCAATAGGTAATTTCAACTTATAGCAAACACTCCCGACGCCTTTCAGAATATCATATGGCTCCATATACCGGTGACTAAGTTTCGCCTTTTTCCCAAACCTCATCACCCTTTTAATGGGTGATATCTTCAAATAGACCAAGTCACATATAATAAATTCAAGGTCCCTCTTTCTGTTGTCGACATAAGATTATTGCTCACTTCAGGCTGTCTTCAAACAATACATTATAAGTCAGACATTCTCCAAAGAATCATCAATAACTTTTGTATGTATTAGAGAAAACTCACATACCTTAAACTACCCAATCGAAGGTCTATATATCCTCCCATAAAGGGCCACAAATGTTTCCATGGAGATACTAGAGTGGTAGATATTACTGTAGGAACACAATCAATGGTATATGGTCATCCCAACAATCGTTGAAGTTAATGACATATTCCCTCAACATATCTTCTAAGGTTTGGATGTTTTTTTACTCCAAACCATCTGTTTATGGATGCAATGCGGTACTACGTTTCACCTTGGTATTAAGCCCACTTTGAAATGCTTTCTAAAAATAAGAAGTAAATTGAGTACCCCTTTCTTAAATGATAGACAAGGGAACTCAATGCATTCTCTTAATCTTCATAAGATACAACTTAGCATATTATTTCGCTGAATATGTAGCTTTGACGGGAATCAAATGGGATGATTTGGTCAACCTATTAACAATAACCCAAATCGAATTATTTGTCTTTGTCTACGAGACAAAGCCACAATGAAATCCATATTGACATCCTCCCACTTCCAAGTGGGGATAGCTATATCTTGGGTCAATCCTACCGGTGCATGATGTTCGGCCTTGACTATTTGACAATTTGGACATTTGACCATAAATTCCATGATATCCCTCTTCAGACCATTGCACCAAAAAATATTTTGTAGATCACGATAAATTTTAGTTGCACTTGGCTGAATTATATATCGAGAACCATGAGCCTCTTTGAAAATTTGTCTTTTTAAGTCATACACATCCGGTAGGCGCAACCTACGTTGATACCTAGGTACCCCATCCCCCCCTGGGTGAAAGGGCTCATTGGAAAAACGAAGAACCTATTCCTTCAACTCCATCAATAGGAGATGAAGATGTTGCTTAGATTTCCCCTCGACCACTAAAGATGATCCGGAGTTATGATGAACCATGAAACCCTCTTTTTGAGAATTATCAAGTCGAATAACCAACCAGGCAATTCTATGCACTTATTTTACAAAACATTTCTTACTATCAAAAACATAGGCTACACTACCCATAGACATCCGACTCAAAGCATCTACAACCACATTGGCTTTCCTGGGGCGGTAAATGACACTCAAATCATAATCTTTCTAAATATCTAACCACTTTCTTTATCAGAGGTTTGACTTCCTTTGGGTGAACAAATATTGGAGACTCTTATGATCGGTAGACATATCCACATTTACTCCATATAGATAGTGTCTTCATATTTTCAAAGCAAACACTACAACCGCTAGCTCAAGATCATAGGTCGGGTAGTTCTTCTGATGCACCTTGAGTTGTCTAGAGGCATATGCTATAATCTTACCATGTTGATTGAGGATACAATCCAAAACTTCTTCAGAAGGATCACAATACACAGCAAACCCTTTGGTACACTCCGGTAAAGGTCAAAACCGTAATAGAGGTCAGATTATCTTTTAACTTTTAGAAGCCTTCCTCTCAATCGTTCATCATCTTTTGGGTTAGGTAGTCAAGGAAGAAGCGATAGATGCAAATCCATCAAAAAAACTCCTATAATACATGATTAAACCGAAGAAACTTTGAATATCAATGGGATTTAGGGGTCTAGACCAATTATTAACAATCTCCGTCTTCTTCAGATCAACATCAATACCCATTCTAGAAACAATGTGACCAAGAAAAACAACTGATCTTAACCAAAATTTACACTTACTATATTTGGTAAAGAGTTGATGTTACTTAAATACTTGCAGTACTATTCTCAAAGGACACATATGTTCATCCTCACTCTTGGAATATAAAAAGATATCAGGAATAAAGACAATTAAAATTGAATCAAGTTAATTATGGAACAACATACTCAATATGTCCATGAAAGTCGTTGGGACATTTGTTAGTCCACAAGACATGACTTGGAACTCATAATGACCATATCTTGTTTGGAAAACCAATTTATGAATGTGAACTCCTCTAACTATAAGTTTGTGATACCCTGACCTCATGATACCTTGACCTCAAATCAATCATGAAAAAGTAACTTGCCCTTTAGTGTTGGTAATATAAATCATCAATTATAGGAAGTTGATACTTATTGTTTATAGTTACCTTGTTAAATTAGAGGTAATAAATACACATTCTTAAAGACCCATGTTTCTTCTTCTCAAATAATACGAAGTACATTATGAAGATATGCTTGGTCGTATAAAACCGTCATTTAGAAAATCCTTGAGTTGCGCCATTAATTCCTTCAAATCAGTCGAGGCCATCAGATAAGGAGGGACTGAAATAGGTTGTGCATCCGGCAATAATTCTATATCGAGTCTATTTCCTTTTCGGGAGGAATCTCGAGCATGTTATCAGGAAAGACTTTCAAAAATTCCATCACTATGGGGATAGACTCTAAAGGAGGAATCGGACTCAAGATCCTTGACCTTTACAATATCATAAAGACAACCTTTGGCAATAAACTTACAAGTTTTTTGACATGAAATCACCCTACCTCTAGGGATTGAGTTTCCCCCCTTCAACTCAAAAATTGTTTCATAAGGAAATTGAAACTTTACTACCCGAGTTCTACAATCATTGGAGGTAAGACAAGAATGTAGACAATCCATCCCTAAAATGACATCAAAGTCCAACATATTATGTTCTATAAAATCAATAAATGTGACTTTATTTTCCAAATAAAAGGGACAACCCCTCTAGATCTTTTAGCAACCACGGAATCACCCATCAGGGTTGAAACAGAAAAGGATTAGTCTAAGACATCGGGAAGCATATCAAATTTCAAGGTCACTAAAGGAGTTACAAAAGATAAAGAGGCACCAAAATTCAACAATTCATAAATATAATTTTAAAATACTTGAAACATACCGGTAACAACATCCAGAGAGCTCTCTTGATCACCGTAGGATTGTAGAGCATACAAGTGATTCTCTTCTTAGACGCATCGCAATTCGGAGAACTTCCTTGTGCTTTAGAATTTTCCCTTACTTGACCCTTCAACATAGGTTAGTCCCTCTTCAAGTGACCACTCTTACCACAACTATAGCAATTGCCCATGCCAACTAGTCACTTGCTTTCGTTTTTCTACCACACTTTACACAAATAGGCTTCTCAAATAACCACCACTTTTTAACTCTTGAAACTTTGGGGTAGATACTTTACCTTTGTTGAGCCTTAGAAATTTAGGATGACCTTGGTTAGGTGGTCGTGTTAGCTGGGGTAGTAGTGTTAGCATTGGGTTTAGTTGCACCATAGTATCCCTAGACTCTTGAGTGGCTAACATTTGACTCAAGCATTGAATAGCCACCCTTATCTCAACATTAGACGTTGCCCCTTCTTCAATAGGAACTTGAGGGTTTTGAGGAGCTTCGGAAGGAACCGCCTCATTCACATTCTCCTCCTCGACCCTCCTTAAATTGGTCCTTCTTGTTTTCATTGTTTATAAACAGAAGAAAAAACTAGAAGAAAGGACAAGATAGAGTTAAGACTCTTAGGTACGACTAAGGAATAAAAAGGAGTGGAAGTTCCTAAGAATCTTATAGCCTCACATTCATAAGTGTGGTGAATTTCACACTAATGAACATTACTCTACTCAACGTGGTATTTTGTGATATCAATCCTATATTATTCTCTACCTTATGTTCTGATACAAAGTTTGTCACGATTGGAGAGCACCCTCTAGTTGTAATCGGCATCCTTGTCCTTGAAACGATCTTAGACAATACCTTAGCATTCGTTAATGCACGTATCATAGAATAAAAATGCATAAAAATAAAAACTTTTACTTTGGAAGTATAACTTCGCTTCATATATGAAAATTGAAAGTAAATTCGTCACAACACCATCTTCACATAGAAGTATAGAAATTTCTGACTTTGTCCTTGCATCAATATGGAGTCTAGATATAAGGAAATACACCATTCTATTTCAACATAAGCAAAGAACTAAAATCTAGAACCAAGTGTCTTGTCCTCGGAATTGAGGATTCATAAACTAGACGAAGTAATTCCAAGTACCCTTGACAAAGGACTTTAATCCTCAATGGCCCGAACCAACATTGTTTGGAAAACGGAAGAAAATATGTGTTAGTACATCACATGTACTAAATATGGTTTATATGCTTAAAAAACATTGAAACATGCATAAATGGACATTTTAGTCAAAACATGTTTTTTTTATCAATAACTGAAAATGAATATAAGTTAAGCATCATAAACCAACCCAACATAATATCATCCAAACATTTAGAGAACCCAAGAAACACTTGTGCGATTCAAGGAATAGAATCTTATAACCCTATTCAAAGCTCAATATCACATTAAGATACCTACTTCTTACATACATTCATAATCTCATATTTCGTCATGCATTGCATATTCATAATGACCATGCATACCTTAACATGCTTAAGTCGTAATTAACATAATCACAAAATAAAAATACTAGAACCATCTCTAAGGATCCCACAAGTGCATTGTGTAAGAGAGTTTTTATACCATCCCTCTCACTATGTAAAAACCCCTCAATAAAAGGCCTATTGAGAGTTCATACTTTTCCTTTATTAATTTACTTTTAGATTAGGGAAAGAAGTTTCAATAACCGACATTACACTATGAGAGCTACTTGGAATCCGGTGTTCTACTCCCAAACCAAAAAGACAGGATTAGCACTTGCCTAAGGTGTAACATTTTGTACATAGCTATCTAGGTTGATCCACAAAGCTAGATTCCTATGTGGGTGCATAGTTAAGGAACAAATAGATTTTTATTAGAAACCTTAACTTCCTAAACGTGGGAATTTTAATCTCATCATACAATACATATCTTAAAAAATGGACTTGCTATTTTTTAATCTCATCGTACAAGAAATATCTTGGGAAATCCGGACTTGCTAAACATGAAGAAATTTATGTGGGGAACCGGACTTACTAATAGAGATACCCAAATATCATTTACTTGCCCTTTTGGTTCTAAATATATATTCCATTTAGTATTATATTTACTTATGACATAATTTCACATTAGCCCTTTCTAGACTCCAATGCAAACATCTCATTATAGTAGCTCATAGAGGTTCATAAGTAAGAACAATCTTTTCACTTTAGAAACACTAGCAAGTGAGTAAACCTTTAATTTTAACATTTAATTATAATCATGAGAACAACCTTTCAATCATATGATAATCAAACCATAACGTACATACATAATTTATAGATACTTCAAGTATATAGGGTTAATGATGAGGGTACCTTGTCACTAACACCACAATAATACATTAGATATAGCCCCATTACTATTTAAGTATTTCTTGTTTCATACTTGAGTTCAAAGAGAACCAAAATTCATACATTTTTGCCCTTCATGGGACTTCATGCTTCAATCACCCAACAATGTATAAACAACACATGATATAAGGTAACTCATGAACCAATAGCATAACAAGCATAATTATAAGCACCTGATATATTCATTATCTTCAATCAGTTCACCACATCAAATCAAAGATTTATGAAATTGGGGGAGAACATGGGTCGAAGGGAATTTTAAGTGAACAAAAACAATTGTTCATCATTATACACCTAAAAAACCTTAAGTACTCATAATTCACAATAATTGATTCATAATTTAATTTTTCAAACAAGACCCATGCATAGAGAAAAATCCTAGATTTTGGGGAATTTTGAAAACATCTTTGGAGGGACCTCTTGGGTAAAGAAATCCCAAGAGTGAAAGAAATAGTACCTAATGGTAGACCTATCCAATAAATTTAGTTAAAATATTTGAGAATTGATCCTCTTCTTGGAGGTTCAAGGTCCTATAATGGAGGTTTTGTGTACAGAGAGAATTTAGAAAGAAGTAAGAGCAATTGGGTTTATAAGTTAGGGATATTTTTGGTGTGGAAATAGGTTTAAAATTACTTAAATTTAATATATACTAAGCCTCTAAAAATCCTAAATCACCCTTCACTTGTATGGAACTTTTAATTATGTCAAACATGAATTTTATTTTTGGAATTATCGCCGCGGGATAAATCAGCACTGCAGAGGTGTTACCTCAAGTTAATGGAAATTAATTTTGGGATAAAGTGTCCTCGAAAATGTATTTTTCGCGGACAAACCATTTGTCATTTGGTGGAGCCAGTCCACGATGCGGACATGGACCCTCCATGCATTAGACAACCTGCCTCGACAGCTTGTTTGCAAAATGTTGGGTCCTCTTCAAGAACCACTTGGGTAATACTTGGGGGGTATCACCAAGAAGTTTTAATCCTAGAAACATTATTTACCTATTTAAAGTAAATTTTACAAGTTTTACCCTCCATACAACACTCTCAAACCTTCATAATACCTAAGGACACATGCTAGTTCAATTTCACTAGTTTCAGGACATCATGGTCATTTCTTGATGATTAAGATATAATTCTTCCATATAAACTTAATTACTTTCATTTCAGGTCTAGAAAAACCTTTTTAATCATCATTTATTAGGTTAGGCTCTAGACTAGGTCATTGGATTTCTTTGGTATAAAAGAGTAACCCAACACTAACCCTAGTGACATATCATATACATACTCAATAATAAACTAAATCATTGAATATTGTTTTCTAGATAGTAAATAAATAATATAAAATAATTGGGATTACACATACAAAGTTTGAATATAGAAAATACTGATAGTTGTGGAATACCTATACTAAATCTTAATATATAAGTACTGAGAGTAATAACAATTGAAAAGTCAAACTCAAATACTAAAGTTGATTCTAACAATGTATGAAAATACCCTCTAATGGAGTAAAAGTGTTGGGAAATGCACCAGCTAAGTCTACAAAAACTAAACTAAAAGTAAAAAAAGGAGCATGTATGTCGTCGGAGAATGAGTACTGGCCAATGATAAAGCTGCGATAATCATATCGATGTGATTTAGAAGCTGAGAACTTGAACCTACATTATTAGAAGATGTAGCGCATAGCATGCGATAGTACATGAATGGTGTTGACCAAGTGGGATAGTGTAGAGCCTAACAGTAAGAGTAATTGAACAAAAGCATATAAGCGAGCAATGATATGAGATAAGCATAATACTAAACTGGAATACTTCACATGAAATAAATGAATTCAATGACTAAGTTTATACTATGCAGAAATTAAAATTTGAACTATTATTAATAAGTTGGTCAATGCAATTGAATCTGATTGTAAGGGAGCAACTAATAACCGACATAAAAACATATAATCTAAATGTGTAGTCCGGTGTATACGCCCCATCGAGAAGACCTAATATACCCCTTGAGGTATAAAGGCATGACTAGAGTGATCTCCTGCTTTATTATAAGCCCCATGTTAATGCTCTTCTGAACAATTATTGACCAAAAGTAAGACGTGTTATGATGGATGAAAAAAGAATCATTATGGGACAACATTATGGAGTTGTTGAAAAGACCAAACTAATACAGAGTGGTAATATTCAAATACATCTGCTAGATGTGAGCTTCTGCATCAACCCACGTTAAGGTGGTATCAAATGGTGCACGTAACTCCTATAGGTCATCCAAAGACTGAGCACTAGTCAATCCCTCAAATATAAGTGTAGCACGTAAGGCCCTATCAATTACAATATTAATGTGATTATTGGTGTACCCTACTTCCTTCCCCTTTACCATGGCATACTTTACCGATCTGAGGGAACTGGCCTTCTTCTTTTCGTTGGCCACCAACTTACATTATGCCATGTAGAATTTCTGGACCCATTTAGGAATATACGGGCCTCAGGGCCTAGTAAACTTCCCTAACTAGTGAAACTGTAGTATGCCCCTCACACTATAATATCTTCCCTCTAGGCCCTCTTTGGATTGAAGATTCTCCTCTAGAATAGTGCACAACCCATCTTCTTTTAGTCTGTTGATCATCCTAGGGGAGGAACCTATACTTGAGGCACTGGGGTCACAGTCAGTGCCGGATCTAGAATTGTATTTTTTGTAGGTGGAGTGGTTGTTGTCACTCTCATAGATTCTTGTTGAGACCAAGCACAGGTCTTCGCTCGCTTGGACAATAGTCGTTAGTCATCATCTAGCTCATAGAATGCAGTTTTGGAGTAAAAGACTCTTCCTCGCAGCAAGAGTTGTTCTCCAAAACCTTAGTCATGGGCTTCCCTCCCTTACCCTTCTCTCTCTTTAGAGGTTCATTCCTTTCCATTTTTAAGATTGGCTCCCCCTTATTTATCACTATACCCCATTAAATTTTACGAGGCGTCATGTCAAAGCTTCATTATAGACATGTATGTAAAAAAAACAATAGAAAGTGGGGAAACAATTCAAGAAAATTTACATAAAAAAATTGTAGACATACTTGCCAAATCATTATGGCAAGCCAGATCGAGCTCGACAAAAGCAATGACTCAAAATTTCCCAAATTATTTTGAATCTCTACGAAGGGAGGGGCCTTTCAGCGAGCAAGGTCTAGCACGCTTAAATTAACAGTATATATTAAGGGTTAGGAGAGAAGAAAGGGCGATCAAGAAAGACTTTCTATTCTGCCCCTAAAACTAATAACTTGAGCTAGTATGTTCTAGAGATTTTCGTAAGAGTTTCGGAGTGTAGTATGAGGATTAAAATAAAAACAAATTTTGCTCATACTTAGAATGGAGGTTTTAGGGGATATACGTCAAGGTAATATCCCTAAGGGCCACCCAAGAAGTCATTGAAGGGGACCCCAAAAAAAGTTCCCAACTGCAATTTTTAGTGACCTACGGTTACCACCTACTAGCTGTAGGTTTACCCACACCTCGTAGGTGGGGGTCGCTGGTACACGCCTAAACATGCCTGCAATTGTAGGGCGCTTAAAACACCCACGAAAGGTGCAATAAGGAGTAAGGACCCACCCACGGTCTGTGGGTGGGTTAGGAGAAGTTTTTATATTTTAATTCTAAGTTGAGGGTTTTGAAATTATGTTAGTAATTAATTAGTTGTTGAATTAGGTCCGTAAGGATTTACCTAACCACCGATATAATCTTAATTGACCAATAAACTAATTCTTTTAATTCATTCATCTAAGACCCCGAACTCTCTCAAATAATCCTCTCTCTAGAATCGATGAAGAAGAATAAAATGGAAAAGGGAACATTTTCCTCTATTGTTGAGATCGTGATTATGGATTTGAATAAAGGTATACTTAACAATTCATATATGAGTTCTTAACCCATAGATACCCTTTAGTTTTCCCCCAAATGTGAAGTAAAAAACCCAATTAGTTAGGGTTTCCTTCTTGCATTATGAGTAGGGTTTAAGTATAAATCAAATGCAGTGGATAACACCTAATTATGATTATATTAATATTGAATTGTGATATTATGATGAATTTATGTTATTAATATGGTAAAACCTAGTCTGAATTCACGAATGTGATATTTTGTAGGTTTATGCCATTAGAGATGAAATTGAAAGTTTATGGGTGATCTTCTTGAATCAATGTCATGTACAATAATTGTTCAATGTTAGGAACATATAAACATGAATTGACTTAGACATTATAAAATACGATTGATATTGAATTGTTACGTTGGAATTGAACATTTATGATAAATTGTGATTAGAATCACCTAGTAATCAAAGATGTGATCAAAATACGTTAAAACCTAGGTATGAAAAACAGGTTTTGAAAGGGAGCTTGAAGAGTAAGGTTTGCATCATAATCCCCTTGGTTTCTAGGTGCAGGTGTATTAGTAGATGATAGTGCATACCTCTTTGGTTTCTTAAATTTTTGTAGTCTTGAACCACCTATTTTGGCATGACTCATTCAATGTCTTTTCGTTCTTGTTTCAATACTCCTGTCTGTCCCTCAACTTCTCCTCCTAACATGTTGAACATAAACCATAAGCCTAATATGTCTATGTCACCTATCAACATGGCAGCCCTACATTTTTCGCTTGAAGCTCGACCGAAACCAGCAACAAACAAGCTCATTGTGCTCCTCATATACTTTCCCATTTCAGGAGCATAGCGAGACAGTTGGGTGAAGTTAAACCCATATTCATAAACTGGTAAAAATATTGCAAACTCTTAGTTCATTAAACATGAAACAATAAAAGACTCAAATTTACTTATATATGAAACTAATAATGTTTCTGTGGGAGTTTCTTTAATGAACAACCACGAGTATGAGCTTAAGTGACGATACAACGCCTCGTCCATGCTGCCAGAACTATCCTATACTTTACTGTCCCATAGAACATCCTTAACCAAGTGAATTCACGGGCTAAACTCATGTTATCATCTAAAAAGTATGACCCATTAATACCCATGATGGTACATGGTTTACATGAAGACTTGAGTTAATGTGAACTCTTATGTCCACATCGGTGCTCAATACTACCCTCAAAATATACTTTAGCTCATACTTTTAATAAATTTCCTTTCTTTGGGTTGAGATATTTTACTAAACCCTTTAGTTTTAAAAGCTCCTTTTGGAATCAATGTTCCCCTCTTTAGTTACAAATTCTTTTGGAACTTCTTAGTTTTCTTTTTATCTTAAAATTTTTACTTAAATTTAAACATTAAATCTCGGGAAATACTTAGTTCCTTAAAAGCTTTTTAGAATTTAACTCAAATCTTTTCTCTTTGCTTGACTTGTAACTTGAGAATTAAATTAATGTTAAAGTGATTATTTAAGACTTTGAAAACATTAAAAACTCACATTGACTTGATTCTTAACTTCTAAACATGACTCTTAACTTCATTTACTTTGATATTATGTTTCCTGCAATTGGATTATGGATTCACATAATATAATTTCATGTTTATGGATGATTTTATGAAGTTTGGATGTACTCTAGAGGGTTGGAATTAACTAGGAATGAAATGTATATAATTTAGGAACTAGTATAAAAAGATAGTGAAAGAAGGGGGTCTCCAAGGGGTATTGGTTCTTTGAGGGGCATGGGCACCAGGTCCTATCCGAAAGACTCTGTTGGAGGGCGCTCTGGACGGTGACGTGCGCCAGGGCGTGTCACATAGAGCCATCGCTGAGGGGTTCTAGCAGGTGAGGTGCACGAAGGTCTATCTAACGAGACATCCAAGTTTTCTTCTCCGTTATTCATATCTAGACCTCCTAAACATCCATGGATCGCACCCCAAATACATTGGATCCCTAAGTACCTCATTACCCAATAGATAATACCAAAAACAGTACGAAAATATGACTCAAACCTACTTGAAATCAACCATTATTCAACCATCAAGAACTTCACAACTTTTCATCAAGAACATCAATATTTTCACTCAAATAAACTCTAATTTGATGTATTTAATCGAATTAGGGTGAGGGTGAAAGGAACCAAAACTGAATGATCTCACATACCTCAATAGGGATCACACCCGACGAATGCCACGCAAGGATCTTGGCATTTTTTGGACAATTCTTGATCTTCCTCTTCTTTTCTCTTATCTCCTAATCCCTATGCGTTCTTAATTGTTGTAAAATTTGTTTGGAACTTGGTTTTTACTCCTACTTACCCTTAAAATGAATTAGGCAATAATACTAGGGTGAAAAGACAATTCTGCACTTACTAAAATCTGGATTGGACTTTTCTGAGTCTAACAAATCAACTTTTGAAAGGCATATCTCTCTCATACGACATTGTATGTGTGCAAACTCAGCTGTACTGGAAATATCTCCCCAAGAGGATTTCCAACCATATAAATAAACAATCCAAACTCTTGCTAACCTGGATGTTATGGCCATTTGAAAATTACGAAAACTCACTTTTGGGAGCTGGAAAATTTTTCTAATTTCCCTAATTATTTTATTAAAATATTTATTCTTTGTTTCATAGCTTATTCGTAGTTAATTAAGGTTGTGAGATATTATACACACATATTCTAACAAATATTTTGGATGTTATGTCTATGAAGTTTGTTCTTTTGAATTGGACACTCTTCTTAAACTCTATTTGATGATGCAGTACTGTGTTTCATGTGCAATTTATACCAAGGTGGTTAGAGTCCTTCTTCGTATTGATAGGAGAGTTCATGAGCCTCCACAACCTTTCAGGCACCCAAGGGATTATCTCCCAATGAAAGGTTAAGTTCCACAACCCGTTAGAGGACTCCTTGTTGCTCCAAGCACTTAAGCATTGAATATTGATGGAATTGTTATTAATTTGATGGTTTTAACTAAATTAACCTATGAACCCAAGTAATTTATGAACCCTGGTTTTTGACTACTTTTTGGGATAAGTGATATAGTCTTAATGCTTATGAGTGTAGTTTTCTATGGTCTGTTGAATGATATAATAATTTTATTGAATTGAAATAGGTTGTATTTTATAGATATATCTATATTGAATTGTCCTAGTTTCAATGAATATAAAAGTTTATGTATTGAATTATTGGTTATGGCCATGGGTAAGGGCCTTATAGTATTGAATTTTATTATTTAGCTATAGATTGAAGTGGTGAGAATGGATTGGTGAGACACTGACTAATTACTTTATTTTATGTTAATTACACTTCAATTATCTTGTGATCGGTATGTTCCACTTATGGTGGCGGTGTTATGTGTTTTACTTGCAATTGTTGTGGCCTTGTCGGCCTTACTTTTTGTATTATGAAGATCATAGCCCTACTTTAAGTATTATGATGATTTATTTAGTTGATTTTTGTGAAGAATGAGTATATATATCTACATGTACTGTAATGTGAAAGTATGTGTTCCTTATATGTATATTAGGACGTCATGTTAGACTATGATTATGCATTTATATATGTAGCCTTAGAGTTGACGCATGATTGTTTCTACTTGACTATATGAGTCTATCATGGTTATATTGATTATATTATAGTACTGTGTAGGATGACATAAAGAAGATAAGGACCATTCCGAAGTTCTTGAAAGAATGATATGCTACGTGTTATAAAGTAAAGAATGTTGTGTCTTATTTTTGTAGAATTGTGTCCGTTACATAATACATGTATGAATGATATATGAATATGAGATGTCTTGACTAGGTAAGGTTATTTCACCCTTTTGTCATGTATGAATGAAAGAATTATATGTGGGACCTTAAATAATGTTATAAAGGTCATTTACGTGGAACCTTAAACCTCGTTGTAAGGTTATGTTATGAACTTGATGTTGAGAGTCTTAATGATATTATTCTTGTAATGAATGATGGACATTAGTTTGATTGGCTGGAATCCTTAAGAAAGTCATGATGATCTATCTATGTCGCAATTGTAAGGTAGGCCTAGTGGACCTCTTTGGTAGCGTGAATGTGATTGGTTTATGAACTTGGTAAGGAACCAATTTACATGAACCTTTAATGTCAATACTCTCTGGGAACAAAAGTTAGCATCGAGTGAGTATTTTATGGGAAGTATCTCTACTTGAGAAGGTCCACTTACCATGCACTTACATGTGATTTGTCCTGGTTCTACCCTTGGAATGTAGAGCACCCTCATTGGAGTAGGTTATAACTCCGGATTCCGTGTCTAGCTATCATGGTCTATGTGGTTTATTTCATATTCTCATCATGTGGCATACCTACTAGTATTAGATAAGTTCTAGAAAGTTTAGGTGGTGGTATGAGAGTTTATCTATACATTGCACTATAGGCTTTAAAGGAGTTAGTTAGAGTCCCTAGTTGTTCTCAAAGACCAATAATTGAATGTCCTTAGGTGAAGAATGAGTCTTCAATGAACTAATGAATGTAATTGCTTAAATTAAGAAAACATGTAAATAAATGAGTACTTCTCTAGAGTCGTTAAGGGTTATCTAGTTAAGTTGTGAAGGGGGCATACGAATGGTCACTTCGTGTCTTACCTGGATTAGTCATAAGAATGACTCTAGTAAGGAAAGATTGTTTATTATGTATACATTATCTAAGCCTTAGGTATTCTTAAGGATTATTTAGGTAATCTTAAAGAGGTCAATCATGGAAGTTATCTTCTTGATTTACTTAAGTAAGTCTTCTGATAGCCTATGCAAGGTTAATGTCATATCATCTATATATTGTTGTATTAAGTGAGAAGTATTCTATCTTTGGTAGTCTATACGAACTGTTAGGTGTGTGTTTAAGGGATTGTACGGGAGGTCTCTTCGCAACTCAATCAAGTGAGACTTAGAATCATCTTTGATAGGAGAATCTCATGTTCATGTTGTTGATCTATTATGAGTGTGTATAACTCATTATAGGTTGTCTTAAGTATCATTTAGATGTCCCTATAGAGGTTGTATGGGCGTTCTCTCTTTGTATTAATTAAGTGCGACTTAGGACATATTTTAGTGTGGGACTGACGTATGCTACGAAGGTGTTACTGTGAAGTAAGGAACTTCACTGTAACATTGGAAATTAGTCATTCTAAAGTGACTTGAGTTTATTGTAAAATTTCTAAAAATTTTCTAAATTGTTTAAGTGAATTCTTATGTGTTTTCAAGTTGTTAAATGTTGTCATTATTATTACATTATGATATTTAAATCAAAAGATGTATATTTTTTAATAAATGTCTGTTTTCATTTTTTTAATACATTATGCTATACTTATTACATGTGTATATCCTAATTCCATGAATTTAGGTATCTCTAAAGTGATCTATATATCAAGGTTCTGTTTGAGAGCTAAGCTTGGATTAGAAGATCATTTAAGCAAGTTGAAGTATGTCTTCATTTGACTCGAGGGCATAGATGTTTTTTATTTCCTTTATCAAAGTATTGTAATAGAATTAGTAGTAGTTATTTCTATTGTGTATGGGTTGTTTCCCAAAGTAATGTTTTGTCTAAGATTTGATGAAATGAGACTTAGTATTTCCTGTTAGTTTTATATAAAAGAGTTTTTAAAAACTTATAAAATGTTTATGAAAAATTTTAATTCCACACTACTTTTCATATGTTAATATGCGATGAACGATATGAAATGGTTTGTACAAGACCTCCGAGAGGTCAAGTACGTGTGTCGCAATCCAATATTTGCTTTAACTTCTAAGGTGTGGTCTCGGGTCATTAAAAGGTTTGTATCAAAGCATAGGTTATGAAAGTGGTCTTAGGAATCAAAAATTCTTATCAAGTTACGTTTAGTAAAGTCTTAACCATCAGTGTAAATTGCGACACATCTATGGGCGAGAGGCTATAGGAAGATAGAGTTTCTCTTCTTTGTGACTTCTATGTTGTACCGTAGAGTAAAAGTTATGATTACTATTTTCTTATGGGTTTCCTTGTGTTTCAAGGAAGATGAATACGAGGAAGACACCGGCTAGGATAGTTGAGGAGAATTATTTGAATGTGGAAGTTCCTCCTCGAGTTGAGAAAATTGAGAAAGTTCCCCAACATTCTCATGTTCCTCAACGTGCTCTAGGTAATTAATGTGATCAAGTTGATAAAGTCCCTATTAAAGGTGGAGGTAATTATGTTCTTGTGGTTCCCCCAAAAATGAACAATGGGAAGATTAGAGAGACTTTACTTGCTATAGCTCGAGCTTTGTCTACCCATGTGAATATGGGTATTGAATCTAGAGTGGAAGTAGTGGAGAGCACTATGACGTCTAGGTTAAGAGACTTTGTGAGAATGAATCTTTTTATCTTTCTCAGCTCTAAGGTTGGAGAGGATTCCCAAGAGTTTCTAGATGAGGTGTATAATATATTGCATGTTGAGTGACTTCTAGAGAGAAAGAGGAGTTGGCTTCCTATCAATCGAAAGATGTTGTTCAAGTGCGGTCCACACAACGAAAGGCAATAGGCTTGTTTAATTGGGTCTTATTGAATGGGAAGAATTTAAGGAAGCTTTTCTTCTAAAGTAATTTCCCAATGATAGGAGAGAGGTTAAGGTAGAGGAGTTTAATAATCTCAAGTGAGGCAATATGAGTGTTGAAGAATACTTATTGAAGTTCTCTATGGTGTCTAAATATGTTGTATCTGTTCTGTCTAATCCGAGGGATGAGATGAGTATATTTGTGACCGGGTTCGCCAATTTAGTGAGGGAAGAATGTCGTATGTCCATGATACATGATTATATGACCCTAGATAGACTCGTGGTGTATGCTCAATCAATTGAGGAGTCTAAACTTGTAAGGATTGCTAGAAACTTTAAAAAGAGTGGTTCAAATGATCAAGGTCAACCTAGGTTCAAAAGGTGGTATCAAACTCAAGAAGAATCTAGGAGTGCTAAGGGGAAATTTGAGAGAGTAGGTGGTTCTCAAAATGAAAAGCATATATGTGTCACTTGTGGAAAAAGTCAGTATGGGAAGTGTCTAGCCGGTACTAGTGGATTCATTGGTTATGGAAAGGATGATCATAAAGTGAGAGATTGTCTTAACATTGAGGCTAGAGGAAGAGAGGGTAAGCAAAGGTTGAAGCACCAAGTAAGAGGCATTTCTATACAATGCAGACTAGGGGAGAAAAGACGGATGATGATGGTGATGATGGTAACTTCTTCCTTTTATTATAGTATGAGTTCTTTCTATGTGAGGGATTATGGTAAGTAAAGGAGTTTTGACTGATTGTCTCATATCTTCTATTAAACTCAAGATTGAGAGTAGAAAGTGATAGAGGTATGTTTCATGGCATTGTGTTTAGAGGTGTTGTTGCAATTAAATTTCATTGATTCCTTACATTCTGCTTTTTATAAAGTTATGATTATGTTGTAACATGTGTTTTTATGATTTTATTTTTAATATTAGCATGTTTCCATCATGAATTGCCAAAAAGTTGCATTTTTGAAAACTTGCGTAAATCACTGTAAAGGCTACCTGTTTACTGTAAAGATTTAGGAAAATTGGCTAATTCATTATTTGCTTGAAAATTTTTTTAAGGTTCCTAGTATTGATGTATATGAGAATGATATTGAATATAAAATGATTTTATACTATTTGGAATGAAGGGTGTAACCTTTATGGCATGATGAGTTGTAGAATTGATTTAAGTTTCTTGTTGTATTGTTATTCTCTTTATTATGTGAAGTTGATATTTCTTATAGATGTTTACAATGCATAAGGTTTTTTATGATGTGTTCATGAGTTGTTAACTTAATATCTATTATACGAAGTGTTCGAAGAGTGAAAGTGTCATTCAAGGACAAATGTTGTCCAAGTGGTGGAAATTGTAATACCTCGAAAATGACATAGGTGAAGCTATATCATAACATGGTTATAATTATGGTCTAATGTTCTAAAATGGTAATATAATGTTGTATTGAGTCAATTTCTAATGTTTTAGGTAATTTGGAAGTAAACATCAAGGGACGACCAAGACGTTCGACGACTAAGTCACTTATGTGCCTCATAAGTGGTTATATGATTATATGTGTATTTTATGATCTACTGAGGTAATTATATGAGATATTCTAGTTTTTATAGGCAGTGTGTCAGGTTTAATGAATTTTTGAGATCAAACGTCCAAGCACGTCCATTACATTCAAAAGGTTCACCTTGTAACTGTTAGACAATTGGCATTTTTTCACTTTATTATTATTTTTAGTGTCTTTTACTTATTTAAATTTTGTTGTTTCCTTTTTTCTAGATAGACTTAGTCAACTTTAGTTTCTCAACTTTCTGAAGTTAGTGGCCCAATTATGGCTGTTCGTGGCCCCTTTTTATGGTAGTTAGTGACATATGTTCTTATTTTTGTTTTAATGTTTATATTTTTTCTTTGTATAAATTCAGAGTTTCTGCTGATTAATATACACAAGGAACTTCATAAGTTCACTCTATATTTAATTTTTCAAATCTGTTTTTTTTTTGGTTCTAATAGTGGCATAAGAGCCTCTAGTTGATATTATAGGACAAAAAAATTGTCCTACAACAAAAATGGAATCCAACAACCTACCTTTAAATCCACCATTCACTTTCAATGGTGAAAATTACCAAATCTGGTCTGTGAAGATGCAAGCTTTTTTGGAAACCTATGAACTTTGGGAAATTGTGACGGAAGATAAACCTCTTGATGCTTTACCAGCAAATCCTACCTTGGATCAGATCAAATTCAACATCCAAGAGAAGGCAAATAAATCTAAAGCCATGTTGCTTATGCAGAATGTTGTGGCAGATACTGTGTTATACAAAATTCTGGCTTGCAAAACTGCAAAAGAGGCTTGGGATAGGTTGAAAGAAGAATATCAAGGCAACAACAGAACATGTCAAATGCAAGTTTTGAACCTGAAAAGAGAGTTTGAGTCCCTGAATATACATGAGGATGAAACTATCAATAAGAATGCTGATTGAATATCCTTAATTGTTAATAACATTAGACTTCTTGGTGAAGAATTTACAGATAAACGTATTGTGGAGAAAGTTGTTATGACTCTTCCTCAGAGATTTGAATCTAAGATTACCTATCTTGAAGAATCCAAGGACCTGAGCAAACTTTCATTAGGTGAACTAATGAGTGCTCTACAATCACAAAAACAAAGGAGGACTATGAGACAGGAAACGTTCATTGAAGGAGCTTTCTCTGTACAAAAGCAAAAAGGAAAGAAACAATTCCACCAAAAGAATAAGGGCAAGCATGATGGAGGAAACAATAGTGGAGATGTGAAGCAGAACTTGCCTCCTTGCAAACATTGTAAAAGAAATACACATCTGGAGAAGTATTGTTGGTCGAGAGTCAATGATATATGCGGCAACTGTAAGCAGAAGGGACACGTATCCAAGGTCTTCAAATCAAGAGCAAAGGACTGTGGTGCTTTGCAATGACAAATAGCAGAAGTTGTCTATGCACATGAAGAGCAACTACTTGCAGTTTTATACTTTTCAATCAGTGAGTCCTCTAATTCATGGCTTTTTAAAAATATTTGCACACATCACTTGTGCAATAACGTTAAACTGTTCAAATACCTATATGATACTTACAAATCTAAATTAAAAGTGGAAAACGGTGATGTAGTAGAAGTCAAAGGCAGAGGTACAATGTCTATCTCAAGAATATCAGCTATCAAAATTGTTTCTTATGCTTGGTACACACCTGATATAAGTCAATTTTTTTGAGTATTGGACAAATGCTTGAAAATAATTATTCTCTACATTTTAAGAATTGTGAATAGAATGTTTTCACTAGATTGGGAGAAAATAACTGAGCAGGCTTACACTATTACTTCACAAATAGGTAGAAACCCATGGCACAAAAGGTTTGGTCACTTCAATCTGAAAAGCATCGCCGAGATGAAAAAAATGAACTAGTGGAAAATATGCTTGAATTTCATTATAATGCTCATGTTTGTGAAACTTGCCAACATGGAAAGCAAAAAAACTAGCCATTTCAAGCAAATCAAGTACGAAGAGCTAACCAGAAACTTTAACTCATTCATACGGATGTTTGCGGCCTAATGAAAATAGATTCGTTCTCTGCTTAATTGATGACTACACCACAATGTGCTGGGTTTATTTTAAAAGACTGAAGAGTGAAGTCTTTGATTCTTTTAAACAATTTAAAGCTTTAGTAGAAAATCAATGTAATCTTAGTATTAAGGATTTAAGGTCTTACAATGGAGGAGAATACACTTCTTCTTAATTTGTGGTGTTTTGTAATAGCACAGGTATTGAACGCCAATTGAAATTACCACACACTCCAAAACAAAATGGTGTGTCTGAAAGGAAGAATAGGACAACAATGGAGATGTCCAGATGTCTTTTGCTCGAAAGAAAGATCCCAAATCAGTTTTGGGCTGAGGCAGTCAATACCTCATTATATTTGTTGAACAGATTGCCTACTAAGAACTTGTAGGACATGACTATATATGAAGCTTGGTGTGGGAACAAACTATCAACACCATCCTAGAATCATTGAATGTATATGTTATTATCGATTTCTATAAATAAAAAGGAGTAAGCTGGATAAAAAGGTTCAAAGACGCATATTTATGGGATATAGTTCATCCAAAGGTTACAAGACTTTTTGTTTGAAATCAGAAAAACTAATTCTCAGCCGAGAAGTGAATTTTGATGAAGCAGGTGCTTGGGATTCGAAAAATTAGAAGACCTCTTATGCGGATTAATTTTAAATAGAGTAACCTCAACTTTAAGAAGATGAACTAGTGCATGATGTACCAGTGAGGGGAACTCGATCCTTAAAATATGTCTATCAGCGGTGTAACTTGGTTAGCTCTAAAACAACAAGCGATGCTGAAGCACAAGACTCTCAGGCATGTAGGAGAGCTATGCAAGAAGAACTAGACATGATCGAGAAGAATGGAACCTTGAAGCTTGTTGAAAGACCTAGAAATTGCAAAGGCATTGGTGTAAAATGGATTTTTAAGACAGAACTCAATCTTGATGGAACAATTTGCAAACATACGCAAGATTGGTGGTGAAGGGATACGCACAACAATTTGGTGGATTACCATGAAATATTTGCTCCTGTCGCAAGGTATGACACAATCAAGCTTATTCTTGCATTTGCATCTCATAGTTCCTGGCAGATTCTCTAAACAAAGTACTTGTATGGCCTAAAACAAGCCCCAAAGGCATGGTATAAGAGGATGGACAATTATCTCATCTATCTTGGCTTTAGTAGATGTCAAAGTAAAGCTACATTGTATGTGAAGGTCAATGTTGCAGGTGAGTCCATAATTATCTTAATATATGTGGATGACATGCTTGTGAGAGGAAGCAAAATTAAACTAATCCAAAGGTTCAAGGATTAAATGGAGAAAATCTTTGAAAAGATTTATCTTGGAGTCATGAATTACTTTCTCGGCATGGAAGTGTTGCAGTCCAGTGATGGAATTTTCATATGCAAGCAGAAATACATTTCACAATTTTAAACAGGTTCAAAATGCAAGACAGTGAACCTCTGAGTACTCCAATATCTACTGGTGTGAAGCTTGGAAAGGATGAGGATTCCGAAAAAACAGATGATAGTATGTATAGAAGTTTAATTGGCAGTCTTATATATCTAACTGCAAGCAGGCCTGAAATTCTATTTGTTGTTAGTTTACTCTCTAGGTTCATGCATTCGCCTAGAGACACATACCTCAAAGATGCTAAAAGAGTGTTAAAGTATATTAAAGGAACTAGCAAGTTTGGAAATTTTTTCCCAACATCTGCCTAAGTAACTATGAACCTGATCGGCTACTATGAAAGTCACTGGGTGGTGGAGTTGATGATTCCAGAAGCACATCTGTATATGTTTTCTGTTAGGGGACAAGTTATTTTAGTTGGAGCTCTAGAAAACAAGAAACTACAGCTCAATCAACTGTAGAAGTTGTGTACATAGTTGCTGCATCTACTGTTAATCAAGTTATCTGGCTAAGGAAGATAAGGAAGGTCTTAGTCCATGAACATACAAATGCTACAAAGATCATGTGTAACAACAGTTCAGCAGTTTCCATCTCAAGTGTTTCATTGTCGAACTAAACATATCAAGAACAAGTTTCATTTTATCAAAGAAGTCCAATAATCTAATGAAGTGTTGCTTGTTCATTGTTCATCTGAGAACCAGCTAGGTGACATTTTCACCAAGTCATTGCCAAAGGAAAGGTTTGAAGATCAGAGGCAAAGAATTGGTGTTTGCCACAAAAATGCCAAGGAGGAGTGTTACACAATTTAAATTTTTTCAGCTTATTATTATTTTTACTGTCTTTTACTTATTTCAATTTATTGATTCCTATTTTCTAGCTAGACTTAGTCAACTTTAGTTCCTCAACATTTTGAAGTTAGTGGCCCCATTGTGGCTGTTTGTGGCCCTTTTATGGTAGTTAGTGGCACATGTTCTTATTTTAGTTTTAATGTTTATGTTTTTTCTTTGTATAAATTCTGGCTTTCTATTGATTAATATCCATAAGGAACTTCATAAGTTCACTCTATCTTTATTTTTTTCAAATCAGTTTCTTGAGTATTTTTGTTCTAACAGAAACGACCTTGTGTGTCTTGGCATGTTTCGTTGAGTTTTACGTGTTCATTTTCGATGAAATTGATGTGGGAGCTTCTTAAATCGTATACAAACATATTTAGATTAGATAAGTCTATGAAAATATCCCCAAGGACCATCCAAGGGTCGTTGAGGAAGGACACATGTTTGTGGCAAAAACTACCTAAGGCAATCCCACCTACGGAAGGAAACCGACGGTCTATGACTTGGTCGACGCCAAGTAGAAGGAGGGTGTCATTGGGTACATAAAATAGGGAGCTAAGCTACCACTTTCTAGTCTCTAAACCAATCGACGGAGGACAAGATGATTTGTTTTTGGACTGACGCACCGTTGATGGTCAAGTCGACGATGGTCTGTCTCGTGTGCAGGTTACTGTAATGTTTACGAGTGAAGTTGTAAATTCACCCCACATCCAAATAAGAGAATGGGAGGTTAATAATGTCTATTTTGGGTATTGTAAACATGTTTATAGTCCTTTAGCACTTTGAAGATTTCATTTTTAAAAATTTAAACCCAAATTCCCTTGGAAATTCCCTAGAACTCCATTGGAGCCAAAACTCAAGAAAGATCTTGGATTGGATAATTGAGTGTAGATTATTCATAAAATTAAAGGATTAACATCACTGAGGTATGGTTTTTGATCCTTGTAACGCTATTTATCAGGGAGCCAAAAATTAAAATAGTTTGGTAAAGTTTTCATAAATGAACTTGTCCAATTTCATGATCTATCCAACGGTTTTTGCCTTAATAGTTTTAAAGTATTTAATATTTATGGAATTTTTATTAATCTTATTATTTTAACTAAATTAACCAATGAACCAATGTAATTTATGAACCCTAGTTTGTGACTACTTTATGGGTTAAGTGATACAGTCTTAATGCTTATGAGTGTAGTTTTCTATGGTCTATTGAATGATGAAATAATTCTATTGAATTAATATAGGTTGTATTTTATTGATAAATCTATATTGAATTGACCTACTTTCAATGAATATCAATGTTTATGTATGGAATTATTGGTTATGTCCATGGGTAAGGGCCTTATAGTATTGAATTTTATTATTTAGCTTTGGATTGAAGTGGTGAGAATGGAGTGGTGGTACGCTGACTAATTATCTTTACATTATATTAATAATACTTCAATTATATTGTGATTGGTATGGTACATTTATGGTGGCGGTGTTAAGTTCTTATCTTGCAATTGATGTAGCCTTGGCGGCATTACTTTATGTATTATGATGACTATGTCCTTGTCAGAAAACTACTTGAAGTATTATGATGATTTATGTAATTGATTTTATGTGAAGTATGAGAATATCTATCTACATGTGAAATAATATTAAAGTATGTGTCCATTCTATGTATATTTGGACATCACGTTAGACTATGACTATATGTTTATCTGTGTAGTCTTAGAGTTGATGCATGATTGTTCCAACATTACTATATAAGTCTATGATGGTTATACTGATGATGTTATAGTAATGTATAGGATGACTAAAAGATTATAATGGTCATTCCTAAGTGCTTTAAAGAATGATATGCTATATGTGATAAAGTAAAGAATGTGGTGTCTTTTTTTTAAATGACTTGTATCCTTTACTTGATACATGTATGAATGATAAATGAATATGAGATGTATTGACTAGGTAATCTTAGTACAACCTTGTCATGTATGAATCAATTATATATGAGACATTAAATTATGTTAGGAAGGTTATGTACATCGAACTTAGACCTAGTGGTAATGTTATGTTATGAACTCGAAGTCGAGAGTCGTAATGCTATCCTTCTTGTATTGAATGATGGTTTTGATTTTGATTGGTTGGAATGACATCATATCATCCGTAGAAAAGTCATGATGAGCTATCTATGTCGCCATTGTAAGGCATCCCTAGTGGACCTATTTGGTAGGGTGAATGTGATTGGGTTATGAACTTGATATGGAACCCATTTGTATGAACTTTTAATGTCAATCAATCTATGACAACAAAGGCTAGCACTGAGTGAGTATCTTATGGGAAGTATCTCTACTTTAGAAGGAGACTAGAGTACAATGTAGCTCTACTTGAGAATGAGCCTAGAGTACATAAAAACACTTCATATTTCCTTAACCATGTACGTACATGGGATATGTCCTAGTTCTACCATTGTCAAGTAGAACACCCTTATCGGAGTAGGTTAGAACTCTAGATTCCATGTCAATCTGTCATGGTCTATGTCGGTTATTGTATATTCTCATCAGTGGGATACCTACTAGCATTTAAGAAGTTCTACATATTTTAGGTGGTGGTATGGACGCTATCTAGGAATTTCACTATATGCTTTGAAGGTGTTAGTTAGAGTCCATAGGTCTTCTCCAAGACCATTAATTGAATGTCGTTATGTGATTCATGAGTCTTAAATGAACTAATTTATGTAATAACTTAAGTTAAGATATCATGTTAATTGAATAAGTACTTATATAGAGTAGTTAAAGGTTGTCTAGTCACACTTTTAAGGGTGCCTAGGAATGATCACTTCGTACCTTACCTAGATAAGTATAGATAATGACTCTAGTTAGGGAATATGGTTGATTATGTAGACATGATCTAAGCCTCAGGTAGTCTTAAGGATAATTTAGGTAATCTTGAAGAGGTCAATTATGGAAGTTATCTTATTGATTTAATTAAGCAATTTGATAGTCTTTGGAAGGAGAATGTCATATCATGTATATGTTGTTGTATTATGTGAGAAGGATTCTATCTTAGGTTTTCTATTGGACCTCTTAAGTATCTGTGTAAGGATTGTATAGGAGGTCACTTCACAAGTCGCTCAAGTGACACTTAGAATCACCTTTGGTAGGAAAATCTCATGTTCATGTGGTTGATGTATTGTGAGTGTGTGTAACTCATTATAGTGTTGGAATTAATGCATTGATGCTCAGTCTTCCGAAATTGTCTCTTAGTTTTTCAAGAAGTATGTTTAGAATTTCGTAGAATATGTATCTATTAAATTGTGATACATGTATTTAGTAATTTGTGCAAGACTTTTTGTTTTGTATTTTGAGTAGTATAAATAGTTATGTACTTGATGATTGTAATCATCTCAAGTGGCCTTAAGTAGCCTATAATAAACTTGACTATTCACTAAAGATACTATTTTGCTTCAACATTTCCTCCAAACTGGTATCAGAGAATGTTTTTGTTCTTAATTTGGGGTTAGGTGAAGAAAAAAATATGGCATCAAAAACAGATGAAGGTGCTGTTTATTTAATTATTTATAATCTATTTTTTGATCTAACTTATTTTGGATAGTGGAAGATAAGAATGAGAACAAATTTCAATACTCAAGGTAGTGGACTCTTGTTGCAAGTGGCTTTGAAGAGTCAGACAATGATGGTGATCTTGTAGCAGTACTAATGAAAAATCTTGAGACTAAGTATCGCCAAGATGCAAAAGCCTTGAGCAAAATCCAAATTAGAATCTTAAGAGCATATTTTGCAAAAATTGATACTTGTAAGACTACAAAGGAAGGTTGGGATTTTCTTGAAACTGAGGTGTATAGTGACGAAAATGTACGCACTATAAATCTTCAAATTCTTAGTAGAGTGTTTCAAAATTTAAATACGATATAATATGAAAATATTGATGAATATTGCACAAGAGTCATGAATATTGTTAATAAAATAAGAAATCATAGTGATACAATTTCTGACCAAAATGTTAGGGAAAAGATTCTATTTAGTGTCATATAAAAGTATGAGTACATCACTATCATGACTTAGGAGACGAAAGACCTTTCTAAGCTTTCCATCATAGAGCTAGTTGGATCATTTCGTGCACACGATAAGTGAAGATTTTTTTCGTGAAGATCAACCCAAAGAGACGACTTTCAAGTCTAAAACAAATAAGAATTCTCAAAATTTCTCAAAAAATCAACAGAAGATGAATCACAAGATAAAAAACAAACAGGATCATGATAGATATTCCAAGAAGGTTGAAGAAAAATGTGAGCAAAATTCTAGTTTTTTTATAATGTTTTTAAAAAGACTAATCACAATGCAGAAAAATGTTGGCACAAAGGCAAACCCCAATGTGACTTTTGTAAAAAGTTTGACCACATTGAAATGGATTTCTTGTAGAAGAAATGAGGGCAAACTAATTTTTTTGAAAAACAGGCGGAAGAAACGGAAGAAAACATTTTCTTTGTTTCTAAATATGATGTTTTAACACAAAACAATGAATGGTATGTTGATATTGGTTGTAGTAATCACATGACTGGAGATAAAAAGGCTTTCCATTGAATTAATAATCGCATCACTACTAAAGTGAGAATGGGGAATGGATCCTTAGTTTATGTGAAAGGTAAGGGTAGTATTTCGATGAACATAAAATGAAGTGGTAAGCAAATTCATGATGTTCTTTATGTTCCTGACTTGGAAGAAAATTTGCTTACTGGTTGTCAACTCATGGAAAATGGTTATTCTCTTGTGGTTTGATATAATTATTGCATGATTTATGATAAAATTCATCCAAATAAAGTTATTGTTGAAGTAAAGATTATAGTGAGGAACTTCCCTTTTTAATTTCATTACAATGTATCAAAAATGAAATTGTAGATGATTAATGGCTTTGGCACAAAAGATTTTTCCACTTGAATTTTCATAGTTTGAAGCTTCTCAAGCAAAAGGCATGGTGCAAAGCCTTCCATAGATACATACTAAGGTGGATCCATGTGAACGTTATATAATGGAAAAGCAACATAGGAAATTTTTTCCAAAAGGGGTGTCTTGAAGAGCAAGTGTACTTTCGTAACTAATCCATGCCGACATTTGCGAACCAATGAAGACTCTATCTCTTGGAAGTCAAATGTATTTTCTAATCTTAATTGATGATTTCTCAAGAATGACTTGGGTCTATTTCTTGAAAAAAAGTCAGAAGTATTTGCTACATTAATGAAATTTAGAACCCTTGTTGAGAAGCAAAAAGGTTGCATTATCCAAATCAATTCTCAGTGATAGAGGAGGTTAATAAGCAAGTCAAGAATTTGAAGAATATTTCAATAACGAAGTCATTAAGAAGAAACTTACAGCAGGGTATACTCCTCAACAAAATGGTGTATCTAAAATAATAAATAGAACAATTGTTGAAATGGCCAAAACTATGATGAAATATAAAGGGTTGCCAAAATATTTTTGGGCAGAAGAAGTGCATACAACTGTCCATATCCTTAACAGGTGTCCAATAAAGGCACTAAAGGACGAAACACCACTTTAAGGTTGCAGTAGAATTAAACCTTTTGTAAGTCATTATAAAATATTTCGGGTGTATTTGTTATGCTCATGTACCTACTGAGAAAATAACACAATAGAATGAAAAAAGTAAAAAATGTATGTTTCTTGGTTATAGTGATGTAACAAAAGGATATAGACTTCTTGATGTCAAAACTAACAAACTTTTTGTTTGTAGAGATGTCATTTTTGATGAAAAAAACAACATGGAATAGGGAGGACAAAACGATATAGAATACTGTTATCGTATCTTCAAACAAAGAAGAGGATGAGAAAGATGATGATGTCTCTCAAGGGGGAGAAATCCCAGATTCAAATGATGAAGAATTGCCTCCAAGAGGAACAAAAATGTTGATTGACTTTTATCAAAGATGTAACTTTATCGGTGTTAAGCAAGAAAATTATGAAGAAGCAATAAAGCATGAGGTTTTGAAGAAAGCCATGGAAGAAGAAATTCGAATGATTGAAAAAAGTAATAGTTGCGAGCCTGTGGCTATACTAAGAGAAACAGAAGTTGTAAGTCTCAAATGGATTTACAAAATCAATGTCAAGCATGAAGGAGATATTCAAAAGAACAAAACAAGGTGGGTTGCTAGAGGCTTCACGCAAAAACCAGGTATTGATTTTTATGGAACTTTCTCTCCATTTGCTCGTCTTGAGGCAATTAGAACTATAATCAATGTTGCTGCACAAAAAAATGGAAGATATCTCAATTTTATGTTAAATCTATATTTCTGAATGGAAATTTGACGATGAGATTTATGTTGAGCAACCTCAAGAATTTTTAAATGTTCAAGGGGGAGAAGAAGAGAAGGTGTACATGCTTAAAAAATGTTCTTTATGGACTGAAGCAATCTCCAAGAGCCTAGTACAATGAAATTGATACATATTTTCTAAAAAATAAATCTTAGAGAAGTAAAAGTGAACCCACTTTATTTTTTGAAGAAAGAACATGTCAACATTATCATTGTTTGTCTCTATGTGGATGATCTTCTATTTACAGGAAATGATGTAAAGATGATGCAAAAATTCAAGCAGGATACCTTGGGCTTCTAAATTATTACTTGGGCATCGATGTTTCTCAAGTGAAAGAAGGAATTTTAATTTATCAAAAGAAGTATACTAAAAGTATTCGTTAAAAAAATTCAAAATGATGGATAACAAGGCTGTGACAATACTATTAATAGATAATGAGATGTTTAGAAATTATAATGGAGAAATGAAAGCTAACTACTCACTTTATAAGAGGTTGAATTAGAAGTTTGTTATATCTAAAATTCAACAAGACCAATTATTATGTTTGATACTAGTTTATTATCAAGATTCATGCAAGAACAA
Organism: Solanum lycopersicum; assembly: GCF_036512215.1. NCBI lineage: Eukaryota > Viridiplantae > Streptophyta > Magnoliopsida > Solanales > Solanaceae > Solanum > Solanum lycopersicum. Next base: position 20,100,944 of record NC_090803.1, on the reverse strand, counting down.
AGCCAAGTACATTTTTGAGATGCAAAGCGTGTTCTACGCTACTTGCAAGGAACAATGGATTATGGGATAATGTATAAATTTTGTAGATATTTGAACTTAATTGGTTATTCGGATAGTGATTGGCCGGAAGTATAAATGACATGAAGAGTACTTCTGGTTATGCCTTCTTATGTGGATCACGTATTTGTTCTTGGTTATCAAAAAAACAAAGTGTTGATGCTCAATCCAATGCCGAAGAAAAATATGTTCCAGCATCCAAGGCTACTGCTCAAACTATTTTCTTAGGAGAATATTTGAAGACATTTGTGAAAACCAAAAAAGAGGGACTTTTTTGTATTTGATAACACATAATCAATTGCAATTTATAAGAATCCATTCAGACATGAAAGATCAAAGAATATTTCCATCAAGTATCATTTTATACGATAAACACATGAGAAAGGCAAAATTCAATTGCATTATCGTCAGACATGAGAACATCTTGCTGACATCTTCACCAAAGCACTTCCTAGAGAAAAATTCAGCTATCTTTGGGAATGCATTGGAGTTATCAAGAAAATTCATTAAGGGGGAGTGTTGGAATTAGTGCATCAATGTTTAGTCTTCCAATATTTTCTCTTAGTTTTTCAGGAAGTCTTTTTAGAAATTCGTACTACATCTATCTAGTAAATTTTGATACATGTATTTACTTATTTGTGCAAGACATTTTGTTTTCTATTTTGAGTAGTATAAATAGTGATGTATTTGATGATTTTAATCTCTCAAGTGGACTTAAATAGCCTATAATAAATTTGAGCATTCACTAAAGATACTGTTTTCACTCAAGATTTCCTACATATAGGTGGTCTTAAGGATCATTTAAGTGTTCCTAGAGAGGTTGTATGCGCGGTCCTTAAATGATTCTTAGGATAGATTTTAGTGTGGGAATGACATATGCTAGGAAGGTGTTACTGTGAAGTAAGGAACTTCACCGTAACATCGGAAACTAGTCAATGTAAAATGACCTAAGTTTACTGTAATATTTGTGTAAATGTTCTAAATTGTTTAAGTGAATTCTTATGTGTTTTTATGTTGTTAACTGTGGTTATTAAGATTATGTTATGATATTTAAATCAAAAGAAGCATATTTCCATGAAATGTCCGTTTTCATGATTTTTATGCATTATGTCATACTTAGTACATGTGGTTGTACTAATTCAATGTTTTTATCTATCTCTAAAGTGATTCATGGATGAAGGTTCTTTTGGATAGCTAAGCTTGGATTAGAAGATCGTTAAAGCAAGTCGACATATGTTCTCAGTTGACTCGAGGGCATTGATGCCTATTATTTACTTCATCAAAGTATTGTAATAGACTTAGTAGTACTTATTTTTATTATGTATGGGTCGTGTTCCAAAGTAATCTTATGTCTAATATTTGATGAAATGAGACTTAGTATTTTTTATGAGTTTAATATGAAAGAGTTTTTAAAGACTTATATAATGTTTATGAGAAGTTTTAACTTCGTACTACATTTCATATGTTAAGATGCGATGAATGATACAAAAGGGTGTGGTATGAGGATGTGAGAATGACTTAGGTGAAGGCTCAATATATACTCCTATTAATTGGCCAAATGCTGGTGATAATGGGGCTGACAGGCAGGGAAAAAAGCTACAGGTTTAGGAAGCTTTAAAGATGGATATATGTATCTTACAAAGCGCTTTCAGGCTTTTAAAAATTGAAAGAATAATATTTTCAAAGTAAAATTACATTTGAAAAGTATCTCCAGTTAATCTCATATGGATATAACCAATTTTTTGCATCATTCAGAGGAATGATTCCTTCGAGACAATCGCCAAGCTCAAAAGGTTTGCTTTGACCAGACTCTTTGGTGATCTGGATGAGTCGATTCCTGACGGGAGAGTCTGATGATCTAGTTTAAAAGTGTCATTCGGCGATGCTTCATGATAATATTGATATTTCTCGTTTGATGGTGCATGCTCATTAGGTTGAGGAGACTAGACTCAAGAGGAGTAATAGGGCGTTAAGAGGGCCAAGTGTTATGAAAGAGGTATTTCAAAGGGTAGGCTTGAAATTAAAGACAAGACTATGTTCAAGAAGAGGGTCTCCAATGAAGTTCCTTCCAATTTCCATAAGTCTAAGAAGGATAGAGTTTCTAAACCTATGTTCTAAAATGGAAGAAGTGGAAATTCACCAAGTGGTAAACCTACTTGTGACAAGTGTGGTAAGAAGCACAGGGGTGAATGCTTGATGGGAATGGGAAATTTCTTTGGTTATGTAAATTATGGCCATAAGGATAGGGATTGTCCTAATATGCGGATTCAATATAAAGGGAGTATCCAAGATCAATAAAGCGGTCCTAGTTCCGATGCTCTAAAGAGGAACTATTTCTATGCACTTCGCTCTAGGGGTGAGCCAGAGGAATCTCCCAATGTGGTCACTGGTCTGCTACAAGTCTTTTCTATTAATGTTTATGATTTCCTAGATCCCGATACTACTTTTTTTTATAACTCCCCAATTATCTAAAAAGTTGGATGTTCGACCCGATATTCTAGTTGATCCTTTTATTATTGCTACCTAGCGGGTGACTCTGTTGTGCTTAGAAGAGTAATTAGGAGTTGTCCTATATCTTTTCTAATTAGATTTACATGGGTTGATTTGGTAGAACTTCATATGGTTGGCATGCTTGTTTTGCTTCTATTGATTGTCGAACAAGGGTAGTTAAGTTCCATTTTCCTAATGAATCCTTCATAGACTTTAAGTGGGGTAACTTAATCCCTAAAGGTAGTATCATTTCTTGTCTAAAAGCTTGTAAAATTATCTTGAAGGGGTGTCTTTACCATATTATAAGGGTTAAGGATCGTGAGTCCGACATACCTCCTTTAGAGTGAGTACCCGTATTGAAGGATTTTCCGGATGTCTTTCCCGATGAATTGCCCGCAACTCATCTGAACATAAGATAGAGTTTGGGATTGACTTGTTATTAGATACGAATCATGTTTCAATTCCTCCTTACTCTAGCCAAATTTAAAGAGTTGAAGGTTTAACTCAAGGATTTACTAGACAAAAGTTTCATTTTACCAAGTATTTCTCCATGAGGAGCTCCTATATTGTTTCTAAAGAAGAAGGATGAGTCCCTTAGGATGTACATTGATTATTTTCAACTTAACAAGGTCACCATTAATAACAAGTATCCTCTCCCTCGTATTGACGACTAATTGATCAACTCAAAGGGCAAAGAAAATTTTCTAAAATTTATTTGAAGTCGGGGTATCACCAACTTAGGGTGAGAGGTGAAGACGTACCTTAAACGACATTCCGAAGTAGGTATGGTAACTATGAGTTCCTAGTGATGTCTTTTTTTATCACTAATGCGCCGGTGGCTTTTGTAGACCTTATGAATATAGCATTCTAGAATTACCCCGATTCCTTTGTAATTGTCTTTATTGATGATATCTTGATATATTAAAAGAATGAGGGTGAACATATAGAGCATTTGAGGTTGGTATTGCAAGTCCTTAAGGAACACCAACTGTTTCCCAAGTATAGTAATTGTGACTGGTGGCGTTTGTTGGTTATATATCTGAGGTAAAAGTATAGAGGTTAATCCGAAGAAAACTGAAGAAGTTGAGAATTGGCCTAGATGATTGACTCCAACCAATATTAGAAGCTTCTGGGGTTTAGCCGGTATGATAGGAGGTTTGTGGATGGGTTTGCATCTATTATTTCTCCTTCGACTACCTTGACCAAAAAAAGTGTTAAATTTGAATGGTCGCAGGCTTGTAAAAGAAGCTTCTAAGTGTTGAAAGATAGGCATACCTTATAAGGAATTGAATATCATACCATAAGAGTCATCAATATGTGTTCACTCAATAGAAATTGAATATCTGACAAAAAATGGTAGGAACTATCGAAGGATTACAACCTGATTGTTCTCTACAACCCAAGAAAGGCCAACGTTCTTGCGGATGCTCTATGTAATTCGACCATGGTAGTCTGTCTCATGTGGAGGAATGTAAGAAAGATCGAGTAAAAGATGTCCATAGATTGGCTCGGTTTGGTGTTCGGTTAGAAGATTCTCCGAAAGGTAGTTTTACGGTTCATCATAACTCCGATCCATGATTAGTGGTTGAGTTGAAGTCTAATAAATATCTTGATCAACTATTGATGGAGTTGAAGAAATCGGTACTTAGAAAGTTCAAGGAGTCACTCTCCAAAGAGGGGATGGTGTGCTAAGGTACCAAGGTAGTTAATGTGTAGTGCAAGTTGATAATTTGAAGGGGAAAATTTTAGAAGAAGCTCATGGATCCGGATATTTAATTTATCTGGGTGCCACCATTATGTATCGTGTTCTTAGAGAGGTACATTGGTGGAATGATTTAAAAAGGGACATAGCGGAGTTTGTATCTAAGTGTATAAATTGCCATTAAGTTGAAGTTGAGCATCAAGGTCGGGTGGTCTAACCCAAGTAATGGATATTCCTACTTTGAATTGGAAAGGAATTAATATGGACTTAGTTGTTGGGTTGTCCTAACCTGGATGCAAAATGACTCAATTTTGGTTATGGTGGAGTGATTGACCAATTCTGCTCACTTTTCCCCCATCAAGTCTACTTATCCGGCGGAGGATTATGCATGAATATATATTAAAGAGATAATGAGCTAAAATGGGATCCATTTGACCATCATTTCGAACAGAGGTGCTCAATTCACGTCTCGTTTTTAGAGGTCTTTTCAAAGAGGTTTGGCTACTAAAGTGAAGCCTAGCACCGGTTTTCATCACTACTCGGATGGTCAAGTAGAGCGTACTATTCAAACTAAAGAAAAAATGATAAGAGCTTATGTAATAAATTTCAAAGGAAATTGGGACAATTACCTATTTTTGATTAAGTTCTCCTTTAATAAGAGATATGATTAAAGTATTTCTATGGAACCTTTTGAATCGTGTTTTGGTAGGCGATGTAAGTCTCTGGTTGGGTGGTTTGAGGTTTGTGAGTCTTCACTCCTTGGTCTGGATATAATCTATGATGCTTTGGATAATGTTTCGGTGATAACATATAGGTTGAAAATAGACTATAGTCCCCGGTATGTGGGTCCCTATGAGGTTTTTCATCTGGCCGGAAAGGTGGCATATGAGTTGAGAGTACCTAATAAACTAGCTTCGGTTCATCTGGTATTTCATGTCTCCATACTTAAGAAGTGTATTGGAGACCCCGTGTCTATTATCCCTATTGAAGGGTTAGGTGTGGATGAGAACCTTTCATATGAATAGGTTCCAGTGGAAATTCTAGATCATCAAGTCAAAAGGTTTAGAAAAGAAGAGGTGGCCTCCGTAAAAGTCCTAAGGAGAAACAACCTTTTTGAGGGAGCAACATGGGAGGCCGAGACCGACATGAAATCCCGTTATCGTCATCTTATTCCTCAAAATTTAAACAAAGTTGAGGTTAGTAATAATTCTCAAAAAAATATTGAATTTGTCTTGCTTTGCTTTAATGTGCATATTTATGGTAAAGGGTCATGCTAAAATGAGTTTTCATGTAAAAGAAATCTTATTTCGCTTTATTTGCACTTATTTGTGTTTTTTTTTCTTGCTGCCTTCATGAAATGGTATTGAGTATGTTAATGTGTTTTGAAATAAGGTTGGCATAAGTGGCTCTTGATGATCATATTGAGCTCATGTTGGTATTTAAAACGTAGTTCCTCATGTTGTGTTATTGAGCTCCTGTTGGTATTTAAAAGGTAATTCCTCCTGTTGTGATGTTCAGCTCTTATGTATAGTAAAAAAAATTTGAGTTGATATGTGTAAATTCCATGTTTTTGTGTTTAATGGAGGATGACGACACCGGTTATGTTTGAGGGGTGCTCTCTGGTCGGGAAAATATTATTCCGTAGAGACATAAATTTTGATGATAAACATATAAGAAAGTAAAAGGTACGTTACGGTGCAATAAATAAATAATATTAAATTCAAGTATTTTCATCTACTCTTATTGGAATTCTTGATGACAAACTTATAAACACAAAAATAGAAGTATATTTTTCGTGTGTACATTTTAATAATATAGCTAAGCCTTTTTTTTTCTTATCTTATCAAAATACCACTTAATGTATTTGAAATTTAAGATTTATTTTCTACCTTTTGTGTTGCCAACATAACTGCATTACAAAAATACATCTGCATAAATTCATATTAAGTACTGCCAATTTGTAGAGAATGTTACATGATTTTTCATATTATAATTTACAAAGAAGAATTATTTTGACAAAATATTCCTTTGGTTTCTGTAACACGGTTCTTTTCTTCAATTGATTTTTGATATGCATAACTGATTTTGGAATTCCTTTCGACATCGCAATAATTAATTAGGTAATTATTTCACATTTCTCATCCTTTTTTAATATTTAAATTTAGTGTTGTTGCTTCATTTGTAACTCTATTTACTTTATATGAGCATGGATTTATATTGTAATGAAAATATATTTTGATGTTATTATAATATGTGTTGCCTATAACTATGTATATTTTTATTTTATTTAATGGTCTAACCCACCGGTTACCCCCTAAAGTTTTCACCAAATTTCACTAAGACACCTCAATGGGCGATGTTCATTTTAAACACTTCAAATAGGGTCCTATTATGTCTATTTTGACATTTTTCGCTAAGTTGGCATCTTTAGTGTACAACACACACTTTTAGCGCGTGAAAGGCATGTGTTTAGTGATTTATTTATTTATTTCTTCTTCTTCCTTCTCTCTCCTTCCCACACTTCCTCAACCATCAACCACCACCTTTCCACCATTGTATATTCAACTTTCTTCTCTTTTGTCATTTCTTGATAGGTAATATTAAATTAATATTATATATCAACAAAAATTATTTAAGAAAGGAAGAAAATACTCCTACAATATATATCTTCTCACGATATCAGATTTATCCACCTAATTTTTTCCATAGTTCCATTGTCGGAAAGTTTAGCGAATCCTTCAAATGTTCGTTGGTCTATTTTCACTTCTGTTTGTTTAACTCTTTTTTAAATAAATTCATCAATAGATCTGATTTTATCATTAATAATTTTTTTTTAGTAATTTCAAAATTTTAAAATGAATAGTTCCAATGGTGGAGGCGAGTGAAGAAAAACAATGATCAATTAAAATGATCAAAGAGATGATGGTTGTATGATAGCTGGATTGTGTCTATTTGCTTATGACCTAAATTTATTATAGGTAGATTTGAAGAAAGATATGGTAGTAACAATAATCTTGAAACTTTCAGAAGAAGGTATCAAAGTAATAGAGGTTCGAGGAGGAGATGTGGAAATGATGAAAGATGGAAATGGTGGAAGATGAAAAGAGAGGTGTTGGAGATTTGTGTTCTTTCTAATATTTATTAATAGTTTTTTAAAGTACATAATCAATAGTTTTAAAATATGTTCTTATTCACAATGTTTTATTAAATAATTATCTTATATATATACGGCACATGTCATTATCTAATTCGCTATTTTTAATACGTCATTGACAAGTTGTAATATCTCACAACCTGAAATAGATAAAAATAATTTAAGAAACTAAATATAATAATTTTGGAAAGAAAAGAAAAAATATGGAAAATACATAAAAGTTAAGAGAATAAGTTTCGGTCATTTTCAACCAATTGTAACTTCTAACTCAGAATGAATTAGAATTTCTTCTTGATATGGGTGGAAAGATCTTTGAATGATCTTTATAGCGCCGCTGAGTTTGTGCGATATCGATATCATATGAATAAGTTATGCCTTTCAGAAGTTGGGTTGTTGGATTGAGGAAAGTCTCAATCTTAATTTAGGAAGGGGCAAACTAGTCGTTTCACTAATTGATTTCCTATATTTTTTTTAAGCGTTTATTGGGGTAAAAACTAGTCTTATTTAGTTTTGGAAAAACAGTACTATGCTTACGGCATGGAGAACAGTGAAAAGAAGAGGATGGTAGAGGGAATTGACAATTTTGCCAAGAACGTCAAGTTTTCGAGTGGAATTAATCGTGGGTGATCCCTATCAAAGTATGTGAGATTTAGTTTTGTGTCAGTTCACCCACAAACAAAAACATGTTTCAATTGAGTGATTTTCGAATCGATTGAATGATAAAAGTGAAGATCTTGAAGAACATTCTTGAATTCTTGTTGATTGAGTTGTTGAATACCTATTATTTAATTGAGTCATGTTTCAAGGTTTTTTTAGAGTTTATAAATTGGGTATTGAGGTTACTAATGATCTTAAGTGTTTGGGGGAAGAAATACATAAATTTGGATGGTTTAGCAATGAAAAATGAAAGGATAAGTTCATCCGACGCACCTGCGGAGGGCCAGCGCATCGCGCCCCCATAACACCAAAACGGTTGGGAGGGGGGCCAAAAATGAGCCTCATAACTTTGGGCTCGTGCCGTGAACCCTTGATGTGTCCAAATCAGCATTTTTGGGCAGTTTTCGTTGTTTACCTTGTTGAATCTTTTTAAAGTGTATTAACACTCTCTAGTGATTCTAACAACTTCCAATGATTTCTAAAAACTTGGGAATTACACAGAATGCAAATCATAAACTTGAACCAATAATTTCATTCAAGGAGAGTCAAGAGTTAAGTCAAAATATAAGATCAAAGCCAAAGAAGTTAAAGAGTCATGTCTAAATGAAGTACGTCAAAGTAAGTTCTTAAAGTTTTTAAGAATCTTTAACATATGTTTTAAATTTTTTTTAAGGCTCAAGTTGAAAGTTAGGCAAAGAGTAAAAAGTTAAGATCATTTCTCAAAAGTTATAAAGGAACTATTTATCTACTAAGAGTTACAAATGTTTTCACGTTTTGAGCAAGAAAGGAAGTTAATACTTCCAACAGAGCCTTTGGTCTAGTTTAGTTAAGTGGAGACTATAATTTCCAAAAGAGATTTTAAAGCTAAGTTTGAGCAATTACCTAAAACCACATAAGAAGTTATTTTAAAAAAACACATATGAGCTAAGTATTTTATTGGGAGTAGAATTGAACACCGATATAGGGACGCGAGTTCATATTAACTTAAGTTCCCATAAACTATGCAGCCAACATAGACAGAAGAAGGGTCATATTTTTAGATGAATCCTTACTTCTTTTTGCAAAAGACTAGTGGATCCAATTAGTAGTTCATGTTCTATACCAAATGCAAGGTATAGGATGGTCCGCTTGAAACGTGAGGTAAGACATTATACCATCACTTAGGCTCATAGTGATGGTTGTCGGTTAGTGAATCTCCTACAGAAACTGTATTACTTCATATTTAATTGAAGTTGAGTTTTTTTTGCCTTTCTATAACAATCTATGTTTTTACACTGTTTTACAAGATTTATATATATTGCATGTGTCTTACTGATTTATATTCAATAAAGTTATTCTTGAGTTGAGCACAGACAAGGTAAGTTCTCCTTTTTACTTTTTTCAAGAGTTAAGTTGTTGTTTAGCATTCTAACATGCATACTCGTACATTAAATGTTTGATACCACTTGGTCTGCATCTTCTTTAAGATGTAAATGCAGGTAATATGAATCAGCATCATCTGGCGCCTCGTTGATCCAGCTGAGCACTCAAAGTCAGTGGTGAGCCTCCTTGCCTCTCGGGGACATTGTCATTTGGTTTTTAGTCTTTCTTTAATAGGAAGTTGTGGATTTTATCGCAGAATCCGTCTTAGTATTACAGAGATTTCATAGATAATGAGACAGTTAGTTTTGAGTCTCTCATCTTTGTATTACATATAATTTGTTATAGACTTAAGTTTCAATTTTGCCAACTAATTATTCTTGAAGTTATTAAATGACATTGTATTATTGAGTTAAGTCTCCTGCTAAGTTAAGTATGTAAATCCAAGGATCTGCTCGTGTCCAAAAATGTTCTTGGAGTGCTAGTACCACCCATGGTATAAACTCGAGGCATGACACAATTATAATACACACATCTTAGATATTTGGCTAGTTATAAAAAATCTGTCAATATAAAATTGCGGTCCCCTACTTAAGCAGTTCAAAATGAATAAGGACTACATGAGATGTCCAAGTGAAAATTGATGTCAACATTAGGTAACAACGAATGGGTTAGGGTTTTTTTTCTTATTTTTCTAGATATCTAAAAGGACAAAGACATAATTGCTTTTCGGTGTGAATACTCTACTAGGTCAAATGATATCAATTTAACATGTTCAAGAAGTAAAACCAAAGCATAGTAAGATGGAAAATTACTTCATGCTTTCTCGTTTGGTTGTCTATAGCTATTTTCTTCTAATGGTTTAAGGTTCTTGTAATCTACTAAAAGCATTTTTTTGGTTTCAAGTTTTCAGCATAGTTTGTTGTGAATCTAAAGTTAAAAGACAGCGTTGATAACTATTTATATAAAGAATAAGCTCAAAAATATCTAGAGTATCATCTTATAGACCGATATTAAACTTAAGCAAAGAAATATGTATAGATTACAATCAACACAAATTTACATAAATTTTATCATTTTACCATATAGTATATGGTTCATTATTACTATGATATGAAGTTTCTAACTACATAAATCACCTACAGTAACGACCTGATTTCCATCGGCAAGGAAAAGCCAATGAGAAAGAATTTGGGCTAGAAAACTTTTTTATATTAACTAGATATTTCTATCTTAGTCCATATTTGGACGAAATTGGAGTCAGCGGAGGTCTATGGGTAATCTCGTAAAAAATTATAAATCCATTAAAGAATTTGGTTACATGAATGGATATCTAAGACATTAAGGCACCCATACGACTTACAAAAATTGAATTCGGGCAACAAGGGCTCCTGCAACTGATCCTAGTGTTAATAGGTATTTTTTGAGTGTCATTGATTATCGTGTGTTGTGTAATGGGGGTATGGAATTTTTAAATTTGTTCACTATATCTCTGCGAGTGGCTGAAGCGGGATTGTTCTCGCCAGGTCAGGGTGCTATAGCAAAACAAACACGACACAAGTAAGAAATAAAACCGCAAAAAAAAATTATTTTACACTTTTCAACTTCGAGAGCTAAGAAACAACCCCAAGTGTGTTCTTGAAAATTATTCACCTTTTTAAGTATAAATGTATAGTTTTCACTCCCCAAATTCATTTTTTGATCCGTGGAATATAAACTCATGTGTTATTATCGATATCGGATAGTTGGATATGGGAGCTATGGTGGAAAAAGCCTTAATTTGGGTATGGGGATCAAGGGTTTGACCTAGGACTGATATGATTATTTATGTTCCGGGTTGTTGGATCTTGTTTATTAAATCTTACTTTATATTAATGTTTTTAGAACACAACCAAGACAGAAGAATCCGGAAAAGGAAGACTCAAATGTCTTAGGGGAGTCAAGCTTGGATTCAAGGAAAGTGATGGTTGTGATTTCATGTTCGCATGATAAATGTGTGCAATTACTATATTATGATGCATGTATGCATGTGAATGTTGTGTTATTGATCACACTACTTTTTCATAAGGATTATTGAATATTGTATGCCATGAAATCATTAATTGATTAAATGATTATGCGTAGGTACCATTTTTATAATGATTGGGGCTTTTTGAATAGATTGAGGGTTGCATTCCGACGCACTAACTTAGATCAGTTGACACCTTTCGTCATAAACATGGGATCAGTTGACACGCTCTAGCATAAATATGGGATCTGTTGCCACATTCCTACATAAACGTAGGATTTACTACCCTATTCAAGTATGTTATCAATTTGGGATGGATGCCATGGCAGGAATATTTATTTTGGTTCCATGAGAGGAATATTTACTTTATATAACTATGTATATTGAGAATTGTGAAATTGTGTGATGTTTGTAAGTGATGAATAATCTTGTATATGTTTAGTATATGCATGTTTATTATTGTTATAATTAATTATATATTTTTAACATTTTGGGATATCTTCATGATTCTTCCAGGATATAGTGGTTTTGTACTAATACTGTTGTCACATCCGGGAAGTACCCCGTAGATGTAACCGGCGTCTTCGTCCTCGAGGAGGACTAAGACAAGCCTCTTAGCATTCATCATTAAAATTTAAACTTTTCATCTCAACTATTTCATGAGGTTTAACTAGACCTCTCACCTACACATAATATATTCATAATTGAGTATACAGAAACCCTTCGTAAAGGAAGATTACATAGTCTTCTACTTATATGTCACACACACACAAACACACACACACACACATAAATATATAAATATATATATATATATATATATATATATATATAAGATACGTAACATAGTCTTAAATGGGCTGTGTCATAATTAACCATCCAAACGGAGTCAAATCAACATTAGCATAAGCCCTTACGCAATGTAGAAATGCCACTTAGGGTTTATAATAATATATTGAAAAAAAATAATGAAATGATTTTCTTTAGACTATAACAATGTAACATAGGTAGAATGATAGAAACCATCATCCTTGGCACATGAGGACATACCCGCACTTGGAGAAATGATACGAGCCTTCCTTCAATGTCATCACGAACCCTTCAACGATTGGAACCTAATATGTTGGGGACAAAGGGAAAAATGGAGTTAGCACATCACTTATACTAAGTATGGGATCATATGTACACACAACATAAAAATCAGGCCAAAATGGGGAATTTATTCAAAACCATGCTAAGCAACATTGAAAAGCCCATTGCAGATTCAAGAACCTATGCAAGTCAATAAGATCATACTATTTAAGTCAAGACCATACACATCACAACACAAACAATATCAAGTGTAGTCAAGTCAACATGCATATCAACATAATTAAGCGCATAATCAAGACAACTCTATCATAAAGCTATAATATCAACAAACCTGTATAAGATTTCATAACCTCATAACCTAAGCAAGACTATAACTCATACACCCCCATTAAGTCCACTAGTTGATTGACTAAGTAAGCGCCATAACCCCACTAAACCAAGTAAACTCAACAAGAACCATAAGCAATGTGTAACTTTACATAGTATATATTTAAAACTAAAAATCATCATACTTTAGCAATATATACCAACCACATGTTCATAAATGAAACCAACATAACATAGTGTCATTAACATATGAGATCAACATATATATACATACATATATACATATATATATATATATATATATATATATATATCATTCACATTTATAAGCATATAAGAACATAAGAACATCTTTGTAAGACTTCTCTCAAGTTTAACTAGTTCAATGTATAGGTAGAGTCTCATACCCCTACCTAGAATTAGCCAAACCCCTTAGGTTATCCTAGTTAGAGTTCACTTCATTACATCATTATACTTTTGGGAACATCTTTCATTAACCGACATAGAACACATGAGCTAATGTAAAATCCGGTGTGATGGAACCCTACACCAAAAGACGCAGGACTACTTTCAAAGGTAGTAACAAAAAATGAATATAGCATATACGTGGACTCACTAGCTAGTATTCCTATGGGGAATATATAGTTCAAGAACTACGAGATGTCTTTTGGACCCACTTTATGCTACATGAATTATAGTCTCCAATCTCATGAATACATTAGCGAACCTACCTTCCCTATGTGGGAAGGGACACTCCTCTCTACTATTTCACTCGGTGTTAAGATAGAGTCCCTTTTGATATGTCTTTCTTTAATAATCATAACTTATTTTAAGTCATAGGGTCTACCCATTATATAATCATAGTCATAGCTCAATAGAAATTGGATGAGAACACCTTTCATTACAACCCTCATGTGTTAGATTAACACATTAACATTATTAAATGATAGTAAGGCACATAGGTACTTCATCACCAACCTTATATCATTACATCTTTAGCATAATATCACAATCATATAATCAAGACATTTCAATTAAACATCATGCAAACCCTAATAAGTCTCATCATATGGTAAAAGGGGAAAACGTCATCTTCCACAAACTAGGTCAATACATCAAGATATAACATAATTGGGTCATAGTACATCACAATATAATCATAATCACCAAAATAAACCATCAATAATACAATCTAGAAGACAAATTTCGTAATAAAAAGAAACATAAAAGAATTCATCTTATGAAAACCAATTTTAAAATAACCCTTTGGGGAAAGAAATCCCAAAGGTGAAAGGAACCTATACCTTGTTAATTGATATACATTAATGGATAAAATTGGAATCATTTCTGCCCTAAGACCTTGACCTAGCCCTTTAATTGACTTCTTCTTTGGGGAGAGAGAAAGTAGAGAGAAGGAAGAGCAATTTGGGTTTCGGGAAATATGAGAGTTTAATTAGTTTGATTAGGTTGAGGTTTTTATATAGTTGTACTTAATTAACTTAATTAGACATCCCTTAAACCCTAACTAATTAATTAACCACCTTATTATTTAATGTAAACAATTAAAAAATAGCAAAACACAAACCTCACATGTGAGACCTCGGTCTACGGGTCGTAGATACCCGATGGTGCCTATAACCCACCATCCTGCATACCGTCGTTTTTGTTAGAGAGTTGTCAAATTTTCCATTTTGGAAAATTGATAAGTGTTGGTGACCGAGGAAATTGATGCCCCGTCGATTGACGTACGCCCCGTCGTGTACAACACGTAGGTAGACACTACTGCAATGACAACTTTTGACCAAATTGGAAGGGTCCTCCTCAAGGACCCTTGGTTAGTCATTGGGGAGTGTTACACAAATATAATGTATGTAAGTCGTTTGGACACTCATTCAGGATCTAGATTATGCTTTAAACTTTTGGAGTGTTACAACTGCACTTGCATATTGTTTGTTGATTACAAGACATCTTTAGGCGGTGATTGATAGAGCTCATTTAGGTGACTATAGAGCAAGGACACATTAAATAGTAAGATAGTTCTTTTAGGATGCCATGGATCATTCTAGTTTATATTCACTCATTTCGAACTCTGACTATGTGTTTAAGGTTTTTTTTAGTTTCAAAGTTATAACATCAATCCATAGACTTGTCGTTACAAGAAATTTTTACTATGACTCTCAGGTTGTAAGGGTTATTATTTCTCAATAGTTTTGGTTAGGTTATTTGTTTAAACATTTTTAGTTTATGCGTATTCCATATTTTTATTTTCATTTAAGCCCACTGCCATATCATTCAATACAAAATCATTGGTTGAGTTTTGGGTCGTGAATACATTAGTATTAGAGCCCTAGGTTTGTTGATCTCATCATACAAAAATGATTATAGTAGGGTCTTGAGGAAAGGTATGATGAAGATCATTCTTTTCTTCGAGAGGCTACAACAATTTAGGATAAACTCACTTCTTTCAACTACTTTGTGTTGAATCCAATTGGTATCACGGAGATTCAAATTGGTGTATTTCCTCCTTTACTCTATGGTAAGAAATAGAACAACTAAATCTTTAACACCATCACTAACAAGAGAGGATGTGTATATACTATCGATAGTTGAAATACTCACCATTCAAAACCAGAATCCACAGACTCAGATAAATGATCTTTTGACAAGTTTCAAGGTTCTGAGGTTTACATCTCCTATTGTACATGTCATCTATGAAACAAACTAATTTAGAAATTGGGATTTTATGTGAGTTGTAACTTTGAAGTTGTTAATGTGTATTCCTTGTTGCCTGAATTAATTATGAATTTGGAAGTTGTATTTTCTTAGATGTGATGATATGACCATGTTCACACTAAGTGGGGTTTTGAATTATGATATGTGCAATATAGTGGTAGAATTGATTAAAAATATGCAAGTTGGAACAATTGAGTATCAAGAAACTTGTTATAAATAAAAGGTCATGACTAAGTTCGACGCAAAAGTCTAGATAAAGTAAGATGTTATTCATAAGAAAGATATGTATGTGTCTTGCGCATGAGTAATAACCGTGTGAATGTGTGGGTGAATATTGGGGATGTATGGGTTATGATGATTAACTAATGAGAATGAGTTGGATTGTTTTCATGAGGGCCGCTGGGGAGGGATTTTCCCTATGATAATGAGACCTATAGTGCGGGATTTCTCTTGACAATGCGGGACATGGTGAGACAGAATCTCATCCCTTTCTCACCTTCTTTTTGTAGTCACAATGATGTACCCTGAATCATACCCGAACGCACCCCCACAATCTAATTCACTGTTCAAAAATTTAACATAAGTTGTAAAGTGTTACATTTTGTGAGAACGTAGGAATATGAGGAGGAAATTAGTGAGATCGTGGAGACCGGGGAAATGGAAATACAAGAAGAGGAATAGTGCAGCCACGAAAGGAGATTACCAATCAAGATGACAGGGCTCAGCTATATGATATTCTGGATAAGATCGAGTATGAAGTTTTATGCAGTAGTCATTAATGCTACTCTTGTCTCTGCCTGGATAGCTATTGTTTTATGTTATCTAGGTTTTAGTTATTTGTACGTGTCAGGTCATTGCCTTGGGATTTGATGTAGTTTTGTGAGGTACTTGATTCACTAATCCATGTTTCTACCTTAGTTGAAGATTCACTCATTGTCACCCTTGTATATTGTTTTTGTCCTATTCTGTTTATAGATATTCATACTTGTATTTATTTGGTTATGTTGTATATAACTAAGTTGGTATAAACTTATGCATAGGCCAGGGCATAATATTGTTCAAACCAAAAAAACTAACCGAACCGATTTATTTTTAATTTTTGTTTTGTTTTTTCAGTTATTTCAGTCAGTTTTGGTTTTGAATTTTTACATTTCAGTATTTCAGTTAGGTTTTTGCCTTTAAGATTTAAAAATTCGGTAAACCGAAAAACCAAAATTATATATATATATTTATATATAAATATATATATAAAATTGTTTCTTGTTACCCCATAGGTCCATAACCCATTCCTAATCCTCCCATGCGGCCCATATTATTATTCTCAGCAGTCAGCCCAAGTCCAACTACACAAAATTCCTATTACTCAGCAGTCAGCCCAATCCCAACTATCCAAATTCCTAAATCCTAACCCAAATACCCATAATCCAATTACCCAAGCCAATTTCCGTAAATTGATAAATCCCTAAATTAACATCATACAAATTACAAACACTGACTGCTTCATGTATGAAACACACCGACCACTACAAGTCGACCACTACATAACGTCACCCGCCGCCGCCAGCCTGCCACGCCATCACGCCGCCAGCCCACCATGTTGTTAGCCTGTCACGCAGATAGGCAGGCCACAACAGCAGCCAGCAGCACACGCTAACGTCGCGGATGGTCGACAATAGCCCGACACGCCGCCACGTCGGTCAACGCCCGCTGGCTCGCCGCAGCTTCCACTTTCGTCTTATCTTTATTTCATCACTCTCACTCATCTCTCAACTCTCAGCTCTCATTTGTCGTCACTCAAAATTGTAAGTTAGTAAATTGGTCTTAAACACTAATCATCAGTCATCTGTCAACTCTGATGTACTAATTTTGTAGTTGTTCCTACTTACTTAGTTCCTTGTGCTCTTGCGTTTGATTTTATTATTTGTTTTCTTGAAAGTTGTAATAAAGCTGAGGGGCGGGGACTATTGTTACTTTGTGAGGTGTGATCCTTGTAACATTGTTAATTGTTGTTCTTGTTGTTTGTTTCACTTTTTTATAGATGGCACAAACTAAAAGTAAGGGAAGTGAAAATGGAGCTTCAAATGAGAGCGTACCTTACACCGCATCTCCCCGTGAGGTTGAAGTTGATGTTGATACATCAAATAAAGGAAAAACCATGGAACCTAGAGCTAATTGATGGAAGCATTTTGAAAAGTTCACTGGCGAAAATGGAGCTAGTAAAGCCAAATGCAAGTATTGTGCAAAAGCTTATGCAACTTCTACATCATCTAATGGTACGTCATCAATGACTATGCATATGAGAATATGTCCTAGATTTCCTTGTGATACTGTAGATAAAGGTCAAAATCTAGTTAAGTTTCTACCATCTTCAACAGGAGCAAAGGAAGTTGTCATCAGCACTTGGAAATTTGACCAAGCACAAAATAGGAAAGCCTTAGCCAAAATGATAATTGTTGACGAGCTACCATTTAGTTTTGTTGACAAAGAGGGTTTTAAAAACTTCATGAGAGTTACAACGCCGCATTTCATATTCCTTCTCGTAGAACTGTGACGATACTTGAAGAAACAAAACTTTGGAAGAAGGTTTTCGAAGAAACACGTCCAAGAGTTTGTCTTACAACAGATACTTGGACCTCTATACAAAAAATACACTACATGTTTTTTACAGCCCACTTTATAGATAGAAATTGGATTTTGCATAAAAGAATAATAAATTTTTTCCCTACTTCTAGTCATAAGGGTGTGGATATGGTGGCTTGATTACTAATTGTTTGCTTTAATGTGGTTTGGATAATGTGTTTACTATTATAGTTGATAAAGCTAGTTCTAATGATGTTACTGTGAAAGAAATGTCTAAAACTTTGAGAAATTGGGGAACTAACATTTTTGATGGTGATCATATTCATGTGAGGTGTATGACACATATCCTTAATCTTATTGTGCAAGACTGGTTAAAGGAAATTGGTAAGTCTGTCAAGCTAGTGAGACAAGCCGTGAAATACATTAAACAATCTCCCGCAAGAAATAGAAAGTTTAAAGAATATCGCGAATCTGAATTGATCACTTGTAAAAAATCATTATGTTTAGATGTTCCTACTAGGTAGAACTCTACATATTCGATACTTGATATAGCACAACATTTTTATCTTGCATTTAAAATATATTGTTTTTATGATACTTGATATTTGAATCATCTTCGTACGTTTTGTTGTGATTCTTCTGAAAACAATGATGGAACTAGTGTTGAAGATTCAATGAGGGTTGAAGATGAAACTAGTGTTGAAGATGGAATTACTGAAAATATTCTTCCAAGTGTTAACTAGAAAAATGTGAGATCAATGGTGAAATTTCTTGAAACTATTTAAGTACTTACTTTGAAGGGCTCTGGTTCGTATTATGTCACTAGTAATACACACTATTTTGAAATTTCTGAACTTAATCTTATTTTGAAAGAGATGATTACAAATAAAGATCGTAATTTGAAAGAAATGGCGAAAAGTATGAATGAGAAGTTCAAATAGTATTGGGGTGAACAACAAAAAATTAGCAAGATGATCTTTATTTCATCTGTATTGGATCCCCGTAACAAGCTTGAATATGTTCCATTTGCAATTTTAGATATGTTTGGAAAAGAAGTTAGGGAAAAGCTATATTCAGAAGTGAAAAAATACATGAACAAACTATTTGAGTATTATGTCAAGAAATCCCCCCAAAAGCTCTTTACATGTACCATCTTCACCCACTTCATCTGACAATTCATCAAGTATATCTAGTGTGAGTGGTTGTGGCAACTTTGTAAATAGAGGAAGAATGAGAATGAAACAACAATTTGAGAATCATAAAGAAGTCAGTGGAGGTTCAGGTAATAAATCAGAATTTGAAAGATATCTTGCGGAAGATATTGATCCAGATAGTGATGACTTTGATACATTAATGTGGTGGAAAGTTAATGAGCCGAGATTTCCTATTCTCGCGAAGATGGTTCGTGATGTGTTAGCCATTCCCATTTCAGGTGTCGCATCAGAATGTTCATTCATCACAAGAGGTCTTGTTCTTGATCCCTTTAGAAGTTCATTAACTCCTAAAATTGTGCAATCTCATATTTGTGTTCAAGATTGGCTTAGAAGTGAGTCTTCCAATCAACATTGAGGACGATTTACATTATCTTGAACAACTTGAACTTGGTAGTAATTTGATATTTGTATTAAGTATATTGAAAATAATTTTGTTACTTGTGTTTCTTAACAACTAACAAATTCTTTCATATTATTTTGGTTGTAGTGGGATTGAATCTAGTATAATTGATATATAGTGGAAGCTTGTCAGTTCAACTATAAACTAGTGATGTGTGGTAATGAGTAAGTAAAGAACTTATTTGCATATCTTGCTTGATAATTTTATATATTCTATTATGAAATGCAGATCATTTGTCTAAACAGTTCTATTTTCTCGCATGTCCATCAATGTTTTGTTATTTTCTTGGTTGTTATCTGCTAGAACGTGGCAGCTATTGCAATGCAGGTTGCAAGTTGCAACGATGTTTTGTTGGTTTTCTAAATCTCTTTGTTGCTGGAAGTTGCAGTGATTCAGAAAATGATGACTTTAGTTTGTAACTAACTCTATTTTAGTGATGGACACAAGTTTGTTAAAGTTTCTAGTGTTGTTCTGATGTTGTCTTGACTTTTGATAGCTTTTTTTATTATTACTGATTGAGTTGATATTTAGTTATCATGATGGCCGTTTTACCATTTTTTTAATTAAATTTAGTTAAACCAAAATGGAACCAAAATAAATTGAACCAAATTTAAATTAACCGAACCAAAACGAATTTAATTCATTTTTATATGGTTTTATATTTGGCCAAAACAAACACCGAAAAACCGAACCGAACTGAATCGACCGAATGCCCAGGCCCACTTATGCATGATTTTCTTTTTCCCCTCTTATATCAGGCTTAATTGTAATGTTAAGCCGATAACTCTAGAGATCCTGATAGGGAAAGATTAGAGTGGGAATTGGTGTACAAGCCTAGGGTAGCTAAGATCATATCCTCCAGTCATGCTTAAAAGCTAATGGGGCAGGATTGTTTTGGGTAATTTACTCATATTCGGGATGTTGAAGTTGAATACTCCCTCTATTGTTTTTATTCCTATGGTGTCTGAATTGAGAGAGCTTGAAGATTAAATCCAAGAGCTTCTTGATAAAGGTTTGATCCGTCCTAGTTCTTCTCGTGGGGTGCTCCTGACTTGTTTGTTAAAAAGAATGAGGGTATTACGAGGATCAAGGATTTCATTTAAGCCGTAAATGAGAAGATTGATACCAAAATGACAAGCCTATTGATAAATAAAGCCCCTTTGAGTATACCTAGGTGAAGAAAATTGAAGTATTTTTGTAAGAATATGCATATTAAAATTGAGTTAGTCCTTGAAATTGATGAGTATAACATAGTTTGAGGCTTCTTATTGATGAAAAGGTTCACTTCTGAGTGATAGTCAAGAATAACTGAGCATAATCATTATGTAAAAACTGTACAGTAAACACTACTTACGATTATCTAAGGTTTTGGTTTTCTAATGTTTTGTGTGTAACATTGGTGTATAGAAAATGTGAAGATATGGTGGGACACTATTCTTAAAAAAATTAAAGAGCAAGAGTCATAATGAAGAAAATAGTGGGATGTAGTGTAACTTTTAGAGAGAGGCGAGAGCATAAATATAATTTTTTTAATTAAAATGATAAAGAGATATCTTCATATGGGTATATAACCGGCTTCGGAGACGCGTGATTTAATTTTATTTATTGTGGCTATGGTAATAGTGTTACAAGTATGTCAGATTGGTTAAAAACTATTGGAAAGGAATTGAAAAAAGAGTGTATAAAACATTAGCTTGAGTGTGATGATAAGTACTTTGGTTTTGTGTTGAGTTTAGATATGAGTAAGATGGATCTTTTAGCGAAGGATATTGTAATATTGATGGAGATACGATCAATGATAATGAAGGACCTATGAATTCATATGAATCTTCAAGGTATAAGCTAATGTTGATAGATAAGAGAATTGTATTCTACAGTTGAATTTACAATTTAGATTTTTCATTATAAGTCTACATTCGTGGTAATATATTTTGTCAAGATATGAATTGGCAAGGTGAGAAATGATTAGTTGTATCATAAGTGAACTTTTGAAAGGATTTACACCTGGGTAAACTCGTAAAGTTTATTGCTATTGATTGTTAAGTATTTAAGAAAGGTTTCTTTCAGAAAGTTTTTGTTTCTAATAAGGTGAATGATTGGAGTTCTTATTATTGTTGTTAGTATTGTGAATATAATTCACTAGTTTATCTCTTGTGTGTTTCACTTTTTGTTGGTGGAACCCTAGTGGTGAATCAGGGGTACCAAATATTGCAATATTCTCTTGGTTGAGTAGGAAGATTAAGAAGATTTGGTTATTTGTAATGACATAATTGGTGTTGTCTTGATGTTTTTAAAGTATCTTCGTACTTATAGATGTACCACCTTTATTTATAAAAGAACTATTATGCGTTTTTCGGGTTGTTCGACAATTTAACAAGTATGGATGATTAAATGTGGGGAATCATTCTATTCAATTATATTGTTCTTAAGAGGTAATCTATAATTACTAAATCAAGAATTTCAATAGTATTGTTGGATGGTTTTATTCTTGGACATATCCCTCGATGAGTATCTGATTATTAAAGACCAAACATTCACAGATTAAACTTATGCTAAACTGGGTTGTGAGATAAAGATGTTCATAAGAACTATGATTGTTGGACTATTATGATTTTGTGTTGGTTGGATCAGGTTCACCTCTAATTGTGGAGGGTTTTAATTTAGGAATTATTTATGGTTATGTGAGATATCATGTTTAGATATGTGTATGATCTACTTGGTGTTTATTGGAAATAGCTTTGTTGTTAGCTACATGTACCTACAAAAATAATAATCACTTAAGTATTTGACTACTTCATTTAGGCATTAAATGGGAGGAGGTATACGTATTCAATTGGTTGACTGTAGACGAGGATTATGTCATAAAGTAAGACGTAGTGTTTTCAAACAATACATTTGGTATTAGGAAGAACCGGTTGAATTTGTTGATCATGATGTCAGATACTACTCTACCATACTTTAGACAGACTTTCCTAGTTTACCACTCGAGAATGAGAGATGGGTAAATTGGTATCTACTGTAATGACCTGATATCTGTCGTTAGGTAAAACACCATAGGGAAAGAATTAGGTCCAGAAAAATTTTTCGTAGTAGCTTGATATATTCTAGTCTGGTCTAGATAAGGACGAAAACAGAGTCAGTAAGGTCTAGGGAAATCTATTAATGAATTTTATTACATAAGTGGATAGATAAGACATTAAGGAACCTAAATGAATTTAAATAATTGAATTATGGTGAGAAAAACTCTTGAAACTAATCCTAGCGAGAACGGGAATTTTTGAAGTGTTATGCTATGATGGTGTGTTGTTTTATTGGTTTTGAAATTCTTCAATTTTCTCACTATTCCCGTTTAAGATGCTTTGGTGAGATTACTCCAACCAGGATGAGGCCACTATGGTGGGCTTGGGTCATCATTGTGGGACAGACAGAACTTAAGTCAGAAATAAAAACCCCAAACAATTTATTCTGCACTTCTCGACTTTGAGATCTATGGAACGACCCTAGGTTAGTTCTTGATAATTGTTCACCATTCTTAATGTTAAAGGTAAGTTTT
Organism: Solanum lycopersicum; assembly: GCF_036512215.1. Taxonomy (NCBI): domain Eukaryota; kingdom Viridiplantae; phylum Streptophyta; class Magnoliopsida; order Solanales; family Solanaceae; genus Solanum; species Solanum lycopersicum. The sequence continues at coordinate 20,077,618 of NC_090803.1, read as the reverse complement.
TTACTTCTTGAAACATTTTTTATCCATAGAATGTAATTTCATGTGTTATTATCAATTAAAGAGTATTTGGTATGGGGATTATGGTGCAAAAGCTCTAATTTGGTTATGAGGAACAAGTGTTTGATCTAGGGTTCATTTTATTAAGTATGATACGGGTAATTGGGTCTTGTTTATTGATCCTCGTATTATATTGATGTTTCCATACCATGAACAAACGGGAAGAATCTGAAAGGGGAAGATTAAAGTGTCTTAGGGGCTTCAAGCTTGGAATGAGGTAGATGATGGTTGTGATTTCATGTTGGTGGTGTATCTTTGCAGTTACTACATTATGATGCATGTATGTATGTGAATGTTGCATTATTGATTACATTATTCGTAAATAAGGATAATTATTTATTTAATAGTTATATTCCATGAAATCATGAATCGATCCTATGATTTTTTGAATGTACATTGTGACTGTGATTGTGATTGTGGCTTATTAAATGGATTTGTTGTTGCATTCGTTTACAATAACTTGGATAAATTTTGTCACGTTCAGGAATAAACATGGGATCAGTTTCCACGTTCTTGCGGTTGCCACGTTCTTCTATAAACATTGGATCGGGTACTATGTTCCATTATACTAACAGTTTGGGTATGGGTTCCATTAGAGGACCATTGAATTGGGTTTTATGAGTAGGTCATTAACTTTATAGAACTTAATGTTTTGAGAATTCTGAAGTTTTGTGTTGTTCGTAAGTAATGTCTAATATTGTATATGTTCAGTATATGCATGTAAAATATTGTTGTAATGACTTATATATGTTTAAGATTTTTAGATAGCCACGTGATCCTACCTGGACAATGTTGTTGTGTACTAATATTGTGGTGCTTGTTTTTTATTGATCAAAGGGCATCTTAAGGAGGCTATTGATAGAACTCACTTTAGTGAGCATTGGGCGTGACCGGATTCAAGTGTGAGCCAGTTCTTTCACGCTGCCATGGATCTTTCTTGTTTAATTCCATGCTTTTTGGACTTAGACTACTTTTTTTAAGGTTTTGTTTACTTTCGGGGTTGTACCCTTTGCTCTTAGACTTTTCACTAGTAGAGTTTTGGTACATGACTTTCAGGTTCTATGGGTTGTTCTTCCGCATTAGTTTTGGTTAATTTATTTGTTTAAACCTTTAGAGTTTATGGGAACTCCGTATTTTTATTGTCATTAAACTTGCGTCCGTATCTTGAAATGCATACATTTTAGTTAATTTGTTTAGTCTTGGTTGTAGTAATGGTTCTCCTAGCGAAGGTTTAGTGTGTATGCCAATCACGACGATCTGGGTCGTGACACCTACAGAAGAAAGGTCAAAGAGTTATAGATTGCAGAAATATTTAATACCTAACTCCAAAGATGGATTACAATTTTTCATTGGTAGTAAGTCAAAATTATATTTAAAATGTCAAATAATTTTTTCAATAATAATATTTTAATTATCTTTCAAAACAATACTAAATTTAAATGACTTAATGAAGCATATAAAAATACTTTGTGATAAACATAAATGACTTAACAAAACCTATCCACATTCTTAGTGTTATTTCCATGTTTCCTAATCCCATGTGTTTCAATAGTTTGTCAACTTTAAACCATTACTACAAAAATGCAAAGTTGGTTTCCTATATCCATGAATACATACATTAAATCACCTTCTTAATTTTATATAATATATATATATATATATATATATATATATATATATATATATATATATATATATATATATATATATATATATATATATATATATATTTCATCCATGTAAAAATACTATTTTTATTAATACTCATTTCTATACGCTCAATCATATGTTATATTTATTTTTAAACTTGAAAATATATTTTAGAAATTTTTTTTATAAAAAGCAGATACATTATATAATTGTGTTTTCTATCAGGTTATCTTTCTTTTCCTGGTCATTAACAATAAAACCTACGGGTTGTTCGTTTGGTTCTCCAATAAAAAAATGGTATTCACATACATCTGGTGTAATTTTATATCTAAAAATGAAACAAAATATAAAAGTAATTGTATGGAGGTAAACTTCATATTTGGTGAAAAACTTTCTGTTCTAATTTCTTGAGTAAAATCCTTTACAACTAATCGTGATTTGTGTCTTTCAATTGAAGCATCCAATTTGCGTTTAATTTTGAGAATCCATTTATTCTCAAATATTTTACCTTCTTTAAAAAAGTCAACAAGATCCCAGACATTGTTTGTTTTCATGCACTCTAATTCCTCTTAATATTTTTGTGACCATTCATCCTTTTTAGGGCTTCATAAAGCCCCACTTACATAATTAGATTCATCCAACTCTATAAGAGATACCAAGAATACATAATCCTTCATCTTATCAGATCGTTTAGGTGCATAATTTCTTGTATACATATGTAATTGAAGTTAACATTCCTTTATAGAATTTTTTTATTCACAACTCCTACTTAGATAAGAAATCATTACATGAGCCATTGAGTTACCAAGTATGACTGACAACATTACTTGGTCTTTTGAATTCAACATTTCGTGTAGAGGCTCACTTTCATCTAATTCATCTATTTTGGGAAAATTGTTTGCAAAAATCTATCATTTCATGATAAAATTTCAATAATACTTCAATCCTGCAATTCTTCACTGAATATATACTTTTGGAGTATTCAGAGTATCTTATAAATATATATATTTCTTTTCATTCATTTGGACTAGTTTACTAAATTCATAAAAATGATGGTTAATATATATTTAACAACTCAACGATTGTAGATCAAGATTGTTTTATGACAAGTCCCAAGTTTATAAAGAGTTAAAAATAGTGATTTAGATGAGAAAGAGATAAGAAAACTTATCTGCGCCAACATTGATCTTGTCATGTCTAGTAATGTTTTATTCAATAGTTGAGTTACACCATTTTGTTGAGATGCAAAAGGTTAAGTTAATAGCCTGACATATTTTTTCAAATTATTTTGAAAAATATTCATGTCCTCGACCATTTCTGTAAATCTTTACATTTTATCTAATTAACTTTCTACTTAATATATATAACACTAAAGCACTCAAGTGCTTTAAATTTAGAAAAAAGTCATAAAGTCACTTTGAAGTTGTGTCAAATTTTATAAAGACACCTTACCTTTATAGGTGTATAATTTCCCCATTGAATAATTCAAGAATGTTATAAATATCCAACTTTTCAACCAACCCCAATTGCAAAAAAAAAAGTTGCAATATTGCACCAATAGTTGTTTGACACGTATTAAGTTATTCTAATTTTTAATTTTTAGTTTCATTTTGTTTTGCATTTTATTTATTTTATTTTATTTTTTTCCCTCTTTATTCTTATATCTTCATTAATCAAATACATTGTTCTTTGTTGTAAATCCTCCAAAACTAACAGCCATAATCACCTTCAATGTAGACTCTATGATGCTTCCATGTTACAACACTATTTAAATCACCAAAACATAACTAAATAAAATCAATATAACTCGCAAGTTACGAAACCAAGGTCGCAAGTTACAAAAGCAAGGTAATGAGACCAAAAAAAGATGGAGTATCATAGTATTCTCTAATCAATGGAGTTTTTTTAAAAAATAAAGATAAAAGAAGAAAAAAAAACAAAGAAAAGCAAAAGACAAGGAAAAAGTAATAAAAATGGATTAAGTAAATGGATCTTCTAAGTTGAAGAAGATGAATAGAAGGTAATTGGATTTTTTATTTGGGAGAAGAAGATAATGGGAAGATGATGTAAATTAATTAAATAAGTAATAATAAAGAAATATAATGACATGTGGCAGTTTATAGCTAGTTAAAGTAGTGAAAATATTTGATCACGCGCCCCATTTGTGTGATAACAACCCTGACGATAAAATCGGTAAAAAGGGCTCATTTACAAAGATATTAAATAGTTCCATGGGGAAATAGAATACTTCCAAAGTAATGGTGTGTTTATGCAAATACGGGACAACTTTAGGGATGACTTTATGTCTATTCTCTTAGATTTACGATAAATCAAATGGGCATAACCAAAGCACATTAAATCATCAATAAATATAATGAAATATGTAACACCACATTGTGCCCTCATATTTATTTAACAACAAATATATTAATGGATTACTTGAAGTGGGCACTCAACTCTTTTAGTATACCCAAATGGTTTACGTGTAACCTTTCCAACAAGATAGTTTCACAAGTTGGCATATCAACTTTGGTAAAAGAACGTAAATTTCCTTACCCTTTGACAACCTGTTCATTCATTCTTCCCGTATATTACCTAATCTTGCATGCCATTTAATAACATCAACATCATTATTACTTCACTAACAAGTCAATACACAACGGTAAATGTAGTAGTCATAAGTTCAAGGAATACATTCTAAGATGATTAGACGATCATAAAAAAGTCCAAAACCGTATAAAACATTATGCACAACTCCTACTTAGATAAGAAATCATTACTTGAGCCATTGAGTTACCAAGTATGACTGACAACATTACTTGGTCTTTTGAATTCAACATGTCGTGTAGAGGCTCACTTTCATCTAATTCATCTATTTTGCGAAAATTGTTTGCAAAAATCTATCATTGCATGATAAAATTTCAATAATACTTCAATCCTGCAATTCTTCACTTAATACATACTTTTGGAGTATTCAGAGTATTTTATAAATATATATATTTCTTTTCTTTAATTTGGACTAGTTTACTAAATTCATAAAAATGATGGTTAATATATATTGAACAACTCAACGATTGTAGATCAAGATTGTTTTATGACCAGTCCCAATTTTATAAAGAGTGAAATATAGTGATTTAGATGAGAAAGAGATAAGAAAACTTATCTGCGCCAACATTGATCTTGTCATGTCCAGTAATGTTTTATTCAATAGTTGAGTTATACCATTTCGTTGAGATTCAAAAGGTTAAGTTAACTGCCTGACATATTTTTTCAAATTATTTTGAAAAATATTCATGTCCTCGACCATTTCTGTATGTATTTACATTTTATCTAATTAACTTTCTACTTAATATATATTACACTAAAGCACTCAAGTTCATTATATTTAGAAAAAAGTCATAAAGTCACTTTGAATTTGTGTCAAATTTTATAAAGACACCTTACCTTTATAGGTGTATAATTTCCCCATTGAATAATTCAAGAATGTTATAAATATCCAACTTTTCAACCAACCCCAATTGCAAAAAAAAAGAGGTGCAATATTGCACCAATAGTTGTTTGACACGTATTAAGTTATTTTAATTTTTAGTTTCATTTTATTTATTTTATTTTATTTTTTTCCCTCTTTATTCTTATATCTTCATTACTCAAATACATTGTTCTTTGTTGTCAATCCTCCAAAACTAAGAGCCATAGTCACCTTCAATGTAGACTCTATGATGCTTCCATGTTACAACACTATTTAAATCACCAAAACATAACTAAATAAAATCAATTCAACTCGCATGTTACGAAACCAAGGTCGCAAGTTACTAAAGCAAGGTAATGAGACCAAAAAAAGATGGAGTTTCATAGTATTCTCTAATCAATGGAGTTTTTTTAAAAAAATAAAGATAAAAGAAGAAAAAAATAAAAAAAAAGCAAAAGACAAGGAAAAAGTAATAAAAATGGAGTAAGTAAATGGATCTTCTAAGTTGAAGAAGATGAATAGAAGGTAATTGGAATTTTGAATTTGGGAGAAGAAGATAATGGGAAGATGATGTAAATTAATTAAATAAGTAATAATAAAGAAATATAATGACATGTGGCAGTTTATAGCTAGTTAAAGTAGTGAAAATATTTGGTCATGCGCCCCATTTGTGCGATAACAACCCAGACGATAAAATTGGTGAAAAAGGCTCACTTACAAAGATATTAAATAGTTCCATGGGGTAATAGAATACTTCCAAAGTAATGGTTTCTTTATGCAAATACAGGACAACTTTAGGGATGACTTTATGTCTATTCTCTTAGATGTACGATAAATCAAATGGGTATAACCAAAACACATTAAATCATCAATAAATATAATGAAATATGTAACACCACATTGTGCCCTCATATTTATTTAACAACAATTATATTAATGGATTACTTGAAGTGGGTGCTCAACTCTTTTAGTATTCCCAAATGGTTTACGTGTAACCTGTCCAACAACATAGTTTCACAAGTTGGCATATCAATTTTGGTAAAAGAACTTAAATTTCCTTACCCTTTGACAACCTATTCATTCAATCTTCCCGTATATTACCTAATCTTGTATTAAATTTAATAACATCAACATCATTATTACTTAACTAACATGTCATTACACGACGCTAAATGTAGTAGTCATAAGTTCAAGGATTACAATCTATGTTAATAAAACGATCATAAAAAAGTCCAAAACCATATACAACATTATGCACAACTCCTACTTAGATAAGAAATCATTACTTGAGCCATTGAGTTACCAAGTATGACTGACAACATTACTTGGTCTTTTGAATTCAACATTTCATGTAGAGGCTCACTTTCATCTAATTCATCTATTTTGGGAAAATTGTTTGCAAAAATCTATCATTTCATGATAAAATTTCAATAATACTTCAATCCTGCAATTCTTCACTGAATACATACTTTTGGAGTATTCAGAGTATCTTATAAATATATATTTCTTTTCTTTAATTTGGACTAGTTTACTAAATTCATAAAAGTGATGGTTAATATATATTGAACAAATCAACGATTGTAGATCAAGATTGTTTTATGACTAGTCCCAAGTTTATAAAGAGTGAAATATAGTGATTTAGATGAGAAAGAGATAAGAAAACATATTTGCGCCAACATTGATCTTGTCATGTCCAGTAATGTTTTATTCAATAGTTGAGTTACACCATTTTGTTGAGATGCAAAAGGTTAAGTTAATTGCCTGACATATTTTTTCAAATTATTTTGAAAAATATTCATGTCCTCGGCCATTTCTGCAAGTCTTTACATTTTATCTAATTAACTTTCTACTTAAAATATATAACACTAAAGCACTCAAGTGCTTTAAATTTAGAAAAAAGTCATAAAGTCACTCTGAAGTTGTGTCAAATTTTATAAAGACACAGGTGTATAATTTCCCCATTGAATAATTCAAGAATGTTATAAATATCCAACTTTTCAACCAACCCCAATTGCAAAAAAAAAGGTGCAATATTGCACCAATAGTTGTTTGACACGTATTAAGTTATTTTAATTTTTAGTTTTTAGTTTCATTTTATTTATTTTATTTTATTTTTTCCCTCTTTATTCTTTTATCTTCATTACTCAAACACATTGTTCTTTGTTGTAAATTCTCCAAAACTAACAGTCATAGACACCTTCAATGTAGACTCTATGATGCTTCCATGTTACAACACTATTTAAATCACCAAAACATAATTAAATAAAATCAATTCAACTCGCAAGTTACGAAACCAAGGTCGCAAGTTACTAAAGCAAGGTATTGAAACCAAAAAAGATGGAGTTTCATAGTATTCTTTAATCAATGGAGTTTTTTTAAAAAAATAAAGATAAAAGAAGAAAAAAAACAAAGAAAAGCAAAAGACAAGGAAAAAGTAATAAAAATGGATTAAGTAAATGGATCTTCTAAGTTGAAGAAGATGAATAGAAGGTAATTAGATTTTTGAATTTGGGAGAAGAAGATAATGGGAAGATGATGTAAATTAATTAAATAAGTAATAATAAAGAAATATAATGACATGTGGCAGTTTATAGCTAGTTAAAGTAGTGAAAATATTTGGTCACGCGCCCCATTTGTTTGATAACAACCCAGACGATAAAATGGGTAAAAAGGCTCATTTACAAAGATATTAAATAGTTTAATGAGGTAATAGAATACTTCCAAAGTAATGGTTTCTTTATGCAAATATGTGACAACTTTACGGATGACTTTATGTCTATTCTCTTAGATTTACGATAAATCAAATGGGTATAACCAAAGCACATTAAATCATCAATAAATATAATGAAATATATAACACCACATTGTGCCCTCATATTTATTTAACAACAAATATATTAATGGATTACTTGAAGTGGGCACTCAACTCTTTTCGTATTCCCAAATGGTTTACGTGTAACCTTTCCAACAAGATAGTTTCACAAGTTGGCATATCAATTTTGGTAAAAGAACTTAAATTTCCTTACCCTTTGACAACCTATTCATTCAATCTTCTCGTATATTACCTAATCTTGCATGCCATTTAATAACATCAACATCATTATTACTTAACTAACATGTCATTACACAACGCTAAATGTAGTAGTCATAAGTTCAAGGATTACAATCTAAGATGATAAAACGATCATAAAAAAGTCCAAAACCATATAAAACATTATCTAAGTACTACATGCATTTCTAGCAATAAAGCTGACATGATCAGATATTATCATAAAGAATAGTCAATCTATTAATCCAAGATTCATAGAGAGTGTCTGTTAAATAAGCTAAGACTCTCTACTTTGAAATTTCAACAAATCCAGCCAGTTCAACGCACTTCAATTCAAAGAGGTGAATAAAATCATGTGCTGAAACATTAAGGAATATCTTCAAAAACATAAGTTCTTTACAAAAAATCTTGTTTGTGTTGCCCTTAGATTACATATCTGGATGACTTTACGCCTTCAGAGACGCGTCTTACGATGTTGTTCTCTTCTACATTCTCCCTTTACTAGACTTCGAGAATTTTCACTTGGAATAATTTAAGTTTGTTCATGTTAATTCATGTGGGAAATATGAACAAGAAAACAATACAAATTGTTAAACCATTAAATGTGGCAATACATGTCACTATCATTTGTAGTAAATAAAAAAATGATTGAAGAGCATAAGGACTAAAGTAATTTATCAAGACCAATCTTATTGACATGATTATTATATATTAAATTCTTCCAAAAATTCTAATATGACTATTTAAAAATAAACATAATATTAATCTTTTATCCAACAAAATATATGCAACAGAGGACTTCACTTTTTCCCATAATAAAAAAATAGTAATAGTATAACTTGTACTACACTTCTTTAGTACTAGTACTACACTAATTTTTTTTTAAACATTAAAAAAATGCATAAAATGTTTCCCTTTTAATTTAAAAAAAAAACCATTGATGTACAACAAAACTTTTAAACTCTTCAACAAAGACAATGTATTGGTATATTATTTCTTCTTTCAATTTTCATTAGAACAATCATCTTTTTCAAAATAAAGAAAAATAAACCCATCATTTCAAAAAGGAAAAAAAAAGGAACCCACAAAACTATGAAGGAAACCCACAAAACTATGGAGAAACAATTTTTTTCCAAACCTGTTGTTCAAAGGAACAATGGAGAAAATAAATATATTAATCGTTTACAAATAAGATCCATGGAATAATCATAACACATCAAATTTTAGATCAAAATATGGCGAGTTCAATTCTCATCAGATCTATATCCAATCTAATTCTTATCCACTTATATGTCTTGAAGGTACGAATAAATATTATTTTTAAATTCGCAGACTTTTTATTCTCTAGATCAAAATTATTTTTTTCCTGTAAGAAAATTTTAAATAAAATAAAAACACGGTTTATTTCAAGAAATAACATCTCACATATGGAACAATTAACATAACTCTGATACCAATGTAATTAACAACAGTAACAGGAATAACATTGTTTATCTTTGAACCATAGTGTAAAACTTACAAATGATATTTTCGTTAAGGACTTGCTCTTATTCGGACTTTTAATCAACAAAAGAAAGTGCAGTGGCACGAATTAAGTATCCTTTTGAATTGTTTGATGTCAATGTTAAAAAATAAATGGTCTGTCATTTTTCTTTTTCTCTATTTTTTTGTTTATGATATTTATCTCTTTCTTCAAGTATGAAGAACTATTTTAATTGAACTGTATGTTACAGTTAACCAACGTAACTGTTCTCATCTTTTCAAAATAATATATAGCTTCTTTTTCAAAGTCTATATTGGGTCAGGTCCGATCTACATGTTCAACCCATGACCCAAAATAATTTATAGAACGTATCAAATGCTAGTTGTTATTTCTAAACAATTAATCCGGAGGTTGTAGATGGTTTAAATAGGACTCTCAAATCTAATTACAATTGTGGTTGATGGAGATAAATACTAGATTGTACACCTACGACTTGAATATATGATCTAAATAGATTTTGAATTTCATTTGCCATTATTAAAAGTATCTACCCTGATTTCAAGGGGATTCAACATTTTTCATATAACTAGGAGGATTAGGTTTGCCTTAATTGCACATTATAATTTTTTAGCAAAGGGTGTCTAATTGATAACATTGCAATTACCTATTTCCGCCACTTAATAATAGTTGTAACTGCTACCTATATATTCTAAATTAAGATTTATCCTATAAATAGTAACAAGTTTAATTAACTATATGGCCAAGCTGATACTAAATTCAAAGAATAATACTAATGTGTAAAATAAATATTAGTTAACCATTTTACTCCTATAGATTGGATTTCTAATGACATGGTTTCGAAAGATAAATATAAGTATGTGAGATTGAGACTGTTATGACATTTCTAAAAGGAGTTTTGTGTTTTTTCGCACTTTCTGAACTCATCAGAACCTTAGATTTTTACCTATCGAAAGGATTTGATAGCATATTAGGATTGTCATGTTGTAGGATCTATTAATAAAGATCCCTTCAAATCCACAATTTAGTTAATGTTTTGTGCAATTCTTAGGTTTTTAAAGGTGTGAATGTAAAATGAAGAGTTGTGACTTTTATATCGAGTTGACGTTTTCATGATTTTCTACTTTTATGAAAAGTTGTGAACCTTTTTTGAATAGTTATTACTTTTATGAAGAAATATGATAAGTCTGAAGAGTTGTGACTTCTATGAATAGTTACATTTTTTAAAAATAAAACTATGAATTTTCTGAAGGGTTTTAACTTTTTCAAAAGGGTTTTGACCATTCCTATAAGACCAAATAAGCAATCACTTACACTACCCTCTGTTGTCTATGTATAAATAAGATTCCTCTTATTTTTCAATAACAAATAACTAATTTCTAAAATTCCTCTTCTACTAAACCTAATATTATAAGTTTAATTCACTTTTGTTGAGTTGTTTCTCGACAAAATGGGTTTTTGCTACCAATACACCGGTGAGTAATATGATTTTATCCTATGAGGATATATTCTAACCTCCGATACTTGAGGGATGAATTTTCTTAAGGAGATTGTATATTCTATGAGCAAGATATTCTTCTTTGAGAAAAATATTTTGTTTAATGAATTTAATTTGTTTCACGTTCTATTTTCTTTAGTGTTTTAATGTTTACAGATTTAAAAATACTCATTAAACTAACTATCTTAGTAATAAAGGTTGAAAAACAATAATTATTACACGCCAAAGGTGGCTTTGAACTTTAGTCTTTAATGTAAGAATGTTGCATTATACACAAACATTCTTCTAGTCGGTTTTGATATTTATTTCTTTTTCCTTTGGAGGAGAGTGTTTTTGTAGCTCATGTTGAAAGGTATTACGTTTATCTTCATCTAAAGCATAGGTGTCATGTTTTCCTAGGGAGTATGCCCAACTTTTGTCTTTTCTCCTTTAGTTACTTTTTTCTTTCTCCAAGAGATATTTTATAGCAAAATCTTGATTGCTTTCTAATGTGGACTTCTGAAGTTTCTTTTTTCATTTTCTATGGTTTCATTAGTATTAAGAGAGTTAGATATTTCTACCTAAATGTTAGCAACGGAGGAGGTGGGGGAGATTCATACACTTGTTGTCTATAATGGGAGTGCATTTAGAAAAAATTACATTGGGCTTCAAGTTTATCCGGTATCAAAGTATGAATCTGGCGAAGGTTTATCATAGTCTCCTGTAGAATTACCAAATGTTGATGATAAGTGGAGCTGGAAGGCCGGAAAAAGTGCTGCAGGTTTAGGCACCTTGAAGGATAGATATTTATATCTTCTAAAGAGTTTTCAGGCTCAAAAAGATGGACAGAAAAATGCTTTTAGTATTAAGATTTCAGTGAAAAAGTATTTCAAGTATAAGTATCCTCGGACGAATATCAACTAATTATTGGCCTCAATCAGGTGGGTGAATCGTTGTATGCACTCACAGAGCTCAAAAGGTTATCTTCGATAAGGCTCTTTGGTATATATCATGTAGAGATATATTTGGTTGTTTGAATCAATTAAAAAAGAACTTCGTTCTTTTATATACATATTTTATTTGATTAAGAAATAAAAGATATGACTACATCTCCCAAGACTAAATTCACCCTATATTGTCTGATTCTCCTACAGAGCTACTTATAATGATGGTCACATATGTTGTAGAGGTTTGATAAACAGTGAAGGTATGTTTGGTAAACCTTAAGTTGAATTTGATACTTCTCCTACATTCCTTAGGCATGCTTGAATTTTGTGCTAATTTCGATTAAGCTTTGATTATTCTTCCTCTTGTAGAAACTTTCTTTTATTATAAACGTAGAAGTTAATAAATACTACGGAGTTGGATTTTAATAAATAGTTCAGAGCTGGATTAGATAGAGCAGGTGATAGTGGTAAACCTTCCCTTCCTGTTCGTGATCCACTTGCATCAGCTCGTGGGCTAGAGCTAGCACCAAATGGAAGAGCTATGATATGTCTGTCGAGGGCTCTTGAAATACTACCTTTCCCTCCTAGCGATCCTAAAACTCTTTTTATAGAGGGACTTCCACCGGACAGCTCAAGAAGAGAAGTAGCTCATATCTATTCATATGTCATTTACTGAATCATTGTTAGTTTCTGAACATATTTTTCGCTTTTTCCCTACTACACTTAAAAAATACCGAGAACAAGCATAAAATATACTGATTCAGTAAATTACATCTCAAAGGATATGAGCTACTTCTCTTCTCAAGCTGTCCGGATGAAGTCCCTATATTTAGAAAGGTGTTACATGCACCAGGAGGGAGATGTATTATTTTACAAGGCATCGACATAAATACCATAGATCTTTCATCAGCTCTGGCCCACGAGATGATGGAAGTGGATCACGAACAAGAAGGGAAGGTATACCACCACCACCATCTCTCGCTAATCCAACTCCCTTGTAGTCATTAGCTTCTACGTCTCCAAACAAGAAAAATTGTTTTAAAAAGGAGGAACAAAGTAATAAAAACAAAATAAAAATTAGCACAAAATTCAAGCATGCCAGACGAGTATAGGACCAATGTCAGCCTTTTGTAGAGACCATGCTTTTTTATATTTGCTGCATTGTTCCTAGTTTTTCCAAGACTATTGTTGTAACCTTAGTTGTAAACGTATCAATTTAGACTATGATGCTACATTTATATTAGATGTGAGGCAATAGTGGATGGCTAGATATCAAGGCACGTTTCTCATCTAGACTAGGCTCAAGAATTTTACATGGCTTGGACATTCATATGAAGCATCAATTTATTGATTATCGTGTTGACATCTAAAAGATGTTGAATGTTGGCATATGCATTTTGTGTGGCTCACAAAAATAAATGTAAAAGAGGTGTTGCATCGTATTGAATCAATTAAGGAAAAGTTATAGCTATTTGATGAATTTTACTTTGTTTCCTTATGATACAATCTTTTTCCAATTTGAGGTTTATAGTTACCGGAATGACCAATTTGATAATCATATAAGCTTACAAAAGAAATCTGCATTCAAGGTGCATTAAAAAGCAAATTTGTGTGAATGACATTTGTTACTTCGTTACCTTGTCATTATCTTATTTGGTTGATCTGTCACTTTGATCTAAATATCTGTACCTAAGCATATTATTTTAATATCTGAAATTGTGATTATCTTTCTTTAACTAGTGCTTCTTTTATGATACAAATATAAACATATGTTCATTGTATGTTTTTTCTTTTTCAGTGATTCCTATTGTCTAAAAATACAAAAAATGCTTGTTGCAACTAAACAAACAATTGTTTCTTGATTCTTCTAGGGTGTCCTTTTCTTGTGGTCTGTTTCTTCATCTTCTTGTTGTCATATTTATGCGAGTCAATCTCCTTGATTATGGTTGTGTGTGATTTCCATTTTAGATTTAAGCATTCTTTTCATATATTTTGAATATCTCATTTTTTATTTTTATTTTGAACTGATCATCTAGAATTAGTATCATCAATCAAACATAAGGTTTAAATAGAATTTACTAAAGAAAATAGTATGTGTTTTTGATTTTCTACCTTTAGCAATACAACTTATATTTACTGGAGCATATCTCTTAGTCTAATATACCTAGATATTACCAGTATTGTTCTTGTGATTTTTATTTTTTGGGCTTGACTTGCTAAAATATTTACTAATGATGATTTCTAATAGTGTATCTTTTATATATTTAGAATCATGGTTAAGTGCTCAATTTGTTGTTATTAACTAATCTTGTTGCAGTTCATACCCTACACTATTTCTAATGTCATGTAGGATTCTTTTCATCTTTCCTTCTAAACGATGGTTTTGATGAAGTTGTTTTCTGGATCATTACAGCTAACTATACTACCTTGCAAGTTCAAAATCTAAGTTGGAAGTAAAAGGCACAAAATAATTCCAATTTTTCTAAATGTATATAAAAAAAATTACCCTATGGTTATCGGAGGTAAATGTACACAATGGAATGTGCAATCTCGTCTAGACACTATTGTCATAAAAATGTTTTGGTATATTTCTACGTGCCACTGATTTTAACCTTCGGCTCCTAATATATTGTTTAGCTTGCTATTGTAGCAAGATAATTTTAATTTTCCTATGTATTTGTGCAAGAAGCCACTGTTTGATTATGTTTTTGCCCCTCTATATAATTAAACATTTTAAAATTAAGTATTAAATCTTTTAACCTTTTGGCTCAAATTAAAAACCTTTTTATCCTTCATCCCTCTTTAAACATTCAATTATCTCTTACGTTAACCTTTTGCCTCAATAATATCCTCGATGCGAACCTTTAGTTCATATTTTCTCTTATTTTTTACAAGTCTTCTAAAGTAAAATTATTAAATACTTTTTAATTATGTTGCCAAATTGGTCTTAATTCAAATCCTTCTCAAATAAATAATGAAGCTACATATGGTTACTATTTTGAGCCAATAAGCTTGAAACTAATATTAAAATTATTAATTTCATGATATCTTTGCATTGACATATTTTAGATCAACCCGTAACTTACTACCTAGTTCATATTAGGATATGTAACTAAAATCGATCTTGTATTAGTTGATTGTAACCTCTAAAACTGATTAATATTTTTTTATTAATATTATATTTTGTATCAGTTATCTAGTTCTGTTGTTCATTTTCCTCTTTTATTTTTTTTTATCTCTTATTCTCAATTAATTAAAAGATATCAAGGATTCAACCTCGAAGTGAACTTACATGTTTATATTGTTTGAATTTTTATTATTTTCATGTTCTGTGTGAAAAACAAAAGAGTTTATTTTCATTCTTTTATTTTGAATTTTTGATACATGCAATAGAAAAATTATAGTATACATACGTAGTTGCTTAATTAAAATCATCTTCTATTGAACTAACCATTCATAAATGATTCTCCTTGTAATTTTCTGCCTTTTTATTTTATTCTTAAATTTAAAAGATCTAAACTTTAAAATGGTGGACGAGATCCAAGATTAAAAAATACCATTGAATCCAAAATCAGGCCAAATATATAGTCCCATATATTAGTAATTCCAAATTCTTTTAATGGAGAAGGGCCTAAATTGCCCTTAAACTATGAGACTCTGCAAGAATTTACTCTTCATCAACCTTATGAGTGCGAGCAATAAGAAATAAATGTAGGTTTTTTCCCAAAGTTTGACGTCAAGGGTATTTGGGGACCGAAAGTTGAATGGAGGGTAATATTGCACAATTTCAAATAGTTGAGTGAATTTGAGGCCCCTCTTTGTAAATATTATATTATTCTAATTACATGAATGTGTATTGACCTTTTCACTTAACTCAATGAATTCCTAATTAAATATCTAATTTAATAATAATATTTAAATTACATAAAGAGTGATTAAGCAAGAAATCATTAAGCTAAAAAGTTGATTTAAATAATCACAAACAACATACTTTTATGCACCCTAAGACTAACTTATTTCTTAAACAATAAAATAGAAAAATGCAGATTAAAAAAGTTTGTCTGCAAATTTTTAATTTTGTACGTTATTGATCCTATAGTATTTTGGTATAAATAGATGATATATATCTTACTAATAAATAATATTCCATATAGACAAAAATCTTCAACATAAACATTTAAAAAGTGAATGACAGTTTATGGTACAATAAAAAAATAATATTGTAATCAAGTCTTTTCATCTACTCTTATTGTAATTCTTAAGGATAAACGTATAAAAATAAAAAGTGAAGTACTTTTTCGAGTAATGCAATATAATAGTACAACCAATTCATTTTATCTATTCTAATTAAAACACCACTTAATTTATAAGATATTTTAGAAAATTGCTCTACCTTTTGTTTCTCAAATTTCATTGCATTACAACAATATATTTGTATTAATTCATATCAAGTACTGCCAATTTTCAAAGAATGTAATATAATTTTTAGGATTATAGTTTAGAAGGAAGGATTTTTTTACAGAAATCATCCTTTAGTTGGCATAGCACGATCTTTAAGAAAAATAAGATTTTGATGTGGATAACTAATTCTGTTATTCCTTTTGACACCACATATGTTTGTTAGGTGACCTTTCGTATTTCTCATCTTTTTATAATACTTGTATATTGTCATGACCCGAGCCTACACCCTGAACGTGGCCGGCACCCAAGAACATTTGTTGATCCACAAGCGAACCCTCATCTTGGATGACTATAAGCAAAAGACTAACTCAAGCATACAAAGCTTAGAACTCAATAAAAATTCATGAAATATCAAACTCAAAGCTTTAACTCAGATCAGAAATTCTGAATAAAAGTAAGTTATTCAACTAGCCATAAAATAGGAAACTTAAGTCGTTAAAACATTTCAAAAAAACCAAAAAATAAACTTCTGAAACTCTACTGTCTATCTATGAAGTCTCTCACTGACAAATATGGAAGTCAAGAAAAGACTCACGACATCCTAACAAATGATATAACTGAAACGTAAATGAAATCATCCAAAAGCAAGGAGGGTCACCATGCTAACTCGAATTCTTTGTGATTTCAACAAAGCTTCCGTTGATGATCCTCAATATCATGATCAACTTAAATGAAAAGATATAGGATAAATGGCTCAGTACGTGGAATGTACGAACATGTAAGGGGAATTTTAAAGCATAACATAAACTTGGACTTGATAAAAAGAAAACACACTTACCTTTTTTGAACTAACTCAACTAAACACAGGAATAAGATAGTCAACACAAATTTTTAATAGACTTAAAGAAATAAGGTTCAACTCAATAATAAGCTACTCAACTTACTATAAAGCAACAATAAGAGATGCAATATATTGAAAAATTTTAAAAACAATAGAAAACAACTTGGTGTATTTAAGAATACATTATACTCAGGGGTATGCAAGGATACAATATAATCTTTGTTTGTAAATGAAAAGACAAATCTATGTGATGTATATAAAAATACAAAATATTATTGTTGGAGTTTCTCTAACCGACAACCATCATTTAAGAGTTATTGTTATGATACATCATTTTTCTTGATGCTGTCAGGCTCGTCCTATACCTTGACATAAATATACAACCTTAACTACTAAGTGGATCCACTAGTGTATGCTAAAAAGCACTAAGGAATCATCTAAATTGTATAGCCCTTTTCTACCCATGGTGCCTACATAATTTCTGGGGGTTATGAGTTGTCAGAACTCTGCCCTATTTCGGTGTTAATACTACTCTCAAAATATGATACTAGCTCTTATGTTTAAAAATATACTTCTTTCTGTGATTTGAAATAATTTCTCAAAACTTATCTCAAAGTCTATCTTGGAAATCAAAGTTTTGTCGCTTGCTTATTCATGAAAATGCATACTCTTTAACCGAAAAATTAGCTCAAAGGCTCTTTGGAAATCTCAGTTCCCTTACTTTTTAAATGTGAGAATATTTTTTCTTTAAGAATATTTATTTACCATATAATCTATTGAAGAAACTGAACTTAACATTTTTTCTTACTCAACTCAATGCTGAAGTCTTAAAACAAAGTTAAAACATTTGTATTAGACTTCTTAAAACACGGTTCATGCAGAAATATTGACCTGAATGACTCAATACAAGATTTTCAATAACCATAAATGAAAATTTATACATGGAACTAAAAAACTTCAATGATACAACTCATTTCAAGAATGAATAACTCATAGGGTTCATGCAAAAGTACAAGCATTAGCTACTCAACTCAATGACTGAAAGATACTTCTCATGTCAAACTACTAGACTTCTAAGGTTCTTGCTGAATTATGGGCATGAAAAATTCAACTGAAGGACTTCATGGGTAAACTATAATAATCTCATTATTATAAATATAATATCAAAGGTGATTAGAAACACAATACACAAAGAACTTCAAGATACTACTTCTCTTAATGATAGTAATTTATGGAATTCATGCAGAAAATATGGGCATGAAGAACTCGACTCAAGGGTCAAGATATCGATACGGAAATCATGTATACAACTCTTCTAATTCTCATACTTAGATATTAAGTACGTTTCTCAAGGTGATGATGGATCTTAAAGGATTCACAATTGAACTCAAAGGCTTCCTTGAACTCTACTCTTAGCTGTCTTTTGAATGCAACTATTGAATTCAAGATTTATGGTTTATGATATGAAGAATATTATGATTATAAAGTGTACGAATGTATACATTCTCCTCACAATCATTGTCACTTTTTCGCATCTTGAAACAATGACTCCTCAGAAGGACTCAAAGAAACTTTCCTGAAATGATCGAAAGAACACTCAAGACCTAACTTTTAACTTTACCTAGAATTTGAATTATGAATTCAAGGGATTTCTAGGTGTTTGGAAGTAGTTCAGAGTGATTAGAATAAAATGGAATTAAGATACACTTTAAATGAGTTTTAACTGAATAACCAAGGCAAAAAAGTGGGGGAAGGCGACCATGGCACATTCCGGGCATTGGCCGTCAGCCCCTAACATCAAAGGTTGCATATGGGCACGCTGCAAGGGCTTAGACCAGACCTTGGGCACATATGAGGATCACCACTCCATCCTTTCCCGAAATGATTGGAAGATCTCTCAAAACATAAGCTTGAACTTGCTAAAAATTCACAGATGCTTACCTCTTTTAAAACATACTAAACTCAAGAAATACTGAAGGATACTAAAAAATACTCAACTTAGAAGTACTCAAGGATAATATACGCAACTCAGAGATTAGATGTTTAAATCAAAGAATACATACTCAATTCAAAGATATGATGTTCGACTCTAGGTACTCAACTCAATATAAAGCAATGATACACATGCATTATATAGAAAGCTTTATAAAACGTTAAAATTAGCTTAGTTTGTTGATGAAAATGGAATGACTACTCAACTTTACTCATATAATAAAGAATTATATTTTATGTGGGAGATTCTCTAACCGAAAATCAAAACTTATATCTATAGTGATGATAAAACACTTTACATCATGCTACCAAGGTCCGTCTTATACTTTGCCATCAGTATAGGACCTAACTTAACATAGTTGATCCACTAGTGTATTTTGAAAAGGATTCATCTAAAAAGTATGACTCTTTTCTATCAATGGTGTCTACATTGTTTTACGGAGACATGAGTTATTTGAACTCATACTCGCCTCTAATTTGGTGCTCAATACTACATCCAAATACTGTAGCTCTTATGTTTTAAATTCTGTGATTTGAGATTAGTTCACAAGAACTTCTCAAAAGCTATCTAGGAAATCTTGGTTTCCCGTCTTGTTTCAGTAAAAAGCTAGTACTCTTTTGTCAAAACTAGCCCGAAGGCTCTTTGAAAATCTCAAATTTTTTTCTTACTTTAATGTGAAAATATTTTAAATACATTTGGGAGCACATAGTCCCAATATACTTTTGAAGAAATGAACTTCAACTTTACTCTTTGCTCTTCACCCTTTACTCAACTTGAACTTTAATTGATGAAACAAAGTTAAAATGTTTGTAAAAAAACTTTTCAGAACTCTCTAAACATTACTTTGACTTGCTTCTTAACTTCTAAACATCTCTTAACCTTCATTGAATTGAAGTATGAATTCAAGGTTCATGATTTTGTGCTTATGGATGCTTTAATGATTTTCAACTTGAAGGTTTAATGAAGAATTATGAGTGTGAACTACTCAACTCGGGAACTCAAAGGTACTTCTCATCTCAAGAATGTTCGACTTATAGGGTTCATGCATAATTATGGGCATGAACAATTCAACTCAAGTACTTCATTGGTAACATGTAATATTCGCATTACTAGAAATATAATCTCAAAGTAGATTAGGAACTCAATACTCAAGACTTAGATCATGAAGATATTACTGCTCTCAATGATACTAAAATTTATGGATTCAATGTTGAATTTATGGGCACGAACGACTCTACTCAAAGGTCTACATAACTACATGGAACTCATTTATAAAACTCTTATAATTTTCTCAAGACATAGAACTTCAAGATATTACTACTCTCAATTATACTAAAATTTATGGAGTCAATGTTGAATTTATTGGAACGAATGACTCGACTTAAAGGTCTACATCCCTACATGGAAATCATTTATAGAACTCTTTTAGTTCTCGTACTTAATTCCACAAATCTTATAACAAATCAGTAGTCTATCTCAAAGGATTCACAATCGAACTCAAAGGCATTCTTCAACTTTACATGTAGCTATCTCTTGAATGTGAATTATGATTTCAAGGGTTATGGTTCATGATATGAAGGATATAGGTGATATTGTAGACTCATGAGTAAATTCTCCTAACTCTCATGCTCACTTTCTTGAGTCTTCACACAAGTTAATGAGGTTGTACAAGGTTCCTCAAAAGGACTCAAAGGAACTCCCTCAAAAGGTTCGGAAGAACTAAAAAAATGTAACCTTAACTTTACCTTGAATATGAATTATTAGTTCAATTTTACGATTCATGTTATGAATGATTTATAAGTGTTTAGAAGTAGTTTAAACTGTTTAGAATCAAAAGGAGTGAAAATACACTTTAAATGAGTTCAAATGGGATAACCCGCCTAAAAAGAGTGATGGAAGGCGAACTTGGCGCGTTCCGGGTGTGGTGTGATAGACCCTAATGTCAGATGCTGAATTTGGGTGCGCTCTGCCAGATTCTCCCCGGGCTAAGACTCGATTAATTTTTCCTCTTATTTGTGATTCTAAATCGCATTTAATCAATTTCTTTTCTTATATTTTCCTTAGATTCAATTAAAAAACCTAAGTAGACACTAATACATTCAAATAAACACTCCAAACAATCACTTTCCTCTCAAGAAATCTTCAAAACCCCAACAAGAGAATATTTATATTGAACCTCGAAAAAACTTATCAATTGAGAACTTAAATCCGTCAACTTTTGAGAATAAAATTTCGCTTAAAATAACATATTTGGCATGTTGGTGAACAAACCCAACACTATGGAAGATCACATACCTCTTAGGTATTATACCCATGGTGAAATTCCGCAACAAGACACAAGAATCTCCACGAACTCTTGATTCTCTCCACTTTTCTCCTCTTTTCTCTTCGTTCCTCTTATTTTCTGTTCTTGAACTTTTAACAAAAACAATAGGCGTATATTAGGATTGATAAATGGAACCTAATAGGATTATACCCATACAACATTACTAAAAATAAATTAAGTCTAATTGGGTAAGAAAAAGACAAAACTACCCCTTACTATTTTCGGCAGACTTTTCTTAATTGGAAAACCTAACTTCAAAAAGACATATCTCACTCATTAAAATTCATTACATAGCGAACTTCAAATTTAGAAAACTCGGTGGAATAGGAAAGATAATTCAATGATTTTTCATAAGGTATCTTGTCCACACTTATGTCATCTTGTGCTAGGAGTTCTGTTCCTTAGAAATTGACCCAAAAGTCATATTTAGCTTAATTCTCCAAATTCATATTTTTGTTATTCTCAATTTAGTTGTTTTAGAACTGACGGTGCTACATATAGTAACCTTAACAACTGTGAAATTAAAAATTCCTTGCAAAAATCTCACTCACTACCAAGGATAGTTCGAGTCTTAGTTCGAAAAGTTTCTAGGGTGTTAGAAAAAGGGGTCGTGGTTTAGGCTTAGAGGTGGTAAAAAAGACTAAACTACGCCTCTTAATAACTGATGAAGATTGTCTACTAGACTACCTCTCAGTGGTGGTTTGAATACGGATAGTAGATCCTATATGTGGAATTTATATTGAATTTTTAAGTCTCAAATGTACATTACAGGTCCAAACCATGGCCCATAGTACGTATTTCTCATGGCCCGTAAGATGTATCACAGGAATAAGGTCCCAAAATTTGACTACCAGTACTTTTCCAACAACTTGGTTGTATCCGTCGTTCACAACCTGAAGAAACTATGGTATGGTAGTCTTTGGTACTTTGGCCATAACCTTTTACTCCAAACTTCAAATAAGGAAAACTTGATGGCATTGGAAATATGCTCTTCAATTTGAAAGGTCGTGGTTATCCTTATTCATTATGTGTGAGGAAATATAATTGTTTGAAGTTGACATAAGTACAACTTTATGTCGAAATTTATTTGTCAATAAAGCTTTCAACTAAAATTCACACTACGGGGTTCTTGTGACCTTAATTCATATCTAAATCCATTTGAACAGCAAAGAAATAACCTTTCCACATATGGACAATTTAAGAATCACCCGATATGATTTTAATATGCAAATAAAGAATGATTTTTGGTTTAGATTAGAAACATTTGGGGTATTACAAAGTTTATGGAAATTTATATTTTGTAAGACATTTAAAATATTTATAACAAAGGGATATTCGATGCTATCTTCTGCGAGTGCTTATTAATCATTAACTTTTATCTTCTTAATGCCTAGTTATTTATTGCGATATGCATTAGTCTATTATATGTCTATGCTATTGTTCTTCTTTTCTTTTTGTTAGGGGAGAGCAAAACTCAGGATTCAGAGTCAACATTAATATCAACACATAATAAGGAGGATCCCACGTCTAGGGGGAGAAAACCACACAGAAAAATTAAATTACCTTTAAAACCTGGTTCATTATCGTTGTAAAAAAGGATAACATTGTTAGGCAGACTCTATTATAATGATGACATCTGATGATGAGTTATAAATTTTTCATGATAAAATAAAAGAAAAAATCAGTACTCAAATACGCAAGAAAAGATTATCCAAGGTAGGGAAGAAATCACATGAATAATTGGTATGCATACATATATGGAAGGACAAATATAAAGAAGATCCGTACTCAGACATAAAAATAAAATTAGAACAAGATAAAAAAATTGTTCATTAAGAAAAGTAAAGGGAATGAAGGAAAGTAGTCGACCAAACACGGAGATAAATTAAATTATCTGGAATCTCTATATAGAGGTATACATTCAATCAGGATTAGCCTCCACATGGAAGGAAAGAAAATCAAACAACAATCAATCTCAGAACATGATATCAAGTGTACAACTTCACTTGATCTAGAAATATAATTCACTCTTTTATCTTTCAATAAATATTGTATTTGATAAGAATTTGTAAGTGGTCGAGGCACAAAAGAAAACGAAAGATTACAAGAGAGTTTTTGAAATTAGAGGTTGTAGTCATCAGAGGATATGTGAAGTTATTGAGATCTACAAATATCAACACAAATGTACAATCCAATTCATTAAAATATACAATGGAAATCGCTATAAGCTAAGGGAACTGGACGAGGCATTACATTTGAAATAATTGAGTCATAGCCATCCTTTTCCAAGGTGTATATTATGACCCCCCCTTTGCTATAAAATAAAATTGTATATAGATATCAAAATTTTATTTAATAAATATATATACAGATACTGAAACTTGTAAACACAAGTGGATGAGTTAGTCTCGCGGTTAAGGGGTTGTATAATTTTTGTTAGGACATGTTAAAAAATAATTACACTAATAATTATATTTTTATTACAACCATTACATCCCTTAACACAAATGTTGGCTTCAGTCTGAGACAACATATCCAATTGCATGGACTAACAAGTAACAAATCTTAACAATCATGATGGAAATAATTATCCAAGTCAAATACGTTACACCCTTTTTTCCAAATCACTAAGAGGCGATGATATACAAAATTTGAAATATTTCATTATATCCACCCGTTCTCTGCATTTTGATAATTTTTCTTAGCAGGGTAGAGTTATAACTTTTCATGGGATTTGAAAATATGCAATTAGTATCTATTCTAATTAATTTGAGTCAACCAATTTAATATATATATATATATATATATATATATATATATATATATCATATTCTTTCTAAACATATTGTGGAATCACACTGAATGTGCTATTATTGTATCTATGACCGTTAATTCTTTGCAATTAGCACTATATGATGAGATATGTACAAAACTTTCTATATAATTTGAGAAATTATGAAGAATTATTGATTAATTATTAAAACTTTCCATGTTGATAGGATTTTACTTCCCACCTGCCATAAACACACTTTCTTAATATGATCATTAAACTTAAGGATTAAATGGTCAAATTTATACCTACTTTGTATCTACAAAGTCGCGTGTTGTTCGATATTCTCTTATATCATTTGAATTAGAAGCATGTTTTTACTATTTTATTGTGAAATGTGAAAATAATATAATGCCTAACGACTTCTCTTTTTGTTTTGGTTGTTACTTCTATATTGTCTTTTTGGTTGTTATTCATAAACATCTGAAATATCAAGACAAATTAGTGTATTAATGTTAAATCTGAGGAAATGTCTTTGAAATTACCTCATTTTTGCTTAAAGAAATGTTATATTTAAATCGATGAAATCTCTCTAAGAAAGATATTACTCATACGGTTGGTAAAGGGGATTTAAATCCTATTTTTGGTAACAAATTCTTATATTAGGTGTGATATTATTTTCTTGCATAAATACTTTCTCAGTCAAGGAGAAGGTAAAATTTAAAGGAAAAGTATAAATTATACTACTTAAGACTTTAATCAACAAAATATCAATGTACTTCTATTTTATTACAAACATGATTTTTAAATTAAATACATAACAAATTAATTGATTTTTGTTTTTAGGTTTATTTATTTTTTAAGCTTTTTCTCGCTCATGCTTTATGATTAACATGCATTTAATGTAGAGTATAATTAGGGTATTAAAATTCTCCAATGTTATCTCTTCTATTATAGTCACACATCTACACGTTCCATTGATTATTATTGAGATCATATTTATTTTCTTCCTTTTTTTATATAACTTTTTATGGTGCCAATAATGATGATGTAGTCATACATGAGTCATAGTTTCTATAAAATTTCCTTTCCAAACGTTTAAACTCTCTGCATATTCTTCATATATAATGTTTCATGTTGGTATACATTACCATAATATCATTGTTGGATGTTGTGCTTATTTTAGAGTTTAACTACCTCTTTTTTGGTTCATTGTATTTGTTAATGTAATATTCCGGAAAAATTATATGCCTAATGAAGAGCCCAGTAAGTCTTTAAGAATGCATATGTAACACCCCAAGCTACCCCCGAGACGCAGACACGGAACCTATGACCACAAGTGATCCCAAGCTAACCCTGCTGGCAAGATCATGAGCACAATTAAGATATTAAAATGTTGCGTAGCTAAATCATACTTTAAATCAAAAGATTGGGAATACCCATATTCTATAACTGAGATATTTGAAAACAATGAGTTTAATACAAAAGAAATATCAACTCAATACTAAGCTGAATCTAACTATGTCTGAAAATAGCCTCTAAACTAGACTAGAAATACTCGGACAAGCCCCTGCTAAATCTAGCGAAAACTGAAACTAAATGACTAAAGACTGAAATGAAACTCATTAATGTTGTCCTTGCATAATTAAGACTCACCACTGAATCTGCTGAACTGGAGGTCGGGAAATCGATCTATGCGTGATCTGTATTCTGAGAACCTGAACGTACATCATGAGAAGATGTAGCGCACATATGCATCAGTACTTGAAAGGTACTTACCATGTAGGATAGAGTAAAGCAAAAATAAAACATAACTAAACAAGCACAAAAACATGTATAATAATCTTAACGTGATGTGCTGATTTCTGAGCTAAGTGGATGCAATGATCAATTTATATTATGCTGATATCGAATACTGAATATAATGATAAATGGTCAATGCAGAGAGTCTTACTGAACTGTGGGAGATACTAATAACTGATAATAAAACCACATGAGCTAAATGTGGAGTTTGATGTATACGCCCCGTTGAGAGGACCCAATATACCCAGCCAAAGGTATAAAGGCATGCTTGTGTGATTACTAAAATGATTGCCCACAGAGCGGACTTACAACCTGCTTGGCTAGTAGTTCTGGGACTATTGGGTACGCTAAACCCTAGTCGAACTCGGTATTATGCTACTCTCAATGAATTCAGTAAATTAACAGACTAAATCTGAATTTGTGTAAATGCTAGATAGCTCGAAATTGAACATGCAAACTGAGAATGCAACAATTAATCTGGTAATTATGCATTTATAACTGAGGCATGTATATCAGAACTGTTAGAAATATATGACCCAGCATATGTAATTCAAGAACTAAAGAAATATAAAGCTAGGGTTCTAAAATTCATGCGATAATTTGAGTAGTAAGATGATTATCTTATTTGGAACATATATTTAATAAATTCATGAAGTTATATTGAAGTTATAAAAACCCTAGGTTTAATCATGATAAGAGAATCAAGAACTGGCTGAAACTAAGGACTCTAAAGGTAAAGGAACCCACTAGTGAAATCTCACATACATGGTGATGAAATCCACGAAAAATACTTCACTTTCGGGGTTGGAACTAGTGGAGCTTGTGGCATTCTTGACCTAGTGTTTTTGATATTTTTTCTCCTCTCTTGCTTCTAATTTTTTATGTTTTGATTTAATGATTTGACTTGGATATGTTTTAATTATGTTTCTAGGCTTAAACTGACTAAAATCTGATGATTTAGGGTCAAAAAGATGTAACTTAGGGTTTAAACGGAGTGGTAAAGGTCAAAAAAACCCCTGGGAAGGTTGTTGTCGGGCCTCACGATGGCTAGGACTGATGGTCCATCGTGCGCCTGATGCCCCGTCGTTGGGTCCGTTGTGAGGGCCTATTAGACAGGCCTTTACTAAAATCGTCATAACTTTGTACTCATAGATCTGATTATAGCAAGGTCTGTGGATATGGAAAGAAAATTCAATTATCTATCTGTGTATAGGTCATGGGAAACCTAATTAATTTTGTGATAAGAGTTATGATCATTTTAAGTTAACCCAACTGCATTTCCCTTTAACTGGGTGCAAATTTTCCACCTACAGAATGTAGGTCCACCTACGTACCAATCTTGTCATTCATAGCTCTTGTAAGATAGTGGTTGAAGGGAGTCTTGATCGATGGTCACGGACTACGCACCGTCGTTTGACCTGTGGATCGTAAGTCCATCCGTCATCCAAGACTTAACCAATTTTTCTAGGCTGAAATTTTGGGAGTTTCTGATCCCATCGACGGTTGTGCAGGACGGACCGTGGTTCAGGATACGGTCCGTTGATACCACCATTGGTAGAACCAGAAGGATTTATCTAAAAAACTAATTTTTTGTCTGTTTTAGCCACGGGGTATTACATTATATCTTTTTTGGGAACATTCTTCATCGAATGAAAACTAAAAAAGATGAAATAGAGGGAGAGAGATGCAAACCCCACTACTAAACACTCAGAAATGATTTCTGACTAAATTGAGTTCTGAGTACATGCAATTAAGCTAAAAATGAAAGTAAAAACTGAGGGAACATGATTCTAAAACTAAATTTACGCATTAATGACTATAAAACTGAAGAGAAACTATTACCTCAAGTTGGAGTGGAAACTGAAGGAAAAAGGTAAAGATACTTGGCTTTCATGGCTTCTTCTTCTTCCCAAGTAGCTCCCTCTACGGACTGACTCCTCCTGAAAACCTTGACTGAAGTGACTTCCTACTTTCTCAACCTTCTAACCTTACGATAAAGAATCTCAACTGGTACATCCTCATAATAAAGACTATATTTCATGGCCACACTCTCTAATGGCACTATAGAGGCTGGGTCACCCACGCACTTCTTCAAGAGTGAGATGTGGAAGACCAGATGCACCGCTGCTAATTTTGCTGGCAACTCTAACTCACATGCCAACTTTCCAATCCTTTTCAAGATCTTATAAGGGACTACATATCTAGGACTGAGCTTCCCTTTCTTTCCAAATCTCATCACCCCTTTTATCGGTGAGACTTTCAGAAAAACCTAATCATCAACTTGGAACTCTAGTTCCCTTCTGCTGACATATGCATAAGATTTCTGATGACTTTGGGCTGTCTTAAGTCTATCTATAATGAGTTGCACTTTCTCCATAGCATAAAGGACGGAATCTTTTCCTATAAAAGATGCTTCACTTACTTCAAACAAACCAACAGGAGATATACATCTACGCCCATTTAAAGCCTCATAAGAAGCCATCTGAATGATGGAATGGTAGTTATTATTGTAGGCAAACTCAATAAGAGGAAGGTGATCATCCCAACTACCTTTGAAATCGATTACACAAGCTCTCAATATATCCTCTAAGGTCTGAATGGTACGCTCTGCCTGCCCATCCATCTGTGGATGAAATGCTATACTAAGGTTAAATTGAGTACCAAGGCCTTTTTGAAATGACTTTAAAAAATGAGAGGTAAACTAAGGACCTCTATCTGAGATGATAGACAAAGGAACCCCATGTAACCTCACAATTTCAGTATGCTAAAGCTTGGCATAGTACTCTGAGGAATATGTAGTCTTAACTTCGAAAAAGCGAGAAGACTTAGTCATCCTATCACCTGTCACCCAAACTGAGTCATGCTGTCTGCGAGTACGAGTTAACGCTGTGATGAAATCCATATTGATCACATCCCACTTACATATAGGAATATCTATATCTTGAGTCATACCTCCTACTTTCTGATATTCTAACTTGACTTGCTTGCAATTGGGGCACATAATCACAAAGTCTGCTATATCCCTTTTCATGTCATTCCACCACTAGACTTCCCCTATATCTCGGTACATCTTAGTGGCACCTGATGAATAATATACCTATAGTTATGAGCTTCTGCAAGAATATTCAGCCTCAACTCTCCCACATCAGGAACACACAATCTACCTTTGTAGAGAAGTACACCATCTCCCCCTTGGAAGAAAACTTCCTCTCTATGATTGTTGACTGCACCCTTTAGTTCAAGCAAGATCGGATCACTCTGTTGCTTTTCCTTAACCTCCACTACCAAAGACAATTCTGCCCAATTTTGAACTGTTACACCGCTTTCTGATATGCTCATAAGGCGAACTCCCAAGCGAGCAAGCCTGTGAACATCCTTCACTAGCTCCTTTCTTTTTTTTTCCTAAACATGGGCTACACTACCCATAGATAATCTACTAAGAGCATCGTCCACTACATTCGCCTCTCCATGATTATAATGCACACTCATATCATAATCTTTAAGGAACTCAAGCCATCTCCTCTAGTGAAGATTCAACTCTTTATGTGTGGACACATGCTCAAGTCTCTTATGATCGGTGAACACATCTACATGATTACTATACAAGTAGTGTCTCCATATCTTGAGTGCAAACACCACTACTGCAAGCTCGAGGTCATGAGTTGGATAGTTAATCTCATTTACCTTAAGCTTTCTAGAGGCATAAGATATAACCTTATCTCTTTGCATAAACACACAAAGAATGACAACTCTAGATGCATCGCAATATATCACATAACCTCTGAAAGAGTTAAGATAGCAGTTGTACTCAATCTAGTTTTCAATTCTGCGAAGATTTTCTCACAATCATGTGACCATCGGAACTTGACCATCTTTTGAGTCAACCTAGTCAATGATGAGGATGTGGATGAAAATCCTTCCATGAACCATCTGTAATAACCCGCTAGACCTAAGAAACTTCTGATATCTATAGCACAGGTAGTTCTGGGCCATTATTTAATTGCTTCTATCTTTTGTGAATCTACGCGGATCCCTTTGCTAGATACAATGTGACTAAGGAAAGCAACGGATTGCAACCAAAACTCACATTTACTAAAGTTAGCGAATAACTGACGATCTTTGAGAGTCTGCAGAACAACTCTCAAATGACTTGCATATTCTTCCTCACTCCAAGATTAAATGACAATATCATCAATGAAGACGATAACGAACAATTCTAAGTACTGTTTTAACACTTTGTTCAACAAATCCATGAAAGTTGCAGGAGCATTGGTTGGTCCAAATGACATAACTACAAATTCATAATGAATATACCGAGTTCTGAAGGCTATTTTTGGAATGTCATTATCTCTGACTCTTTGCTGATGATAACCTAATCTAAGGTCTATGTACTTATTCTTGATTGTAACTTTGTTCGAATTTCTATAGTCAATGCACATTCTAAGAGAACAATCTTTCTTCTTTACGAACAATATTGGTGCCCCCATGGTGAAATACTAGGTCTGATGAAACCCTTATCTAGAAGGTCTTTCAACTGCTCTTGCAATTCCTTAAGCTCTGCTGGAGCCATTCTGTAAGGAGGAATAGAAATAGGTTGGGTATCTTGAAGGAGATCAATTCCAATGTCCATTTCCCTTTCGGGAGGAACCCCGGGATGATCTTTTGGAAATACTTCTGGAAATTCACCTACTACTGGAACTGACTAAAGAGATGGGTTTTCAAGGATAGAATCCTTAACCCAAACTAGATGATAGAGATAACCCTTAGATATCATCTTGCTGGCCTTGAGGTAAGAAATAAATCAACCTATAGGTGCTACGCTACTACCCTTCCATTCTAAGATTGGCTCGCCTGAAAATAGAAAATGAACAATCCTAGTTCTACAATCGACTGAGGCATATCATGAGTGTCACCAATCCATGCCTAGAATGACGTTAAAGTCTACCATTTCTAACTCTACTTGATCCGCTGATGTGACTTTCTGAGAGACTATGACAGGGCAATTTCTGTATACCCATCTAGCTATAACTGGATCCGCGACTGGAGTAGACACTAAAAAGGGTTCTAAGAGAGTTTCTGGACTTACACTGAATTGGACTTCTATATAAGAAGTTACAAAATAATGAGTAGCCCCTAGATCTAACAATGCATGAACATCAAGGTCAAGGACTCGTAGCGTACTAGTGACTACATTAGGAGAACCTTGCTAATCCTGTAGAGCATAAAGTATGTTTTGGCGGTGACCGCCAACTGTACCAGAAAAGTACCCTACTGAGTTGGGCAACTTTCTGGTGCTGCTGAATTAGTAAACTAAGATCTACCACTACCACCTCCTTTACCTTGTCTAGAAGGACAGTCCTCAACTTGTGACAAGACTGACCACATCCAAAACATCCTTCTTTCTCTGCAAGACACACACCCGGATGGTTCTTACCACACTTAGGGCAAGTGGGGTAAGTGTTGGTGCCTGAGACACTTCTATGAGAATAAGAGCCAAGTGCTCTACCCTTCATGTCTGACCTATTCTTGGACGATGGAATACTAGCTTATGAAGGGGCTGGAGCTGAAAACTTCTGTTGAACCTTTGAGCGATTTCCACCACCCAATTTCTGCAGAGAATAATCATAGGCTCCTGTTCTAGCCTTCTAATTTTCCTTAGCCTGTTCCCTAGGCTTATCTCCCTCAACCTGGTGAGCATGAGTTATAAGCCTAGAGATGTTCATATCTCCCAGCAACATAGCATTTATGCACTCTGTCTTCACCAAATCTGATACTCCAGATAAGAACTTATTAATCTGAGCCTTGGAGTCAGCAACCATGTTAGGTGCATACCTAAAGATTTTGTTAAGCTTCTGCCCATACTCTTGGACTTTCATGTTTCCCTGCCTCAAGTTCATGAATTCTTGCTTCTCTCAACTCAATAGGATAAAAACCTGTCGAGAAAAGTCTCACGTAAGCACTCCCAACTAATTAGTGTTGTATTTGCACCCTATTCTCCTTCCACTGAGTGTACCAGATATGAGCCACTTCTTTCAGCTGGTATGACGCCAACTCAATCCGATAATTCCAGTAACCTATCACCTCAAAGATCTTCTTGGTTTCGTCCAAGAAATTCTAAGGATCTTCATTAGTCTGCGATCCTTATAACTCAGGCGGATTCATCCTAACAAAGTCACAGACCCTTGCTGCTGCTGATCCACTATTTTTACTCATAGGACCATGTACCCGACTTTACTGGTGGGTCATACTCTGAGCTAACATCTGTATTGCATTTCGGAATTCAACATTTGAGACTTCTTGCTTTGGGATTGGAGGAACTGTGTTTGCATTCCTGGCATTCGCATTCCTAGTGTTAGCTCTACGAGGAGGCATCATCTGAAACGTAGAACATCAAGTAGGAATGGAATAAGATCATACCGCACGCACGATAAGAGTAACAAGAAAGTGAAGATTTTCCTAAAACACTTTATAGACTCCCTAACATTAGATGTGGTGAATTTCACACCCATGAAACGGACTCTACTTAGTGCGGATTTTTAAGACATTGTAGGACTCTTAAACCTAGTTCTCTGATACCCTCGAGACGCGGACCCAGAACCTAGGACGACAACTAATCTCATGCTAACCCTGCTGGCATGATCATGAGCATACTAAAGATAATAAACTGTTGTTGAAGCTAAATCATACTTAAATTGAAAAAAATGGGGAATAACCATATATTAGAACTGAGATATTTGAAAAAAATGAGTTTAATTCAAATGAAATAGTAACTCAATACTACGCTGACTAACTATGTCTGAAAATAGCATCTAAACTAGGCTAGAAATATTGGGACAAGCCCTAGCTAAATCTAGCGAAAATTGAAACTAAAGGACTAAACACTCAAATGAAACTCGTGATTGTTGTCCTCGAAGAATGAGGACTCACCACTGAACCTGTTAAACTAGAGATCGGAAAATAGATCTATGCGTGACCTGGATGTTGAGAATCTGAACCTACATCACCAGAAGATGTAGCGCACGTATGCGTCAGTACTTGAAAGGTACTGAGCATGTGAGATAGACTAAAGCTTGAATAAAATATAATTGAACAAGCACAAAAACAAGTATAATAATCTGAATGTGATGTGCTGATTTTTAAGCTAACTTGATGCAATGACCAATTTATAACATGTTAAAACTGAATACTGAATATACTGATAAATGGTCAATTAAAAGAGTCTGACTGAACTGTGGGAGCTACGAATAACCGATAATAAAACCACATGATCTAAATATGGAGTCCTATGTATACGCCCCATCCAGAGGACCAAATATACCCTGCCAAAGTTATAAAGTCATGCTAGCGTGATCACTAAACTAATTGCCCATAAAGGGGACTTACAACCTACATGGCTAGTAGTTCTAGGACTATTGGGTACACTAAACCTTAGTCCAACTAGGTATTATACTACTCCCAATAAATCAGTAAATTAACTGATTATATTTGAATTTCTGTGAATACTGGATAGCTCGAAACTAAACATGCAAACTGAGAATGCAACAATTAATCTTGTAATTATGTATTTATAACTGAGGCATGTATATCTAAAGTGTCTAAAATATATGTCCTAGCATGTGTAATTCAAGAACTAAAGAAATACAAAGCTAGGGTTCTGAAATTCATGCAATAATTTGAGTTATAACATGATTATCTGATTTGGAACATATAATTAATAAATTCATGAAGTTATATCAAAGTTATAGAAACCCTAGGTTTAATCATGATAAGAGAATCAAGAACTGACTGAAACTAAGGACCCAGTGGGTGAAAGGAACCCACTAGTGAAATCCCACATACCTTGTGATGAAATCAACGAAAAAATACGTAAGTTTTGTTGATGGAATTGCTGGAGCTTGTGGCGTTCTTGAACTAGGGTTCTTGATTTTTTTTCCTCTGCTGCTTCTAATTTTCTATGTTTTTATTTAATGATTTGACTTGGTTTTGTTTTAATTATGTTTCTAGGCTTAAACTGACTAAAATCTTATGATTTAGGGTCTAAACACATAACTTAGGGTTTAAATGGAGTGGGAAAGGTCAACAAGACCCTTGGAAATGTTGTTGTGGAGCCTCACGATGGCCAGGATTAACGGTCCGTCATGCACCTGACGCCCAGTCGTTAGGTCCGTCGTGACAGCCTTTTCGACAGGCTTTTACTAAAATGGGCATATCTATTTACTCAAAGGTCTGATTTTCACAAGGTAGGTTGCTATGGAAAGATAATTCAATTATCTATCTGTGGGTAGGTCATGGGACACCTAATAAATTTTTTGTTAAGAATTATGATCATTTTAAGATGACCCAACTCCTTTTCCCCTTAACTGGCTGTAAATTCTCCACCTACGGTCTTACCTACGGACACTAGGTCCACGTACGAACCATGTTGGTCATCCATAGCTCTTGGTATAGAGTGGTTGAAGGGAGTGTTGATCGACGGTCACGGACTACGGACCGTTGTTTTACCTATAGACCGTAAGTCCATTCGTCGTCAAAGACATAGCCAATTTTTATAGGCTGAAATTTTTGGTAGTTTCTGATCCCATCGATGGTTGTGAAGGATGGACCGTGGTTCAGGCTACGGTCCGTCGATCTACAGTTTGTTGCACCTTTAGATTTTTCTGAAAAACTAATTTTTGGTCTATTTTAACTACGGGGTGCTATAGCATATTGGGTATACATAGGCATTCCAATGCCCAATATTGAGAATTATTGGGCATAGTAAAGAAAAATGGCTAAGGGGTATTAGGGAATTTATGTAAAATATCCATATAAAAATATATTGGGCACATTGGAAAATATTCACCTAAGTAAGTATCAATGATCTTGTTAACCATATCTACCTGCAACGAACAGCCTAAGATAAATTAATATTTAAATCCTGAACACAAATATTAGGTACTAGGCATCCAAGTGTCAGGCCTAGGTACCAAAGCACATAATAATTTAAAATGATCATGTAGATAGAATAGTGCCCAAGGACATAGTGAGGATCTTTGAGACAATAAGTATGCATCCAAATTATCAATAAATAATAGTTAGCTAGGAATGTTCAACCAACCAATGTGCAAGCACATGAGCAAGACAAGTGAAGAAGCTTCCAAAGGAGGGGACCACCCTAACCGAATTTGGTTAGAGTAGTTGGGGGGGGGGGGTAAACGTGCACATGGGACAACTCCAAGTGGGGCCTAACCTCCCTACAAATTCTAGACTCTAACCTACTGCCCTAAATAACTAAATAACCTAGGATTAACCAAGTTGGACCCATTAGTCACCCTACAAGCTAAGACCAAAACCATGTTGACACTAACCTAGTAATAGTAAAAGAGACAACCAAGTACCTAACCTAGGATGGTCCAAAAGGTTAGTTATGGTCCTAAAAACTTAAGGGTAATTTATTAATTCCCCTAGGTTACCTACTTAACTAATTTAGAAAATTAATAAATTAATTTAAAAGGGATAAAACCGAAAATAAAAAAGAAATTTTCAGTTGTTGATTAAGACAAGAAAGGGACAACCTAGTACCTAACCTAGGATGGTCCAAAGAGTTAGTTAAGATCCTAATGTCTTAAGGATACTCTTATAATTACCCTAGTACACTTAATTAATTAATTTATAAACTTAATTAATAAATTTAAATGAGCAAAACCAAAATCGCTAAGCAATATCCATGTTACGGTTAAAACAAGAAAAACACAACCTAATACCTAATGCACGATGGTTCAATGGATTAGTAATGATTATAAAATCTTAAGGGTACTTTAAAAATTACCATAGGTCACTATATTAATTAAATTAGACATTTAATTAATTAAATTAACGGGGTCAAACTGAAATTCTTACACTAACCTAGTAAAACTCAAGAAACATCCTAGTACATAACATGGAATGGTTCAAAAGTGTTGATTTAGGGTCCAATGACTTGAGGATAACTAAGTACTTAGCCAAAGTACATAAATTATTTAAATTAGCGATTTAATTAATTAATATAAATTTAAAATGTTGACTAAAATCATAGTCAACACCAATTTCCAGATTTGATCAAGTGTTATGTTCTCCTATGTTTAGTCAACTTAGGAGCGGCGTTTCGTTAAAAGGTTAATTATTTTATTAAATTAACTTATTAAATATAAGTTTTATAATTCAATATCAATTCTCAAACCTAAAAAATCATGTTCAAACTCATAAAAAAAAGGGACGCAAAATAGTAAGCAAGTGATGGAAAGAAAAAAAGAAGATTCTATTGATTCTCCTAGGCGATTTCAAGGTTTCTCCAAGTTTTCGTTCAAGATGGTCTTCGTAGATTAAGTTCTAATTAGGGTATGGATTTATTTCCTTAATTTTTTATCCAAGAATATATTCCTTCGAATGATTAACAAGATCTTGAAAACTAGGGTTGTTCCCGTCGTTCTAGTCGAACTTCCCTTCCCTAGTATCCATTTCGATTTCAATGTTGAATAGGTTAGATATCATATTGTTTGTATGTGCTGATGGATTTTCTTAACATGAATTGTTCTTGAATAATGAGTATCTAATGAATTTATGAATTTGTAATTGCGTAAAGTTAATCGTATAATGATAATTAAGGATCGATAATGTGCTATGTTATGTCAGTGATGTCTTAAGTAAATATGGGTCTTTGGCTGAATGTTGACTTGCTGTTGTTGTGTTGTTATGAAGATATTATATCCATCAGATCTTAATTTATTGTTGTCCAATATGTTCTTATAACGTTACACTAAAATGCATACACTATGAATTGGCTTAAAGATATCTATGTTGAATAAATTGTGTATCTGGTTCCAATAAAGTTGGCTAACTTTATTTGGTGAAAATGAATATATTATAAAGGCTAGTAACTTACGTAATTGATTAAAAGATTGGGTAAGTGTTCATACATATGGAAATTTATATATGGATATACGTAAAAATTGGTTTATGCCAAAAAGAATTAATTTGCAAGTCTAACATCCCAAATCTTGAGCCAATACTAATCATATGTCAATTCTTGTATAGTAAGAGTATCAAATGATAATATAAGAACATCTTAAATAATTCAATTAACCCATAATAATGGAGATGCCACTCATTGGGACAACTCCTTACATGCTCTAAAATAATGACATATTAAATGAAGTGCTCATCATCCATAAAGGATGATATAAATCTACTACACCAAAGTAAGTATGTAATGTGAGTTATAACATAATTAAAGGGGTCTAAAGTAAGTGAGTGACAAGAATGAGGTGTTAAAGGAACTGAGACAAGTCTCACTTACACCTAAGCCACTATGTTGAAAGAATACTCATGTATGAAGGTGTGAGCCAGTCCCATTAAAGCCAAAGGATGATAGGTAAGAAAAATTCACATTTCATCAATTTAAATTAACGATGACCTGTTATCAATGGATTAAGTAAATCTCAATCTAGAAGCAAGCCTACATAATGCTTGAGTCAACTCTAGAAGATAAAGAAGAAATGAACATCCATGTAAAGGGGTGAGTAATTAGGAAAAGAAAATGTACTAATATTAATAAATATGGTGACAAGATGATAAGAGGTTATATACAAGATGACAGAAATCTCAAATTAGCCTAAGTAAATGTTACAAAAACGTAATCACATATGAGAGTGTAAAGCTAAAGAAAAGTCCAATAATGTATACTTAATACTAATGATGAGAGGAGAAATCATCTATTGAGTTATGATGTCCACATACTAGAAGTCATCTACCATGAAGTATAGTTGAATGTAATGGAACTTTATACTGAGCACCAAAAGGCTATCTAGAAGAGGTGATGCCTTCTTTCGCGAAGGGCGGAGGTTCACGTAACTCTCATGAGATGAGACTGTCCGGCATGCTGGGTATGGGTCTCCTTATATCTCCTTGTATTTTAACCTATACTGAAAATATAGGGATCTATAAGCGTTCATCTCCCTCTATATGCTAACATGTTCGGGTCACTTTGGGTGGTTATTCAACCTCTTTTTGGTTTGTGCAGACACTGGATTTTAGGATGCACACATGATATATGTTGATTAAGGTGAAAGTTCCAAAAGAAAAAATGAGGAAGCCTCAAAATATGAAAGATAATGAAATGAATGATATTAAATTGTTTGTACAATACAATCCAGAGGTGAAATCAGATTCATGTAATGACATTAGTTCATCATGGTCATTGCACTTCATGATCCCGATGAGAGTCTTAAATTTCACACTAGGTATAGTTAGTTTTTACATCAGAATACGAATGAATGAAATGAATAATGTGAAGTACTAATAAATGAATGAAGCAGACTCTGTGTTTGCTAAAAAAAGGCCCTCGAGTTGAGGTCCCATATGTTGGGCCCTCTATTGAGATGATGTTACATCAACAATTCCAAAGTCTAGTGTATATGAAATGTTTAATATATATAAAAAAAGTAACGAAAGAATGACATGATCAATAAAGAATTATTTATGAAAGGTAATGAATATATAGTGTAAAGAATGACTCACTATAAGGTAATAAAATCATTCCTTAGTCCTTGGATTACTTACTTGATTCATTGTGGGTATGGGGCTACAATAAATATTTCACTTATAAGTAAAACATAGGATCAAAAGAATAATTAAAGTACATAACAAGAATAAGAAAAAGACTGAAATATAAACTAAGGCTTGTGCCAATATTAGAGTATGAATAGATACCTCAAGGTATATAAAAAGGTTTAACAACTAATTAATGGGCATAGTAAAGAAAAATTGGCTTATAAATACATTCATACCCAATTTAAGAATGAAATATTTATCTTGTCATTAAGGTAGCAAATGATTGTGTGTGTGTGTGTGTGTGTGTATATATATATATATATATATATATATATATATAAGGCTTGTGCCAATATTAGAGTATGAATAGATACCTCAAGGTATAAAAAAGGTTTAACAACTAATTAATGGGCATAGTAAAGAAAAATTGGCTTATAAATACATTCATACCCAATTTAAGAATGAAATATTTATCTTGTCATTAAGGTAGCCAATGATTATGTATGTATATATATATGTGTGTGTGTGTGTGTGTGTAGAGTAGCGAAATAATCTCCTCCATCTTGTGAATTGCTGACTTGATTTATCGTAGGTATGAGACTAGAATGAACAATTGTAGCTGTAAGTGAAATATAATATTAAAGGATATCATTGTAATACATAACAAGAAGAATGAAAAATACTCCAAGTGTCAAAAATAGGGCTCTTAGGTTTGGACTATCAAATTTCCAAAGCTTCGCTCGAGTTGTTCTAAAATTATGTGGATGATACTAATGTTTTGTAATTATATAGAAAATGAGTTTTGTGATTTGAATGCATTAAAATACATCATATTCATACCACAATACACTTATAAAGATTTAGGAAAGTCTAGTCACTGGGCTTTCCAGAACTAACATGTTCTTTAGGAAGAACTTTCTTTAATCATGCATAGCCTTCTGTCTATGTGTGAATAGACCAATTCATGGTACAAGTGGTTTACTAACCCCTACTATTTACTATTTCATAGATGCACATCAAGGGAAGGATAGACGACTCTAGCAACGGTTTGGACATCAGTATTTCTCCATACCATTTGGTAGGTCCTATTGATTTTAAGGATGCTACAACTTTAGTCTAGCCTTAGTTTTAGACAAAGCTAGTGGATGTTGTCCCTAGTGTTTGTTTCCTACTCTCATTTCGAAGCATTTGCAATAAGGTCGTGATTGGCAAACGTATTTATGGTATATTCTTATTCTTTTTCAAATTGATTCTTATGATAGATGGTTGTTACATTTATGTTGAGCTTAGTATATGATGAATTAATGAAATAACTATATGAAGTCTACGTATACTTCATATGTTTAATAATTTTAATTTTTTTCTCTGAAATTAACCATATGAATGTGATGAATGTAAGATGAGGCTTATTTGCGACCTTTGAGAGGTCAACAAACCGGTTGCAATTTAGATTCAAGAATCCAAATCGTGACAAACATGGTATCATAGCATGAGGTGAAATTACCTAGGAACTAAAGCTCAGTACAACCACGTTACAAAGTTTATTACTTATGAATGTGAAGCGCGCTACAATCATGACTTAGAGACTACGCGACGATATGAAATTCTCCCTTCTTGTACTCTTTATCGTGCTATCTATATCTTTGACACTTTGTGTCATTTTAAGTATCTAAATTCCTTATTGTGTGAACGCGTAGAAGAATACATACAAGAATTAGGGTAGCCAAGTGTTCTAAGGCGCCAAACTCAAGATCTTGCCTTCCCACGAAGGGGTCAAAATGGAAATGCACAACGTGGATGAAAGGCATGTGGTGAGTATGGTTGTTCACATGGAGGTAAATGGATTGTAATGTCTAAAAGCATGCTAAGATTACTTATGAGGAGGAGAAGAATAACTTTGCTGCATACCAACTCAAGAATAACGCTTAGAAATGGATTTGCTTCATAAGTGTTATGCTATAATAGGCTATAGAAACAAGGTAGTAAGGCTTCAGCTTCCAAATAAGTCGGGTTAAAATGAAAAGGGTGTGGTTCAAATCCAACACGACAAGACAGATGCTCAGTCTCGACCAAATGCTGTAGTCGAACCCCCCAAGAGAAACCAGCTCTATGCGTTGAAAGGAAGAGATAAACAAGAGAAGTCTGTGTATGTGGATAATGGTTACTTGTTTGTCTTCTCCTTTCCTGTTTATGCATTATTAGATCCAGGATCTACCTTGTGTATGGTTACTCCTTTGGTGGATAATCAATTTGAATTGCTTCCTAAAATGTTACATGAACCATTTCTATTTCGTACTCCCGTAGGAGATAGTGTTAAGGCCGAAGGGGTATGTACAGAAGTAGATGACATAGTTGCAAGTCCCTTTGAAACTAAGTTTGCGTTATTAGGTTCAAATCTTAAAGTCAACAAGATGTTATCTAAGAGGTAAGATATACTCTTCCTAAGTCTGGTTTATGTGTAAGAAACTCTAAGTTTAAGTGATTTATTGGATTCTATGTGGTTAGTCCCTTATCATATATGTTATAATAACACTATGTGAGTCAAAATGAATTTATGTTGCATTTTATGTTGCTGCATTTGTGTAGCATAGACATGTTTTCTGTGTTGCATGATTTGTAATGTGCATTAAGTTAAGTGTGACTGAGAAGGATGTAACGACCTGTTTAGTCGTTTTGAGCAGCAGATTTTATTTCTGGAAAAACTGGCTGAGACTACGGACCCCACGACGGACCGTCATGGGCACGACGGACCATCGCAGGGTCTCGTTTCAAAACGCTTAGAAAATCTGAAATTGGGTACTGAAAATCAACTCTCTGAACTTTGTGACGGAATGGCAGGACGGACCGTCACAGGCAGGATGAACCGTCGTGATCCACCGTTTAAAAACACTTCATCTCCTGAGAATTTGGTACAGGGAACGATTCTCTGAACGTCGTGACGGAAGTGCAGGACGGACCGTCGTAGATACGACGGGCCGTTACAGACTCCTTAAGGAAATCGAGTCTCTGACGAACCTGCATGACGGACCGTCGCAGGCGCGACGGGCCGTCACAGGTTGCGTAATCCTAGTTGAAGTCGGAATTCTTGTTAAGTTTTAAAGGGACGTTTTTGACTATTCTTGCCTTAATTATAAAGTTAGTGGGTTAATGTTAATAAGTCTAATTACTTGGGGGTTAAAAGAGGTAACCTTAAGTTAATTATTGGGGCATTATTGCCATCTTTTATTCTTAATTATATACTAATTAGGGTAAAAGAAAGAGGGTTGGAATAAGAAAAAGAAAAGAAGAGAAAGAGAGAGAAGGGAATCGATAGAGAGAGAGGATTTATCGACAGAGGAGAAACGAAGAGGAAAACACAAAGCTTTGGGAATTTGCTTGCTTGATCACTAGTCTTCGGTGGAGGTAGGTTATGGTTTTCATGCTTTCATAGTAAACTCTTTATAGAGAATGATATGTATTGTTAGTATTGTAAACCCTGCTATGTGCTTAATTGTATGCATGCATGAACATTATTATATTAAGCATGATGAAGTTATTGAATCCCAAATCTTGATAAAAAACCT
Organism: Solanum lycopersicum; assembly: GCF_036512215.1. Lineage (NCBI taxonomy): Eukaryota > Viridiplantae > Streptophyta > Magnoliopsida > Solanales > Solanaceae > Solanum > Solanum lycopersicum. The sequence continues at coordinate 20,035,204 of NC_090803.1, read as the reverse complement.
AATCTCTTTTTAATGATGATGCCTTGGTAAGGGAGAAGGCTTGATGAACTAAAGTAATGAGATAGATGATGCCTTGATAATGCAAAAGGCTTGATGAGTTGATAGAATGAGATTAGGGGATCGGGTGTCACGAACTGACACGTAGAATTAGGGGATCGGGTGTCACGAACCGACACGTAGAATTAGGGGATCGGGTGTCATGAACCAACACGTACATTTAGGGGATCGGGTGTCACGAACCGACACGTAGAATTAGGGGATCGGGTGTGACGAACTGACACATAGATTTAGGGGATCGGGTGTCACAAACCGACACGTAGATTTAGGGGATCGGGTGTCACGAACTGACACGTAGATTTAGGGGATCGGGTGTTACGAATGGACATGTAGATTTAGGGGATCGGAGTATCACGTACCGACACAAGAGGATTAATGAATATGAGGGAGCGGAGTGTCACGTACCGACACAAGAGAACTAAAGATAATGAATCTTGAAAGATGTTAATATACTCAATTTAATGAACATGATTCCCAAATGAGTATGGTATTGAGGCTTGAGTCCTCATATGTGAACTTGACGGTAATTGTAAATGATATAGTGCTTGTTGTTGCTACATGTTGAGTATCATAGTTGATTTTATGATATTACTTGGTATATACTGTTTTCTATTTTGAGTTGGCCGATGATATCTACTCAGTACCCGTGTTTTGTACTGACCCCTACTTTTATGTTTTTCTTCTTGTTATTTGTGGAGTTCAGCAAACGTGCCGTCGTCTTCAACTCAACAGTAATTCTAGCCAGTCTTCGTCACATCGGATCTTCAGGGTGAGCTAACGCTTCTAGCTTGGACTGGATCTTCTTCCTCATGTCTTGATGCCTTGATGTTCTGGCATAGAGTAGCTTTTATGTATTTTTAGCTTATTAGAATACTCTTAGTTTAGTACTTTGATCGTAGATGTTCTTATGGTGATGACTTCCAGATTTTGGGGATAATAATAGTTATTGATTTTATTAATGAGTTAAGTCTTCCGCATTACTTTCTGTTGATATTATATGGAAATGTTAAGGTTTAGATTGGTAGGTTCGCTCACATAGGAGGGTAAATATGGGTGCCAGTCGCGGCCTGATTTGGGTCGTGACAAACTTGGTATCAGAGCATTAGGTTCGTTGGTCTCATCACACAAGAACGAGTCTAGTAGAGTGTTAAGGAACGGTAGGGGGACGCCTTTACTTTTCTTTAAGAGGGTATAAGACTTTAGGAAAATTCCATTCTTTCTTTCTTTCTTTCGTGCTATTACTTGGGTCCAATTGGTATCTAGGTGATACGAATTGGTATCTAACCATCTTCACTCTATTTCGTAGATGGTTAGAACTAGAGCAACGACTACGCCAGCACCAACACCAGCACCGGCGGGACAGGGTGCATCTGAGCCAGCCACTAGGGCTGTAGCTCGAGGAAGAGCAGCGGCAAGAGGCCGTGGTAAAGGCCGTGGGAGGACGTCCTCTAGAGGAAGAGGACGAGCACCTAGCCCTTCTGATACTAGGGCAGTGACTCCTCCACCGACTGAAGAAGTAGTAAGAGAGGGTGAGGAAAGGGAAACTGAGCAAGTGCAGAATGAGGAACTACCACCCCAACCTACCCCAGAGATGATAAATCAGGTTCTTGCTTATCTTAGTGGGTTATCTGATCAAGGTCAAACACCTCCAGTGTTTTCTGCACCAACACCTCCGGTTTCAGAGGTACAACATGCCGCCACTATGGCTCCTCGTATGGATGCCTCATTGGACATAGGCACGTTTCCACATCTGACTACTGGGCCCATAATGACAAGTGATCAGCATGAACTTTTCAGTAAGTTCTTGAAATTGAAACCTCCCGTCTTCAAGGGTGCGGAATTGGAGGATGCTTACGATTTACTGGTTGACTGTCATGAGCTACTACACAAGATGGGTATAGTAGAACGGTTTGGTGTTGAGTTCGTGAGTTATCAGTTTCAAAGGAACGCCAAAATGTGGTGGCGGTCACATATTGAGTGTCAACCAACAGAGGCACCACCTATGACTTGGGCCTCATTCTCTAGCTTGTTTATGGAGAAGTATATCCCCCGAACTTTGAGGGATAGGAAAAGGGATGATTTCTTGAGCCTAGAGCAAGAGCGGATTCGCCGTTTTGTGAAGGGGTTGAGGTCAGAGTTGCGGATTTCAGCCTTACAGGTAGCGGCTACGGCAAAATCCTTCCAAGAGGTGGTAGACTTCGTGATAGAGGTGGAAGGAGTGAAGCCAGATGACTTCACCACGACATCGACATCAAAAAAGTTTCGAAAGGGAGGTGAGTTTAATGGTTCTTACTCTAGAGGACAGGGTTCCGGAGGTTACTCAGTTCGACCCATTTAGTCTTCACTACAGACTGTAGTTAGGGGTCAACCTCAGACTGGTCAACACTTCTCTGAGAGACCTATGCTTGACTCCAGAGGGTGTTATGGATGTGGGGAGACTGGACATATTAGGAGGAATTGTCCAAAACAGAGTTATAGACCCCCAATGGCTAGAGATAGAGGTGGTCATGGTAGAGGCCGTTATTCTGGAGGACGTGGTGGTCGAGGTAATGGTGGTCACCAAATTGGTCGAGGTGATGGGCAAACTGGAGCCACTACATCACAACATGGTAGGGGAAATGGACAGACAAACGATAGGGCCCATTGTTACGCTTTCCCTGGGCGGTCTGAAGCGGAGGCATCTGATGCTGTCATCACAGGTGATCTTCTGGTTTGTGATTGCTTGGCTTCTGTATTGTTTGATCCTGGATCCACATTTTCTTATGTATCTTCCTCATTTGCTAATGGTCTAAATTTACATTGCGAATTACTTGATATGCCTATTCGTGTTTCTACTCCGGTGGGTGAGTCTGTGGTAGTTGAAAAGGTATATAGGTCTTGTTTGGTGAACTTTGTGGGGAGCAACACTTATGTAGATTTGGTTATCTTAGAAATGGATGATTTTGATGTAATTCTGGGTATGACTTGGCTTTCTCCGCAATTTGCGATCTTGGATTGTAATGCTAAAACGGTGACGTTAGCCAAGCCTGAGACAGATCTGTTAGTGTGGGAGGGTGACTACACTTCCAATCCGGTGCGTATCATCTCCTTTCTTCGTGCTAAGAAAATGATTAGTAAAGGGTATTTAGCTTTCTTGGCACATCTCAAGGATGATACTACCCAAGTACCTTCGATCGAGTCGGTTAAGGTGGTCCGTGAGTTTCTGGATGTGTTCCCTGCAGATCTTCCTGGTATGCCACCAGATAGGGATATTGACTTCTGTATTGATCTTGAACCGGGTACTCGCCCCATTTCTATACCCCCTTATAGAATGGCTCCCGCGGTGTTAAGAGAGTTAAAGGCACAACTTCAAGAGTTATTGAACAAAGGCTTCATTAGACCAAGTGCATCCCCTTGGGGTTCTCCAGTTTTGTTTGTTAAGAAGAAGGATGGGAGTTTTCGGATGTGCATAGACTACCGGCAGTTGAACAAGGTAACCATAAAGAACAAGTATCCTCTTCCTCGCATTGATGACTTGTTCGATCAGTTACAAGGTGCTTGTGTCTTCTCTAAGATTGACTTGAGATCCAGTTATCATCAATTGAAAATACGGGCAACGGATGTGCCAAAGACTGCTTTTCGAACGAGGTATGGGCATTTCAAATTTGTAGTGATGTCTTTTGGTCTTACGAATGCCCCTGCTGCGTTCATGAGCTTGATGAATGGGATTTTTAAGCCATATTTGGGCCTCTTCGTGATCGTATTTATTGATGATATACTGATATACTCAAAGAGCAAGAAAGAACATGAGGAGCATTTGAGAATGGTATTGGAAAAGCCAAGTTCTCTAAGTGTGAGTTTTGGCTAGATGCAGTGTCTTTCTTGGGGCACGTGGTTTCTAAGGATGGAGTGATGGTGGATCCTTCTAAGATTGAGACAGTGAAGAATTGGGTAAGACCTACTAATGTGTCAGAAATAAGGAGCTTTGTTGGGTTAGCTAGCTACTACCGCCGATTTGTCAAGGGATTCTCTTCTATTGCTTCCCAATTGACGAACTTGACTAAGCAAAAATGTTTCATTTGTATGGTCGGATGAGTGTGAGGAAAGCTTTCAGAAGCTCAAGACTTTGTTGACTACCGCACCCATTCTCACCTTGCCCGTAGAGGGTAAGAACTTCATTGTTTATTGTGTTTCCTCCTATTCTGGTTTAGGTGCAGTACTGATGCAAGAGAAGAATGTGATTGCTTATGCTTCGAGGCAATTAAAAGTGCATGAACGTAACTATCCAACTCATGATTTGGAATTGGCTGCGGTAGTGTTTGCATTAAAGCAATGAAGACACTATTTATATGGGGTTAAGTGTGAGGTCTACACGGATCATCGTAGCCTTCAGTATGTCTTTACTCAGAAAGATTTGAACTTGAGACAGAGGAGATGGATGGAGCTACTAAAGGACTACGATATCACTATCTAGTATCATCCGGGAAAGGCTAATGTTGTGGCAGATGCCTTAAGTAGAAAGGCAGGGAGCATGGGAAGTCTAGTTCTCTTGCAAGCTTCTAGACGCCCATTGGCTAGAGAGGTTCAGACTCTAGCTAATGACTTGATGAAATTAGAAGTAAATGAGAAAGGAGGATTGTTGGCTTCTGTAGAGGCAAGATCTTCCTTTCTTGACAAGATTAAGGGAAGACAGTTTGATGATGAGAAACTGCGAAGAATCCAAGATAAGGTATTGCGAGGAGAGGCTAAGGAAGCACAAATCGATGAGGAAGGTGTTTTGAGGATTAAGGGAAGGGTATGCGTACCCCGCGTCGATGATTTGATCAACACTATTCTGACAAAGGCTCATAGTTCAAGGTATTAGATACATCCGGGTGCAACCAATATGTACCGTGACCTAAAGAAACACTTTTGGTGGAGTAGAATGAAGCGTGATATTGTGAACTTTATCGCCAAATGTCCAAACTGTCAACAAGTAAAGTATGAACACCAAAGGCCCGGAGGAACACTTCAGAGAATGCCCAATCCGTAATGGAAATGGGAGAGAATCGCAATGGACTTCGTTGTTGGTCTTCTAAAGACGATGGGTAAGTACGACTCTATTTGGGTGATTGTTGATAGGTTAACTAAGTCTGCTCATTTTATTCCGGTTAAGGTGACTTACAATGCCGAGAAGTTAGCCAAGATCTATATCTCAGAAATTGTTCGGTTGCATGGGGTCCCATTATCCATCATATCATATAGAGGTACGCAGTTTACTTCTAAGTTTTGGAAAACATTGCATGCGGAATTGGATACTAGGTTGGACCTTAGTACTGCGTTCCATCCTCAGACCGATGGTCAGTCTGAGCGAACGATTCAAGTGTTGGAGGATATGCTTCGTGCATGTGTGATAGAATTTGGTGGCCATTGGGATAGCTTCTTACCCTTAGCAGAGTTCTCCTACAACAATAGTTATCACTCGAGCATTGATATGGCTCCATTTGAAGCATTGTATGGTAGGAGATGTAGGTCCCCCATTGGTTGGTTTGATGCGTTCGAGGTTAGACCTTGGGGTACTGATCTCTTGAGGGATTCGATGGGGAAGGTGAAATCTATTCAAGAAAAGCTTCTAGAGGCGCAAAGTAGACAAAAAGAATATGCCGATTGAAAGGTTAGAGACTTAGAGTTCATGGAGGGAGAACAAGTCTTGCTGAAGGTTTCGCCCATGAAAGGGGTGATGCGGTTTGGTAAAAGAGGCAAGCTAAGCCCAAGGTACATTGGTCCCTTTGAAGTACTTAAGCGAGTAGGGGAGGTGTCGTATGAGTTAGCCTTGCCTCCAGGGCTGTCCGGAGTGCATCCGGTATTTCATGTGTCGATGTTGAAAAGATACCATGGGGATGGAAACTATATTATCCGTTGGGATTCAATTTTGCTTGATGGGAATTTTTCCTATTACGAGGAGCCTGTTGCTATTCTAGATAGAGAAATTCGCAAGTTGAGATCAAGGGAGATTGCATCCATCAAAGTTCAATGGAAGAATCGACCCGTTGAAGAAGCCACTTGGGAGAAGGAGGCAGATATGCGAGAAAGATACCCACATCTGTTTACAGATTCAGGTACTCCTTTTCGCCCTTGTTTCCCTTCTTGTGATCGTTCGGGGACGAACGATAGGTAAATTGGTATCTATTGTAACGACCTGTTTAGTCGTTTTGAGCAGCAGATTTTATTTCTGGAAAAACAGACTGAGACTACGGACCCCACGACGGACCGTCATGGGCACGACGGACCGTCGCAGAGTCTCGTTTCAAAACACATAGAAAATCTGAAATTGGGTACTAAAAATCGACTCTCTGAACTTCGTGACGGAATGGCAGGACGGACCGTCACAGGCACGATGAACCGTCGTGATCCACCGTTTCAAAACACTTCAACTCCTGAGAATTTGGTACAGGGAATGATTCTCTGATCGTCGTGACGGAAGTGCAGGACGGACCATCGTAGGTACGATGGGCCGTCACAGACTCCTTAAGGAAATCGAGTCTCTGACGAACCTGCATGACAGACCGTCGCAGGCGCGACGGGCCGTCACAGGTTGCGTAATCCCAGTTGAAGTCAGAATTCTGGTTAAGTTTTAAAGGGATGTTTTTGACTATTCTTTCCTTAATTATAAAGTTAATGGGTTAATGTTAATAAGTCTAATTACTAGGGGGTTAAAAGAGGTAACCTTAAGTTAATTAGTGGGGCATTATTGCCATCTTTTATTCTTAAATATACTAATTAGGGTAAAAGAAAGAGGGTTGGAATAAGAAAAAGAAAAGAACAGAAAGAGAGAGAAGGGAATGGATAGAGAGACAGGATTGATCGACAGAGGAGAAACGAAGAAGAAAACACAAAGCTTTGGGAATTTGCTTGCTTCATCACTAGTCTTCAGTGGAGGTAAGTTATGGTTTTCATGCTTTCATAGTAAACTCTTAATAGAGAATGATATGTATTGATAGTATTGTAAACCCTGCTATGTGCTTAATTGTATGCATACATGAACGTGATTATATAATTGTGATTATATTAAGCATGATGAAGTTATTGAATCCCAAATCTTGATAAAAAAACCTAATCTCTTTTTAATGATGATGCCTTGGTAAGGGAGAAGGGTTGATGAACTAAAGTAATGAGATTGATGATGCCTTGATAAGGGAAAAGGCTTGATGAGTTGATAGAATGAGATTATGGGATCGGGTGTCACGAACCAACATGTAGAATTAGGGGATCGTGTGTCATGAACCGATACGTAGAATTAGGGGATCGGGTGTCACGAACCGACACGTAGAATTAGGGGATCGGGTGTCACGAACCGATACGTAGATTTAGGAGATCGGGTGTCACGAACCGACACGTAGAATTAGGGGATCGGGTGTCACGAACCTATACGTAGATTTAGGGGATCGGGTGTCACAAACCGACACGTAGATTTAGGGGATCGGGTTTCACGAACTGACACGTAGATTTAGGGGATCGGGTGTCACGAACCGACACGTAGATTTAGGGGATCGGAGTGTCACGTACCGACACAAGAGGATTAATGAATATGAGGGAGCGGAGTGTCACGTACCAAAACAAGAGAACTAAAGATAATGAATCTTGAAAGATATTAATATACTCAATCTAATGAACATGATTCCCAAATGAGTATGGTATTGAGGCTTGAGTCCTCATGTGTGAACTTGACGGTAATTGTAAATGATATAGTGCTTGTTGTTTCTACATGTTGAGTATCATAGTTGATTTTATGATATTACTTGGTATATACTGTTTTCTATTTTGAGTTGGCCGATGATATCTACTCAGTACCCGTGTTTTGTACTGACCCCTACTTTTATGTTTTTCTTCTTGTTATTTGTGGAGTTCAGCAAACGTGCCGTCGTCTTCAACTTAACAGTAATTCTAGCCAGTCTTTGTCACACCGGATCTTCAGGGTGAGCTAACGCTTCTAGCTTGGACTGGATCTTCTTCCTCATGTCTTGATGCCTTGAAGTTCCGGCATGGACTAGCTTTTATGTATTTTTAGCTTATTAGAATACTCTTAGTTTAGTACTTTGATCGTAGATGTTCTTGTAGTGATGACTTCCAGATTTTGGGGATGATAATAGTTATTGATTTTATTAATGAGTTAAGTCTTCCGCATTACTTTCTGTTGATATTATATGGAAATATTAAGGTTTAGATTGGTTGGTTCGCTCACATAGGAGGGTAAATGTGGGTGCCAGTCGCGGCCCGATTTGGGTCGTGACAAAGGAATATCCTCATTTTCAAATGTGAAGCTTTAGATAAGCTTGAAGATTATGCGTCATCCAAATAAGTGTGAATAATATACTCACAAAAGATAAACATTTAGGCATGATAGAGTAACTTTTAGAAATCACCCTCTTTGTTTAAATGATATATAAGTGTCATTCGGGGACGAATGTTCCTAAGGGGGGATAATGTAACATTCTTGAAAAATTACATGTCCAATGAAGAGCCTAGTAAGTCTATATGAATGAAAATTTGGGATACATAGGCATTCCAATGCCCAATATTGAGAAATATTGGGCATAGTATTGAAAAATAGCGTAGGGGTATTAGCGAACATCTAAAAAAATACCCAAATAAAAAAATATTGGGCATATTAGAAAATATTGGCTTAAAGGGTGTTAACAAATTTTTGTAAGTATTGATGAGCTTGTTAAAGAATTATACCTGCAATGAAGACCCTAAGCTAAATTAGTATTTGATTCCTTAACTCACAAATTAGGTAATAGGCATCCAAGTGTCAAGCCTATGTACCATAGCACATGATCATTTTAAATGATCATGTAGATTAAACAGTTCCCAAGAACATAGTGAGGATCATTGGGAGAATAAGTAAACATTACGAAATAAACTATAAATAATAGTTAGTTACAAAAGTGCAACCAACCAATGTGCAAGCACATGTCCAAGACATGTGAAGAAACTGCCAAAGGAGGGGACCACCATAACAAAATTCGGTTAGGATAGTTAGAGGAAAAACGTGCACAAGGGACCACTCCATTTGGGGCCTAACCTTCCTACAAATTCTAGACTCTAACCTACTTCTCTAAATAACTAAATAACCTATAATAACCGAATTAGACCCATTAGTACACCCGACAACCCAGGACCAAAACTGGGTTGACACTAAGCTACTACTAGTTAAAGAGACAATCTAGTACTTAACCTAGGATTTTCCAAATGGTTAGGTATGGTCCTAACAAATTAGGGGTACTTTAGTAATTCCCCTAGGTTATCTAATTTATTTATTTAAAAAATTAATTTATTAATTTAAAAGGTCTAAAACCGAAAATAAAAAGGAAATTTTAAGATTTCGATTAAGACAAGAAAGGGACAACCTAGTACGTAACATAGGATGGTCGTAACAACTTCCGGGTACTTTTATGATTACCCTAGTCTAATTATTTAATAAATTTATCAACTTAAATAATTAATTTAATGGGTCAAAACTAAAAACACAAAGCAATATCCATATTTCGGTTAATACAAGAAAAAGACAACCTAGTACCTAACCTAGGATGGTTCAAAGGATTAGTTATGGTTATAACGACTTAAGGATACTTTAAAATTTACCCTATGTCACTTAATTAATTAAATTATCCATTTAATTAATTAAATTAAAAGGTGTAAAATCAAAATTCTTACGCTAACCTAGTATAACTCAAGAAACATCCTAGTACTTAACCTAGGATGGTCCAAAAGGGTTAATTTAGGTTCCAATGACTTGAGAGTACTTTAGTAATTACCCTAGGTACCTAAATTAACTAAATTAAGTATTTAATTAATTAATATAAATTAAAAATGTTGACCAAAATCAGAATAAACACGAATTTCCAGATTTGACTAAGTGTTATGTTCTCCTATGTTTAGTCAACTTAGGAGGGGCGTTTTGGTAATTGGTTAATTAGTTTACTAGATTAACTTATTAAACCTAACTTTTATAATTTAATATCATTTATTAAACCTAAAAAATCACGTTCAAACTCATTAAAAAAAGGGACGTAAAACAGTAAGAAAGCGAGGGAAAGAAAAACAGAAAATTCCATTTATTCTCTTAGACGATTTTAAGGTTTCTCCAAGTTTTCATTCAAGATGATCTTTTTATATTAATATATACTTAAGGTATGGGTTTATCTCTTGGAATTCTTTCTCCAAGATTATTTTCCTTTGAACGGTTCATAAGATCTTGAAAACTAGGGTTGGTCCAGTCGTTCTCGTCGAACTTCCCTTCCCTAGTATCCTTTTCGATTTCAATGTTAAATAGGTTAGAGATCATGATGTTGGTATGTGGTGTTGTATGTTCTTAACATGTGTTGTTCTTTATTGATGATTATCGAATGATCTTATGAACTTTTAATTGCGTAAAGTTAATCTTATCATGATAATTAATGATCGATAATATACTAAGTTAAGTCTGTGATGTGTTAAGTGAATATGTGTCTTTGGCTGAATTTTGACTTGATGTTATTGTGATGTTATGAAGATGTTAAATCCATCATATTTTAATATAATATTGTCCAATATTTTCTTAAAACGTTACACTAAATTTCATAAACTATGAATTGGCTCAAAGACATCTATGAAATCATATCTTAAATAAATTGGCTATTTGGTTCTAATAAAGTTGGCTAACTCTATTTGGTCAAAATGAATATATGATAATGGCTAGGAATTTATTTAAATGATTAATATATTGGCTAAATGTGCATACATATGGCAATTTAAATATGAACATACGTAAAAATAGACTTATGCCAAAAAGAATGAATTTTTCTAGTCTAACATGCCAAATCATGAGCAAATACTAATCATATGTCAATCCTTGTGTAGTTAGAGTATCAAATGATAATATTAGCACTTCTAAACTAATTCAATGAACCCACACTCAAGTTCATGTCACTCATTGGTACAAGTACCAACATGCTCTAAAAGAATGACATATGAACTGATGAAACTCATTGAATGAAGTGCTCATCGTCCATAAACGATGATATGAATCTACTACACTAAACTAAGTAAGTAATGTGAGTCATAACATAATTAAAGGGGTCTAAAGTTAGTAAGTGACCAAAATGGGGGTGTTAAAGGAAGTGAGACAAGTCTCACTTACACCTAAGCTACTATGTTAAAAGAATACTCCCGTATGAAGGTGTTAGAAGGTTTGAGCAACTCTCATTAACACGAAAGGAAGATATGTAAGGAAAATTCACATTTCATAAATGTAAAGTAAGGATTATCACTCATCAGAAGATTAAGTAAATATTATTCTAGAAGCAACCCTCCATAATGCTTGAGACAACACTAGAAGATACAGAAGAAATGAACATTCACGTAAAGGGGTGAGTAATTATGAAAAGCAAATGTGCAAATGTTAAGTAATATGGTAACAGCATGATAATAGGTTATGTTAAGGATTAGAGCAATCTCAAATGAGTCTAAGTAAATGTTACCAAAACTTACTCACTTATGAGAGTGTAATGCTAAAGAAGAGACCAGTCTCTATGAACACTCTAATGAAATTATTGAGATTAATTTATACTTAATAATAATTATTAGATAAGAAATCATCTATTGAGAAATGATGTCCACATACTAGAAGCCTGTTTCAATGAAGTATGAGTTGAATGTAATGAAACTTTATACGGAGCATCAATACGCTAGGTATGACCGGTGATGCCTTCTTTCGGGAAGGGCGGTGGTTCACGTAACTCTCATGAGATAAGACTGTCCGGCATTCCAGATATGGTTCTCCTTATATCTCCTAGTTTTTGAACGTATACTGCCAATATAGGGATCTAGCAGGGTTCAACTCCCTATATATGCTAGCATGTTCGGGTCACTTTGACCGGTGATTCCACATATTTTTCGTGTGGGGAAGACACTGGATTTAAATATGCTAACATGATCTATGTAGATTCAGGTTAAGGTTACCAAAAAAATGAGGACAGCCACAACGTATGAAAGATAATGAAATGAACAATACCGTTTGTGCAAGACAATCAGGAGCTGAAATTAGATTCAAGCAATGACATTAGGTCATTCTTGGTCAGTGCACTTCATGATCCCGATGAGATTCTTAAAATTCATCCTAGGTATAGCTAGTGTTTACATCAGACTACGAATGAACGAAATAAAATAATGTGAAGTACGAATGAATGAATGAAGCAGACTTTGTGTTTGCTTCAGAAGGCCCTCGAGTTGAGGTCCCATATGTTGGGCCATTAATTGAGATGTCTTAATGTTAAATAAACGATTCGAAAGGCTGGTGTATATGAAATGTGTAATATATAAAACATGAAATCAATTGCATGATCAATAGAGAATTGCATATGAAAGTTAGTGAATATATAGTATAAATAATGACTCACTATAAAGTAGGGAAACAATTCCTTAGTCCTTTGATTATTTACTTGATTCACTGTGGGTATGGGACTACAATGATTCATTGTACTTGTAAGTAAAATGGATCAAAATAATTATTAAACTACATCACAAAAAGAAGAAAAAGACTAAAAAATAAACTAAAGCTTGTGCAAATATTGGAGTATGAATAGATGACTCAAGGTATATAAACAGGGTTAATAACCAATTAATGGGCATAACTAAGAAATATTCGCTTATAAATACATTCATACCCAAATTAAGAATGAAATATTTATCTTGTAAGTAAGATAGCCAATAATGGAGCATGGATTATGAAACATCTAAAAAATGGGCATAGCCAGTAAATATTGGCAAATATATATTTATACACACACACAACACACACACACACACACACACTATATATATATATATATATATATATATATATATATGTATGTATATATATATATGCATATATATATATATATATGTATGTATGTATGTATATATATATGCATATATATATATATATATGTATGTATGTATATATATGTATGTATATATATGTTTATATATATATACATACATATGCATACATACATATACATTTAGTTAACGTAATATGATATGATTATTATTTTACATTTAATGAAGGGACATTTTTGTCTTTGTGTTATTTTTAAACTTTGATTGTATACCTTATGTCATCGAACATAGATGTATTGACCTTTAATTATATCATTTGGGTGGTTTATCCTTCATCTAGGGGTGTCAAATGAGTGGGTAAGGTTAAAATTGAGGATATTAAAATGGGCTGAAATAGAAATTGAATTTTGTCCAGAGTGACCCAAATTTACTTTGAGCTTAAATGGGTTCGAATCAAATGAAATTAAAAAGGATTAAGTCTTGACCTTCCAATAATTTAATATGTTCTTACTCAATTTTATAACCATATTTGAATTTCAACTCTTGAATTTTTTTAATTTTTGTTTTTTGCAAATTGATAGACCAATCTTAAAAGATATAATGTAGATACTAATTCATACTTTTAATAAATGAACGTACATTACATCAATGCAAATAAATAGTTTTAAAATTGATTGAAACTGAAAATTAAATTGGGCTCAATTTAAATAACTTCTCTAGACATAAATAGTTTAGAATAATGACAATTCAAATTGTGTTGAACCCAATTCTTAAAATTTTTTGTGAAATTGGGGAGAACTCATTTTTGATACATCTACCTTAAACTAATGGTCCCAATGAATATCTAACGAAGACCCTTAACTGAGGGATATATATGGTATTTGGTGTAATTGCTTGGATTCCTTTGAAAAACTAATTGTGTCATCACCCATGGCTGTCTTTCCTTTGTAATTGAAGAACAAGCTCACCCATTTGAGCTACATTTGAAAATTTAACATGTTAATAATAATTTTTTTCTCCCTCCCCCGCACATGCAAGATTGTCTGAGCTAATTTGAACTGAACCGACATTGAAAGCATTTGTTCTCTCTTTGTCTGATGAACGCGAATTAATTTGACCCACACGAGAAAAACCTACCTCAATCTTGGTATGTCTCTACTTTGACTTATTTTTCATGATTTTGAGCTTGGCGTCTCTAAGATGCTATTTGAATATCTTTCCTTCTTACATGGCTATCTCCTGCTTTTACAACTGATTTCATAGAAAAAAATGGTTGAACAAGCCTGTAAAAAAGGTGTGGACGTTTAATTCTCGAAGTATCTCATTTCTCTCTGTAATTTTTATTTATATGAATTGCTCCTTTTATTTAGGGTTGTGTAACGGTCGATTTGGTTTTTAAGTATATATCAGTAACTTATTGGTAATCGATTTGTAGTGATGCTAACCTATTATTGACTTAATGGTTATTGATCGTTATCGACTCGATTAACGGTTTAACAGTTGTGATTTGAAACAAAATAAATTAATAAAAATCCGTATAAAACAAGGTAACAAACGATTGAATCATCTACATGAATTCAAAAGTTGTATCTTGCTCGAAAGCAAACACTTTTACATTGTAGAATAACCAAGATTTTGAGATAGCCAGAAATAAAAGTAGGAAACTAAACTCTAAATCAAAGGCTTTATATACAAAATTTTATAAATATAATTATTTAATTTATTATATTATTATTGGTTAACTCATTAAGAAAAAATCTCAAATCCTTAAGAACGATAACCTGATTAAAAAAATCAAAATCGTTATTTAAATTTCTAAACTAATAACCCATTACAAATACATCAATATTTTTTTTCTTCTCAGATTATCAGTTTCGGTTTGATTGTGAAAAGCCCTACATTTAGTAGTGAACTCACAGTTTATTTTCATTAGCTATGTTAGGCGAAGGATAAAAACCACCTACATGCTAAAACTGAAAGTAAATAGTGCTAAGTTAGATAACACAAGCATTAAAATTTGAAGGATAAAAGTCAATCATGTTATCGAACATTTAGAAAAGGCTTATTTATGTAATAGGTTATAAGTTTGACTCATTTATGACATTGTTATTAAAAAAGACTCATGCCAATCTTTTAACTCCGATTTTACCATTTTTTACACCCTAAATAAGGTTTAACACTTTTCAATTGGTGTTTTAAGATCAAGTGTACACTTTTTGCTTCTTTTTTATTAAGAAGACCAAAAAAGGATGAAGAACATACACAATTCTCGAACATCAAAATTTTTTAATTCTTCATGAATCGTCTCAAATTTAAATGTAGTTTGCCCCCGAGTTAGATATCAAAGCGCAATATCTTTTGAGCTCGAACTCAACCGTCTTTAACAAGACTCACTTGAAATTTCTTCAAAGATTCAAAATTTCAACATTCTTTAACTTTTGAATTTCCTCTACAACTTCAAATCATTTGGAATTTTGGACATAGACTAATAAAATGTAGTAGGCAACAAAGATCTAAAGTAAACAAGCAGCTAGTAATATGTTCGCAGTTCCTCTTTGTCTAACTAAATTCGATAACTAGTAGTGAGGGGTACTGTATCTTCTTGACATAAACTGGAAAATTCTTGCAACATCGACAAACATAAAAAATCACATTATCAGGATGTAAGTCGAAAACCAAAACACAATTTGAAATTTTCTCTCAACAAAACATTACAACAACAAAACAATGGAAAAATGAAGAAAAGAAGATGAACGGAACCAGATAGGAATTAGGGATACATCAAAAATCAATGAGTAATCTCTTCATAAGACAATCAGTGACAAATGACTTGAAATCTTCGTGGATCATGGCAACAAGAGTACTATACTCTAGTTTATTAGCTGAACGAATATTGCTCGTACCTCATTGAGCAATCAACAAATTTGACTTGACCTCCAATGCTACCATCACAAGTACTCAACAACAGTGATTTTGCACTACTCAAACAAAGACCACAATCTGTAAATTCAATAACGGAGTTGCAAGTAGCATGGCCATAAGCTAAAGTATCATTAGGATAAGGAGATGTTATGTAGTAATCATAACCTTGATTTGGTGTCACATTTTGTAATGCTTCAACAACATAAGCCAAACTTAGTGCAAATGACCACTCTTATCATACACATTGCCATTGCAAATATGAATAATCTCTTTGGTATTTGGTTCACTTCTCACAAAACTATTAAACAAAAACATTCCAATTATAAGGAATGTGGTTAGAATTTTCATTCTCAAAATTGAATCCATATATATGTATCTAGTCTCTCTATTATTGTATATCATCCTATATTCTATTTGTTTTGAGTTACAAATTTGAGTTTCACATGTTCTTGTTTAAATAGATTAGTCCATCTCTATTGGTTTCTCCATCAATGCAAATTAAATTTTAATGATTTTGGTGTAACTTGGTTGTAGTTTTCACTAAATATTCATAGGAAACATATTTTCATTACAATTTTTTTACTCTTCCATTTCTTTTAAACATGTTTTGAAAAATATTTTCTTGAGTCAATGATATATCGGAAACAACCTCTCTATCTGATAAAAATAGATATAAAGGTTTGTGTATACCCCATTACTTGTGGAACTTTAATATATCAAATATATTATTGTTGTTGTAGTATTATATTGGCATAATACATAAATGTGTTTTTTAACTTGACTTTAAAACATTTATGTCCTTCAACTTTGGATGTGCACAAATAGACACTTGAACTTGTATGAAGTTGAACAAATAGACACACATGTCTTACATGTCATTCTAGTCCTACGTGGTGTCCTATGTGTATTTTTCCATGTAGAACTCATATGTTTATTTATTTAAAAGTTGAATAGTTAAAGTGTCTATTTTTGCATTATGAAAGTTGGAGGTCAAAGTTAAAACTTGAAGTCAAATTTAAAGTCTAATATATGTATTATACCTATTATATTCCTAGGAAAACATACATGGAGGACACTGTTTTTAAACCAATGTATATGCCGGCAAAGAAATCTTTCTTTTGTACTGATAGTCCATTTTTGGGATTATCTTGCTTATATCTTCATTCTTGTCCTAAACTTGTATCCAAAACTTTATTTAATCATAATCTCCATTATCTTACATATTATTTTATATGATGTTGTGTTCTATTATATGTGATGTTCTACTATAGTCTCTTTAATAATCAAGAAGATAAACATATAAAATAAATTCTAGTTTACAAAGATCAATGTTTCTGATTTAATTACGCTGTTGCAGTTTTGCATAAATAAATATGATTTATAAAATATTTTGTTTGATATTTGCACAAGGATTTTACTTTTATAAAAATGATATTTCGAACAACATGTACATTATCAACTTTAACTAATTATTTATAAATAAATAGGAAAAATTACGCGGTTACGCAAACTTATACTAATTAATTAGTTATTATAGCTATAGTTTGCTATAATTATCATTTGCGACTAACAATAAGTGTTAATTACGTGGGTTGACTTCGAGTCTGTATAATTTGCAACTAACAATTCTTCGTTTGATTTATGTTTTGTACACGATGATTTATATTTGTATATGACGGTGATTTCCTTTAGTTTTTATCTCTTATCACCAGTTACATTCATTCTTTTTTGCATAACTTTTTAAAGTTTGTATAAGCGTGTAGTTTTCAGATTTTGTATAATATAATTTGTTGAAAGTAATTTGTATAATATAACTTGTATAATTCTTTAAAGCTCATATGTTTGTGTTAATAAATTAGTTATTTCTAGTTTTATCATATTCGTATAATTTTAAAATTTGTATTTCTCAATTATACAAATACATGCGAATTATACTAAACATACTCGTAAATTGGACAAACGTACTCGTAATTTTTTTATAAACGAGTATTGAATTTTAAAAGATGTGAATGGAAAATGAAGGGTTGGGCTTTTATGAAGAGTTGTGACTTTTGTGAAAGGTTGTGACTTTTGTAAAAAGTTATGACTTTTATGAAAAGTTGTGGCTTTTATGAAAGATGACGGCCTTTCCGAAAGATTATGACTTTTCCAAAGGTTTGTGACCTTTCTGGTAAGGCATAATAAGAACTTTTACGCACTACCCTTTGTTTTCTATAAATTAAAGGATTTCCTCTCATTTTAAAAATAGAATTTATGGACTTCTTCTTCTACTACTAAATCTAGTATTCTAAGTGTACTTTACTACCGTTGAATGACTCGATGACACCATCATTTTGGGCATCAATACACTGGTGATTGAGATCATTCTACCCTGGGAGAACATATTCCAAATCAAACCTCAAATACTAGAGGGAAATAATTTCCTTAAGGGGACACTATGCATTCAATGGGCTTGATATTCTTTCTGTTTTTCCAGATTTTGGTATGTGCTAAAAATTTTAGATTTGTAATAATTTCAGTTCTTCTATTCTTTTGTTCTTCACTGTTTCATTAAACTTTGGTAACTTCGTGTTTCTGTAAAGTTTGTTGGAATGAGTAAGATTCTTTAGACACATATTAACAACAGTTCTTCTTTAAGAAAAATATTTCGTATATCTTTTCTAATCAGTTTCTGATTTTAGTTTCGCTAATAGTTTTAATTTTCTAGTTGTGAAAATGTTCTTAAACTTTGTTGTCTTACAAAGTTCTTCAAAGTTTTGTTCTAAGTATGTTAGGAATACAAGATGAACAACAACGAGGTGCGAATCATACAAATTATTTCTCTCGCTCGCTCGCCTCTCTTCTCTCTCTCCCAATATCTCTCACAACTCTCCTCCCACTCCCATTCTCACTCACCTCTATCCTCCCCTAACATGTAGCTATAAATTGTAATTACCAAACTATAACTATGAAGCATAATTAAGCTATTTTTAATGGTGGAGTATTAGTTCACAAATTATTTGTTGCTTAGTATAAGGGCTCGTTTGACCATCTGATATGGTATCATGACATGAAATCATGATATATTATCACAATATGGAATTATGAGATGAAATTTAAGTTTTGTTTGGACATGCGATATGATTTTTTTGTGTTGTATATTTTCTCATTAACATAATAATTTCATAAGTTGTAAAAATATTAAAATAGGTTCAATTTTTTATTCATATCAAATAAACAAAAAATTATAAAATCGCATAATAAATTATTAAAAAGTTATTTGTTCCCCAGTTAAGTAAGTATTTGATCTAACTTTAATTTATTAAACTTTAATTCAATAAAAAAAAATTGAACATAATGGCAGTCTACTAGTTCTTAATACAATCCTCCCACATATAGTACGGATAATTTTCTCAATTTGAACTTGCATTTCACGATCATGTGGCCGAGAAGACGATCCAACATTGTTAGTTTGAGTCATTTTTTGATCAATATCATCCGCAATTATATTTTTATGCTCATAGACCATAAACATATAATCTATCCTTTGGTATTCTCGCAAATGATTATGTAATACTGCACATGTTATGATATTTTTCTCTTGTGTATCAATTTCATAATGGTTCATGTATTGTTTCAGCATTCTAAATCTAACTTTCCAAGCTCCAAATTCCGTTAAATCACATTGTACATAGATAAATGCCTATCGTTAAACAGTTCTATGGCATTTTGATGTTTCCTTTCACTTCCTCTATAATCTTGCAAATTATAGTGTGGTCCTTCATATGGAGCTAAAAATTCTTTTGTGTTTCGAAAACCAACATCAACAATATAATATTTATCGACCGACAAACATTTTATAAATAACTACTAAAAATATATGTGACGTAAATGAGACAACTTTTTGTAAATAAATAATATTGATTCCAAGGATGTAATTTAAAGTTTTTCATGGGGCGGAAATTGAAATTGTAACGTTAGTCTAACAAGTGCATATGTGTGGCACCTTCCCAACCATTAGGAACAAAGGTAACACAAGACATTTTGTGATGTTCTTTCTTTGCGATTATGATATGCTAGTTGCACCTCTTCAGTAACTTGCCCTTCTATATATGTTTCATCAATCACACCAATACAATCCTACCAAATAAATAATACATCAATATTATTTTAGTGAACATTAAATAAATTGAAAGCATTATATAATTCACTTCATAAAATAAAAATTATCTCTTTAAACCCAGTTGATAGTGAGAATGTAGCCGTAAAATAAATTTGTTAATGTGTTTGAAACTTTTACCTTATATTAAGGTCAAATCAAGTATTATGTCAAATTTTGGAATATACACATGTCATATTTTTTTGTTGTATAAATGTTGGTGCCATCTTGTTAATTGCCTCGATAACTATTTTATGTCGGTGAAATAATTAGTTTTTAAAAATAATGACGTGATTATAAATTTTATTTACATATGAAATAAATGGTGAGGTTGTTTAACAAAATATTATCTTTTGGATCAATTGTTATATTAAAAATATCTCAAATCATGATATGAAATTCCCATATAACGAAATGTTTCCGTCGTTATAAAAATGCCAATGGGGAAAATTGGGGCCGGAAAAACATTTTCTTAGTATTTGGATTTTTCCAACCTTGTTCAGATATGTAGGAAATCAAAATCATCAATGTGTAGAGAATTCTTGTAACAATCGGATGAGTTATTTTTTTTTTTTATTACATGAGTAGTTAGATAACTCGTTAAGAATTCCTACTACTTTATGAAATTGAATTTGGGTAAGTAGATCTCCGAAAATCGATGTTAACGTGGAAGTGTGTTGTGGAATGTAGGTTTGGAATTCTTGAAATAAGTCTATATTCCGTTTGTGCTGCCTTGGAGGGCGTTTACCCACTCAGGCAGGGCTGCTACGTCGAAATGTGAGGCGTTGTGGCTGGTACAACGAAACTTGAAATCATAGTGCAAGATGAAAAGCTCATTGGTTCAAAGATGCCGCTTTGGCGGGCACTTAACATCGCTAAGGTGCCGCTACAGCGGGGTGAGGGCCGTTTTGGTTAGCCTGACGCAACTTAATGTCGTAAATAAACCTCTAAATGACCTTATTTGTCACTTTTTGACTTTTAGAACTAAGAAACATTTCCAGACTATTTTTACTCATTTTTCCCCATTATTGGGGCTAAAGGTAAGTTTTTCACTTCCCGAATCTGTTTTTCGATAAGTAGAACGTTTTAGAATGGGTGAATAATGAGCGGGGAAGGGTATTATTATAGATTCTATGGTGAAAACAACCCTAAATTGGTTAGTTAGGATCATGGGTTGATCTGGATTCATAAAATTGTTCTAGTTTTAGGTAATTAACGATTGTTTGTTGATTCACATGTTAATGTGATTGTTTGTAGACCAAGAACAAGCGAAACAAATTCGGAAAGTGAAAGATCAAGTTTTTTAGGGTTTCAAGCTTGTCTTGAGGAAGGCGATGGTTCTGATTCAATGATTGTGTGATGTATGTTTGTTATTTCTTCATTGTGATACTTATATATGCATAAATGTTACAATATTGAGAACACTGTTGTAAATGACATAGATGAATTATCTTTCCATGAAATCATGACTTAAATGTATGATCTTGATGATGTACTTATGTTTGTGATTGTGGTGTGTGAATGGATCAGATTGTCACGTTTCGACATAGCCAACTTGGATCAAATTGTTGCGTTTCTGCATAATATTGGATTGGATTGCCACGCTTCATTATAATATTGGACC
This sequence comes from Solanum lycopersicum, assembly GCF_036512215.1. Taxonomy (NCBI): domain Eukaryota; kingdom Viridiplantae; phylum Streptophyta; class Magnoliopsida; order Solanales; family Solanaceae; genus Solanum; species Solanum lycopersicum. The sequence goes on along the minus strand of NC_090803.1, from coordinate 20,013,641 downwards.
AAATTGCTACATTTCAACATAAATAAGGGATCAATTATCACATTCCAACATACTAACTGTTTGAGTTTGTGTTTCATGAGAGAACCAATGATGTGATGATAAATGTAAAATATGCTGTTGAGTATTCATGTCGATAATGTTTTATATCGTGATATATATGCATGTGATTATAATGTTGTTTGACTTGTTTATATTGTATTAGAGGGATAGCCACGTGATTCTATCAGTACAATGTTGTTGTGTACTGATACAACACTTGCTCTTATTTTTGTTGAGTACAGGGTATCTTTACGCAACTATTGACAGACCTCGCATAGAAGATCACTGCTCGCCGCTTCGAATTCAAGGGTGAGTCAATTCATCGGGGCTGCCATAAAATCCTCTTTCGTCTTCGCCCACCATTTTCGGACTTAGGCATTTGTTATAGTTAGATCGTTAGTTGGGGATTTTATCCCTTCTTGTTTAAACTTGGATAATTTGTTTAGATGTTTTGGTACATTGACTTTTAGATTCTAGGTTTATCTTCTGCATTGTTAGTTGTTAGATCAATTGTTGAAGTTTAAGAGACCTTCTTAAATTAGTTATGTGATTGTTTCTGTAACTTAATTGCCTTAGTTTTTAGATTATTTGTTCTAGTTTGGTTGTAGTAGTAGTTCTCCCACCGGAGTGTTAGTGTAGATACCAATTACGACGGTGTAAGTCATGACATCTCATATCATAATTTTTGGATAATATGGAATCACATTTCATGCTATAGAATAATAAGATGGAATCATCGTAAAATTAAATTTCCAAACACTAATTTTATATCGTGATGTGATATGGCATGGCCAAGCGCCTACTTATTTCTTTTTATTTTCTTTTAAGTACATTATAACTTGGAGTGCTAAAAAAAGTTGAAGCTTTTTTTTTTTTGTTTAAACTCCAAAAACAACAATATTTAAAAAAAATAATTTTTTTTAAACCCTAACCATCTTCGTAAGATAATTTTAGTAATACTCTCTCTGTCTCCAGAATCTTATCTAAATATGTAATGGTCCAAAATTCAAGTTTCAATATTTAACAAGATATCTAAATTTAAAGTAATCTTCAGAAGTCATTAAATTGTTAGAATTGATATACTAAAGTAATTAAACTTTATTTTGCATTAGTAAAGGGTGTGTTTGGTATGAAAGAAAATATTTTTCGGAAAATATTTTCAAATTTTCTTATGTTTGGTTTGGACAAATGTTTTAAAAAATATTTTTCAAATCAATTCTTTTTTCACGAAATTAAGGTAAATCACTTCCTTCAAATATTAAGGAAAACATTTTTCAAACCTTTCATCCAATTTAAAATTACTTTTTTTTTTTGGAAAAACATTAATTTTTAAAAAATATTTTCAATTTCAAAATTTTATTTTTTCACTTGATCCCTATCCCCCCCCCCTTCTCCCTCCCCCCGCAGCACCCATCCCTGGCCATCCCCCCCCCCCCCCCCAAACCTATTTTCAACTTTAAATTTTCATTTTTCCATCCCTACCCTCAACTTCCCCTCCCCCAAACCATATCCCAAAATAAATTTTACGTTTTTTTAAAAAATATTTTCAACTTCAAATTTTTATTTTTAACCCCTATCCCCCCCCTCCCCCCCCCCCACACACACACACACCAAAATTTTTTTTTTGTTTATTAAAAATATTTTCAACTTCAAATATTTATTATTTAACCCCTGTCTACCAGCGCCCCACCCCCAAAAAAATTAATTTTATTTTTTAAAAATATATTCAACTTCAAAAATTTTTAAATGTGTTTTCAAAAAAATATTTTTAATTTTAAAAATTATTTTATACTCTTTTAATAATAAAGATTTTTTTTAAAAAAAATGAATTCATAAATCAAACACTAAAGATCATTTTCGAAAAATATTTTCTACTCATTAACCAAGATGAGAAAATATGTCCGAAATCTATTTATTTTCCAGAAAAAAAAAATTAGGAAAATATTTTCCTTCATACAAAACACACCCGAAATCTCTTAACTTAAGATTTTTTTTCTTTAAGAATCAGTCAACTACATCTATAATTAAAATAAAAAAATATGATAGGATATATATATTATTTTATATATCATATATATAAAAATCTCACAAATAAACAAATGTTTTTCTATAAATAAAAAAAAAAGGCATTACGATTCTTCGCCTTCTTAATTTATCATTAAACAATTTTGACATGAATAACATTTTTATTTATTCTTATTTTTTCAATAAATCTAAATTAATTCAAATACAATAACCAGCAATCCTTCTAACCGTAACATAAATATTGTCAAAACATGACACCTTTAGCAACTCCAGAACTCATGCAGATAGGTTGACATACAAAATAATTTGTTTCGTCATATCAAATTTAATTTCATGATAAACATAATTGAGTGATTTTTGTAGGCATATAGAAGCCTAAATTTGGTGATTTTATTGATAAAAACAAAGTTCAACAATTTTACCAAATAAATTTTCATAATTCAGTGACTTTTTATGATATAATCAACTCTTGAATTTATTAGTACTATTTATCATTTTCTTTCATAAACTCATAAAATTCATAAAACGTCTACTCATACTCTTAATACATCATATAAATAAGTTATCTATAGTTTCTTTTATTTACGGTAGCGAACTTGCTACAAAATGCATTTCTCGTCAAATTTGAATTATTCAAAATTATTGCATTGTGGAATGCATCTGATCATGATGTGTGTAATTACAAGATGAAAATTTTAGAATGCATTTTCTTTTTCTGCTCCTGGATTGCCAGAAAGTTGTACGATAGATGAATCAAACGACTACAGAGACGAAATAGAAATGAGAGACTAAAATGTTGTTGATACACTTCAAACACAACTTCATTGTAATATACAATATTTAAAAGACGGGGACGTAAATTAGCAAGATGTTTTACTTGACAAGGGTGAGAGGTAAATTCATAGATCTTTAAATTTTTAATTTACAATATAGTAAAACAATATAATAACACGAGAACTCCCAAATTTTCAACTTATTCAATCTTGCTAAATTAGTTTTTCAACTCTGAAATTTTATAGTAAATTTATAGAAAATAAAACTTATAACATGAATTTACAAAGTATAATAATGTAATTAAAAATTATTATGAGATGGAAATCAACTCTAACATCTTTAACTGTTAAACAATAAAAGAATCATTATTCCTAAAAATATATTACAATCATCCTATGCAATTTACCTCCATGAAAGAAAATAATCAATACAACTTATTAGTATTATCATAAAAATATCAATTCATCCTGAATAAAAATAAAAAAAATTTCATATAGTAAAATAATTACATATAATAATTTTGAGACATATGACAAAAATATAAAGACTAATAAAAAGTAGAGATGTAAAATTTGGGTATGTATTTTCAAAAAAAAATTATAATAATAATCCCCCTTGGGATATTATCAAATAGTACATATACAATAATATGACTTTTTATTTGAGTTACTCTTAATCTCCTTATTTATATAAAAGAATTATGACATCAACAAAAGAATTTAACATATAATTTGTTTAAAATCTGTACATTTAAGATCTGAAATGTTCGTATTGGCTCAAGTAAATATTTTTCCATTTTAAGAAAGTTGACGGGATGGGGAAAAATGGAATCTATCCAACAATCAAACACCAACACTAAGAGTTCGTATTAAAAGAACCTGATCTTAAAGGGGGTAAATCAGTCCAGATATATTAACTTTTCATCAGCACTAATATACATTTTTTTAAGGGAAAATGCACAAGCATCTCAATCTATGTTCGAAATTTTAGAGACACATTTATACTATACTAAGATTCTATTACTCATGACTTATATTATAAATAATTTTCTACCCTTTTTCAGCCTATGTGGCACTATCTTGTGGGTCCAACATGTGTTGACATTTTCTTTCAAACTAGTGCACGTAGGTCGAAAAGGGGAAGAAAATTATTTATAAAATAAGTCAAGGGGGTAATAGAACCTTAATATAATATAAATGTGTCTCTGGAATTTCGCGCATAGGCTGGGGAGTACTTATACATTTTCCCTTTTTTAAATTTAAAATTTGAATCTTTTTTGTGATGCTAATAACTAATAAGTGATACTTTCGTATTTCCTATTCTATAGATAACAAATTAAAAAATATAGTGAAAGTTTAAGAAAGTTTAAATAGTTAGGTAAGTGGATGAGGGATTTTAGGAATGATTTTTAATTTATTGTTTTAGGGAAAAATATATAAAATATCAAATTATTTAATTAGATTAAATATTATAACCATAGTTTTATTTAATTCTAATTCATAGAAAACACTTTGTCATCGCCTCTCTCCCCATGAATCTCGCTCGCCACTCTCTCAGAATGCGCTCGCCTGTCATGGTCCAACCCACCGAGTTGTGCGAGCACCAACTCTAACACCTACGTAGGAGAACCCTCATAACCCAACAACTAGAAAACATGCGGAATTCAAAGAAAACGATGGCAAGATAAGGAAGTTTAAGAATTAACCCATTCAAAATACAACTTTACAAAATTATACAAAATAATTTAACAATCCCCAAGGACCTAGTCTGACAAGTACAAAAGCCACTAAGAGAGTAATAGGGCCAATTAAACAAGAGATACAACTTCCACCATGCGGAATGAAAAGTTAAAACTGTTGGATGATTTCTTCGTCTTCACATAAGGAAACATCACCAATCCTGCATCCAAACTATGTCAAAAAAATATTTAAAAAGTAGTATCAGTAAAACCACACATATTGGTAGGCATCATCAGTTAATCATATGACCACCTCATAATATATGACCTGGAAAATAAAAGATCATGTCTGGACCCCTCGCTTCTTTTTACCCTTAGCCTTTTCTTAAAACGCATTCCATTTACCACATATCTTTTTCCTACGAGGTCGCAACCTAAATACACCAACCAGATTGCATACTACGTGTGTCGCTACCACACTTAAGACCCCATTAGTTCATAATTTTTAAATATACTAGCCACCTTGTATACTACAAGTATCACTACTACCCTTAAGGTAAAATTAGATCATAGTTTAAACACTCTAACCACATCGTATACTACGTGTACCACTACCACCCTTAAGGTTCCATTGTATCATAGCTTAAACATACTAACCATATTGTATACTACTAATACCACTACCGCCCTTAAGCTTTCATTAAAACGTAAAGAGAACACCCCAACATATATATACATATACACCCCTCACGATATTGAGGATAACATATTTCACCGTACACATTTTATCACAAGAAGTAGGCCCTCTCACGACACCCAAATTCAAACTTTTAGCATGCCGAATGTGGCAATCCGATCCAATTTTTATGCCGAAACATGGAAGCCTGATCCAAGTTAGTATGCCAAAACGTGGCAACACGATCTCAATCACACATCACAATGTCACATCAAAATCACACATTTAAGAAAAACTTTCATAGCATCGATAATTCACATATCTCTTTTCTAAATGTAAGACCATTATTGCAACATGCATACAAATACAACTAAATGGAACAAAACGACCGTATATCACACCATCATAGAGTCGGAAACATCACCTAGTCACATGCTTAATTACGTATGAGTTCCATCGATTTCTTCTTACGGAATTACACTAGTAAAATCCTGATTCTTCATAAGGTTTCGTTACTAGTTTTATTAAACTAACTACAACTCTTTATCACAATCATCACTACACCGTTCGAAAATAGTATATTTTGAACTCCTTCCTCCTACCGGTACCATAACTTAACAAGAAACCCATTCAAGAACACAAATAAGAACCTCGTCCAATTAGAGTTTTAATGTGACGCTAACCTCATTACCATTGAATTATAACAACTTTTCATGAAATTTACTCAATGCACGAAGGTCTACACATACACTACAAGAAATTAAGGATTTAGCAACAACTTTTTAGCAACAACTATATTATTGTTGGCTTATATTGATAAATCGCAACATGTTAATTTTATTGTTGGTATATTTTTAAATTTTCAACAACAATATTTTTGTTTTTGCCAAATATGTTAGTATTGTTGCGATATTATATTGTTAATAATAATTAATATAATAAATTTTAAATATTAAAAAAGTGCAAAAACGTTTTTGCAACAATGATGATATTGTTGCCCAACTTAAATAATGGCAATAATTTAATAAATTTTTTGCTATCTTAAAAAATATTTGGCAACAATAATATTTTATTGTTGCTAATATATTTAATTTGACAATACATATACATTGTGGCAAAGATATTTTTTTTAGTTTTCTGCCAATAGAATCGCAGGCTTTTTTTTCCCGCCAATTCTCTTTTGTAGAAGTTCAAAAATTTTATTTTTATTTGCCAGAATTAGCGCTTCTTCAATTTTAGGGAAAACTCAAGCTAGGTTTTCTGGTTCAGTAAAGAAGAACGTTGTTGGTGAAGTCTATCTCTGATGAGTTTTCTTTCTGATTTAGTTTTTTTTCACAAAGTTTTGTTAATTCTTGCATATGAATATCTTATGATTGAGTCTCCTAGGTTATTTTCTAAGATTTCAAATGTTTTGTTTAGGTTTAATTTCTGTTTGATTCAGTATTTTTGCTGAGATTAGTAACAAAATTACTACTACTAGTTATTACTAGTATGATTTAGTATCAAAATTGCTAGTACTAGTTATTTGGGTGTTTTTGATTTATTTATTTTGTGTGTGGTGTTGTATTCCAAAGAATACAAATACAAGACTTGTTTTGTTAGCACAACAAAAAAAAAGTGTTCTGAAATTTGAACAAAGGCCTATCTGTATCTAACATCAAGATATCTTAGAGCTTCTTGTGCATCTGCAGGGAAACATAGCCATGACAAAGTATTGACTTCAAAGGAATTAAAGACAGATGTGTCAATACTTCTATACAATTCTATGATTTTCAAGACCTTCTCGACTTTAGCTTAATGTGCTTGTCTTAAAATATCAAGTATGCTTTGTTATTTATTGATTGATTAGTATGTGTGCCTTATTTTTTCTATTATGTGCAATATATGTTTAGTTACCGTATGCTGTTGCCCTTTAAACTTTTACAAAATGCACTTTTGACCAAATACTCGATCTAAAGTTCCAGCTTCTGTTGAAAGTAGTCCACAATTGTAGGTTCCCTTAGAATGTTGTGAAGATATGGCTTGAGATAGAAGTTTAAGGTTAACATCTTCGAGTACTTCAACAACTAAAAATGTGATTAGAGCTGAACATACATATTGTGGTACAAAATAAGGAATTGCGACATAGAAACTAAAAACTATTCCCAAGCACACAATGAATTCTACAGGTTAAGAAACTTATACACTGAGAATATGGAAGTAACATATTTTTGGATCTCCTCTATAGATTTTTCACTATTATCGCAATCTTGATCATCATCTTCTGCTTGTTTTGTCTCTTCTGCACATAAAAGGAATGGTTGGATAATACCTTTATGCACTAAGTCATTTTGAATCTTCTCACTATTGGATTTTAGTAGTAGAACATCCTCTAGTTCCAATATTGGAGGTTCTCTAAAGGTAGTCCACAAGCATAAAATGTAACAAACCATGCAAGAGCCATTATCCATCCTGGTAAAGTTTCTTAGTTAAAAGTGATATTTATGAACTTAAAGTTAGTTTTAAACAAGTAGGCAACAACTAGACAACAAGCCATTCCAAGTGCACTTGCACTTAAACCAACTGAAGCCTTCATTCGCAGGTGCAGAGGAACACAATCAGTGCTTTGATGCCTATTAACTACCCTTGACAAACCAAGACCACAAAATAGACGTCCAAATAAATTTAAGTATATCGAGTTGAAGTGATAAGCCAGTACATATTGTTGTTCCTGTCCCTTTATGTGTTGATACTAGTGATGAAGTTCCTTTGGGTCGTCTCAAAACTGTCTGCAAAAAATCATCCTAAAACTCTCAAGTCTGCACTATCTTCACACACAAATATCATTACCCTTTCACTATCAGGGTCCTTCGTACCAAGCAAAAACGTCGTTAAGAGAAGGATGGTATGCTTTCCACCTTGGCAGCTAAAAAAAAAACTCATTCTTCTGCTTGCGATCTACTCCAATTCCCTCATACTGTTTTTAATGATGATTTGGTAAATCTTAGGGATAGGCCTAGCAAGCACATTACCTCAAAAGCCAAAAAAAACTCCCCTTCTGAAGGACTCTCCCAAACCTGCAATCCAGATCACAACCCAAAAATAAATAAGTTTCTTCCCCTACTTCTTGTTCCAGTTCCATGTCCAAAATCTAACCAACTCCTATTCCCCGCCTCGCCGCTCACCTTTTTTAATTGAGGCGCTAATCAATACAAAGAATTAAAATATTTAATTGCACATATTAATATTCAAAATTTGAATAACAATTATATATATATATTAGCAAATACTATAATAATTACTATAGAAGAATTAATTTTTTTCAATAAAAAAATGGACAACACATTGAAAGCAATAAGCAGTCAACATCATTTACAGTAAACAACGCCTCATTAGTTTTAAGGTAGGTGTCTCAAGAGGAAATTTTCTTTTTTTCTGTTAGATGAAAACATTGGTTGAATAATAAAAAATTTTAGATTAATTATACTAATATTCTTAGCATGTCTTATTGTTATACAAGGTCTCATCCTCCATCTATTGACACGGCTAAAGCTAAGGTTGTTGGTGTTAGAGTAATACTACAATCTGTTTCCAGTGGCAAACAGGTGCAATCACATTTTATTTTTTTTATTTCAGTTCTTCCGTACATTTTGTAATAATGTTGATGTAATACAGTTTGGTCATGTGTATGCCTGTCTAATGATTCAATTGGCCAACTTGTTTCCATCTGTGCCTATGAACTTGTTATATTCTCACTTAAGATATGACATATAACTTGTTTTATTGAAATATCACATGTAGATTTAAATTTAAATTGATTAGCTATTATAATCTTATCTATTTTATACTCTTTTGTATGAGAGGTTATAGATATACGAATTATTTCTGAAGATGTTCGTAGATGTACATATACAAAAAAGAATTACTGGTCCTACAAGGACTTTCTGATTTTTATATTGACCTTTTATGATATGACGTTTTTCTCTAACATTTTCTTTATTTTTTTAAATTAAAAATCATATAACTTTATTTTAATTGATTTTAAAATTGTTGTAGGTAAGTATATAATGGATAAAAGTTGGATACTTATTGGAAGTAGAGCATTACCACAATATTTAAATGGTGTGGAGCTATTTTTGAATTTTGCATTTTCTAATCCTAAGGTTGGTATAAGAATTCAATGTCCGTGCATAAAATGTAATAATGTTCTTTGGAAAACGCGAGATGAAGTGAGAATAGATTTGTGTAGGTTTGGAATGAATCAAACATATAAAAAGTGGATTCATCATGACGAGCTAGATCTATCTTCAGATGATGAAACAAATCTTAGTGAAGATTCAAGTTTAGAAATAATGATGCTCCAATTTATGAAATGTTGCATGATATATATCATGGTGTTCCCAGCAATAGTGATGAGTTTACTGACACAATTGAGTCTCCGAACGAAGAGCCTAATACAAAAGCTAAGAGATTCTATGAATTACTGATAAATGCAGAAAATCGATTGTATCCATGTTGTGAAAAGTATTCCAAGCTCTCTTTTATAGTGCGTCTTTTTCAAATGAAGTGTATTCATGGATGGAGCAATACTTCATTTGACTCTTTGTTGAAATTACTTAGTGATGCTTTACCTAAAGAGAATGTGCTCCCAGATTCTATTTATGAAGTTCAAAAGATAATAAAATATTTGGGTTTAGATTATGTGAAGATAGATGCATGCGTTAATAATTGTATCTTATATAGAAAGGAATATGTTAATCTTGAAAATGTCCTAAATGTGGTGAAAAAAGATGGACAATGAGAAATGGAAAATATTCCAATGGTGAAGTTGCTTCATGTAATTTGAATAACAAAAAAAAAAAGGAATTTCTAAATGATTCTTAGATACTTTCCTATTATACCTAGATTACAACGATTGTTTATGACAAAAGGAACCGCAAAATAAATGAGATGGCATAAGGATGAACGAGTTGATGATGGAGTGTAATGACATCCTGCTGATTCATTGTCATGTAAAGTTTTGATGAAAAATATCCAAATTTTTCTTCAGATCCTCGTAGTATAAGACTTGGACTTGCTTCAGATGATTTTAATTTTTTTGGTTCAATGAGTAATTCATATAGCATGTGGCCAGTTATCTTGATTCCATATAATCTTCCCTGTGGCTATGCATTAAACAATCTAATCTTTTGTTGTCTTTACTTATTCCTAGACTGAAAGGTCCTGGTATGGATATTGACGTGTGTCTCCAACCTTTGGTTGATGATTTGAAAATCTTATGGGGGGATGGAATTGAGGCTTATGATGCTTTTATGAAACAAAAATTTAAATTACATATTTTATTGTTGTGGACAATCAATAATTTTTCTGCTTATGATATTTTATTTGGTTGGAGCACTACAGGTAAATTAGCTTGTCCAGTTTGTCATGTGCATACTTGCTCTTCTTACTTGAAACATGGTCGAAAGCAATGTTATATGGGTCATCGTAGGTTCTTGGAGATGAATCATCCTTATCGTCAAAACAAAAGTTTTTTCGATAACACAAAGGACGAAAGAATTGCACCACACGCTTTGAGTGGTGAATATTTGCTTGTGCAACTTAATACCTCTTTGCAAAGGCCTGCTGATGACAACACAAGAAAAAGAAAACGAGATACTGAAAGACATGATAATTGGAAAAACAAAAGTATATTCTTTGAACTTCCATATTGGTAGGCTTTATTGTTGAGACATAATTTGGATGTGATGCACATTAAAAAGAATATTAGTGAAAGTGTGTTAGGTACATTGTTGGATATTGAAGGGAAAACAAAGGACACCCTGAAATCTCGATTGGACTTACAAGAAATGAGATCAAAAAGTCCCTTTATTTCATAAAAAGTGGGTATAAATACATACTTCCTCTAGCAAGTTATACGATGTCTAAGGCCGAAAGGATTCAATTTTGTCAGCTCGTCAAAGAAGTTAAGTTTCCCGATGCTTACGCTTCTAACATTAGTCGCTGTATCAAGGAAGCTAAAAATTTTGGGCTTAAAAGTCATGATCATCATGTTCTCTTTCAACGTATAGTACCACTTATTATTGAAGAAATTTTACCAAAAGATGCACATGACCCATCAATTGAATTCTCGTTGTTATTTAATGATTTGTGTTCTAAAGAGTTATCTATGGAGAAGCTAGATCAGCTAAATAAAAGCATACCAGTAACATTATGTAAATTAGAACGTGTATTCATGCCGACGTTCTTTGATGTTATGGTTCATTTGGCAAATGAGGCAAAGTTGGGTAGTCCTGTTCAATTTCGATGGATGTATTACATTGAAAGGTTGGTTTCTTACTTTTTAAATCTATTCTATTGATATAAATTTTAGTAAAATATTAATATTTTTCTTCATAGATTCCTACTAACCTTGAAAGGTTATGTACGCAACAATTATCGTGTAGAAGGATCAATTGTTGAGGGTCAAATTGCAGGGAATGCATTACATTGTTCTCTAGATATTTTAGTGATATGGAAATAACGCAAAATCGTCCAAATAGGAATTCTAATTCTTCTAACATTCACAAAAATAGCTTATCTATATTTAGTTGTCATGATAAACCACTAGCAGGGGGTTTCTGGACTAATTTGAATACTTTAGAAACCAATCAGGCTCATTTTTACATTCTCTCCAGAATTGTGAGAAAGTAAGACCTTGGATTGAGTAAGATATGGTTCACCTTTAAATCAATTTCTTATAAACACTAAACAATTATGTCTAAATTTTTTTCAAATCTCCACAAGTATAGGGAACATCTAGAAATTTTAACAAAGGAGAATAATAGAAATGTAGCAAAGAGTCACAAGGAGGAATTTCCTTTATGGTTTGAAAAAAAAGTAAAACCATTCATTTGATGATTTGCATACTTATTCTTTTAAATAACATTAATATATTTGTGATTTTGTAATTAAAATACTACAAGTGATACAGTTAAAGGAAAATGGTGATAACCGAATTACTGAAGAATTACTAATTTTGGCAAGACCTCCAGATCCTCGATTTTTTTGTTATAACGGATATACCTTGAATGCTCTCGATTTCGAACAATGGAATCTTAGCTAGGTTTAAAAACTTAAAATAGTGGTGTGGTTGTGACGAGTAATGAACATACAGGAAATATTGATTATTTTGGAAGGATAAGAAGAATTTTAGATATCCAATATATCAACAATAAATCCGTTATGTTTATCTCAATGTGATTGGTTTGAAGTTCCTCCTCAAGGTCGTAGTCAAAGTAGAGGTTACAAAAAAAAGAATATGGATTTGTCTGTGTAGATATAACACGACTTCATTACACAAGTGATCCATTCATTAGAGGTTCACAGGCTCAATCAGTGTATTATGTAAAACATGGTCAAAATGAAAAATGGCATTCAGTGATTAGGTTAAGACCACAACATTTTGTATGATCTTCCCAAACAAAAAGATGAAATGGAACAATATCAACTGATTGACTTAGTTGAAAGAGGAGAAACAATTCAAGAAGTAGAGTTGGAGCATGATAACATCAAAATAGAAAGAGAAGATATTGATGGAGTGAGTGTTGAAGCACCTCTAAATAACGAGGAAGAAGCCGCCTTAGTAGTTGTAGATGATCTTGATCACGAAAATGTAGATGACTTCAGTGATTCTACAATAGATCAAGATACTAGTGAATATGATGAAATTGTGGATGATGATTGGTTTTGATTTTCAAATTGTCATCAAGATAAAATTTGTTAGAATAAGTTTGTTCATAGAAGCTTTATTTTTCACTTACCGAAACAATTAATTTCTATTTTCTACTTTCCCCATATCTCTTTATATTTATTCTGAAAAACATTACTTGTTTCTCTCAATTTTTGAACATTATTTTATCACTTTATTATTTTGGCGTTGCTTTTGTTTTTTTAATTGCTATGTTTTAAATTCATGATTTGTACTTTTAACTAGTCTTTATTTGTATAATATTATAGTATGTTGCAGCTAGTTATGCAGTGGGATATTACTAGGTTTGTTGTTGTGGTGGTTGCAGCCAATCATGATGAAAAAAATGTATATTTCTAATGATAATAAAACTGTCGATGTAAGTGCAATCCCGCCTCCAGGTAAATTTATCCATTTGTTAAATTGTATTTTTTTTACAAATCTAGATCATATATGTTTCGTTTACATATATTTTAATATCTTTATGTATTTTTAAAGAAAAAAAGGAAGGGAAGAGGAAAGACAACACGGATTTCAACCCAAAAGAAACGTAAGGAAAATGAAAATGGAATGTTGAAGGTGATCATCCCACCAGATCGAACAGTTGCAGTAGGTCCTAGAGCTAAAGATTTTATTACCGAGCTCTATGTGAAAATACTCCATAATGCTAGATATGATGTGAAGAAATGGAAGGGAGTTCCTGATCTAGCAAAGAATATGATTGTTGCTTATATGCTGGTAATGTACTTTTTTCTTCGTATTTTTTTTTGGTTGAAATAGTAAATGGTTAGTAATGATATCTCTTATTATGTAGTTCTCTGTCTCTTATATCTTGTCAAGAAGCTAAGCTATTTGGCTTTCTTTTGTATTATAATTTATGGATAGACAATGCATGAATCATTAGTTGTGTTCTCTGTCGTTTTCTTTTGTTGAAATGGTAAATTTTTCATAGTGGTGTTTATGATTTTATAGCTCTCTGTATCTTTTTGTTGTTGTTGTTGGTATTTCTGATAATGTAATCTTCTCCTACAGGGAATTGTGGCTTCCCCTTAACTGCCAGGTATGGTGCTTCTCCCCTTTGTATTAAGGATGCTAGTCAATGCTTCTCCAACTTGATTTAGTAGCATCTATATGAGTATCCCTATACATGTTGTTGAATGATCTTACTGGAGCGAACCCTTAAGGATGGCATTTGTGCTTTTTCAATGTTTATGATCTTTCTCTCCATACTAGGCAATTGTTCAAATGACCTGAAGGTCTTCTTTTCAGTAGCTTTAATTGCAAAGTTAGCCAAGTAGCCTGCCATCTTGTTACCTTCTCTGTACATGTGATGTGTTGTACTGTTACCTAAATCTTTTTCGTTTCTCCTTTTATCTCATATCCATACTTAATAATTTTCATGATGTGTTTTTTATTTTGAATCCATAAAATCAAGTCTTCATTTAACTATATATAGAAATGACACTTAGAAACCTATCAACTAGCTCCAGAATCGAGGACATGTATGAGAGAATGTAGACTTATTGGCTTATCAGTTTGATGTGTGCCTGGGATGAAGAACTGAAATATGACTGTTAAGCAGACACCCAACTGAGCGATCCCATAAAAAGTGCAATTAGGCTTGGCTGCATGACACTGAAGACTCTTGAAGAAATGTTTTAAACTCACTTGCACTGTCATTGCATCTCCTCTCTCAAGTGTTATTCTTGTCCTTGACTGAGTACTCAAATTTTGTTCATCTGTTGGACTATGTGCTTGTTCTTCTATTACTGACAACTTTCGAAACTCAACGCCAAGTGTGATTAGGCTGGTAGAAACTTGCTGATGGAGATCACCATACATGTAATAGAAACATTAAGGACGTCACCGACATTTTTCATTTTCTCCACAAAGTTCTGTAACTGGTGCATGGGTGGAACTTGTATAAGGATCTATCAAGGGCTGCTTGTCATTCAAGTACATCAGACCTTGACAAGGACTTACAGATGAGCACATCTTAAATAACAACAGACTTGTAACATTTCGCTTCAAAAGTAAGAAAATGCATTGGTTGTTGAGAATGAGGAGGGGGCTTTTTTACCATCTTGATTAGTATGTGGTTAAGGGTGTTCTTTCCACCTGGAACTCCATTTTCACTAGGAACTAATTAATTATTTATACTATTTTGATTGCAGGGCACCTTTAAGATTCCGGACATACAACACAATCGTGATACCATTCTTCAAACAACAAGAAATGTATATCAATATCGTTGGAGCAGATATCATGATCATTTCAAGAAATTTTCTACAAAATAGGAGAGTCTGCAAAATATACCAATGATACGCTCAAACTTACTTCTCAAATAAGAAGTAAAGCGATCGTTTCAAGTAAATAACCCAACTAATGAGGTTGGGATCGTTTCCACGAGCAAAATTAGACTTAACTTCAATCTATTATTACTATTCTTCAGTCAATTACTTCCTTGGAAAGCAAAAATGATAAAAAGAGGGGTTTTCTATTTATAAATAAATGAAAATAACTAGCGAAATTAAAGGAGACAACTAACAGCTTCAAATGTTTGAGTTTAATCAATTAATCAAAGTAACAAGGGTTTACGTGTTTCCACAGGTTCATAATTTGATAATTCTAACTATAACAATTCTTTCCTAGTATCTTGCATGCAAAGTGATAAGTTATGTATTTCTAAATCCTTGGTCCGATATCTAGAAAACTTCACTCCGCACATTGGTCCGGCTACATGTGTTGCTATACTAACCCTTACCTTTACCTCATATTAAGCATTGTATACGATATTTGACTAAGTTATTATCTTGTACCAATCAATTCTAGCCTATTAGATAGTATACATTAAATCTATGTTGATAATTGTTTTCCTATTATCTACGTCATTGGTCCGGCAAGTAGCATTAAGGCGAGTTCTAACGGTGTCCATACGTTAAAAAGACTTCTAAGCGAAAGAATTATCAATACATGCAAGAGACTATTCTACAATTGTTATTTAAGTTATGTTTTACCTCATTATTCGCCTATGGTTCCCACAACACTAGTTATGGAGTTTAGTTACCCATAGTCATAATCACAATATTCAAATATATGATATAAGAATTCATGCACTTACTTCAATGAGAAAGAGTAAAATCCAAACGTTCACTTGATTAATCAATAAAAATCACCAACAATCAATTACTGAAATTAATTGAAGAACAAAGATTCTCTAAAAGTATAACAATAATCCTCAAGTCTAATCCACAAAAGAAGTCAAATAATAAGGAGTCTAACAAAGAGTCTAAAAATAAACAAGAGTCTAACAAAGAGTCCAAAAAGCAAACGTCTAACCCCAAAAATGAGGTTTTTCAAACTATTTATAAAACCTAATTAAATAAGGACTCTATTTGCTGGATATCTTTCAAAACGCAGCTGAGTCGACGAACCTCGCGACGGATCGTCGTGGTCACGACGGGCCGTTATGGATTCTGTTATCCCACACTTGTGCAATTTCTTCTTCTGCTCTCTTCATTACCCTCGACGGAATGTATGACAGATCGTCAGGCACAACGGTCCGTCTAGGGTCTCTGTTCCAAAACACTTGAACTCTTGGAATTTGGGTACTGGGACTATTTCTCTTATCTTCATGACGAACCAGCAGGACAGACCGTCATGGCTACGACGGTCCGTCATGCACTCCGTAACACCACACTTGGTTAGATTTTCCCATCTTTCTTCAGCAGCTGCACTACGATGCCACCTACGGACCGTCACGAGCACGACGAACCGTCACAAGCTCCATAGGTGGTACTTTTCTATATTTCTTGGTCAACCACCTCCGCATTTATCTTTTAGAAAGATTTCCTGCAAATAAAGAGAATCTTACACAAATATTAATACAAAAAGGCTTTTGGACACACTAAACTTAAGGAAAAAGCATTAAAAATATCGTGAAACCACGGTATATCAACACCCTCAACTTAAATTCATTGTTTGTCCTCAAGCGACGCAATATGACTCAATATAAAATCTTTGTACAATAGTATCCATGTTTTATCCTTTGCAATCATTTGGCTATCAATCCCAATCAATCTCATCATATTTATGCATGCTATCACTATTAGGCTTGAATTATGTGGAATCAGACCATGACACAAACTCACCATGCCCTAACACCTATCCTCTTCAACTTCTCACCGAGGTGCTAATATTTTCGGTATTGCAACTAGTGTCCTCACTTCAAAACAAAATCCTCATTTTTCACACAATGATTTCAGTTTGAGTATAAGGATTACTTTTCAACTCTCACTCTCAGAACAAATTCACACTAATTCATACATATTGCCATAAGCTTGCCCTTATTTATATTGCTTCAAGTTTGCTATACAACTCTTAGGATCACGATAGGACTTTCTTAGCTTGTTACATAGGCTCAGGGTCAGGTAGGGTATATTTAGGTATACTTTAGTGACTTTTTGCCTTCCTTGACATATCGGATAAACATACCACTTTATCATTTTATTTCGCCCAGTTTCTCATATTCTTTCACTTTGCTATTTTCCCTTCTTTCTTCATTTGTGTAAGTGACTCTCTTCTTTTCTTGCTTGTATTTCTTGTATTTTTTTTTTAGTTTTTCTTTACTTGAGTCGCTTAACTTTTGTTATTTCTCTCTCTTTGTTCTTTCAACCCACTTTCCAGAGCATTCCTCATAATAACCACCATCAACTCATGGCTTTGCCATGAGTCAAAGTATACAATACCCAAAGTTTGGTCAGGGTCATAATAAGGGTTGTTTACTGCATTAGCCACCCTCCACTTATGCTTTTGGAATAAGCTGAGGTGAACATGTCCAAGGAGGGACCAGGGCCAACAGATTATTCTCAGAAAAGATCAATTGGGGTGAAACAGAAAGGTCTAGTTTAAGCTCAAATCATTTGGATCAAAGAAGGATTAATTTCATTTTTGTTTTCTTTTATTTAGGCTAAAAATGGGCTATATTATACAAGGGCCTATGATCCTTTCCTAATTGTCTATTACAACTTACTTTTAGCAGGACTAACCAGGCAAATTCTAGCTCGGTACAAATAGAGGACTATTTAAATCTTCCTCACACTCACTTGACATCTTATTACTCTACCAGATTATCAGACACCTAGTTCAAATTTTAGACTTAGGGTCATGCAGTGGTGTACCTCTATGTCATTCTTAGAACCATACATTTATCAATTACTATGCCTAGTCATGCATCATTTTCCATTTTATCAGGATATCATTTTAGCCATCATGCTTCAGAATTAAACTATGTACACAAGATATAGACATGCCGGTTCAATAGAAAAAATAATCAGTCCCTTGGGCTAATAAAACACAGGCAAGAAAACCCCAAAAGAGGATAGTGAATTGGGCTACTCAGACTTCACTCTAGAACTCACTTTCCATTTACCCCACCCCCAACAAAAAGACATGCAATTGTACCCAATACATAGAAAATTGAGATACAAGAGTGGAAGGGAAGCAAACCTGGGGCGCAAAGCTCCAACAATCAACAAATTGGTGGGTTCGGTTCCCTGGAACCCACTACCTCTGTAGTCTGGATACCTTTAGTAGTGTCCACAGCATCGACAACATTATCAGCAGTGCCTCACGCTATCTCCACATTTCTAGAGCTATATGCCCCAGCAACTAACTCTATTGCCCTCATCTTGGATGCCTCCTCATCAACAAGCGAGGCTCTCCTCGCAGCCTCTATCTCACGGCGCTCCTTATTCCATGCTCGAGCCTCATCCTCCTGTCGACCCCTACGCCTCTTGGCATGCTCTCGAGGGGGAGGAGGTGGAATCATACAAGTGGCGAATAAGGCCACCTTCACTTGTCTTCAGCAGGCTCTGCAGAAGGGGCCTAAGACTCAGGCACCCTAGCCTCTAAGATCATATCAATGTCTCTGCGAAGACTGTCGATCGCAACCTGAAGGGTCATCAAATACACATGAGGGGCTGGCCGTGCTAGCACCCGCAACTCAAAAGCGTCCAAGCACTGATGGACCTCAGCGATATTCCGCTCTGTGTGCTGGACCATTCTCCACTCCAAGCGCTCTTCTGCCTCAGCAATAGACCTCTGTATTCAAGGCTGGATGTGATACAGAAGTGTAGCCATCTTTGCCTCTAATTTCTGGACCCTAGCAAGCGAGACCAGAGCGGGGAAAGGGGCTGAGCGAGAGGAGCTCGAGGCAGTGCTACTACCCGGAATAGACTCTCTCAGGGTAGTGTTAGTGGAAGCAGCCTGTGTAGCCGTGCGAGCCTGTGCTACTGTATCAGCCAGATTGTAACCAAGTGGAGGCAACTCTGGACGGGGCCCTCTGCGTGGAGCCAACTCATTGGCCTCATCCCTGATAAGGCCGATATCAACAGTGTTCATCGGGGTCTTGAGCTGATCAACGTGCCATATAGGCACACATATGGACCTGCATAGAGAAAATATCATGCATGGGAAAGGGTAAGTAGTTGTGACCTTAAAAGCCCTCTTGTGCATGACCGCCTGTAGAAGACAAGCAAAATCCACCTTAAACCCCGCTATCATCACCTCCATCAGTACTGCTAGATCCCATGTGACTATATTATAGCTGATTGTGGGGGGAAAGGCAGTGACGGACAATCAACCACAAAAACATCGCTGTGAAGGTCAGGTTAGCTTTCTTGATGGCTCCCTTCGGATCGGTCACCCAGTCAGCACCCTCTCCATCAACGGACAAGTGCAGGGCTATCCACCTCTTGGTGTTCTCTCTCAGCAATGGCTCACGCAGGAATTGTCCATCTTTGACAATTCACCACCGGTAGTCAAACTCGGCTGTGAGAGGGGTCCGGTTGGCATAAAAATTCTCGTTGTATAGATACCAGCGGATGGCAGGTAGAGAGATATCAACCTGAATGCCACGTACTCGGACATGCTCCAATGGGGCCTTTTTAGAGGGAGCAACCCGCCTATCTATCTGTGATCGGAGAGTAGCTACGTAGGAGGCGTAGAACTCTCGGACCAACTTTTCACTATAACGTCCCAATGGACACGCTTTTCACTCTAGTCGATGTTTGGGTGAAGAGATTGTAGATCTTTGGCATCGTTGGGATACTTCCCGTAAGGATCCGCCGCTCCAATGTAAGTGTCCGTGACATGAATCCTTTGTCATTCAGAAACTTTGCATCGAATAGACTTAATACTGCCTGTCGACACACCACCGATTGGGTTTGTTGGCAACCGGGGTGAGAGCACGAGTCGATGAACCGGGTGTGGATTAAAAACTATTTGCCTTATCATACGAGGCAAATTGTGCAGCGGTGGCGGGCGGAGGGACCTCAGCAAATCTAGAGGCTTCCTCCGACCATGAAACTCCTAAGGAGCCATACACTGCATCTTCATTGGTAGCTGACCCATAAGGTGTGCCGGTTAGTGTGCGCTCCTCATCAGACTAGGAGGCAGTGACTACGCCAGGATGCCACCTTCTTGGGTGTGGCTTTGGCAGCACGTGCAACTCGGGATGGGGTGGAAGTTTGTAGGGGCACGTACTCAGGGTCACGCTCATCATCAGAGCCAATGACCAGGCAGGCAGACGGGGCGACAAACTTCGATCGTCCGCGTGCGTAAGCTCGATCTTATTTTGGTGCCATAATAGATAGGACCTGTAAAGAATCAATATTAGTACTAGAAGGAGCAAACAATACAAGCAAAACCATACAAAATAAATAAAAGAGTTAAGATGTAATGACATTTCTATAGTAACAGTGAAACACGACAGACCAGGTGACAGCTCGTCGTGAGTACGACGGACCGTCATGGGGTCTGTCATGTCTTACTTAAACAATGGTTATGTGGAGAACCCTGAAGGGAAGTCTCTAACAAGTATGACGTTATATGCAGGACGGACCGTCGAGGGTATGACGGTCCGTCGTAGTTGTCCGTAAGAGGACACTTGGAAAAAGTATGGAGACCCTTAGAAGAGGGGTCTCTGATCGTCATAACGATTATGCAGGACAGACCGTTGAGGGTATGATGGTCCTTCGTAGATGTCTGTTGGAGGACACATAGAAAAGGTGAGAGACCCTTAGGAATAGGCTCTCTAACAACCAGAACGGTTGTGAAGGACGGACCATCGTGAGAACGACGGTCCGTCGCATGTGTCCGTTGGAGGACATTTAGAAAAAGTGAGAGACCCTTAGGAATAGGGGTCTCAGACACCCAGAACAGTTGTGCAGGACAGACAGTCGTTCCCACGACGGTCCGTCACATGTGACCGTTGGTGGACACTTGGAGGGAATTGGATAGTGGGGGTGTTAGGGATGTTGGGACGGACCCAATGACGGTCCATCGTGGATACGACGGTTTGTCATCGGGGTCTCGTTCTGTCATTCAGTGACAAAATTGGGGATGCCCCATTCATCCCGTATGACCCAAATGGAATTGTTAGTGTTTTAACCTACATTTGTCTAACCCAAATACCTAGTAAACTAGCAATTCTAAAGCACCTATTTCTAGAGTTTTAACACGAAATTTTTTTTGGATTCTCAACCTAGGTCAGACAGAATTTTATTAAAAAATGAACCCATCAAGAAGAACTAGGCTAATACTAATTGATAAACAAAAATGCAATGTAAATGAGTAGAAATCATAGACACATACCTGAGAATTTGAGAAAAACAAGTGAGGAAAGTACTTGGTGATCAAGTAAAGAACCACAGCGGCAGACTCCGACTAGTAGATAGTGAATTTTAGGAATTGGGGAATTTGGGAGAATGATCTGTTGAAAGAGAGGGGCTTATGAACTTGGATGTTTAAAAGGGAGGGAAATGGGAAGAAGAGTGAAGGAGTGGGGTGAAACTAAGGGGGTGGGGGTTTTAAATGTTAAGAATTTTTAAAAACCTCCATCCGGGTCTGGTTGTGTACGCTTCATTAATGACGCGATGAGTCCTCGACGATGGTCAGTCGCGTGTGCCCTAGTTTTGAAAATAACAGAAAGATGTACCTGGCACGACGAATTCATGCGATGATCCATCACAATCGTGACGGACCATCGATGTATCCGTCAGTGACTGCTGTAGAGTGATTTTCTGCAGAATTTCCTGGTGATGTGCCTGCAAATTTAAAACCCATTAGTAGAAAATGCTACCATTACTAAAAATAAAGAAGAAAAAAAAATATAAGTATTGGGTTGCCTCCCAGCAAGCGCCTGATTTAACGTCGCGGCACGACTAAGGACACTTGATTACTCAGCCTTCATAAAGATGGTATGCCTCTATCATTTCATTCACCGATGCAGTATGCCCAAAATAGAGTTTTATTCATTCTCCATTCATCTTAAACTGCACTCCCTCCTTGGTTTCTAAGTCAACTGCTCCATGAGGAAATACTGGGTCATCAAGTAAGGTCCAGTCCGTTTGGACTTAAACTTTCCCGGAAGCCAACGCAACCTAGAACTGTCTAAAAACACCAAATCCCCAATCATAAACTCTCGTTTTTCACTTTTCAGGTCATTATCCTTCTTCATCTTTTCTTTGTAGGATACAGCAGATACCAATTGGAGCTCACCACTCTGCCTTATGGACCTACAAATGTTGAAGGTCTCTTCTTCATTGTTCAACCGAATTTTCATCTGCCCTTTTTCCATATCAACTAAGGATCTACTAGTAGCAAGGAATGGCCTCCCAAGAATAATAGGCACTTCAAAATCGACTTCACAATCAAGAATAACAAAATCTGTCGGAAATATGAACGACTCCACTTTTACTTGCACATCGTGGAGTATCCCTATAGGCCTTTTCACTGTTCGATCAGCCATGAGTAGCCGCATTGCAGTGGGCTTTGGGTCACCCAAACCCATCTTCTTGTAAATCGAGAGGGGCATGAGATTTATATTTGCCCCCAGATCACATAATGCCTTCGCAAAATGTAATGACCTGATTGTACAAGGAATAGCGAATGCACCCGGATCTTTTTTATTTTGTACGAGAGATCTTGTAGAAGTAGCACTATAAAGCTGCATTCTATCATTATCCTCGAAAGTGACCGATCTTTTCATTGTAACCAGATCTTTCATAAACTTGGCATAATCGGGCATTTATTCTAGAGCTTCTACAAAAGGGACATTGATAGAAAGTTGCTTCAAGATTGTGATAAAACACCGATATTTACCATCCTCGATCTTTTTTACTAATCTATGAGGAAAGGGGGGTCGTGGTCTAGGCATGAGAATTACCTTTATAGGGACTTCTGCATCTTTTCCAGTGCTATCTTCTGCTTCACCACTACCCTCTACCACCCTATCATTATCCTTTCTCACCTTTTCCTCAATAGACGGCATAGGTGGGTCAATGGTTTGCTTACCACCCTGAGTAGTGATTGTCATACAGTGTGCATCATTTTTTGAATTTTGGATAGTGTTGCTAGGAAGAGTGCTCGGTTTCCGTGTGTTCAAAAATCGTAGATAATTGGGCCATTTGCAACTCGATCTGGTTAATCGACAGTATCGATATTTTGCCCAATACCCGTTAAATCACTCCTTAAGTCTTTAATGTGCTCATCAGTAGCATCGAACCTCCTCATCATTTTGTGAAACATATCCTCAACTCGAGCATACTATCTCCACCATCCCTAGGAGTAACTTCACAATTTTGAGGAGGGACATAGGGCCCATTCCTATCATTTCTGTTATCGTAGTTACCCCTGTTGAAGTTATTGTCGCGGTTGTAGTTTCCATCTCGGACATAATGACCTTCACGGTTATAGTTACCATAGATCCGACCTTGGTTCCCTTGACCTTGGCGCTAGTTATCCTGATTTGAGCCTTAGGCACTCGGTCAGAAACCCCCCGTTTGCTCATTTACAACATAGGAATCCTCCGCATAATAGCATTCATCATTATGTGGTGGTGGTTTAGACAAGTGGTTAACTGCATTTATCTTTTCTGTACCCTAGTGATATGTTTTAATACCAATCCAAGATCAGTTCTCATCTGAGCCATTTCTTCACGAATCTCATCTGTGGCAGGGTTGTGAGTGGACTACACTGCGAAGGTATTTCTCCCAGTATATGACTTCCTAGTACTCCAATCTTTATTGTTCCGGGAGATTTTCTTTAACTTTTCAGCAATCTCAACATAGGGACACTCCCCATAAGATCAACCTGCTATAGTGTCCAACACCGCTTTATTATTATCATCCTGTCCCCGATAGAAGTATTCCGTTAATGACTCATCATCTACACGGTTATTGGGGACACTTCTCAAAAACGAGGTAAATCTATCCCAAGAACTACTAACTGACTCTCCTAGTACTGCCACAAATTTGTTCACTCTATCTTTGTGCTTTAGTTTCTTGGAGACCGGGTAGTAGCGTGCTAAGAAAACGTCCCTTAGTTGGTTCCAAGTGAAAATTGAGTTGTAAGGGAGCTCAGTAAACCAAATAGCAGCCTCTCCCGTCAGTAAGAGAGGAAACACTCTTAGCCCTATTATATCCAAGTCCAAGTCAGGCCTCCCTACATAGCTTTTACACACTGCCCTTACCTTAGCTATATGGGCATGTGGATCCTCATAAGGTAGCCCTGACAAATAACCTCTAGCAGTGAGCATCTGCATCAGGCTACTAGTTACCATAAAGGTGTGGCCTGGTGGTAAAGGGGGCAAGACAAGAGGACCATCAGAGTCTGCTATATTGTCATAGCCTCTGTGGTATTCTTGGGGATGTGGAGCGGGATTGTGTCCCCTCTGTTGGTTTTAACCCGGAGCATCGAGTAACAACTGACCATGAACATCAACAGAAGCTGGGATGTTCTGGTTTGGATCATCATCATTAATTTCCAAGTTTCGATTCATGTTGCGTAGTGTACGCTCTAATTCATGATCGTAGAGAAACAAGGGTTTTCTTCCTCTCCGTGTATTTGGTATACAAGGAAGATGGTTCTGCAAGAATCAAAAACAATAAAATGAACTGAAATCAAGAAAATGTCAACTAAACTATAGTAATAAGTTTAAGTTAATCTAAAAGCTACTTTCCCCGGCAGCGGCCCCAAAATTTGATACGCTCAAACTTACTTCTCAAATAAGAAGTAAAGGATCGTGTCAAGTAAATAACCCAACTAATAAGGTTGGGATCGTTCCCACGAGGAAAATAGTTTAATCTTAACTTCAATCTATTATTACTATTGTTCAGTCAATTACTTCCTTGGAAAGCAAAAATGATTAAAAAAGGGGGGGTTCTATTTCTAAATAAATGAAAATAACTAGCGAAACTAAAGGAGACAACTAACAGCTTCAAATATTGGAGTTTAATAAATTAATCAAAGTAACTAGGGTTTACGTGTTCCCTACAGGTTCATAACTAGATAATTCTAACTATAACAATTTTTTCCTAGTATCTTGCATGCAAAGTGATAAGTTATGTATTTCTAAATCTTTGGTATGTCATCTATTTGATGGAAATCTTTCAAAAATGCGGATGGATTGACGGACCCCACGACGGATCGTCGTGGTCACGACGGTCCGTCATGCATTCCGTTATCACATACTTGTGCAATTTCTTCTGCTGATATCTTCATTACACTCGACGGCAGGTATGACGGATCGTCACACACACAACGGTCCATCGAGGGTGTCCGTTCCAAAACACTTGAACTCTTGGAATTTGGTTACTTGGACTACTTCTCTGATTTTCATGACGAACCAGCAGGATGGACCGTCATGGCTACGACGGTCCATCACACACTCTGTAACCCTACACTTGGTCAGAATTCCCCATCTTCCTTAGATGTTGCACTACGATGCCACCTATGGACCGTCACGAGCATGATGAACCGTCACAAGCTCTGTAGGTGGTACTTTTCTATATTTTTTGCACAAAAACCTCCGCATTTATCTTTTAGACAGATTTCCTACAAATAAAGAGAAACTTACATAAAAAATAATACAAAAAGGCTTTTGGACAGACTATACTTAAGGAAATAGCATTAAAAATATCGTGAAACCACGGTATATCAACCAACAAATGTTAATGAAACTGGATGGAAATTCTTGGTAGACTACTTCACTCTGATGAATTTAAGGTAGTTAAAATTAAAAATTTAAACCTTTTATACTTTTTGCTGTCTTTTTTTACTTATTAAATATTCATATCAAAATAGATTTTTAAACTTTAAATCAATGCAGAAAATGAGTTAATGAAACAAAAATAACAAGGCAAAAAGAGAAGTGAATCATATTTGTGGCAAAAAAACTTTTCAAGTAGTGTCTTATGAAGCGGTGAGATATATGTCTTTCTTTTGGTCGATTATTCTTACAAGTTTGACAATAACATAATTTCATTTGTTTTGACAGAGGGATACAACCATGGAAAAGAGCCAAATTTTCAAAAACTTTGGGAAATAACTCACATGAAGCCAAATAGGCAATGGGTTACTAGTGCTTCTGCTGAAGTCAATGTACTTTTTCTTTAACCTTTATTAATAGAGTGAGTTTATTTAAATTATATGGAGGATTAAAGTTTGTATAACCATTTTTTAGGACAAAGTGAAAGACGTTATTGCTGAAAAAATTCAAGAAATTGAAGAGGGTACCGATGTGGATCCTATTACCAATGCTGCATTTGTGCAAATAATGGGAGAAAAATCAAAGTACATTCTTGGTCAAGGATCTAAAATTAAGTCAGCAAGTAGAATATCTAGAAATGAAATTCAAGAACAACTTCAAGCACGAAAAAAGGAAGCAGAAGAAGAACGCTATAAACGAGAGAGTGTAGAGATCAAACTAATGAAAGTTAAGAATCAACTTGAAGAGGACCGAAAGAACCGAGAAGTAATGGAATTTCATTTAGTGCATGACCAAAAATTGTTAAAAGAGAGCATGATGGCGCTAGTATCTCATTTGAAGAATCCCAAGGTATTTATTTATAGTATACATCACTAAATTAGTAGACGTTTCATCTCTACATAATTTTTTTAACTCTCACTATACATATTCACGTCTTCCTCGTTCGATTCTTCTTTTATCGACATACTAAGTTATTAATTTTTACCATATTTAACAGAATGACCTTCCTGCTTCAATTTTCAATATCTTTACAACTTCAACTACTTCTAATGAGACAAGTTCTGCATGTCTAATGAATAACAATTGGGTAAGTAACTTTTATTTAAATTATTTCTCTTTTTAGTAAATATCACTATTAGGAGTATTTAGTAGGTAATAGTACAAATTTTTTTGGGCTATTAATTCATCTCCTTTTGTTAGTTGTATCTCTATGCATATCTATCAATCATTTTAATTAAATCAAACAAACTCAATTTTGATATATATTTACTTAAAGCTTATAATCTTTCTATTTATGAGCAATTGCAGGAAGATTTACATGTAAAGAAAAATCAAGAATCAAAGATGCGGAAAGAGTTGGATAACTTGAAAGACGTCTTGAATTTTGAGAAGCAAAACTTAGAAACGGCTATTTATGATTGTGAGAAATTCAACACATTATGCAATGAGAAAGATGTAGAGCTTAAGGTATTATTTAAATGTGATTAAATTTGATTTATCAAGGGGACAATCATTCATTTTATTCCTCCATTCTTTCATTTATAGGCTTCCCCAATACAGAAGCAAAACATAGAAATGCGACTTCAAAAGTTGAGTTCTCAAAGTTCAAAGAAAACTACTCCGAAAGAATTGGTTGACGCAAATAATCAGGTAATGCTAAAAACTATTATTTGGCCTTTATATTTTGTACATAATAGTATCCATAAAATACAAACTCATGTGACTTCACTAATTACAGTTCTTTGAAAAGAACCATGAAGAGCTGAAAGCTTGTTGTACGTTGCGTACCGTAGAAGAAACAAAAAAGAGGATTTTGAGTGAAAAATCATAACTTGAGGCAAAAATTGTAGAGATTGAAAAGAATAAATCAAGTGAGGTATGTTTCCTAAATATCTCTTATTTCACATTTCTAGCTCTAGAGTTGAGTCATACTACATTGCCTTCTCCCATCCGTAGTTTATGTTAATTACAATATTTAATACTAGAAAATTGTAATGAGTTGAAAGATTTATGAGATATTGGTAATCTTTGTAATTTTCAATTGCTTGATCGTGATAATACAAGGTTACATTGTCTGTCATAGGAATGCACAATTTTACAAATATGAGGCTTTAAGTATGCCTTCATCTTATTTGGAGTTATCTTATAGACCAAGGAATTTCAGAGAAGTTCTCTAGCTTTGAAATAATAAATATGGTGGATGGTTATCTTCGACTTCTTTTGATGAGATATTGTTTGCATTTGATTTGGAGAGTAGTATGCCAACATGAAGTTGATTATGAACAAAAAGAGTTATTAAAATCCCTACACATAGAGAGTTGTTCTTGTGATTTCACATTTAGCTATTTTCTCTTTTTAAATTCAATCAACGCTCTTGGTCAGGTTTGATAAGAAGGGAAAAAGGAAGTCTTTTGGAATCTAAAAACTGTTAAAAATTTTATTACTAAAGGAGATTAAGATTAATTTTGACTTCCTTTTGTTTATGTGACATTCTTGGGGTTGAAGGAAGTGAACAGATGTTTCTTTGCCAAATCTGAAAAATCTCGCTCTCTTATTTATACAAGTTATATAGTGTCTCTGATTTGGACATTTTCAATTGAAATAATTAAGGAAACTAAGGAGATTTATCATGATATTAATGTGTGTCTGGGTGTATTATTGAGTGCATTGATGTGAATATCTCTGTTTTTTTTAGATTTATATTTGTGTATTTTATAACTTGCTTTATCAAATTATAATTATATTTATCTTTTATTGCAGGATGAACATGCATAATTGAACTATTTCTTCTATACAAGTACTATTGGAAGATCGGACTATTCAAAAGTTATAACTAGCTAGTAGGATTAGAATATAAGTAATGACTTGGTTATTATTTTCTACTAAAAGTACAAACACATATAGAAGTATTTAGTTCTTTGGATATCAATCTTCATCATATTGACCTTTTCAAATTAATATTATTCTTAATATTAATATTTGTGAAAAGTTTCTAAAAGAAACGTGTGTTGTGTATATAGGGGCTATTCACAAATTGTTGCTAAAAGTATAGAAAATATTTGTATAAAATTTACAAAAAGAAAATGTGTATTATTTATGTAGCAACAACTCACAAATTGTTGCTAAATGTATCGATAACTATGTTTATTCCAACAAAATAATTGTTGCTAGAATCCTTCCTAACACATTACTAACTAACTTTTTGTCTTTTTTACAACAACTATTCTTGTTGGTAAAAAAAATTAATTTGTGGCAACACTGAATTTTGTTGCAAAAGTTTTTATAAGCAACAATTGTAGTAATGTAAGGCAACAATTATTTTGGTTGCAATAAGTTAGTTTTGACATCAATATATTTTATTGTTGAAAAAATTTTTGCACCAGCGTTTATTGCAACAACATGCAACAACTTTTATATTGTTGCCAAAAGTACTTTTTGCAACAACATCCTATATATAGAAACAAAAATAATTGTTGGGAAATGTCATTTTTCTTGTAGTGATACCTCATACTGTTGAATTCATATATTACATGGTAAACATGGATTTACAACTATTCAATGCATAAACCTAACCTACCTAGGCTCCAAACAATTTTTATAAATTTTGATTCCATTTTCCATCTTTTCCGGATATGCTACAGTGAATTTGGTCACAAACTCGCAAGATTCCACCATTTTTATGCTAGAAGGCTCCTTTTCCTTCTTTTCCCAACTTGAAATAATTTTTTTGAGGTTTTTAGGGTAATTTCAACCTATTAGGGTATTTCAAAATGATGGAGTATTAAATATTTTTCATAAATACAGTTCTGCCACACCAATCCCGCTTGGCATCTATTCCGATCTAGCAGAACAGAGACCAAGTTTCTCACAAAGTTCTTACCTTCCCATATAACAAAGGTTGGGCTCGTTACAATACATAAAAATCTACCACTCATTCGTCCTGGAATGACTATGGTTCGATAATGACGAACTCTCACTTTGGGATTATTCCTACTAGCGACACGACTCTTACACGGAACGGTGAAATTTTTGTGACTTCTAATAAGTTTGCAAAACAATAAAGGGGTAAGCACACTCTAGAGCGGAGTATTATGAAAACCATAAGAATAGGGAATAGGGTACTACGTTTCCCTGTTATGGGTATTTTAATTTGGCAAAGCGAGAAGATCGAGTTAACTAATTCAAAATTTTCGCCAAGCACTGCCCTTTCGAGCGACAGACTTGCCGCTAGAGTGGGAGATTGGGCAACAACAAAGGGAAAACAGAACCTATTTCCCTTACACTCTTCCCCCAAATCTCAGATTTTCTCTCAAATCCTCCTCCTCCGAGACGTTTGAATTACGATAAGTTTCCTTGTTTTCTTACTCTCAACACTTAATTGTTACGATAACACTGATTGCATGCTAAAATCAAATAAACTAGTAGGAATTTGGGTAGTTATTTAAATTTGAACTAGGTTGCTAAAAGGGTTAGAAAAACTTACTTCCCTTACATCCCTCACATACCCAATGTTTATAACACGTTCTGGGCGTAAGGATTCCGTAAAAACAAGGTTTAATCAATACAAAAATAGGTGGGGAGTTGAAAAGTTGCTACTCAGAATTGGACACAATTTAGGGGTTATTTGATTGAAATAATTGCTTATCTATGTTCTAGGATAGTAAATATACTATGATATGTTGAAAAACTGATAAAATAGGGATTTGGGACGAAAATATAAAATTTTAGCGTTTGGATTTTGTCCCAAATGTAGGCCGCTTCAGCGACCTGTATCATCCCGCTGTAGCAGGACGATTGCCTCTGCAGCGAGATGGCCCAGTCCAGTATCTGGCTCCCTTTTTTCAAAAAAAATTCTTTTCGTTTTTGGCTTCCATACTTGGTCTATATTGTTCTAACTTTTCTTATATCCCACTGGTTATCCCAAATGGCTTGTCAGAATGATGATAACACCCCCTTCATCTGGTTCCAGATATCAATAGTCGGGAGAGGCACAATGACTATCGCACAACTGGTTTTTGCTTCGAGAGGGCGATGACACTTCATAAGGTGGAGTAGAAGGCTCCTGGCTTCTATGCTCGATTGATCGAGTTTGGGTAGCTTCTGCTAACTGAGGCTCCCCCGGATGACCACTCTACCTGGGTGAGAGGGTTCTATGCTATCCTCCCTACCATGAGCTGGGATGTTCCTTACTCAGTTATTCGCATTCGGGGATTTGAAATTCCATTGAATTCCACTACTATTAATGAGATGTGAAGGTGCTACAGGTCTTAAACTTGGAGTTTGAGAAAAAGCTTAGGGAGATGGACCTGGAGTGGCTGCGGGACACTATTGTGGATTCCGCAAGACGAGATCAGGTTTACTAGGCTACATCAGAGGGCATCACTGGGGTTGACTAGTCACCAGATACTAAGAAGTGGCTACACTTGGTATCTATGAGGATTTTCCCGTCGAGTAGCTGTATTGTCGTCACTTATCCTCGGGCTCTGGTGGTGGTGTGCGCTATACCAAGGCATTCAGTCGGATGGGGGCACAAATTATCTCAAAGTGGAAAATGTTCTATCGAGTCAACAAGAAGGCCTTCTTCCTTTCTGGTCTTATCACTTCCTTATGCAAGCGGCCAAGGGTGCCCTTGTTCGATGCAATCAATATATTGCCTATGGATCCCCCTATCCACCCTCTTTTGGTTCTTTTAAGTTCTACTCTACAGGAAAAAAAAGGAGGATCATCAGAGCTAGCAGCAGCAGGGCAGCCGAAGGTTCTGACATCGAGGACCCACTTTCTAGTGCATGGGTGGAGGAAGATTTAACGGCTGTCCGATGAAGGATGGGGAGCATTCCTACTAGCCCTCTGTGGTCCCACCCAGAACTGCTCTGGAGGTTTTCGGTTTCTGTGCGCAAGGAGAGGAGGAAGGGCATGGTGAGGGATTATTTGATGGATCGGATGTAGAAGACTATTAAGGCCATCTTCACTAGTGTGGCCCTAGCCGAGATTCCCAACTAGAACCGAGGGATTTCTACTAGCTTAGGATGTTGAAAGAGGCCTAGGCCGGCTTAGAGTGCCCCGAGGACATGGACTCTGATGTGGACACCACGCAGTGTAAGTGTCCTTGATTTTCTTTCTTTTTCGACTTACTTATGAATATTTTAAAACACTTGTTTTTATCTTTACTCTTTAATAGTACTAAGTTTTTGTAGCACATCAATGCTTATGTTTGTTTGTTTGAAGCAGCCCATTTTTAATTTGTAATCACTCCTAGTTATTACTGTTGTTGAACACTATTTCAGGAGTTGCAGAGGATTGGTTCAGATTCATTCTGGGTTGTTATTTGAAAACAGGGAAGAACGGGGAATTTTGGGTGAGGTCTTGTCCCTCTCTATCCCGATTTAGAGGGAAAATCATGTTGTAGCGGCACTACGCCAGCGGCGAAAATCCTGCTCCAGTGGTTAAGACGAAACAAGAACCTTAACAGGAATCTCTGGGTACTTTTTCACTTTCCAATTTTTTCCGACCTTTCTTTTTACCATACCATGGGGCTTCTCAATTTATTCGACTAGAATATGCGAGGTTCGAGTTGTAAAGCGGAAAATAACTTGACTACAACCTACACATCCCAGGATACACTTAGACATTACAACCTGCATAAAACTAACACTTTAGTGACTAATTTTAGGCCATCTAAAACTACTCCCACATACACAATTCATTTAACGAGGATTGTACCATATGAATAATAACAACAACGCATAAACAGTCCAATTCTAACAAAAACCACACATTTCCAATTATTTTTCAGGCTGCAAGGAAGCACACATTCATCGTTTACTAGACACAACATACACACAATTTTAGTTTATTAATTAGTTCATCCTATAGATAACCCTTTACGATTATCCATGTTGTTTATCGCCCCTAGAGATAGATAACAATTAAACCTTCCTCATCATCATCAAGATACCATGAATCAAGAGATACCAATTGGACTCAACCCATACCACAAGCGACACTTGCATGAAAGGAGTAAATGAATTGAAAAAACTTTCTAGAATGTTTCCTAGCCTCTTGTACATTAGATGTGGACGACAACACACCAATCTAGAAGATTCTAGTACACATTTTGCTCTTGTAATCGGACCGTGTGGCAACCTACTCTAACACCTACATAGGAGAACCTTCATAACCCAAGAACTAGAAAGCATGTGGAATTTAAAGAAAACGAAGGCAAGCTAAGAAAGTTTAAAAATTAACTCATTCGAAATACAAATTGACTAAATTATATTAAATAGTTTACCAATTCTCAAGGACCTAGTCTAACAAGTACAATATCCACTAAGAGAATAATAGAGTCAATTAAACAAGAGACACAACTTCCACCATGACAAATGAAAAGTTAAAGCCACTGGAGAATTTCTTCTTCACCTAAGGAAACATCACCAATTTTGCATCCAGATTACGTTAGAAGACATATCAAGAGTACTATCAGTACAACCACATATACAGGTAGGCACATCGCTCAACCCGACGCCCACCATATAATATATGAACTGAACAATAAAAGATCGTGTCAGGACTCCTCGCTTCTCCACCCTTAGCCTTTTCATTAAACGCCTTCCAATTAACACTATATTTTTCCTACGAGTTTACAACCTAAATACGCTAACCACCTTATATACTACGAGTATCGCTACCACACTTAAGACTCTATTAGTTCATAGCTTAACAATACTAGCCACTTTGTATACTACAAGTAGCACTACCACCCTTAAGGTTTCATTATATCATACCTTAAGCACACTAACAATATTGTATACAACAAGTACCACAACCACCCTAAAAATTCAATTAGGTCATAGCATAAACATAATGTATACTAAACATACCACAACCACCGTTAAGTTTCCATTAAAACGTAAATAAAACACCCCAAAGTATAGATACATATACACACCTCATGATATTGAGCATAACATATTTCACCGTACCCATTGTATCAAAAGTAGTTGACCCTCTCACGGGAGCAAAAGTCAAACTCTTAGTATGCCGAAACGTGGAAATTCGATCCAATTTTTATGACAAAACGTGGTAATCGATTCCAGTTAGTATGTAAAAATGTGGCAATCTGATCCAAGTTTTATGCCGGAACGTGGTAACCGATTCTAGTTAATATGTAAGAACATGAAAATTTGATCCAAGTTAGTATGCCGAAATGTGGCAATGTGATCCCAATCGCACATCACAATAACATATCGAGATCACACATCTAAGCAAAACTTTCATAGCATCGATAATTAATATATCTCTTTAAACAGCTAAGACCATTATTGCAACATGCATACATATAAAAGTATCACAACAGAACAAAATAATTGTATATCACAACATCATAGATTCACAGTCATCACCTAGTCGCATGCTTAATTACATATGGGTTCCCTCGATTTTTTCTTACGAAATTACACAAGTCAAATCCTAGTTCTTCATAAGGTTTGGTTACTAGTTTTTTTAAAAAAATAACTACAACTCTTTATCACAATCATCACTACAACGTTCAGAAATAGTATATTCCGAAATCCTTCCTCTAACTGGTACCATAACTTAACAAAAACTCATTCAAGATCACAAATAAGAACCTCGTTTGGTTACGGTATAAACATGACACTAACCCCATAAACATTGAATTATAACAACTTTCCACTGAATTTACATAGTTCACGAAGATCTACACATACCTCATACGGTTGAATTCATATATTACTTGGTAAGCATGGATTTAGAACTGCTCGATGCATAAACCTAATCTACCTGGGCTCCAAGCAATTTTAATTGGTTTTGATTCTATTTTCAATATTTACCTGATTTGCTATAGTGAATTTGGTCATGAACTCGCAAGATTCAAACATCTCTATGCTAGAAGCTCCTTCTCCTTCTTTTCCTAACTTGCAATAATTTTTAGAGGTTTTTAGGGTACTTTATGACCTAGTAGGTTATTTTAGAAAGATGGAAAAATAAGAATTTCTCGTAATTACAGTTCTACCTCATAAATCCCGTTTTAGCGGGGTAAATTGCCGTTGCAGTGCCACCGCGACATCACATCTATCTCCTTGTAGCGATACATATCCCAAATTTTTTGTGAAATTTTGCTTCTCTTAAATAACGACGGTTCGGGTTGTTACATCACCCCTCTTTCTTGACTCTCTCACTTTATACAAACACAAATGTATAAATTGTGTATTTGTTTTAATAAAGCGAGAGAAAACAATATATAAAAATATAAATGCATATATTTTCGTCCTATACACTTATAATTATACAAAAATATATTTTTCACTACCAGTTCTATTTTATCTTTCTCTCTTTCTCGCTTTATACAAATTACTATGTATAATTTATGTTGTATAAAGCGAGAGATAAACTTGATGTATAAATATTGTATATCAATTTAATTATATACATTAAAATTTTATGCAGATATACAAACATAAAGAACATCTACATATACAAACACAATTTTCATAGGCATAGATGTCCGATTTATACAAATCGTTGCGATTATACAAAGCAATTTTATACAAATCAAAGTTGTCTCCGATTTTTAGACAACTCTGATGCTCCATAGCAAATATAAAATTTACTATAAAGTGTATTATGCAAACTATAGTTATAACATACAAATATAATTTTCATGTTTGTTACACCTATAAGTTACTCTTTTTTACTATTATCATCTTCGTCTTGTTTTTTAAAGAAATGACCTACATATTAGTGTTTTCTTTTTCTGTTATAAAATAATATATTATGGATGTCAACTACATCAAGAATTTACTCAATTACTTTCCTCCATTATGAAGATAACAATAACCTCCACCTTTATAACCATTATTCTTGTAACCTTTCACTTTCAAAATCTCCCCATTATATTCATCTTAATGTCATGTTTATGACTAACCTTTTGTGTGTCTCTATATTACACTATAAATACAAGCATAGGCTTCATATTGTACATACCTGAAGATTTGATGAACGCTTAAAAGAAATAAAGTTATCTCATATTGTTCATCTTGTGTCATATTTTTCTTATCTTCATATTTATATTATTCTTTTGTTCTTAAGTTTTACAACACGTTATCAGCACGATTGTTCTACTATTGAAGGATTGCAACAAAGAAAATATAAAGAAGGTAAAAATAAATTATTATATAATTTATTTTATATTTACTTTTGATTATAAATTATTAATTTTCTTACCATCTTAAAATCATATGAGTCCAACAAGTTACTTTTACTTTTAGCAAACTTTTAATTTGATCACTTATATATTTAAAAAGTAAAATTAGTTTTATAAGTTAACAATTTGTAAAGAAGTTGTTCTTTATGATCATGTTTTGTTGAGTTATATGGCATATACATATTGATTGAATTATTATTTTTGGTTACTTTTGCACCTCTTTGTTTTTCTTTATCTAAACAATTACTTGTTGAGTTATTAACATACTATTTGTACTAACAATGCTTGTATTTGTGGGTATTCTAAAATTGTTAGTAAATTATAATAATCTTCATAACAATATTGATAGGGACTATTAAAATGTTTAAATTTATTTTAACTTGAGACTTTTATATGTTTCTAACATGTTATTCTAATTAATTGATTTTATTCATTTTTCTTGTAAATTAAGTCAAGTTTAGATTATATATATGATTTTCAATAGTTCTTTTTTGGTAATGCAATTGGTTTATTAAGACATTTGTTGAGGGTAAGATTGTGAATTTTGGTATCACCGCACAAAGTGGGTAAGACATCGAGTTAAAGTCTTGGTGAATCATGATAATAAGAAGTTGGATTCAAGTTCCATTGATTTATGACGAAAGGTATCTTTATATGGGTAATACATTGGGTTAAAGTCCTAATACATTATAGTGGTCATATCATGATGACTAACATAAAATTTTATACTTTAGACTGAAAGTCATGAAATGTACCCAATTAATCGTTCCATTCTCTTTAATGAATGTGGTAATGGTGTATTAATATGTCTAGAAAATGACAAATGGTTGAATGTATGAATATGGGATGGTAAAATGTTAATGGTCATCATTGTGATAATTAAAAGGAAGAACATTATAGGTTCTTAAGATGTTTGAAGGTAATTTTGTCCATTAAAATTGTATAAAAGGTTATTGGACATGTTGTTTCTTAAGAAGGTCCTTCAAATGCGAAGGTAATTGTTAAAAGTAATTTTTATTCATCAAAGTTGTATAAGAAGTTGGACACGTTATTTTTTGTGCAACCCAATTTAAAAAGTTTTGTAAGTCCTCCATCAAAATAAATGAATACAAAGTGGTAGTATATTGGTACATTTTGTAACACCCCGTAATAAAATTAGACCAAAAATTAGTTTTTCAGAAAAATCTGCAGGTGCTATAAATGATGGCATCGACGGACCGTAGCCGGAACCACGGTCCGTCTTGCACAACCATTGATGGGATCAGAAACTCCCAAAAATTTAAACCTAGAAAAATTGGTTAAGTCTTGGACGACGAACGGACTTACGGTCCGTAGGTAAAATGATGGTCCATAGTCCGTAACCGTCGATCAAGACTCCCTTCAACCACTCTCTGACGAGAGCTTTGGATGACCAGAATGGTTCGTAGGTGGACCTATAGTTCGTAGGTGGAAAATTTGCAGCCAATTAAAGGGAAATGTAGTTGGGTCAACTTAAAATGATCATAACTCTTAGCACAAAATGAATTAGGTCTCTCATGACCTACCTACAGATAGATAATTGAATTATCTTTTCATAGCCACCGACCTTGGTAAAAATCAGACCTTTGAATAAAAATTTATGCCCATTAAGTAAAGGCCTGTCGAACAGGCCCTCATGACGGACCCAACGACGGGGCGTC
The DNA here is from genome assembly GCF_036512215.1 of Solanum lycopersicum. Lineage (NCBI taxonomy): Eukaryota > Viridiplantae > Streptophyta > Magnoliopsida > Solanales > Solanaceae > Solanum > Solanum lycopersicum. The sequence goes on along the minus strand of NC_090803.1, from coordinate 19,975,789 downwards.
GGGCGCACGACGGACCGTCACTCCTGGTCGTCGTGAGGCCCGACAACAACTATCCTAGGGCTTTATTTGACCTTTCTCACTCTGTTTAAACCCTAAGTTACGTCGTTTTGACCCTAAATCATGAGATTTTAGTCAGTTTAAGCCTAGAAACATAATTAAAACATATCTAAGTCAACTCATTAAATCAAAACTTAAAAATTAGAAGACATGAGAAAAAAGCTGAAGAACCCTAGTTCAAGAACACCACAAGCTCCAGCAGTTCCAGCCTCGAAACTAAGTATTTTTTCATGGATTTCATCACCAGGTATGTGAGATTTCACTAGTGGGTTCCTTTCACCCATTAGGTATCTAGTTTTCAGTCAGATTCTTGATTCTCTTATCATGATTAAACCTAGGGTTTCTAGAACTTTATGAATTTATTAGTTTTATGTTCCAAATTAGATTATCATATTTTTATTCAGTTTATTGCATGAATTTCAGAATCCTAACTTTGTATTTCTTTAGTTCTTGAATTAGACATACTAGGTCAGATATTTCAGACACTTCGGATATACATGCCTGAGTTATAAATGCATAATTTCTAGATCAATTATGGCATTCTTAGTTTGCATGTTCAGCTTCGAGCTATCCAGTATTTACATAAATTCAAACATAAACAATAAATTTATTGAATTCATTGGGAGTAGCATAATAATACCGAGTTGGACTAGAGTTTAGCGTACTCAATAGTCCCATAACTACTAGCCAAGTAGGTTGTAAGTCCCGTCTATGGGCAATCAGTTTAGTGATCACGCCAGCATGCCTTTTTACCTTTGGCAGGGTATATTGGGTCCTCTCAATGGGGCGTATACATCGGACTCCACATTTAGCTAATGTTGTTTTATTATTGGTTATTAGTAGCTCCCAAAATTCAGTCAAACTCTCTGCATTGATCATGTATCAGTATATTCAGTATTCAGTTTTAGCACGTTATAAATTGGTCATTGCATCCAGTTAGCTCAGAAATCAGCACATCACGTTCAGATTATAATACTTGTTTTTGTGTTTGTTCAGTTATGTTTTATTTCAGCTTTACTCTATCCTACATGATCAGTACCCTTCAAATACTAACGCATACGTGCGCTACATCTTCTCATGGTGTAGGTTCAGGTTCTCATCATCCAGATCATGCATAGATCAATTTCGTGATTTCCAGTTCAGCAGATTCTGTGGTGAGTCCTCATTCTCCGAGGACATCAGTCATGAGTTTCATTTCAGTCTTTAGTCATTTAGTTTCAGTTTTTTTTTTAGATTTAACTGGGGCTTGTCCCAGTATTTCTAGTCTAGTTTAGAGGCTTTCAGACATAGTTGGATTCAACTTAGCATTGAGTCAATATTTCTTTTGTATTAAACTCATTGTTTTCAAATATCTCGATTATAGAATATGGGTATTCCCCATCTTTTCATTTTAAGTGTAGACACGTAATTTTTGACCGAATTTAATTTTAACACTAATATTTAAAGCATAAATAATTTTATCAATCTAAATTAAATATATTTTGACCTTTTATTATTTTCATTAATTTTATTTAAAAGATATAAAAATAAACAACATAAATATAATTTTTATTTAGAAAAGTTTGTTTTTGATTGTAAAAAAAAAGAAGAAGATATATATATATATATATATATATATATATATATATATATAAATAACATATATTATTTAAATAAACTAATATTTCTTAATTATATTTTTTGTTTTAATTACCCATTTAGCTTTTATTTATTTATTTACTCAAAAAATTAATAGTTATATAATTATCATTTTTTATATATATATTTAATATTAATATTAAAAAAAAAAAAAAGAGAAACACACACACACACGATCCCATGACCCACTCCCCATTCCCCATTCCCCCCCACGTACACACTGCACACGTACACTACTACTACTACTACTACGACTATATACATACAATGAAAAAGAAACAAAAAAGGAGGATCCGAAAGAGAACGAAAAAAAAGATCAGAGAGGTAAAAAAAAAAAGAACAAAAGGGAGGGAAAAAATCGAGAAAAGAAGGCAACACATACGTAAAAAATATTATTCTCATATTCTTACTTTTTGTTTGAAAATCACAAACAAAGGTTGAAGTGGAGGTTTACTTTCGCGGTTCTTTATTCGAATTGTTTTCTTTTGGTGGAATTTTCGCAAGAGGTACCATTTTTAATTATTTTTTATATAATTTAATATCATGTTTATACAAGCACTGATTACAATATATTGAAGTTGTCAAGTTTCACATGTGGTTAAACCGTTATGTTTTATATGAAGTTTGTTCAAATATTTAATATCAACTTTATGTTTAGTTTAGATCCTTTATATAGTTTTATTTTGTGTGAAATTGCTATACCAAACCGTAGTTTATATCATATTAAATAATTCATAGTTTATTTCATGCCTAAGTAAAATTATTGTCTAAGTCTATTCTTATTTTTAATATTTAGTTTATAATAATAACATGTGTAGCTATTATGTAAATATTAATTTTAGTTAGTAGAATTTTCGTGTAATGTTAATGACGTAAAAAAGATCGAATAAAAGTGGAAGAAAGAAAAAATATAATAATAATAATAAAAAGAAAAAGGGAAAAGTTTAAATAAAAAATAAACAGTGAAAATGAATATAATAAAAAAGAGGGGAAAAGAGAAAACAAAAAATAATAGAAAAGAAGTATAAAAATAATATTAAAAAATCAATTGAAGAGGAAATAATTTTTTTTTTATTTTTTTTATTTAAAGTTCCTTTGTCCAAACAAAAAAAAAGAGTTGAAATAAAAAAAAATCAAAACAAATGAAACCTTGAAAGAATAAAAATTAATAATAACAATAAATAATAATAATAGCAAAAGATGAGAAAGTAAAAAGAAAAAAAAATGTAAAAAATAGAATAAAAAATAAAAAATAATAATAATGACAAAAGAAATAAAAATAATAAAGAATATCTTATTTTATTCTGCTTTGCTTGATTTAATTTATATGTGTATATATATATTTTTAATTAAAGGGCATGAATTAATAAAATAAGGTAGTTTTTAATATATTTAAATAAATAAAAGAAAGAGGGTAAATACATTTGTCTTAATAATACAATATTCATAAATTAGTTTAAGTCATAAATGTCCATAAAGCGACCGTGCTAGAACCACGGGACACGAGGGATGCCTAATACCTTCCCCTCGGTCAACAGAATTCCTTACCCGAACTCGTTCGCAGACCAAACAAAGAGTCATTTCCTTTTGATTAGGGATTAAACAAAAAGGGTGACTTGGAACACCATAACTCAATTCCAAGTGGCGACTCTGAAAAAATCAAAATAATCCCTTAATTAATAACGTCACTTAAATTGGAAAAACCCTTATGCCGCCGCGTGAAAAAGGGGTGTGACATCTCTGGCGACTCCGCTGGGGACTTAGAATTCGAGCTTGTAAACATGGACTTCTATATGACTTTATTATGTATTTACGTACTTATCGATTTGTGAATATTGTGTTTAATTGCACAATATGCTATTTGTTTGCTTATTTACCCTTCTTAATAGTATGTTAATTATCATGTAATTGTCTTTCCTCGCGCATCTATCTGAGTCTTCTGAGATACTTTATTCGGAGATGCGATTACGCTCCCGAGCCATGAGATACCAGAGATGCGGCAACGCTCCTGGGAAGGTTTCTATAGTAACACATGTCTTAGGATGGGAAGGACTAACAGTGAGGCCAGAAAGCCCTGCTACTGGTAAGCTGTCCCTTCTTGACTCGAGTAGTCCACTCGTTTTATGGCCAGTCTAGACACCTTCCCTATTAGGTTGTTCCTAGTAAAACAAGCCTCAACAATGACTATCCCTAATAGGATTCAATTTATCTGTATCATGCATAATATTAAATTAATGGGGAGCTCGCCACAAGGGTCGAGCCTGTCTAGGAGAAATATCCCTACTTGACACTATCATGTACATTATTTTGTGTTATTTGTTGCATTATGGGGAAGACTATACAAATGTTGATCGGCTTTAGATGAATGAATCATAATGAAAAATTAATTATAACGAAAAATATCAAATTAAAGTTTTGATGTAATCCTCTTATTAAACATGATTTTTTTTAATCAAAATTCATATTTCTTTTACAAATAGAAAAATCTATCATTACCATCAAAGTTTTTTTTTATATAAAAGAAAAAAGATTGAAAATTTAATCAACAAAAATAAAATACAATCGAATACACTAATATTTTAATTTTGGAAAAAATTTAAGGGTTATTATATATATATATAAAATATTTTATTTTTCTCCTTCTTCCTTTAATAACCATTTTAATAAAAATTAAAAAATAATTAAAAAAAATAAAAAATTTGCTTTTGTGTGTGTATGATTTTTACTTATTCTTATTTTAAATATATATATATATATATATATATATATATATATATATATATATTATTATTACATATATAAAAAAATACTTTTTTTGTGTGTATGGTTTTTCCATTATTGTTGTTAAAAAATATATATTTTATTAAGCCTAGTTTGTCACTATCCTAATATAGGAAATATGAATCCATATGGAAAGGGAGATAAGAGACAAAGAGAGGACCAATCACCTCGATTCATGATAGTGGATAAGGCCTCAACACTCTTGAAGACATGGTATGAAAACATGACAAACCATGGACGAGGAATGGTGTTCAAACGCATGGGATTTCTACGAAGCCTTTTGTATGTTGAGCCACGACGGGATTTGATAGAAGCACTAGTGCATTTTTGGGACCCGTTAAGAAATGTATTCCGTTTTTCTGATTGTGAACTCACCCCCACCCTTGAGGAGATAGGGGCGTTCATTGGAAAGGGTAAACATCTTCACATAGAAGAGCCTATGATACCAAAACATATTAATGGGAGGAGGTTTCTAGAATTACTGCATATAAATGAGAATGATATAGGTGGTTGTCTCGATAATGGATGGGTTCCTTTAGAATTTTTGTACAAAAGATATGGCAAAAGTGATGGATTCGAAGTGTATGGAAAGAAACTCCGTAATAATGGGTGTCGTCTGACCTGGGAAGCACACAGTTATGATGCCTTCGTGGTGGCTTTTTTGGGGATCATGGTATTTCCAAAAAAGGGAGGAAAGATTAGCATGAACTTAGCTGCAGTCATTACAGCTTTTGAGAAAAAGCCTAATATCACCCTCGTACCAATGATTCTGGCAGACATCTATCGTGCTTTAACTATGTGCAAGGATGGAAAAGACTACTTTGAGGGATGCAATATGTTATTACAACTATGGATGATTGAACACATTCGTCATCACCCTTATGCAGTGGACTTTAAAGTAGAATGGAATGATTATATTGGAGGCCACAAAGAAAGAATCAAAGATCATAGTTTTCCGAAGGGTATTGAAGCTTGGAAGCAACACCTCAACAATCTGACTGCTGACAATATTGTGTGGAATTATCATTGGTTTCCATCGGCCGAGGTGATATACATGTCTACTTTTCGATCGTTCATTGTTCTAATGGGTCTTCGAGGTGTCCAACCTTACATGCCACTTAGAGTCATGCAACAACTTGGGCGATGCCAGTTTATACCACCCAATGAAGATATGCGTGAATTCATGTATGAGTTTCATCCCAAGATACCTTTAAGGCAATCAGAGATATTTAAGATTTGGGGGGGATGCATACTCTCAAGTCCCCACGATATGGTGAAGGATCGCACAAGAGGCGAGGTGGACCAAGCATACTTAGACTGGGTTCATGATCAGCCCCTTCCTAAGGTTATGCCAGAAGGGTCAATAAAAGGACCTATAGATCGAGAAGCAGAAGTTGAGGTTAAGATTAAGCAAGCTCGACTCAAAGTCAAAAGAAGCTACAAGTCTACTCTGGATATCCTAAGTAATGACCTAAAAAACGCTAAAGAGGAGTTGGCCCAACGTGATGCGATATTTGAAGTTAGAGTTAGAAAACACCGCTCGACCATTCTAACCTTACAAGAAGACTTGGGCATTGCCACAGGCGCTATGGAGCAACAGGAAGAAGAGTATAAGAAAGAAAAGGCCCAACTTATCTGCGCACAGTCTAGGCTCCAAACTCAAGTTAAAGCCTCTATGGAACGAGAAAGAGAAATAGCAAGGCGTTTCAGTGCTTATCAGGCAGACTGTGAGATTGAGAGAGGTCAAAGGATAGCCGAGCGAGATGCACTCCACCTTCAAATTGAAGAGCTCCAAGAACAAAGGGAAAATTTGACGCATGAAGTCAATACTGCTCACCACTGGTTACAGAATTGTTATGACAATATGGATGAAGCTAGAGACCGAATACTGCAACTCAGGGATGAACTCAACAATGTTTATGCTAGATATTTACACCAGAACGATGAGAGGTTGGGCCAACAGGCCCGTGCTTTGGCTCCATATCTACCGAAAGCGTTGGCGAAGATTTATAAGGGCCTTGGAGATGATTGAGATTCGAGGATTCAGCTTCTTTTAGAGTCTATTCTCTTAGTAGTGATTATTTCATTATTATTATTATTTTTAGTTTTTTCTCTTTCTTTTCGTTTTGTTATTTTATTTCATTTAGAATCTATCTAAGTCCTAGGTACTTCTGTTTTTTTTTTCTTTTATCCAAATCATTGTTTCAAATATTTGAAAATGAATGAAAAAGATTTACTTTCGATCACCTTGTGTGCATATGTCATGCAAAAAAAAATTATTATTAATATCTTTCTCGAACTACGCAAGATCTGATTCATGGGCCAAACATGATACGTAGGCAACCCAGGGGGGTTCGATCCAAATTATTATCATTATTATTATTTTCTTTTCTTTTCTTTTCTTTCTTTCTTCTTTCTCTTAAAAAATGATAACCATAATAAAAAATGATAATCATAATGAGAATAAATAAATAAACAAATAAGTAAATACATAAGTAATAATAATGAAATATTAAAAAACTAATGAACAGAAGAATGCCTAGGTAAGCCGGGATGAAACATGAGGTCCTCCATATTAGAAGTATGTATGTGGATGTAATGTGCATAATTTCTTAACACTAATCGGTTTATTACTCTATTCAGAGAGAGAGAGAGAGAGAGAGAGAGAGAAAGAGAGAGAGACATACTAGCTTAAAGGTGGTTGGTTTGTGGTTAAACTGGCATCACATCCTTACAACACAAGATCGAAAGGGAAACAGAAAATGGCCCCCAGAGACGGAAATGAATCAGACAATGATGAGGAGATCCAAAACCAGATGACTTCACAAGAAACAGGGACAACAGAAGAGATAAGGGTGTTAAGACAACAAATGGCAGAGATGTACGAGGCTTGGATGAGTGGACAACCTCCACCATCTTCAATCCGAGACTATTTTAATACAAATATGTCTCACCCTATCCAGGTGTCGACAAGCGATCCGATATATCCCCCTGGATTCGACCCCTATGCTAACACATCCAATGTCGCTGGAACTTCTATGGCGCGCCCTTCGAATACGCCTGTAATAAGTAATCCACTCTTTGTGTCAACTGCCCCGATTAACAGCATCCCGCAGCCAACGATGGTGCCCAAATCCAACAGCGATCCTCCGCCCAAAGTTCGGCGTGAGCAGAGTTACACTCTTGAAGAGACCATTAAAATTCCAAGTTCTCATCCCCACATTCATCAATATAGTTCCCCTGTTGAAATTGAGAGGATGGTCAAGAATGAGGAACATGAAGAAATGACTAAGAAAATGAAGAGTTTGGAACAGAGTATAAGAGATATGCAAGGACTAGGAGGCCACAAAGGCATCTCATTCAGTGACTTGTGTATGTTTCCTCACGTCCATTTACCTGCTGGTTTTAAAACTCCAAAGTTTGAAAAATATGATGGTCACGGAGACCCCATAGCTCATCTAAAGAGATATTGCAACCAATTGAGGGGTGCAGGGGGCAAAGAAGAGTTACTTATGGCCTATTTTGGGGAAAGCTTAGTAGGGATTGCATCTGAATGGTTCATAGATCAGGATATCACCAACTGGCACACATGGGATGACTTGGCTCGATGTTTTGTACAGCAATTCCAATATAATATTGACATTGTCCCAGATCGCTCCTCGTTAGCTAACATGAAGAAGAAGACCACGGAAAATTTTCGTGAATATGCTATCAGATGGAGGGAACAAGCTGCTAGGGTTAAACCATCGATGAAGGAGTCAGAGATGATTGACGTTTTTCTCCAGGCGCAAGAACCTGATTACTTTCACTATCTGCTTTCTGCCGTAGGGAAAACATTCGTTGAAGTTATTAAGGTGGGGGAAATGGTGGAAAATGGCATCAAGTCTGGAAAGATTGTAAGTCAGGCTGCCCTAAAAGCCACAACACAAGTGCTTCAAAATGGTTCTGGAAATATTGGAGGGAAGAAGAGAAGGGAGGATGTGGCCACTATTGTATCAGCGCCTAGGACTCATGTTCTAGGTAATTCCCCACAACACTATTTTCCTTCCCAAGCTCCACAATATTCTATGCCATACACTCCATATCATGTTTTTAATACACAACCAATTGCACCCCTTCTTATCCACAATGGCGTGCACCAACTCCACAAAATCATCCACCACCCCCTCAAGTTCATCAAAACACTGCTAGAATTCCTTTCCGTCCTAGACCACAATACAAAAAGGGAAATGGCGTTAAAGGTGAGTTCACTCCTATTGGGGAGTCGTATGCTAGCTTGTTTCAAAAATTAAGGACGTTGAATGTTTTGAGTCCTATTGAGAGAAAGATGTCGAATCCTCCCCCGAGAAATTTGGATTATTCTCAACATTGCGCATATTGTTCTAATGCCCCAGGGCACAACATAGAGAGATGTTGGTATTTGAAAAGGGCCATTCAGGATTTGATCGATTCTAATCGAATTATAGTTGAAAGTCCGAGTGGACCCAACATCAATCAAAATCCATTGCCGAGGCATCCTGAAACAAACATGCTGGAAATGATGAAGGGTCATGAAGAGTTTGCATCTCCTTATAAGCCAATCCTTAGGGTTGGAAATGGCATTGAGAAGTCAGCAAATGTTGTTGATTTAACAAAAACGATGCCTTTAGGGGCGGAAAGTGTGTTAGAAAAGTTGAGTCCATCAAACACACCCATCTTAACTGTGAAAGGAGCCCTTGAAGATGTTTGGGCAAGTCCGAGTAAGGCAAAATCGTTTGTTCCAAAAGGGCCAAACAAGCCTATCTTGATCGTGCGAGGGGCCCATATTCCTCCGGTGATTATCAAGCCAGTATCCCAGCTCCCAATGACTAACCCCAAAGTTGTTCCTTGGAATTATGAGCCTACTGTCGTGACATACAAGGGAAAAGAAATTGATGAAGAAATTGATGAAATAGGAGGAATAACCCGTTCAGGAAGATGTTATGTCCCAGTGGAATTAAGGAAAACTAAAAATGACCAAATACAAATGAAGAGTCCGGTCACTGAAGGAGAGGCAGAGGAATTCCTAACGAAGATGAAATTATCAGACTACTCCGTGGTGGAACAATTAAGAAAGACTCCATCCCAAATCTCTTTGTTGTCTTTGCTAATACATTCTGATGAACATCGTAAGGCTGTAATGAAAATTTTGAATGAAGCACGTGTTCCTAGTAAAGTTACAGTGAGTCAGTTAGAGAAGATTGCTGGGAGAATATTTGAGGTAAACCGCATCACTTTTTCGGATGATGAACTACCCAAAGAAGGCACAGGACATAACCAAGGCCTACATATCACTGTAAAGTGTGAGCTTTCATATGTCACTCGAGTTCTAATTGATGGAGGATCTGGAGCAAATATTTGTCCTTTATCAACTCTACAGAAATTGAATGTTTGTGCTGAAAGGGTCCGACCCAACAATGTATGTGTTAGAGCTTTTGATGGGTCAAAAACAGATGTTATTGGTGAGATAGAGCTCGTACTAACCATAGGGCATGTGGATTTCGCTGTGAATTTTCAAGTGTTGGATATCAACGCGTCCTACAATCTATTGTTGGGGAGGCCATGGGTGCATAAGGCTGAAGCCGTCCCCTCAACGTTGCATCAAATGATTAAGTTTGAACACGACCGACAAGAGGTAATTGTTCATGGTGAGGGGGATTTGTCAATCCACAAAGACTCTTCCTTCCCTTTTATCAATGCGGATAATGAGAATGAGGCACTAGTTTATCAGGCTTCTGAGGTAGTGGTTATTGAGCATGTCCCCAAGGGGAGTGTCATTCCAAAACCAAATATGTCCATCGCGTCTGTAATGGTGGTGAATGAATTGCTGAAACATGGGTTTGAGCCGGGTAAAGGCTTAGGAATCTGCTTGCAAGGAAGAGCTTATCCTGTGAGTCTACCAAAGAGCATCGGTACTTTTGGCTTAGGCTACCAACCTAGAGTCGAGGACAAAATGAATGCAAAGAAGCAGAAGAGAGATGTATGGTCACTTACCAAGCCTATACAACCAATCTACAAATCTTTCATCAAAGCCCGCGCAACAGAATCTTATCAATCATCTTTTCCAGAGCCAGTGATGAAAGTTAGCGAAGAAATGATCAACTATTTTCAAGATTTATTTGTCGAGGTTGATATGGTGGAACTCGGAGAAGGCACTAGCGACAAAGATGTGCAATTCATTGGTCCTGATGTCAATCTAAACAATTGGGAGGCCACCCCTCTCCCCGTTAAAGACGAGTCTTGGTAGTCTGTCTTGTTTTTTCTTTTATCATCCGATTCATTCAAGGATTGTAATTCGGATTTTATCTTGTCGTTTTATTTCAAACATTCTATTTCCCTTTTCAATAGGATGTAATTGCATCTTTATTTCAGTCTAATATATTTGTTCGTTTTCTTTTATACAGTTCTTTCTATGCCGATTCTAGTGATATGACATGCATGCAGAATTTTTCGCCAGATCTTAATATCCAATCTAATCTTCGACCTAATATTGAAATAATAAGTCAAGAAATTGGACATGATGAAGACAGAGTATTTGAAGAAGTAAGGAGGGATTTCAATCATTTTGAAAATAAGTCAAATCCAAACATGAGTGAAACTGAGACGATAAATCTGGGGGATCAGGAAATTATTAAAGAGACTAAGATAAGTGTACATGTTCAACATCAAAAGGACGATATAATCCAGGCCTTGTTTGATTACAAAGATATTTTTGAGTCATCTTATGATGACATGCCTGGATTAAGCACGGACATGGTTGTTCACAAGTTGCCAATTGACCCTAATTTTCCTCCGATAAAGCAGAAGTTGAGAAAACTCAAAACCGACATGAGTGTAATAATTAAAGAGGAGATCACAAAACAACTTGAGGCCAAAGTCATTCAAGTCTCTCAATATCCTTCTTGGTTAGCCAATATCGTACCCGTCCCGAAGAAAGACGGGAAAGTTCGAATGTGTGTTGATTATCGTGATTTGAATAAGGCAAGTCCAAAAGATGATTTTCCTTTGCCTAACATCCATATTTTATTGGATAGTTGTGCTAAACATGAGGTTGCATCTTTTGTGGATTGTTATGCGGGCTACCATCAGATTATTATGGATGATGAAGATGCAGAAAAAACATCTTTTATCACTCCATGGGGTACATATTGTTATCGTGTTATGCCTTTTGGATTAAAAAATGCAGGGGCAACTTATATGAGAGCAATGACAACCATGTTTCACGATATGATGCATAGAGAAATCGAAGTTTATGTAGATGATGTTATCATTAAATCTAAAAAACAGTCAGATCATGTGAAAGACTTAAGGAGATTCTTCGAAAGGCTCCGCAGGTATAATCTCAAGCTTAACCCTGCAAAATGTGTATTTGGAGTACCATCGGGGAAGCTTTTGGGGTTTATAGTCAGTCGAAAAGGTATCGAGTTGGATCCTTCAAAGATTAAAGCAATCCAAGAATTGCCACCTCCAAAGAACAAAACTGAGGTTATGAGCCTTCTAGGAAGGTTAAACTACATCAGCAGATTCATTGCTCAACTCACAACAACTTGTGAGCCTATCTTTAAGTTGTTGAAAAAGAATGCCACAGTCGAGTGGACCGAAGAATGTCGAGAAGCCTTTGAAAAAATTAAGAGTTACCTATCGAATCCCCCTGTGTTGGTTCCTCCCGAGCCGGGAAGACCTTTGATATTGTATATGTCAGTACTGGATAATTCTTTTGGTTGCGTACTGGGTCAGCATGATGACACTGGGAAGAAAGAGCGGGCCATTTATTACCTCAGCAAGAAGTTTACCGTTTACGAAGCAAAGTACACCTTTCTTGAAAGAACGTGTTGTGCCCTAACTTGGGTAGCACAGAAGTTGAAACATTATCTTTCATCTTACACTACTTATCTCATCTCTCGTATGGATCCGTTGAAATATATTTTTCAAAAGCTCATGCCCACAGGCAGGCTTGCGAAATGGCAAATATTGCTCACAGAGTTTGACATTATCTATATAACGCGGACCGCAATGAAAGCTCAAGCATTGGCAGATCATTTGGCAGAGAACCCTATTGATGAAGAATATGAACCACTTAAAACCTATTTTCCAGATGAAGAGATATCTTGTATCGACGAAGTTATTCACGATAACGATCAAGGTTGGAAGTTATTCTTTGATGGTGCCTCTAACAGGAAAGGAGTTGGAATAGGAGCTGTTCTTATGTCTGAATCAGGGGAATATTACCCCATATCTGCCCAACTTAGATTCTATTGTACTAATAATATGTCTGAGTACGAAGCGTGCATTTTGGGTCTGAGGTTAGCTGTTGACATGGGCATCCAAGAATTGTTAGTGTTAGGAGACTCAGACTTACTAGTTCATCAAATTCAAGGAGAATGGGAAACTCGAGACCCAAAGCTCATACCATATCAACATTGTTTACAAGGTCTTTGTCAACGATTCGTGTCGATAAAGTTTAGACACATTCCCAGAATGCACAATGAGATTGCAGATGCATTGGCCACTTTATCTTCGATGCTCCAACACCCTGATGACGCCCATATCGACCCTTTATACATACAAATTTGTGATCAACATGCCTATTGCAACATGATTGAGGAGGAATTTGATGGTAAGCCTTGGTTTCATGATAACAAAACTTATCTTCAGTCTGGAGAATGTCCGTCAGATGTAACTGGTAATCAAAAAAAGACTATTCGACGACTAGCAAGGGGTTTTTTCTTAAGCGGAGGCATACTGTACAAGAAGACACCCGATTTAGGTCTTCTAAGGTGTGTAAATGCTCAAGAGGCTTCCACAATCATGATTGAAGTACACTCAGGAGTTTGTGGACCTCATATGAATGGATATGTTCTAGCCAAGAAAATACTTCGAGCAGAGTATTATTGGCTCACCATGGAGCGGGATTCCATACGATTTGTTCGTAAATGTCATGAATGTCAAATACATGGTGATTTAATACATTCTCCCCCTTCTGAGTTGCATGCAATGTCTGCTCCATGGCCTTTCGTGGCATGGGGAATAGATGTGATTGGACCGATAGAACCAAAAGCATCGAATGGTCACAGGTTCATCTTAGTGGCTATTGATTATTTTACAAAGTGGGTGGAAGCAGTAACTTTCAAGTCAGTGACCAAGAAGGTCATGGTGGATTTCATCCATTTTAACATCATCTGTCGGTTTGGTATTCCAAAGGTGATTATAACTGACAACGCTGCAAATCTCAACAGCCACTTGATGCAAGAGGTATGCCACCGATTTAAGATTGAGCATCGAAATTCGACTCCGTATCGCCCAAAGGCAAACGGGGCTGTAGAAGCTGCTAACAAAAATATAAAAAAGATACTTCGTAAGATGGTGCAAAGTTCTCGACAATGGCATGAAAAGTTGCCTTTTGCTTTGTTGGGTTATCGCACTACAGTCCGTACGTCAGTGGGCGCTACCCCATATTCACTAGTATATGGGACTGAGGCAGTTATACCTGTAGAGATTGAGATCCCGTCTTAACGAATCGTTGTGGAGGCTGAAATTGACGATGATGAATGGATCAAAACTCGGTTAGAGCAATTAAGTTTGATTGATGAGAAGCGTCTAACATCAGTATGTCATGGACAATTATATCAGAGAAGAATGGCACGGGCATACAACAAAAAGGTGCGTCCCAGACATTTTGAAGAGGGTCAATTAGTGTTGAGACGCATTTTGCCACATCATGCTGAAACCAAAGGCAAATTTTCTCCAAATTGGAGAGGACCATTCGTTGTTAAAAGGGTATTACCCAATGGTGCTCTTTACTTAGCAGATATAGAAGGCAAAGTGACAGAAACGGTCGTCAATGCTGATGCTGTGAAAAGATATTACATATGATTGAGTTTCGACATTAGAAACCCTTACGTTTGGGCTTGATATTTCAAGGGTTGATTCAATAGGATCTCTTGGTTATGCTGTGTCCTTGACAAAAAAAACAAAACAAATTGCCTGAACTACGTTTAACCTGATTCTTGTTTCGGCAAGATACGTAGGCAGCCCTAATATTGGGTTCGGTTCAACCAAATACAAATCCAAAAATTCATATTGAAGTATACTGGGGCAAAAGTCGTTTGTTTATTTATTCGGTCTCTCATCTCACAGCTCAAAATCAACCCCATCATCTTAAGTCAAAAAAAAAGTCTTTGCATCAGCCCTTGATATGTCGAGAATAAGTTGGTTAAAGGTAGGTAAAAATCCTGAATGGGCACCATAAGACAAATGTGAGTAAAAAGAAATAAAAATGAGATAGTCTTATTGGTGAAAACCCTAAGTGGGCACCGTAAGGCGAAAAGGAGTTGAATATAAGAGAGTCTTATTGGTGAAAATCCTGACATGCACCCTAAGGCAGACGTGAGTTGGAGCAATTAACATGATTGAGTTTTAGCAGCAAAGACCTTCATTAATACCACAAATTCTATAAGGGTTCAGATTATTTATGGCTTCATTAAGTGTTGGGATTCCACATCAAGATTGAATAATCAATAATGGTTGATAAATAGATTGGATAGCCAAGTCTGGAAATCAATTCAAAGTGCATGGCATGATCAATAGACTCGGCTCCCACACTCAGATAAGTTTTTCTTTCTTCTTCTTACAAAAAAAAAGAGTCTTCATCGAATCTTTTCTTTTATTCTCATATAGTTCGTAACTTAATTATACTTTTTTTGTCACTTTTTTGGTATGTATTTGAGTCGAATCTTTGTCAAAAAAACAAAACAAAAAAAAACTATGAAGGAATTTCAAGACTCGCTACCAAGTCTCTAATCGGTACTAGACAAAGCATCAGGCCACTGAGTTAATCTGTCTTTAAGTGTTGAATTCGAAAATTCTCTGATCCTATGAAGGCTAAACAATGAGTGTTATGAGATGAAGACATTGGATTTAGGTCGCAAAATAAGCAAATGTGGATGAAAGTACAATCAATCAGTAAGAAGTATTGAACGTTGGAAACAACCAATGCGTCATAAGTGTTTGAGCCGCCTTTGTCGAAAGATGGAACTACAAACCAACCACCACCTTTTCAAACTCACAAATTTTCTTTGTTGAAGCAGGGACACAAGTTATTTCAAGATTAAGGATTCGAGGAACCTAGATCTTCAACCTAGTCTGCAGCGAGCGAAATGGAAACCCTACAATAAAGACTTGTGGAATATTATATGAAAGTTGGCTAACATATATCAAAATAGCAATTACTTGAATGTTGAAATATTTATTTTATTTATTATTATTATTATCATTTTTCTCCTTGAAGGAACTTCCAAATAATGAAGATAGCATTCACAATATTTCGTTGGTATTATTAGTTTGTTGAAAACTTTATTAGCAGGACCCTCCTGGATAATGGGACTAGCAGGACCCTCCTGGATAATGGGACTAGCAGGACCCTCCTGGATAATGGGACTAGCAGGACCCTCCTGGATAATGGGACTAGCAGGACCCTCCTGGATAATGGGACTAGCAGGACCCTCCTGGATAATGGGACTAGCAGGACCCTCCTGGATAATGGGAATAGCAGGACCCTCCTGGATAATGGGACTAGCAGGACCCTCCTGGATAATGGGACTAGCAGGACCCTCCTGGATAATGGGACTAGCAGGACCCTCCTGAATAATGGGATTAGATTACTTTCTCATAGGATTAACACTTCCTAGTCTAGATTTTTAGTTTTATTTTCTCCTGAAATAAACACTTCCTAGCCGAAGTTTATGTTTTATATTTATATTTGCTAATAACTCATAAAATTTTCCCACTGAAAACTGGGGCAAAAATTTTATTTATTTTTTGTTTGTGGTGGTTCTCAGGTTTTCTCAAGTGAGACCTGGATTTGAAATTCAAGAACAAAGTTTCAAATTTCTTAGAATAATCAATTCCATGATGGTTAGAATTAGCTTCTTCAATGCATGTAGCAGTCTGATTTCCACACATCTTTTGCTAGTCAACTTTTGATCAAGAAAACACGCATTCATTCAAGAGCATTTTTCAAGTTGTCATTTTGAAGAATGTCAAAAGTTCCGTCTAAGTGGCAAATTCAGCCTCCATTCCAATTCTAAGTTCAGATATTCACTCAAAAATCAAGGCGATATCTTAAAGTCAAAATTCAAGTGAAGATTCAAGAAAATCTGCGTGGATGGAAGTTTGTACATTTGTTTTTCTTTTGACTAATAGTTTTCAATTTATATGTAAGGATAAGAGCCGCGATCTGGAGCCTCGATAGAACCTCACTTAACTTCCAACTCCTCACTTTATCTCCTCGAACTACAAGTGGCCTGATTCCCTATCACCCGGGATATGTAGGATGTCCAAACAAGGATTCGGTCACACAAATTTTAGTTTTTCAAACAAGAGTTCGGTCAAAACTTGTCACTTTGTCTACTTCTTTGTCTGAAAAACTCTTCGTGTTTCCAGTCAAAGAGGGGCAAACTGTAGACACGTAATTTTTGACCGAATTTAATTTTAACACTAATATTTAAAGCATAAATAATTTTATCAATCTAAATTAAATATATTTTGACCTTTTATTATTTTCATTAATTTTATTTAAAAGATATAAAAATAAACAACATAAATATAATTTTTATTTAGAAAAGTTTGTTTTTGATTGTAAAAAAAAAGAAGAAGATATATATATATATATATATATATATATATATATATATATAAATAACATATATTATTTAAATAAACTAATATTTCTTAATTATATTTTTTGTTTTAATTACCCATTTAGCTTTTATTTATTTATTTACTCAAAAAATTAATAGTTATATAATTATCATTTTTTATATATATATTTAATATTAATATTAAAAAAAAAAGAGAAACACACACACACACGATCCCATGACCCACTCCCCATTCCCCATTCCCCCCCACGTACACACTGCACACGTACACTACTACTACTACTACTACTATATACATACAATGAAAAAGAAACAAAAAAGGAGGATCCGAAAGAGAACGAAAAAAAAGATCAGAGAGGTAAAAAAAAAGAACAAAAGGGAGGGAAAAAATCGAGAAAAGAAGGCAACATATTCTTACTTTTTGTTTGAAAATCACAAACAAAGGTTGAAGTGGAGGTTTACTTTCGCGGTTCTTTATTCGAATTGTTTTCTTTTGGTGGAATTTTCGCAAGAGGTACCATTTTTAATTATTTTTTATATAATTTAATATCATGTTTATACAAGCACTGATTACAATATATTAAAGTTGTCAAGTTTCACATGTGGTTAAACCGTTATGTTTTATATGAAGTTTGTTCAAATATTTAATATCAACTTTATGTTTAGTTTAGATCCTTTATATAGTTTTATTTTGTGTGAAATTGCTATAACAAACCGTAGTTTATATCATATTAAATAATTCATAGTTTATTTCATGCCTAAGTAAAATTATTGTCTAAGTTTATTCTTATTTTTAATATTTAGTTTATAATAATAACATGTGTAGCTATTATGTAAATATTAATTTTAGTTAGTAGAATTTTCGTGTAATGTTAATGACGTAAAAAAAATCGAATAAAAGTGGAAGAAAGAAAAAATATAATAATAATAATAATAAAAAAAAAAAAAGAAAAAGGGAAAAGTTTAAATAAAAAATAAACAGTGAAAATGAATATAATAAAAAAGAGGGGAAAAGAGAAAACAAAAAATAATAGAAAAGAAGTATAAAAATAATATTAAAAAATCAATTGAAGAGGAAATAATTTTTTTTTTAATTTAAAGTTCCTTTGTCCAAACAAAAAAAAAGAGTTGAAATAAAAAAAAAATCAAAACAAATGAAACCTTGAAAGAATAAAAATTAATAATAACAATAAATAATAATAATAGCAAAAGATGAGAAAGTAAAAAGAAAAAAAATGTAAAAAATAGAATAAAAAATAAAAAATAAAAATAATAATAATGACAAAAGAAATAAAAATAATAAAGAATATCTTATTTTATTCTGCTTTGCTTGATTTAATTTATATGTGTATATATATATTTTTAATTAAAGGGCATGAATTAATAAAATAAGGTAGTTTTTAATATATTTAAATAAATCAAAGAAAGAGGGTAAATACATTTGTCTTAATAATACAATATTCATAAATTAGTTTAAGTCATAAATGTCCATAAAGCGACCGTGCTAGAACCACGGGACACGAGGGATGCCTAATACCTTCCCCTCGGTCAACAGAATTCCTTACCCGAACTCGTTCGCAGACCAAACAAAGAGTCATTTCCTTTTGATTAGGGATTAAACAAAAAGGGTGACTTAGAACACCATAACTCAATTCCAAGTGGCGACTCTGAAAAAATCAAAATAATCCCTTAATTAATAACGTCACTTAAATTGGAAAAACCCTTATGCCGCCGCGTGAAAAAGGGGTGTGACATTAAGTATGATTTATCTTCCGCAACAGTTTATTATCTTTAGTATGCTCATGATCATGCCAGCGGGGTTAGCTTGGGATCACTTGTGGTCCTAGGTTCCATGTTCGTATCTCGGGGGTAGCTCGGGGTGTGACACATTTGACATCTTAAAGTGATGTTGAGGTGAGTCACATAATTCCAAAACATGACAATGAGAATCTGATAAAAACTTGTGAAACACGTACAAATGACTATGGTTCATTTCTTGAAGAAAATGTGACTTGTGTTCGTATGAATAAGAACATATTCATGTATTGTTGGATGAATGTCACATCTCACCTTTACGGGAAGTTTGAGAGATTGAAAGAAAATATTTTGACATAAATGATCATTTTGGTAATACATATACTTTGAGTACTACACAAATATTGTGGTATGTCTTAAAATGAACTATTGGAGTACAAAAAAGAAAAGAAATAAATCTTTTTTGTAAAGGTTGTGGTCATGATCAAAATAAATATTGTTGTGTGGCAACACAAATTTATAATTGGTTATCAAGAAATAAGTCTTGAATGTAATAATTTTAACCATGACAGTAATAATAATTTTTTCCTTGAAGGAGATGGTCACCATAAGAATGACATTGTGAAAATTGTGATAGTACACAAAATTAATTGATAGTTTCGAAAGGGCTAATTTCTTACTATAAGAAGGAATGAAATTATTCATAATACTAGGATTATAGTAAGTCTGAAAAGAAACTTTTTAAGTTTCAGAAGAATAGAAAATAAATATAATATTGAGATTAAATTATGGAAAGATTTAATATCTTCAAATTACTATAATCTGGGTTACAAATATTTACATATAAAATGAACCCTTTTTTCCGTTGTTTGTTGTATACAAATATGTGCATGATGATGAAATCACATGCAAAATTAAATTAAAAGTTCACTAGAATGAAAATCAGATGGCCATTTCGATTCAAATGTGATGCAAGAGAAATTGACAATTCATATGACTATATGTTGAAGAAATAAAAGATTCTTCAAGAATTATCATTTATAGCTTTTTATCATGATAAATGACCATTGTACCATATAAGGTTGGGATTGTACCCCCTGAAATTATTTGGAACATATAAAAAAATGAATATGGGCATGTTCATATGCCATGTGGACCGTTTACTATTATGATTTAACAGATGCATCTATGGTATGGTCATATGTACATTTGTATCAACTAACAAATTATTAAATTAAGTGCACAGTGTCATGTTGATAATGTGGATTGGATTAGCAGAAATTCTATGCCTCCAATTATACCTAGACCATTGATTATGATGACAAATCTTTTTAATAAAATTTGGTATGACATGAGTTTATTTAACATGTATGGATCAAGCTAACAAGGTTCTCCCAACATAATTGATTTAGGGTCAGGAACTAAATACATTCCATCTAAAAATTTGATGTGCGCAAATATGATTTTATTGCTCCACCACACACCAAAATGGATACCCAAATGAGGTTGAGGGTGAATGTTAGATTCCCTAACATTAGGGGGAGATATGTGTAGTAGTTGAAAATTATATGTGGGATGAATTATCTAGATCTTTATTTTTTAAAAATGTGAACTTGAAGTTCAAGAGATAATTCATTTCCTAAATGTTGCAAGTAATTTGTCAGATGTATTTGTTGATTCAATATTTTAATTAAGTTATAAATGCTCCAAGAAATATTCCTTGAAAGAAAGAGTCTATGGTACGCCAGACGCGTGATAAACCAATCGATTCCTAATATAAAACTCCTTGATAAAGTAGAGAAGCAAATTATCAAAATGATCATTGCTAATGAGGCAAGTGCTTTGAAAGATCACTATGACATAACATTTCATAAAACCTTGGCAAAGGTTCAGGTACCTGAAAATGATTAAAAAAAAGAGATCTCGATAAGTTATGTCGTATTGGAATCGATATCAAAATGGTCGTCAACGGTATATTTGATATGATGTATCACTCAATGCTATTAGTAACTACGAGGATGTTAAATTCGAATATATCATATAGCGTGGTCAGATAAATGATTGACACTATTTAAGTATATTTTATTTCACTTAGAAAAGTGATGTTGTTGAACATATAGTTCATAGATCAAAATATATGTCAGTGGGGGTACAAATGAATCATGGTGTGAACAAATGATTTTCGTAGAAGTTTTTACATTATTAAATGGAGATATGTTCTCCAAAGGTGAATGCAATGAGACTTATTTCAGTCTGGCAATAAATGAAATACTGAATTATGTATAATGACTAATTATCATATCTAACTACACGATGAATGTTGTATGAAAGTTTTAAATGATTTAGAAGGTTTTAATACAATTCCATTAAATACCTAATGGTTCTGAGATTGCTTAACACAGAAAAAGAATCTTTTCATCCTCATGAAAAGAATTAAAAAGGTCATGTATAGGTGCAATTGGTGAACTTACAGATTGTTGGTTCTGCAAATGCTAGAAGATTATTTGATATACATAACGAAAGTTTTATGAAAGGATTGTCATATTATCATTCAAGTTATGACAGGAAACTAACAAAGCAAGTGACTCAACGCATAGAAGATGAATGATTTTCTTTGAGAAGAAAATATGAGTTTCAATAAAATTGAAAAGATCAATATCCGAGTCAGAAATGATTTGATAATGTAGATGTGAATATTTATTTGATCCGTATAAAGCTTGATCGCAAATGAACTATTTATTTACCTATGAAGGCACAACAATATCTTGTCGCTCAAAGAATCAAGCATTGGTAACCACTTTTTCAAATTCAGGAAGAAATAATATAAGTCTAAGAAATAAGTTGGGAGTGTGTTTGGTTGGAATCATAATCAATCATATTTAGAAAATATTTCATTTTTCTTTGGTAAAGTATATTCAGCCACCATATACGAAAATAATATTGAAGGGATGATATAACCAAAGGAGATTGGACAAAGCATATTTCACAAAAAGTCTTTTTCACATATGATGTTGAATAAAATAATGAGATAGACATTCAAAGAACCATTCAAATGATAATCGTGTAAACTTATTTACTAAAGATTGCCAACATAAATATTTGAGAAGTTGTAATACAAGATTGGAATGCATTATTTCCAAGATATCAAGTAAAGTTTTTATCAGGGGGAGAAAAATACGTGTTGTACTCTTTTCCTTAACCATGGTTTTATCTCAATTGAATTTTTCTGGTACGATTTTTAACGAGGCAACATTCAAAGCATACTGAAAGATATGTGTACACGGTTTCCTTAACTAAGATTTTTTTTCACGAGATTTTTTTCTAGTAAGTTTTTAACGAGGCATATTTTCTATCAGCATTCAAGGGGGAGTAATATATTATGGATGTCCACTACATCAAGAAGTTACTCCATTACTTTCCTCCATTATGAAGATAACAATAACCTTCATAACCTCCACCTTTATAATCATTATTCTTGTAACCTTTCCCATTATATTCATCTTAATGTCATGTTTATGACTAACTTTTTGTATGCCTCTATGTTAAACTATAAATAGAGGCATAGACTTTATATTTTATACGCTTAAAGATTCGGTGAACACTTTTAAAAAAAAAGTTATCTCATATTGTTCCTCTTGTGTCACATTTTCGTTTCTTCATCTTTATATTATTCTTTTGTTCCAAGTTTTACAACATTTTCTTCTTTTTTTTAGTTAATTGTTATATTTATTATTTATTTCCTATCATGTAATTTTTTAAATTTATTTTCTATTTAAATAGTATTTTGTTGTTTATTAATTTTTTTTCTTTTGTTTTTGTCTTGTTCTAGAACTATCAAGTGTCTTGATTTAGACTGCCACTTGGGAGAAAATAACTATTTTGAATGTTCTTTTTATATAAATTCATCATTCCTAGTTATAATTATATCTTTGCTTAATGGTATGTGCATAGTTTTTTTAATAATATCCTGGAAAATGCATAAGTATCACTTTAATTTAGGTTTGAATTTTCAGAGACACACTTATGCTATACTAAAGTCCTATTACCTCCTGAACTTATTATATAAATTTTTCACCCCTTTTCGGTCTATGTGGCACTATCTTGTAAGTCCAACGCGTGTTGATATTTTTTTTCAAGCTAGTGCCACGTAAGAAAAAAAAGGATATTATTTATAAAATAAGTTCAGATGGATAAAAAGACATTAATATAGTATAAGTATGTTTGTGAAATTTCGAATATAGGTTAAAGAGATACTTATGCATTTTCCCATAATATGGCAAAAATAATTTTTGCACATTGTTACATCATAGGGCATTCTTTCAAAAGTAAATATTACCTTATACAAATACTTAAAAAAACTAACAGTAATTTCGAAGATCTTGGTATCACATAATCTAAATTATTTTCTTGTCGCGGTTTCTTATAAAGAACATGAAAAAGGAAAGTGAAATCTTTATGTTAATACAAAGTGTTAGATATGCATAATTAACTAGTCAAAATTTCTAACATGATTATTAAAAATATCTACATTTTAAAATAATTATTTAAAATATCAATATGTCAATAGTTTAGCAAATAAAGTGTATCTATCATATTCTCTCTCATATTTTTTCAATTTAATTTTTATCTCTCTCATATATAGCAAATTATATGTTTATAATTATGCTCCTAAAATAAATCCTATTTTCACTTCCCTTCGACCACAATTTTCACTCTCCTTCAACCTCACTTTCTCTCTATCTTATTGGGTTTATATTTATTAGGTTCATATCAGTATATATGCATCGAATTATCATTTGATCGGATAAATTCTTATTAAGTTTATATCAGTATTTTTTAGTTTTAATTTGTATATTTTGAGTCTTTTATGTATTTTTGTGTTTCAATATAAAATCGTTTATTTCGTAAATTTTCTTTTGGGTCTATATTTTTTTCAACCGCACTACTAATTAATTTGTGTTCATATTCATATTGTCAGTTGTATTTTCATATGTCAATTATGTTTTCTGAACATTACATTTGTTTGAATGAAATCATAAGCAAATTAAATAAAATATGTTCTTACTTAAATTTGTATTCATACTAATAGTAAGTTGTATTCTTTATATTTCAATTGTATTTTTTTGTAATATTGTATTTATTTTAACATTTTATATTGTATTCATGTGCATTTAAATCATTCATTTTGTATGTTATGCTCAAGTTCAATTATCAACTATTTTTTTAATCAAAATAAATGTACTTTGTGTGTTGTATATTAATTATTTGTACTTTTGATTAAATAAAAAAGTTGTATTCTAAAATGGATTTTGTATTTCAAAAATTATATTCTAATTTCATTTCTTAATTGTTCATTAATTATTCACTTTTATTTTCAATGTTTCAGTTATACAAAATTTTCAAAATGACAATATTTTAGTTTTTAGTGGGAATTCTTAGCAAGAGTTTCATTATTTATTAAAAATGTCATTTTTTTAGTTTGTTAAGGGATTAGTTATTCATTTATTATTATTTTGAAAAGCATACAAATAATTAATAACAGAACATAGAAATCACGAAGCAAAATTTTTATAAAAAAGTTTTAAAAGATTTTAATTTAATAAAATACAATTAATTAATAACATAATGGAGAAAATCAGAAAATAATATTTCAAATAAGATAACTTTTGAATATAAACCAATAAAGTTATGTTACCGTAATTATTAATCATAATTTTAGTATACTTTAACTAGGCATATTTTTTTCCCTTACTACTAAGCCTTTTCATCTTTCATTTTTGTGATCGAAATTTGCAAAATTTCTTTTTTATTATATGTGTTTGGTTCCATAATGGACATGATTTTTTTCTCCCTTATTCCTTAAATTTACAATATTAATTTTTAACACTTCATTGAAAATATTGTATCTATGTAGAATTGAAGTCGATTGATTTAAGATTTTCGAGGGTAGTAAAGAAGATTTTGGGATGAAAAAATAAAAATAAATATAAAATTTGTTGGCAAACAAAGTGAAATTGAAATACAAAGTAAGCACAAAAAATCTAAAACTTGTTAGCATACATTTAAAATTGATATAAAAAAAATAAAAAAATACCAAAACTTATTAGCATATAAAATGAAAATAAAATACAAAGTGAGCACAAAATAAATACAAAACTTGTGGGCATAAAAAGTGAGAATGAAACACAAAATGAGATTGAAATATGAAATGATATTGAAACACAAAGTCATCACAAAATGTAAAAAAATTGTTGGCATATAAAGTGAGAATGAAATACAAAGTGAGATTGAAATACAAAGTGATATTGAAATAAAGAGTGAACACAAAAAAATACAAAAATTTTTGACATATAGTTAAAATGAATACAAATTTTAAAAAAATACAAAATTATATGAGGCCTAATTTAGAATAGTGTACAAATTCTCTAAAACTATTTATATACTATTTTATAATATACTATAAAATTAAACATATAAATAATTTGAAATGAATGTCACCTACAAAATAGATACAAGTTATACTTAAAGTACTCAAATTTTAGCAAGATACCGTATTAATTTTGTAATAAATACAAAATGCAATAAATCATAAAAACAATAAAGAATACATTATGATAATTTAAATACAAAATGCAACATGCCGTAAAGTTGTCTTCAACAATTTGTTCAACTTCTTCGATATCCATAATTTTTATTTTTTTATTAGAACTGTTGATTTCCTTAGTCAGGTGGGTAGGATCATATTGAAATTCAGATTTTTCCTCTTCACTATCGGATCTACACCATAATCGATAATTTTAAAATAAAAATAAAAATAAATCTCAGTAAATAAACGAAATCACTTTTGCCAATAAAAATCTCTTGAATTAAACTAGAGATTTTGTTGAACAATTTGAAAGAATCTTGAAGAAAGAGGAGTTAGAAAACATGAAAAGCGTGAGAAGAGAGTGTGAAACATGGAGAAAGAAGGTTAATGGATAGTGGCTTAATTTCTTTTTCTTTTTAAAAGTTTATTGGTTTTAGAATTTGGCCTAATGTAGAAATTCTTTGATAAAAAAAATTAAATAATAAAATTTGAATACAAAATATTTTCTAAAATATTGCGCTTATTATAAAATCAAGTTTATAAGAAGAACACAAGAGAAGTAGATGTAGGAGAAGACTTTCTTCTTATTCAAGTATATGTAAGTTTCATATGTATATCATACAATAGTGAATGAACAGCCCTATTTATAGAGTGAGAAATCACTCCCAAAGTCACTTAGTGAATATGAATGGTTGTTCATGTACTAGATTTATAGACTATCCACTTATTCAATGGATTTATAACACTCCCTCTTGGATGTCCATAGATATTGTGCCTCGTTAAAAACATTACTAGAAAAAACCATGTGGAGAAAAACTCTAGAGAAGGAAAGAGAGTACACATATCTTTTGATGCGCATTATTTGCTGCCTCATTAAAAACCTTTCTAGGAAAACCAGTGGGACAAAACATAGACTATGAAAAAAGAGTACAGTGCGAATTTTACTCTCCCTGATAAAAATCACGATTCAGATGGTTAAATTTCCACATTCCAATTTTGTGAAGCATCTTCTCAAGGTTGAGACCGGTAAAAATTTGGTAAATAAATTTGTTGGATTATCACTCGAACAAATTTGTCACACATCAATATCACCATTCTTCTGGAGATCATGTGTGAAGAATAATTTTGGTGAAATGTTTTTCGTTCTATCTTCTTTTATAAAGCCTTCTTTTAATTGAGATATGCATGCAACATTGTTTTCAAAGAGTATTGTGGGTATATTGACGTCACATTTCAAACCGCATCTTTCTTTGATAAAATGTATTACTGATCTTAATCATACACATTCTCTACTTGCTTCATGAATGACTATTATCTCAGCATGATTTGAAGAAGTAGCGACAATGACTGCTTCGTAGATCGCCATGATATAGCAGTACCTCCGTATGTGAACAGATAGCCTGTTTGTGATCGAGCTTTATGTGGGTCAGATAAATAACTTGCATCTGCATGACCAGCAAGATCTGCACTATCTTTGTTAGTATAAAACAGACTCATATCACTAGTTCCCCTTAGATATCCCAATATATGTTTAACTCCATTCCAATGTCTTCGTGTAGGGGAAGAACTATACCTTACTAACAAATTAACAGAAAATGCTATGTAAGGTCTCGAAGCATTAGCAAGATATATAAGTGCCCCGATTGCACTAAGGTACTTCTGGACCAAGAGGTTCCTCATCCTCTTCTTGAGGTCGGAATGGATCCTTACTCACTTCAAGTGATCGGACAACCATTGGAGTAATTAATGGATGTGCTTTGTCCATGTAAAATCGTTTCAATATTTTCTCAGTATTGGCAGATTGATGGATGAAGACCCCGTCTACTAAATATTTTATTTGTAGTCCAAGACAAATTTTTGTCTTTCCAAGGTCTTTCATATCAAATTCTTTCTTTAGATATTCAATTGCCTTTTGAACCTCTTTTGGAGTTCAAATTAAATTAATGTCATCAACATAAACAGCAAGAATAACAAACCCCAATGCTGTTTTCTTAATAAATATACAAGGACAAATGACATCGTTTATATAACCTTGTTTTATCAAGTACTCACTGAGGCGATTATACCACATGTGTCCATATAATGACTTTTGTAATCTAATTGAATACATTTCCCGAGATTTTGAACTACATGCTTCGGAGATTTTAAGTCCTTCCGAAACTTTCATATAAATTTCATTATCAAGTGAACCGTAAAGGTAAGTTGTAACCACATTCGTTAGATGAATTTCAATATTTTCATGTACAGCTAAACCGATGAGATATCAAAAAGTTATTGCATCCATAATAGGTGAATATGTTTCTTCATAGTCGACATCGGGTCGTTGAGAGAATCCTTGTGCAACAAGGTGTGCCTTGTATCTTACAATCTCATTTCTTTTGCGTACAAAGACCCATTTATAGCCGATTGATTTAACATCATTAGGCATTTGGACTACTGGTCCAAAAACCTTACGCTTAGCAAGTGAATTTAATTCTTATTGCATTGCTTCTTGCCATTTTGGCCAATCACGTCTTTCTCGACATTCTTCGACAGATAGAGGTTCAATATCCTCTAAACTTATCCAATCACCTGTAGAACTTATAGAGATTCTTCATTTACTTGAGTCTCGGATTCATTGATCTCTTCAAGAATATCAGGATTAATCAGATCTTGAATTTCTTCGTGAGATTCTTTTGTAGTGTCATTTTTTGTACTTTTTTTTCTAGGATTTTTATCTTTTGAACCCAGTGGTCTACCACGCTTCAGGCGTATTTGTGATTCAGAAATTATGACACTTGTAGATGGTCCTTTTGAAACATCGATTCAGATAGGCACATTTACTGTAGGAATATGTGACTTTGTTATCCTTTTTGAATCAGTAAATGCGTCTAGCATTTGATTTGCTATGTTTTGCAAATGGATGATCTTTTGGACCTCTTGTTCACATACAGGGGAGCGTGGATCAAAATGAGATAATGATGAAACTTTTCATGCAATTTCACTTTTAAGTTTATTTTTGTCTCCCCCTAATTGCGGAAAATTTGTTTCATCAAATCGACAATCTGCAAATCTTGCAGTGAATAAATTTTCCATCAATGACTCAAGGTAGCGAATCATGGAGGGTGAATCAAACCCAACATATATGCCTAACCTTCTTTTAAGGCTCATCTTGGTGCGTTGAGGTGGTGCTACAAGCACATATACAGCACATCCAAAAATTTGAAGATGAGCAATATTTGGTTGATGGCCAAATACCAATTGTCATGGGGAGCATTTATTATAATGAGCCAGTCTGAGACGAATAAGTGATGTTGCATGCAAGATACCATGACCTAAACAGTAGTAGGCAACTCACTTTTCATAAGTAGAGGTCTTACTATCAATTGTAAGTGCTTAATAAATGACTCACCAAGGCCATTTTGAGTATGAACATGAGCTATGGGATGTTCAACTTTTATCCCTACCGATACGCAATAAGCATCAAAATCTTGAGATTTGAATTCGGCGGCATTATCAAGACGAATTGTGTTAATGGGATAATCTGAAATTGCGCTCTTAATCGTATCATTTGTGCCAATAATTTTTCAAACGCCAGGTTGTGAGATGATAAGAGTCACACATGAGACCATCTTGAAGATGCGTCTATTAGGACCGTAAAATATCTAAACGACCCACTAGATGGGTGAATAGGTCCACAAATATCCCCATGTATTCGTTCTGAAAATTGAGGGGATTCAATGTTAACCTTCATTGGTGATGACCTAGTAATCAATTTGCCTTGAGAACAAGCAACACACGAAAACTCATCCATTTGAGTTTTCAATGATTCGTCTCATCATTATTGATCCAGGATAACATATTCGATCATGCCAAAGCACAAAAGTCTTTCTCTGGTTTACGATAGAGTGTGCTTCAATCTTACTTATTTTTGCATAATACAGACCAGAAGATGAAGTTGATAATTTCTCCAACACATATTTCTGGTATGAGACAATCTTGGTAATACCAAGGTATTCAACATTCATTTCATTCATTTTCTCAAAATGATATCCATTTTGGCGAATATCTTTAAAACTTAACAGGTTTCTTGGGGATTTAAAAGAGAACAAAGCATCTTCTATGACAAGTTTTGTCCCCTTATGCAGGAGTATAGTAGCTCTTCTGGAGCCTTCTATTAAGTTTGAATTACCAGAAATTGTAGTAACATTTGCTTTTCTTGTAAGCAAGTAGGGGAAGTATTTCTCATCTTTGAATATGGTGTGCATTGTTTCACTATCAATTACACAAATATCTTCATGATTGATCATTGAGGTATCCATATACTCTTCAAGATGAATGATATAAAAGAAATAAATATTATAATATTATTACTGAACAAAAAACATTACACAACCTTTGTTATTTACAAATCTAGGAAAACATATTCATACTAGTTCATATAAACGACGAAAATGAAATATATATACATTATCACAGACCCATCACCTATCAGGTGATCTATGTGTCCTTCGGGATTCTCAAAGAAATCCGCTACATCTAGATGCATGGGTTTAACAGTATCTTCCGTGATAAAGTTGGATTCTGCGTTATTTTTCACCTCCTTCAGGGATGCTTGGTATAGCTCAATCAGGTGTCTTGGCGTACGGCAGGTACGTGATCAATGTCCTTTTCCTCCACATCGATAACATTTGTTGTCTGAATTTTTCTTCTGCACTACGTCATGTTTTTCATTCTTCATTTTTACATTGCTGGTGTTGAAGGTTATTATTTAGTCCAAGACGATCACCACAATTGAAATTTCTTCCTCGACCACGACCACGGCCACGAGTTAGGCCACGACCTTTTTCACGCCTAGATTGGTGAAAATTTACCGTATTTACTTCAGGAAATGGCATAGCGACTTTCATGGTTTTTCATCAGTAAGTCATTATGTTGTTCAGCAATAAGGAGATGTGAAATTAATTCGGAATACTTTTTAAATCCCATTTTTCGGTATTGTTGTTGCAGAAGCATACTCAAGGCAGGAAAAGTGGAAAATGTTTTTCCAGCATATCATGGTCAGTGATATTTTCTCCACATAATTTTAATTGTGAGATAATTTTAAACATGGAAGAGTTATACTCGCTGATAGTTTTAAAATCTTGAAATTTCAAATGGATCCAGTCATAATGTGTCCGTGGAAGGACAACCAACTTCAGGTGGTCATATCTACCAAACCCTTTGTCCCTTTAGATTTCCTCCCAATTTCTCTAAATTAATTATAAATTATATCAGTACTTCCAACATTGTTGTCCTTGTTAATGGAACCCAAACTAATTACTTCTCCCCGTCTAGAGGAATAAGGCAAGGAGACCCATGTCAGCTTACATCTTAATTCTTTGCATGAAACTTCTATCCAATTATATAAATCACCAGGTTGACACCCTTCTCTGGGAGCGTATCTCTATTCAACCAATAGGTCCTCATTTCTCCCACTTATTTGTTACTGGCGACTTAACTCGTATATCCAGTGGAAACCAACATTCCGTTCATACAGTTTATAAAAGCATGTCCTTCTTCTGCGATCTTTCAGGACCAAAAATTAACGCAGCAAAGTCGAAATCTATGTTGTCTAAATTATGGGATGTGGACAGTAGAAGTTCAGTTCATCCTCTCTTTAATATCACGTCTACCACTTCCTTTAATAAATACCTTGATTTCCCTATCCTTAACCGCAAAGCTAAGTCTGATGATTTCCAGTATATTATTGATCATACGAGGAAAAAACTTGCTAGTTGAAAAGTTGAACTTTTTAACAACTACTGGGCAGCTAACCTTAGCTAAATCAAGGTTAAATGCCATTCCTATTAACTCTATGCAGTACTTCAGTCTCCCCAAAAAAATATGCAACACCGTTGATAAGATCCAAGGGGATTTCTTATGGGGAACAACTGCTCAAAAGAGGAGGATGCACTATGTCTCATGGGAGAAAGTAGCATCCCAAAAAATTCTGCTGGTTTAGGTCTTCAGCCAGCCAAGGTCAAGAACAAAATTATCCTTACTAGCCTCGCCTAGCGGCTTTACAGTAATCACACTTATCTTTGTGCTCACACCTTGATTCACCGGTACCACTCTAGGCCCGTGACTTCATCTCATTCCTTCATTTAGAAGAATGTCCTCATCAGAGGAAGAATTTGTTCCCAAGCTACTGCCCGGAACCCTACGACAGGAACTTCTATCAACATATGGGATAATCGATGGATCCCTGAAACTCCCCTTCTTAGATCTATCCTTCATGGCCCCCTTAAAAAAGGCAATGATCGTCTCAACTCAGTGTCTCTTTGGAATGGAGAAAGTTGGGGCTGGTCGAAAAATTGTTTCGAGCTCCCAGACGCTTTCATTCTCCAAGCCTTGGAATTCGCCCCAATAAAGATTAAGGCGACCTCGACCAACCCTACTGGGCCCTGAATAACAATGGTATTTTCACCAGCTAGTCTGTTCAAAGGCTCATCACCCCTCCAAGTCTCCAGCCTTACATCTTCTCTTGGATTTGGAAACTTCGTTTACCCACTCGCGCTTACCTCCACCTTATTGGTATCGATACCAGTCCTCCTTGTCCTATTTTTTGTCACTCTCACAAAAGTACTACCCACATCTTCTTCGATTGCTATATAGCTCGAAAGTTTTGGCTAGATTGAGGCATCAACATTTCTCAAATCCCTTTCCAGCAGGATCTTTGGCTCCTAACACTCAGAGATTTGAACCCTCCTTATGACCATGGTTTGTACAAATGGATTGAGATTTTGCCCTTTGCTCTTTGACATCACCATAATACCCATAACGGAAAATACGACGTCCCCCTAACCTCCATGGTCAGACAAAAAATCATTGAATAAATTACCCACAATCAGTCCCCTAGCAATCATAACTACAGTGGATATTCATGTAAAATGGTACCCTCCCCATATTTGTTTTTACAAGCTTAACATTGATGGTCCTTTCTCAAAACATAAAAAAATGGGTGGGATCGGTGTTGTCGTTCGGAATGCCACTGGAAACTGAATTATGGGCTTCCACAAAAGAAGCAATAGTCACTACCATATTATGACAGAACTGGAAGCTCTCCTTACTGGGTTGATCATTGCCCATTCTTATAATTTGACACCTATTGAAATCGAAACTAATTCCGTAGAGGTCATACAACTCTTAAAAAACATGCAGCCACCTGACTGTTCCATTATATTGTTTTACATTGCAGGTCAACATTGAAGAAGTTGGGCAGTCCACTGGTCCGCCATAGCCTCCGCCAAGGGAACAAAGTAGCCCACGTTTTGTACAGATTAGGTTGCAAGCTAACTCAGACCGATAATCTACGTATCCTCCTATCTCCACTTGATATAGTAAAGAAGAAGCTACAGGCTGATCAACTTGGAGCATCTTCTAGTAAAATAGTATTATGGTCTATCTATAATAACGTAGCTCGTTATGACAATCTATCTGTAATCGAAAGTACTAATAGCTATAATATAATGTCAGTGTATATATGTAGTATTATGGTCTATCTATAATAACTTAGCTCGTTATGACAATCTATCTCTAATCGCAAGTACTAATAGCTATAATATAATATATATATATGAAGTAAAAAAAAAAGGAAATTGGTCACCTTTGAAGTGCAAAGTCAAAGTGTACTCAAAGAATGTGACTTATTTTTATTTATAGATTAAAAAAAAAACTTATTATGGTTCTCTTGAGTACCTGTTTTAGAAGTTGCAAATTTATAATTCCATGTTAATTTCTCGGATAATATTCTGACCATCAATACAACATAATAATGAAATAACTATTATACCCTACTCTAAACAAATTAAATATTATGAAGTATAAATAATAATATGAAATAAATTTATAACTAAAGAACATGACTCAAATAAGAAGCTTACATTCTCAAATAATTTGAAACGATAACTCCATCACTTACTTTTGACACTCATAATTTGGTAAATAATTTATAATTAAAGGCCATAACAACAAGCATATAAATTGGTGGATAGAAAAGTAGAAGAAAACTAAACAGTTCAGGATGTAATTTTATGAATCTTTAGCCATTCACTAATATTGTTTTGTTATATTGAGAAAACTGAAAAGTTTCCATCTCCGGTCATTTCATAGTTGCTAACAAAATTTCAAATCAAAAGATACTAATTTTTTTCCAAAAATCAGGAAACTGTTAAGTGATAATAATAATAATAATAATAATAATAATAATAATAATAATAATAATAATAATAATAATAATAATAAATAGAAAAGGCCACAAAAGTACATGCATAGTCGTGCTTCATTTGTACATGTGATTCATAGTAGATATATCAACACATTTCACACAACTAAATAAATGCTAATCAAGTTCATGTTGACCTCATGAAATATTGTATTGCAATTAGATTTAAAGTCTTTCATGTCGCATACAATAAGTATTTTCGATAAAATATGCAAAGTATAAAATATAACTTTCCACAGAGACAATTTTTTGTTCAACTTTTTTTTTTTTAAATAAATACATCGTTGGGTTCGAGAGTGATTAGAGCATCACGCAGAAACTTACAATTTCATATTATATGAATAATAAATCAGATAACAAATAAAAACATACTAAAGACATTATTGTTGGTTAGACTTATGACAATTTTTTTTTAAATTTCAATATGTAATCCATGGCGGTTAGTGAGTCTAATGAGGCAGCAGTTGCTCCATCTCATTCGATCGAGATTGATCATTACCATCCCCTGTATCTGCATCCATCAGATACATCACTTAGCTCTTTGATTTCGATTCAACTAACTGGTTCTGAAAATTATGCTATTTGAAGTAGATCTATGTGTATAGCTTTATTAGGAAAAAGTAAACTTGGTTTTGTTGATGGGAAACATACCAGAGAAGCATTTCCTTCATCTCTTCATGATTTATGGGAGAAGTATAATGCCATTGTTCTCTCATGGATCATCGATTCAATCAGGAAGGAACTCTTGAGCAGTGTGATTTATGCTTTGAATGCATCAAAAGTTTGGAGTGACCTAAAGGAAAGGTTTGATAAGGTTGATGTATCACACATTTATTTTCTACACAAGGAGATTCACTCTAGGACACAAGGTACATCTAGTGTTTCTGACTACTTTTCTAGGTTGTGTGAATACTGGGATGAATTCGATGACATAATGCCTTGTCTAGCCTGTAATCGTCCTGAATCTAGGAAGAATATGCAACATTTTGATTATCAACGTTTACTTCAGTTTCTCATTGGTCTAAATGAGTCATATGCCCCCAATAAGAGTCGAATTGTGCTGATGACTTATACTCCCTCTATCAATCAAGCTTATTCTATGGTGATCTCAGAGGAGAGCCAAAGATCTCTTGGAAAATCAGTTTAAAACCTTAGTATTAATGAAGGAGCTGTATTTTATACGAGCAAAGGAAATTTTCAGCCTAATTTCGGAGGAGGAGGAGTAAAATTTAGGCCAACTACTAGTCAAGGTCACACTGAAAATACTAGGTCTGGCTTCTACACAGGTTCTAGATCTAACTCTGGGTCGAGCAACTCAGGCAATGCCTCAAGCTCTAGCTCTAAGCACAGGAAAAATAGTCATCTGTAGTGTGATTATTTTCATTACTCTGGTCATACAAGTGATCGATGTTACCAGCTCCATGGATATCCTCCGAATTTTAGATAGAACTCAAAGAAGAAGTTTAATTCTCACTCAGCTTCATCATTAGGACATGGAAATACTGGTAATTTTGCTTCTGAACATGAGACTTTTCATATATTGCAGTTACCTCCAGTAATGCATTGGGTATATCTTCTCAGAGTTCTCATCCCAGTGCTCCACTTTTTACTCCTAAGCAATACAATCAAATTCTGCAGATGATTGGCTAGAACAGTGAGACTAGTGGTATTGCCTTATCTGCAGGTATGGTTAATTACTCTAACCAATGGATAGTAGACACAAGAGCAACCGATCATATGGTTAGTGATCCTCATCTACTATCCAACACTAGAACTCTTCTTAATACAAGCAAAGACAATGTTATGCTACCTACTAGAAACACAGCTAGAGTGAGTCACTTAGGTCTTCTACAGTTTTGGGAAGAAATGACATGCATAATGTGATGTATATACCTGAGTTCAAACATAACTTGCTATCTGTGTCAAAACTTACCATGGAATTGAATTGCTCAGTCCATTTCTATCCTGATTTTTGTTCTTTTCATGATCTCTTCAGTGGAAGGGTGAAGGGGATTGGGAAACATGTTCAAGATCTATGTGGTGGATTCTTCTTCTATGAATGCAGGAAGTGTCAAGCCTGAGTGCATCAACACTAGGTGTCATTCTGCCTTAGTAGATAATTCTAAGAATAAAGTAGGCATAGATCTATGGCACAAACGATGGGGTCATGCTCCATTACATACTTTGAAGCAGTTGAACAACTTGAATTTTTGTGTTGACAATGTAAACTTTGATCACAAACATTATATTGTATGCCCTTTGGCTAAGCAAACTAGAACTCTTTTCCCTCTGAGTACTTCACAATCTGATGCTTGCTTTCATATTCTTCATGATGATGTCTGGGGTCCCTACAAGGTATCTACTTATGATGGAATGAGTATTCTAGGTGTACCTGGATATTTCTGTTGAATTCCAAGTCAAAATTTATAGTTGTCCTGACTAATTTTTTTCTCATGATAGAAAATGTCTATTCTGCAGTTGTTAAAATTTTGAGAACTGACAATGGTTGTGGGTTTTTAAATTCTCGAGTTTCCATGTTACTCAAATCCTTAGGGATAATGCATCAAAGTTCTTGTGTTTATACTCCTTAACAGAATGGAGTTGTTGAGAGAAGGCTTAGATACATTTTAGATACTGCTCGAGCTATCAGATTTCAAGCAAGTGCTCCTCTCAGGTTTTGGGGGGATTGTGTGGCACTGTAGTGTATTTGATTAATAGGTTGCCCTCTCATACTCTTCATGGTAAAGTAACAATTGAGATTCTCTCTAAGTCCTCATGAGATTTGTCTCACTTAAAGTTCTTTGGTTCTAGCTTATGTAACTTCCTTGATGAAGTCAGGCAAATTTGCACCTAGATTTGTTCCACCTGTTTTTCTTGGTTATTCCCTTAACTCAAAAGGGCTACAAGATGTATCTTCTTCAGGAAAAATCATTTACGACTTCGAGATGTAGTGTTTAAGGAAGATATATTTCCTTTTCAACACTTGTACACTACATTTCCTCCTATATTTCTCCCCGTATGTGTTCCACTCAATACTGTCCAGCTGATTCTATACATGTTCCTCATGATCCTGATTCTTCTCCACATGATGCTGTTGAAGTTAACCCTTCCATACCACTTGAAGCTGCTCCTTTGTCTGTGTCTACTTCAGTTGAGCCAGTTAGAAAATCCTATAGAACTCCCAAACCTGCCATTTAGATGAAAAACTATATTGCTCGTATAAGAACAAAGGTCTTCTGTCATTTTCCTATTTCCAATTATGTGAACTATGGTCAGATCTCTCCCTGTTACAGCTCAACATTGACAGTTTACTCAGCTATTTTGGAGCCTACTTCTTATTCTGAAGCTGCTTCAGATCCTAAACGGATTGCAACCATGCAGTCTGAGATTGCTGCTTTGATGGATAATAATATATGGAGTGTAGTAGATCTTCCTTCAGGCAAGTCTCTAATTGGATGCAAGTGGGTGTACAAAATTAAGCACAAAGCTAATGGAGAGGTTGAACGATACAAGGCACGGTTGGTTGCTACATTGTTTAATTAGAAAAAGAGGCTAGATTATATTGACTTTTTCTCCAGTTGCTAAGCTGGTGACTATCCGGTCTATTGTGGCTCTTGATGCAGCTAAGAGGTGGTTTATCTACCAAATGGATGTCCATAATGCATTCCTTCAAGGTGATCTCTTTGAAGAGGTCTACATGACAATTCCTCAAGGGTTTGGCAGCCACAGGAGGAATGATAAAGTGTGTAGACTGCACAAATCTCTTTATGGTCTGAAATAAGTACCCAGGCAGTGGAACAAGAAACTTACTGAGGCCTTATTACAGCTTGGTTTTGAACAAAGTCATTTTGACTATTCATTATTTACCAAAAGGACTGGAATTCATCTAGTTGTGGTCTTAGTATATGTAGATGATCTCTTGGTGACTGGTAAATGTCCTAAGTTGATTTTGCAGACAAGGAATGATCTCAAGTTGAAGTTTAAGATGAAAGACTTAGGTTAGTTGAAGTTCTTTCGGAGCATGGAGTTTGCTAGATCACAAGAGGGAATTCATATAAGCCAAAGGAAGTATGCACTAGAGTTGATATCAGAAATGAGCTTGTAGGTGCTAAACCTGCTAACACACCTCTAGAAGCCAATGTTAAGGTGACTTCTTTTGAGTATGACAACCATATAAAAGGAGAAAAAATGGAATCTAGTGATCAATTATTAAAAGATGTTGGTCCATATCATGGACTAATTGGAAGACTCTTGTATCTAACAATGACTAGAGTGGACATATCTTATGTTGTGTAGGTGTTGAGTCAATTTATGCACAAGCCTAAGCAATCTCATATGGAGGCAGCTCTAAGGGTGGTCAGATATGTCAAAGCTGAACTAGGTCTTTGACTGTTAATGCCTTCAGATAGCTCAGGCAAACTAGTAGCCTATTCTGACTCTGATTGGAGTGGATGTCTTGAGTCCAGGAGATCAGTTACAGGGTACACTGTGAAATTTGGTGATGCCTTAATATCCTGGAAATCCAAGAAACAAGAGACAGTAGCAAGGAGTTCTACAGAAGCTGAGTTCAGAGCCATGGCGTATACACTTGCTGAAATAACGTGGCTGGAAGGTTTGTACAAAGAGCTAGGAGTTAACATCAAGCAGCCTATACAGTTGTTTTGTGATAGCAAAGCTGCAATTCAAATTGGTGCTAATCTAATATTTCATGAAAGAGCTAAATGCATTGACAGTGACAGTCATTTTGTAAGAGAAAAAAAATGTTCAAGGACTGATTCAAACACTGTATGTATCAACAAAGGAACAACTAGTTGATCTTCTCACTAAGAGCTTGGGAAGATTGTCACATGAATACTTAGTTTCCAAGCTGGGATTGAATAACCTGTTTCAATCATCAACTTGAGGAGGGGTGTTGGTTAGACTTATGACAACTAGAAGTAGGGTAGTTTGCACTATAATTATACCAGAAGCAATTAGAAGGTTAGAAAGTTGTTAAGAAGTAATTAGCACAATATCTTTCTTTTTGTATAGACATAGCAATGTAAAAATATTTTTTTAGATGCTTTCAGATTAATGAGAATGAGTTCTCCTTCTACATAATTCTCTGTATCTTCTTCTTTCTGATTCTTTGCATCTCCTTGATGGTGATTAATCCATAAGTTTTCAATTATGAATATTATTTGGTCAAGCGACCTGCATATTGAAAACTAATATTTAAAAAAACATAAATATGTTTAGGAGAAAATCTTCTCATAAATTATCCTTAAACGACTACATTGTGGATATTATTATGTTCAACTTTGAGGATATAGATCTTCAATTTATAGGATTTCAGACTTGTAGAGAAAAAGAATAAATCACGTATGAAAGAAAAATATATTTTCCTTTCATGAGAAGTAGAACAGTTTATGGTAATATTTTGTCTTTTCTTATTGGAAAAAAATAAACTTATATAGAGTACGAAAATCAAGGAAATACTCGCGAGAACAAAACGAAGTGTTAATTAGTACTTTGTTATATAGATTATAAATACATACTTCCCTGTTTGTTTGCCACTACATTTGAGAGCTTCTTCTCCAATTTAGCCTTATGACACCAGTATTTTGATTAAAACATAAAATTTAGCACAGTAAAAATCTACAAATTGTAAAAATCCAAAATTGGATATAATTAAATAATATATACATCAACATAAATGTTTAATCATCAATGTTAGTAATGAGAATATTGTGTGTAATAATATATGAGAGAGCAGCCAAAAAAAAAAAAGATAACGTATGAGAGATATTGGGAACGGAAAAATGTATATTTTGAATTAGAAAACTCTTCTAATAATTTGGATATATGTGAGATAAAACATGGGTTTGTAACTATTTTTTTAAACGGTTTTTAAATTAAATTTTAAAATTTTATCCTACAAAGATTAACCACTCTAAATTTAAATTGGTAAACAATGAATATAAGCAATCTGTAAGGAAATTGACTAAAAAAGAAAGTAGTAATAAATAATTAATTTAAATATTTAACATTAAAAATATGATCACTTCCCACAAAAAATAACTACAAATATAATTCTTATAGTATATCATAATTATTTGAACAAGCAATTATCTCCAATATATTTTGTGGAAATATAATTGTAGAAAAATAAGCAAAATATAGTTGCTTTTTAAATTTATGTAAATACAAATAAGTTGGAATTGTCTGTTGGACTCTTATACTTGTATATTTTTGTATTTTTGACCTTTCAACTTAGAACTTTGTCAACTGAATCCTCTAACTCAATCAAACTTAACATTTTAAACCCCACTGACTATTGATTAGGTTATGTAGCAACTAGATTAATGAGCTGAAATAAATATGTGATTCCATGCGTAAAAGAAGCGATGACGTAAGAATTTAAATTAAAAATAATACAAAAAAAAGGAGATTAGAATATAAAGAGAAAACAAAATTAAAAATAAATGTTTCACTTCTTTCTCTTCCCCACTCATCCATGTTTCCTTTTTTCCTCTTCAACCATCACTTTTGTTGTTCTTCCCACCTAGACATCCATTTTTCCCTTTCTCCCTTTCCTAGCACCTTTCTAATTTCTTTTTTGTTTTCTCTTCTCCCAAATTAAAAATGCAATTGTGCAAAAAATTGAACATAATCAGCAAAAGGAAAATTCAGAAAATCGGACGAAATATGTCTAATGAGTATCTTGACCTATTTTGCTGTCAACATTGTTTTTGATTTGTCGTCGTTTACATTTTTCTAGGTTAAAGTGTCCAGATCTAGTAGTTTTGAATGGTGAAAAGTAATTATTGAATATCTTTATGAAATTAGATGAAATGTATTGTGTAAAATTGTGTGCAAATATTAAGATATATTAAGGTATTTTAATAGTGATTAATTGGTATCAATGGAGGAAAGTTTTGGAAGTTCTTAATACTACTTTAAGAAGGTATTATCACTTAAAGTAGCCGCTAATATGTGGTTATCCAACGAATTGACTAAAATAATTTTTGACTAATTCTTTAAAAATAACTAGGTTGATACAAAAATGTAATTTACAATATTCGAACTTTTTAGAAAATACTTAAATAAAAAACCAATTTTCATTTATTTATTTTTTTAAAAAAAGACCGAAATGAAATATATGAATTAAATTGCAAGTGATTAATTTAACAAAACTGGGATTAACTGGCATTTGTTTGAATCATTTTAAATATAATTTATACCAATTTAGTTGATAAACCAAGAAATCATTTTAAACTAGTTAAAAGTAAGTGAAAGTTTTCAATAGAAAACATTTGAATAAGTAAATGAGGGTGCAAGGGTTGTTAAAATAATTTTTATTAAAATAAACCAACATAAAAGAAAATCATTCATCCTTTGGAGAACTCAATTAAGTTATTTAAAGTTTGAGTTAAGTTTTTTTTTTTTTATAAAAAAACTAACAACAAGTAATCACAATTAAATAAGAGAAAATTAGCAATCAAAGTCATTATACATAACATAATTAATTTTTAAAAAAACGCATGTCGATTATGGAACCAAACACGTATAGTAGGGAAAGAAATTATATAAATTTTAATCCCGAAAATAAAAGATGAAAAATCTTAAGAGTAATAAAATTTTTTATATCTACTTAAAGGTATTAACTAAAATTATGATTAAATTTATGGTAACTAAATTTGTTGATTTAGATTCAAAAATTATCTTATTTGAAATATTATTTTCCTTGATTTTCTCTATTCTGTTATTAATTGATTGTATGTTATTAAATTAAAATCTTTTTTTATTTTTTCTTAATTTTTTTGTTCCATGATTTTGTTATTAATTATTTCTGCTCTTTTCAAAATAATAATAAATACATAACTAATTCATTAACAATCTAAAATAATGACATTTTTAATAAATAATGAAACTATTGCCAAGACGTTCCACTAAAAATCAAAATATTGCTATTTTAAAAATTTTCCTATTATATAATCATAATTGGATAAATTACCTATATACACATCTTTTCTTTTTATAATCTCTATTATTCCCTACCAGTTTTAAAAATTTTCAAAATCCCTTATTTTACCTCCAAACTCCAAACATTTGATACATAAATCCTAACTCTCAAAATTAATATTTTATTCCTTCCTTATTTCAATCCACAAATCACTCCCTATACCACACCAAAAATGGAATCAAAATTTCAGAATATAATTTTTTATTTCTCAACAATAGAATTTCAGATCATAATAATAAAAAATAAAAATAACATCAAAGTTGATAAAAATCAATCGTTATTTCTAAAAAAAAAAAATTAAGAAAATGAAAAAATAAGATAAAACCAAAAAACTTATTAAAAAAAAGCTAAAAATTAAAATTGATTGAATCATTAAAAAATATATATTGAATCAAAATTTAGAAAAACTCTTTTACTTTTTGGTGATAATTTTTTTTTTTAAAAAAATAACAAATGATTGAGATTTGAGAATAACGTGGAGAAATAAATAGGAAAAATAATAACTACAAAAATTAAAATCAATAGAAAGAAAATCAATTGATTGATATACCTTATCAATCACAAATTACTATATTATGGAGGAATATTTGCTATTTATTTATATTAGGATTTCTTATCATATTTGATTATTTTATTATTAAATAATATTTTTCTTATTTCATTCATATTGTTAGAATTCTTTTGTTATAAATCAAAAATTAGAAAGTCGTATTTGATTTGCAATGTTTATACATGTTCGAAATTTAAATCTACATTGAAATACAAGTTCAAAAAAAGAGAGAAATAGTTTGATCAATCATTACACGATTATCACTGCCAAAGACACAATGTATCTCATTTATTTTGATTCTTAATTAGTGAGTTAATACCTCAGATGGTCACTCAACTATGCACTCTTCTCTCAGAAAGTCATTTAACTTTCAATTTTCACTCAAAAGTCACTCAACTATGCACTTCTTTCTCAGAAAGTCACTCAACTTTGAATTTTAACTCAAAAGTCAGTCAACTATCCACTCTTTCCTCAGAAAGTCACTCAATCTATTAAATTATTTTTTAATTAAAATTTATTGATATTAATTATTTATATAACAAACCAAAAAGTTTAAAAAATAAATTAAATAATTTAGTGATCCACCCACCTAACCCGACTCATTGAAAAATATGATATGACCCATTTTATTTTATCTTTAATCCTAAATTAACCCCTCTCTTTAAACCTTGAATTAGGATTAAGACAAAATAAAATGGGTCATATCATGTTTTTAATGGGTCGGGTTACGTGGGTGGATCACTAAATGGTTTAAATGGTATTTTTATTTTCAAAATTTTTTGAGTTGTTATATAAATAATTAATATCAACAAATTTTAATTAAAAAAATAATTTAATAGATTGAGTGACTTTTTTTTAGGAAATAGTGGATAGTTGAGTGACTTTTGAGTTAAAATTCAAAGTTGAGTGACTTTCTGAGAAAGAAATGCATAGTTGAGTGACTTTTGACTAAAAATTGAAAGTTGAGTGACTTTCTGAGAGTGCATAGTTGAGTAACCATATGAGGTATTAACTCTTAAATTAGTCTTGTTAGTTTTATTATTGATTCGATACATCATTGCTACAATCGTTGTTTGTTCCACGAATCAGATACTTACTTTTCAATGTATTTCATTTATTTTGATAAAAACATTATGTATCAAATTAAATATTTTGATACATAAAGACGTAAACATTGATAATCTTATTGTATCAAATACATAATCAACTACAAAATAATACCTTTACAGATAAACTTTATTTCAGCTTACACAGACTATTCTTTCACAACCTTATTGTATCAGATACATTATTATCAACAAAAAGAAATTATAGAAAAAAGCATCTGATCAACTTGAAATCTTTCACAATTGCATATTTATCTTTTAAGGCAAACAATATATCTTTCTTCCAGAATATTAGACTAAATATAGATACTCTGATGATTCAAAAACTTGTTAACATTAATGAAATTAGTGATACATTCCATAAAATATTTATTTCTATGCATCAATCACAAACAATCAAACAACTAAACTTATATACTTATATCCGGTACAAAATATAACTTTAATCTGATACATACCTCATTCTTGAACATTTTGATGCTTTTACAACAAAATATATGCATAATGTATCATATATAAAGTATAGTATTCCACAAACAACAAGATATACAAATACTAATGTATCATGTTAGATATTTGGTAATGAAACAATAATTTAAATTAATATTACATGTATCACACAGTAACTTGTTGATCTTTAATTCCAAGATTACTTATTCAATGTATCTAATTGATAGGAGTATAGTACTTATCAATTTATACAAGAAACACATATACTAATGTATCACGATTGAATAGTCATCTCAAAAATATAAATAAAAATCGAATTAACAACACAATATATGAGTTCCATACCTCTTTTCGTCAGATCTATTTTAATATGCAATTAAAACTCTGATCTATTTTATACATTGCAAATTGAGACTCATATTTTTTCCAGATTTTTGAATGTCAGATTTTTTTTCTTCAGATTCTTCATTGTCTTAGCAAAATCAAAATATTAATGATGTATCTTCTCATTGTTTTTGTGATTTTGAATCAAAATTGAAAGGATCTTCGATGAATTGGAAGAAGAAATTTAAAATTCCACTTATGTATCATTCATAACTCACCTTGATTTTCCAGATTCTTGAACGTATACATGATCATGTATCGGCTATTGTTTTCAATTTTTAAAATCTATTATGATTGGGGAAAGAATTGAAACATGAAAATTTGAATTGTTTGAAACCATATGAATTTGGAATAAAATTGAAAGAAAAAAAAATTAAATTTTAAATTGAAGGCGGACATATTTGGAAGAGAATTGAAAAAGAAAATTGAAATTTTGATTTGATTAAATCTGATAAGATTTTGAAGAGATTGAAATCAATTAAATTCGCGTGATTCGAGGAACTAACAATCAATTATATGTTTTCTTTCC
The DNA here is from genome assembly GCF_036512215.1 of Solanum lycopersicum. Classification (NCBI taxonomy): domain Eukaryota; kingdom Viridiplantae; phylum Streptophyta; class Magnoliopsida; order Solanales; family Solanaceae; genus Solanum; species Solanum lycopersicum. Next base: position 19,931,026 of record NC_090803.1, on the reverse strand, counting down.
TTTAAAGTGTAACTAATTTGTTTTAATGTATCATATTTAATGTATTCAACTTATTTGATATGTATATGAATAACATTATTTTTAAGGAATTTTCGTAAATTTTAAAAAAGTAGGAATAAAATGTAATTTAAATCTTACACTATGGGATTTAGGTAAGTTATACTAAATAATTTAGGAGAATAAAGGAGAAGATGAATTTGAGCCCTTTTTTTGGGCCAAACTCGTTGTTGATTAGGGCTTTAGGCTTAATTCCCATTTTTGTATACTCCTGATGTATATTAGCGTATATCAAATGTATACAACTCATTTTTTTACTCTCCGAGACCTATTCCAGCTTCCCTTACACCCTCAAACACCTATAGCCGATTTGATACTCGCAAATACAAGGAGAGGAGTCCAAAGTAGACCCAAATGGAGTTCACACAACAAAAGTAAAGACAAAATTAACATTTGAGATGAAGAAAAATAAAAGTGAGACACGATTTTAATTGAGGTGACAATAGCTTAAGTATCTCGAATCTCAAAGGGTCATAAAAATCATTGTTCCAGATGACTTTAAGAAGGCAAAATGAACTAATTATATATATCAACAAAGAAAACACCTCAAACTTAATAATGACAACTGATAAGCAAGTTGCACTAAGAGAAACAGGGAACAAATACTTGGCATCTTCAATTCTACGCTCTATTTTACTCTCCAAATATAAAATTCTCTATTTTTTCAGACAATCAACTCTAAATCAATTCTCTATTTTACTCTCTAAAAAATAATCTTTTTTTTCTCTTCAATATTATATTATTATTTCTTTTTCATTCTTATTTTCTTATTTCATAATAATTTCTTATTTCCTTTTCGCACTAATTACTTTATATAATTTTCACGTGAATTTTTTAAAAAAATTTCTTTAGTATAAAATTATATTTTATTTTAAATTTTAAATAGCATAAATTGCAATAAAATATCATATAAGCTACAAAGTAATGGACAAATTCAAATAAACGTGAAATACAATTACATTAACACTCAATTTTTTGAAATTATTATGTCGCTCCAACAAATGCTCTATTAGTGCATTACAGAGTTCAAAATGAACCTTTTTGTCCTTAATTTATTTATTTCTAGCTAAAAGATGTTCAAATTGGAGATTTTCACCTATCACCATTTTTGTCATTAGAGTTGGAGCTTCTACGACATCTTGAATTAGTGCATAAGATCATGTTCATCCTCAATTATCATGTTGTGCAGTATAATACATGTAGTGAATACATCATGTAGCACTTCTTTTCTCCAAAAACATGACGGTCTTGCAAAAATTGCAAAACGTGATTGAAAAACTCGAATGCACGTTCAACATCTTTTCGGCATAATTTTTGATTCATCGCGAATTAATTATTATGTTATGTGTTATATTTTATCTTGTGTTTAGATTATTATGTTATAATTGTATTGTTATCTTGTATTTAAATTAAAATCATATTATGTGTTGTATTTTTAAATTAATGTTTTGATATTGTTATTTTAATTTTGCGTCTTCTTTATAGTGAAAATTAATAATAAAATCAAATTAAATTATCAACCAAAACTGGAAAAAATTAAAACACTATTAATTAAGATGAAAGTAGTACATAATAAATAATATATTTTAAAAATATTATATTACATTTTAAAAAAAATGAATATTAGATATATAATTAATGACATTATATGTAAAATAATATGTTAATTAGAAAGTAATAGAAATAATAATAAAATAGTCAAAAAGTGAAATAGAGAGTGTGAATAGTAATTTTTCAAATTTGTTATACATCTAATCAATAATCAATGTCAATTTATGAAGATCTTACAAATTAAGAGAGGTAAAATAGGCTGATTTTTTTTTACTTAAAAGGAAAAAGAAAGAAGAGAGAAGCCATAAACGTGACGAATTAGAGTCGACGGAAGCTCATGTGAGATTAAGTATCGACAGGCTATAAACATGAAATGATATGCCGATCAAATCAAGCCTTAAGTAAACTAAAAAGAATAACTTCGACTCCATCTTAGACACGGATAAGAAAATATAGCTGAGCTTCACTCCAAATTAAGACGAAAACAACATATACACTATAAATTCAAAGCACATCCTGAGAACTTTACTAGTACACCCAACGGATAAACATATGTAATGATATGAGTGATACACCTTTATCGAGCACATCTCCAAATAATCCATACATCAAACTCAACTAGTGAATACAACAAAGTATGAAGAGGTGTAAAAAATCACTAATAAAAGCTTGAAAAGAATTATATTACTCGAACACTGACAAAAATAAAATACAAATCATTTGAAAAGAAAGAACGAGAAGCAGGAATGGGAAAGAGAACTTGGAGACGACGAGCAAAGAGTGATTAGACCTTTGACCCACCAACAAATTAGTAAAAGAAATTGAATTTTCAAGGCTCAAACCTTCCTGGGTTCGATTTAGAGGAATACTACTCTTTAACCTTCAAATTCAGTTCTCTGTCCGTCTCTCTAAATGACACTAATACGATGTATTTATAGCAAAAAATAAAGGTTTGAATTCAAATATCTGTTTGAGCAGGAGATCAGACATTGATGGGAGAGAATGCAACGGAAAATAAGAAAGATGAGAACCTACCCCCGAAAATCCAAATTTAATGTGATATTTTTTGATATGCATCAAATTTAGATTATATTTCTCCTAGAGAAAGTCAACAAATCTTGTTTCGAGGTATGCAATCTTTGAAAATAAGGAGAGGAACTGACAGAGGTGATGAACCAACGAAGAGGCGTGCATGACTGTTGAAAAAGGAGAAAGAGAGTGTGAGAGCATGTGAATAGGATATATGCATATATGTTTGTATATGTAAATATATGTATGTGTGTTCATATGTTAAAAAAAAGGGTAACCCATTGGTATCCCTCTAAAGTTGACACCAACTTTCACTTGGACATCTTAACTAGACTTTATTCATATTAGACACCTTATGTCTCTCCCTATTATGTCAATTTGACACATTTTGTTGATGTAATAAAGTGAGTGTGCTACACTCATCGATGGCATGTGTGTGGATTTTTAGCGTATTTTTCTTCTTCTTCTTCTTTCTCATTTTTAGTTAGTATTATTGCAAAAAATACTATGACATTGATATTAGATTCGAACTATAAAGTAATAAATAACTTATTACAAATATTGTGTCATGGCAAGCCATTGCCTTGAAAGCAATTTCGGTTCGACTTCAATGTAAATCGTTGTAGCCAAACACTCTCCAAGGTTCCACAATTACTCTTAAACACGTGAACTCATGGCTGAGAGGTTTGGAGGTTTCTCCAAATCAATTGCCCAAATGTATTATAAGAATAAAAAGAAAGGAGGACAACAATTTCTCTTCTTTTTGTTTATGTTGGTAGTGATATATATCATGCTCACCAAAGCCTCTTCATATATAGGATTGCAAGAAAGGAGTTGTAGTAGGAGAATTTAATTTTTAGAAACATATTGTCAAGGTTAATGACATTAAATTCTATTAAATCACTATTGTTTTTGGAATATATATATCTTCACCTTTGTAACGTATTTTGCATTTTTCTCTTTGCATTACATTTAGTTAATTAGTTAGAATAATTAAGTCATCAGTAGAATAAACTCAACAATCCCCCACTAATGCAAAGACAAAGGATAAGAACAAATTTTGGACAAAAGGAAAGATAATGTACTTAAGTGTCAATATCTTTCGATTTGAATGAACACGTAGTGATATGATGCAACAATTTACTATCCACACAGTGAAGTACTCTTGAGCCGAGCGGATATTAATTGAGGCCCTCATAACACATACCATATCCTTAACCTCCGTGATACAAAGTGCTTTTAAGTTCATGCACACACACCTTGAGTCTTATGAGTGCTCTAGAAAGAGGACCAAAGTCTTCAATAAAAGGTTAACACACCTTTACACTCATGTAGTTGATTCCATCAAGTCTATATCAAATAGACCACCTTAAGGCTATATTAATCATTAAGAGACAAATTAGCTCAACCATATAAAACACTGCATCACACCATAGGGATAAAAAATGTGGTGTATATTGAGGCCTAACAGGTCCACCACATTACCTCAATCAATGGGCTTCAGCTCCATCCCCCTCGACATTTCAAGGATTATTTTTCTTATCAATCCCTTAGTCATAGGATCCACCAAAATTTATTTGGACCTTACATATTCCAAGGAAATAACACCCAGTTTCAACAACTGTTTGACCACACCATGTGTGATGTGAATGTCACATTTTTTTCATTGTACACACTATTTTTGGCGATTCCAATTACTGTGTGTAAGTCATAATGAAGAGAGACCGGTGAAGCTTGTCTTCCCCACAAATGCATATCCGTCAACAGATCTCTTAGATACTCGACTTCTTTCCCTTCCAACTTGAGATTAATGAATTCAAATTCCATGGTAGAGCGTGCTATACAAGTCTATTTGGAAGACTTCCACGAAATAACACAAAAGTAAACACATAGCCACCGGTGGAGCTAACATCATCATTGTTAGTTACCCAATTTTCATCATAAAAACCTTCTAAAACAAAAGGAAATTTGTTAAAATGCTAACACCAATTCATAGTACCTCCCAAATACCTTAGCAACCGATGAAGAACATTTTATGTTCACTACTGGGATTATGAGTATATCTACTCAATCTACTAACAACATAAGCTATATCAGGTCGATTATAGTTCATGAGAAACATTACACTCCCAATTATTTAAGCATATTGAATTTGAGAAACACTAGATCTTTATTATTCTTCTAGTGTATGCTAGGATCATAAGGAGCTTTAACTAGAACTACATCAAAACGATCAAACTTTTTCAGTATTTTTCAATGTAAAGAGACTGACACAAAGAGAAATCATTAACAGTTCATTTGATTCTAACTCCCAAAATGACATATGTTTCACCAAGGTCTTTCATTTTAAATTTTTAAGACCAAAAGTTCTTAGTCTCATTAACAACATTTACATGAGGTTCAAAGATTAATATGTAATCTACATATAAACATATAATGACACAATCTGAACCTATCATCTTAGATTTAAAAAATCTATTAGATGAATTTACAACAAAGGCATTATCCACTAATGTGATATTAAATTTTTCATACCATTGCTTATGTGCTTGTTTAAGTCCACACAAGGACTTTCTCAATTTACATATTTTATCCTTTGATGTGCTGCGAAATCTTGGCACATTTGATACTTAAAAATGAGGAACTAATACTAGACTTAAGTGTATTGTTGTATACTTTTTATGTTTGTTAATGGTATAGGCATGATTTGACATATCCAAAAAAGTGGTAAAAGAAGCAGAGAATGATGATGATAAAGTGAAGTTCACAACTAACTTCACAGGTCGTGACTTTCATAACGGTCCGTCGTTGAGCCCGTGAAACTAATCAGTATGAAGACATTGAAGAGTAGAAGACAGTTGAATCACAAATGAAGACCACAAACTACTTCATGAGACGTGGTCCTCACTATGGACCGTGGTATCTCTCGTGGTGTATTTTCCAGTAGCCAAGTTTTTTTAGAGAAATATTTGGGAAGCTATAAGTAAAGACTATGTGCGTCTTCACGGGTCGTGGACTCTATGACGGTTCATGGTCCAATTCGTGACCTTGTTCCGGTTTGCAGCATTGAAGACCCAAAATTTTTGGAAGTTCCAAGTAAAGACCATGGATGTATTCATGTGCCGTGGTCCCTATGAAGGTCTGTGGTCCCCAGCTCGTGATGGAGATTCTAGTTACCCCGATTGAAGATCCACTTTTGAGACGCTCTAAGTGAAGACTACAGAGGGCTTCATGGACCATGAAGCCCGTGAAGGGTAGGTCCTTTTCGGGATTAATATTGATTATCTTATAATTTAGAAGGTGAAGACGGTATCACTTTAAGTTTTAGCTTTTGAATACAAATATTTTGTTATCAGTTAAAGTGGGGATTTCGATTTTCAAATTATCAAAATGGTTGTTGAATTACCAATTATTTTTGTAAATGTATTAACATATTTTCATTATCCATTATTTATTCTTTACATGAAAGCATGAGTGGCTAAACACTTTAATTTGGGGTATGAGATCTTAAAAATATTCTAGTTGTGATTCTATAAAACGAGTAAAAGACAATCTTTATTTACAACCTGTATGTTACAACTTTTAACATAAATTCATTCTATTGAATTCACAACAAGATTGTTTGGTAACTGCAAAATCTGAAGTTTTACAGTAAGCTAAGTATTGGTAAAGAGAATATTTCAACTAAGCTGCATTTACTTTTAGTTATTATTTTCTTAGGAGGTCATAACCATATTTGAATAAACACGATAGTGAAACCTTATACGTAAGAAAATTCTCTGTGGGATTGAACTCAACTGTAGTTGAAATCTATAAATTGAAAACGACCATTTGTACTTCTTATTTGAAGTTTAAGTTCGTACGTATCAAATTTTGGCGTTACTGCTGGAGAATTTCAATTCAAAAGTATTTTACTAGCTTTTATTCGACTAGTAGTTATATTTCATAATTTTACTTTTATTTGTGTTTGTGTCTCTTTCAAGTAAGTTTGTTTGTGCATGTCCAATACTAGAAGTAAAGATGTCCAATTGCTTTCTTACGACCTTGGATTTTAGAAAAATCTTTGCAAGATGGCTGATTCACATGAACTAGAGGTTTAGAGACACAGACTGGGCTTAGAGACAGAAAGAAATGCTACAAGGAATACTCAACAGATGGCTGGAATGAACCAACCTAGGCCAAGTATCCCTAAACATGCGGGATAAACCAACCTCGGGTAGTAGAGGATAATAGAGGGGTAGAAGGATTACTCCCACCTCACCGCCAGCCAATAGCCCAAACGGGTAGAGCTCAGAATCCAGCTCACATGATGTACGGAGAATATGATGTTGACTTGGATAGAGCTGGAGCTACTGGAGATATAACATTACCTGCATTACCTCCAGGTGTGAAGTTCACAATCACCAGCACTATGATCCAATTGTTTACCCTAAATGGGATGTTTAGGGGTGCAGCTAATGATTATTACAATCAGGAGCTGATGAACTTTGGGAACTTGCAAGTGACAGGAGATTCTAGGATTCAACCAAACAACAATAAGGTTGCGCCTGTTTCCGTTGTTTCTTAGTGGAGAGACGACTAATAGATTGAACGAGATACCGGATGAATCCATCCAAACTTGGAGCGGGTTGAAAAAAGCTTTCCTAGAACAATTCTTCCCAGAATAAAAAAAGTTCCACATAAAAGATGAGATCAATACATATAATGTCACGACCCAAAGTACACCCTAGAAGTTAGGGCATCCTTAAGTTGCCACACAACACTTGACCTCTCGGAGGTCTTGCAAAAGGCCTTAAACATCTCATATATATATATATATATATATATATATATATGTATGTATGTATGTATGTATGTATATATGTAGTTGAAAAGTAGTGTAGAATTAAAACTTTTCCCAACAAAAGAACAATTGCTCAAATCTCTTTTATAGAACATATGAAAAACTAAGTCTCTTTGTAGCCATCTTAGACACATGAATTTCTTGGGTTACAACCCATATATTAACAAATAGAAATATCAAAGCCTAATACAAAGTTTTTCGAAAAGGAAAGCTAAGCATAACTATGTTCTCGAATCATGTGAGGACATACCCAGATTTGCTTGAGAGGATGTTATCCCCAAGCTTCACTTGAATAGACTCCTCACATGCCACCTACACGTTTATAGATTAAAAACATAGAACATTGAATGCACTAAGTATGATGACATGCAATAAAACCATGCTAAAACGAATATTTGCTTCAAAGTATGCTTTCATGCTTTTTTGATGTAAATATTCCAATTTAAGTATAAGAATCACTTTCAAGACAACATTCACATATAATACATATCTTAAGTGATCTAAAATATACAACTTTCATCACTTATAAATCATATAAACACATATGCCCCCTACCAAAGGTCATCCTAAGACCCACTTAAGTAAGAAATGAAGCGGCCGCCCATACAATTCCTTCACACACCAAAGTGATCCTCAAGACTTCCTAAATTAAGATTATTTCCTTTAAAGCCTACTTGTGCCATGTATAGATAACGCCCCTTTCCACTACATACATATTGTAGAACTTCTCCAACACTAGAAATCATCCCACATGATAAGAATAGGCACTAAACGAGATAAACCATACTAGCTAGGCATTGAATTCAGAGTCTACCCTACTCTGAGGAGGGTATTCTACTTGCCAAGGATAGAACTAGGACACATCCCATGTTGGCACATGGTTAAGGAACATCAAGGGTTTCTTGGTACTCTACTCTCATCTTAAGTAGAGTCACTACCACAAGCATATTCACTCGGTGCTAGCCATTTTCTCATAGAGTAAGTTCAATCACATAAGGGCATATGAGAAGGTACCATATTTTAGTCACTTCTAAATCATAGTACCCCTACCAAGGATGGGTCCACTAGAGCTATCACTCAAGGTCAATAAGGATAGTTCAATGACATCCTTAGTGATGGTTTCATGCCATTTCTGCAACCTATCCCTACGTCCATTATCCACACAAGAAATATACCATTACGACTTTCAACTTCAAGGATATCATAACCTTATTTTTATTTTGAAGGTTCCAAGTTATTGACCTCTATTACACGTTCAAGGTCATTTCTAGTCATAGTTAGAAGGGTACCATCTTAGGTCTACCTATCCTAGACTTTCATTCAACATTCATTCACGCACTTACATGACAAAGGTGTTTAAGCCTACTAAGTCAAGTGTTCGCATTCACATAACTTGCATATATCAAGTAGAGGAACACATGTCTACCAATCAAGGCACACACATCATCATCATATCACAAGTTCAACACATTAAAGTACCATGTAGAAAACTACTAAGTCTACCTAATAAGATACACTAGCATCATCAATAGAGACATTGCCACAGTCTATACTATCCACATATGACCAATTATGAGAAATCATGCTTTCACATCACATACACATATACACATAATTCTTCACATTGATTACCTATACAAGCTATGATATGATAACATCACAATTCACATAATAATGTCGACAAGACCATATTCTTCTAAAGTACACATAAACAACACCACCATAAGTGGATCATACCAATCAATACAATTCACAACCAATTCTATACAATATAGAATATATTAGGGCAACTCACCACCCTTCCATCATCAGCAGTACTATCCATTAGTCTTTTCAATCAATTCACTTCACCAAGGCTCTTACCAATAGCCATATACACATTTCTAAACTAACAACCAAACCATACTGATGATCCAAAAAGATACAATATAAATATCATCAAATTAAGGATGCCTATATACAATTCTATCATGATCCATAAAAAATTCAATAGCCCAATACAATCTACACAAGAACTCACTAATATCAAGTCTTGATCAATTCACCCACATTAGAGCAAAAAATAGGAAATATACAAAAAACATGGGTTCATAGAGTTTTTTTTTTATCTAAAAACATTCAATTAACATAAATTATTACATAAAATGTTGATTCAAATTATTTCATTCAAGAACCCATGTCTAGAGGTCAAAATAGAAGTTTATGTTTTGAGAAAGTCTTAGAACATTATTTGGAATTCGAATGCTTTAGCGGAATAGGATTCAAGGTTGAAACACCATACCTTTTATGAGTATTATCCACGAAAATTATGAAGATAAAATGTAGAAATCAATCTCCTAGCTTCAACCTTGCTCCTAGCTTCAATGGAGTGTAGAGAGTTCTATTTGTGGTCTTGGGGTTTTGATTTTGAGTAATGAACTCTAATCTAGGTTCTGGGATTATAAGATAACTTAAAATACCCAAAAACCCATAAAATAACCGACCAAGACTTTATTTGATGCTAGGTGAATTTCCCATGATGCCCTCTACTTGGCCGAGACACCTGCAAAAAGTTGCAAGTGTTAATTGACGAAGCACACCAACGGAGCATTAACTAGACGAAGGGCCATACTGAAAGCCGTTGTTTTTGTCAGAGGATGCTCACTTGGGGTCTTAAGATCCCAAACCTAAGTGTGGAGCAACGGACCCCATCGACGGGGCTTAGTCTTAGGGTCGCCGATAGGGACTGCCTTAGGGAGTTTCAAGCCAAAGTTTGGGTCCTCCTCAATGACCCTTGAGGTGGTCCTTGGGGAATCCTTCCCAAACGTGTCAACTCCAAACATGTTCGTCTATAATTTAGGAACTTCTCTAATCGATTTGAACTCCAAACAACACGTAAAACATGTAAAGCCACACTAGAACACACAAGCACACACTAAGACAAACTTTCGCTTATCCTGGTCGTTCTTTGATGTTTCACTTCCAAACCCACACACTAACTTCTAACACTAAAATTCACCATATTAATACCTTATAAACTTATGACACACATTTTAAGCTCTATTTTAAGCTATCTCAATTTTAGGTGTTATATTCTCCTCCACTTGGACAATATTTATCCTCGAATGACACTAAAACACTTTCATTACTATCAAGGTATAAAGACTCAAGAATAGCAGCTCATAAACATACCACACCATATATAATACACATATGTAGGAGGAACATCAACTCCACATAATAAAGAGACTCAAAACACAATAAGAAAGTAGAAACTTTCACATAGGAGTAACTTCCTTCTCCACATATCATTATGATCATATACATACTTTCTAAGCGCCTTATAACCATTTATCATGAAAACATAATTAAGAAAAAGATTCAAGTACCTTATAGTAAAGCATGCTCATTAGTTCACTAATGCAACTCTTAAGCAATTTATTATAAAAGCATGAAAATATGAGAGAAAAAAAATCATATAAACTCATTTTACCATATAAACATAACCTCATGAAATGCACAATGCAAGGAGATAAATGAAATTCATTTTCACTTAGACTCCTAAACAACACGCAACATGCTTCTATAATATTCTAACTCTTAAACTTGAATAGAATAGAAGAGAAAAAACAAAAAATCACAACCCATCTATTCACCATACTCCCCCACTTAGAAGGAACCCATTACAACTAAACAGAGAAAACTATAACTTACTGCCATCCTCATCTGAATTTGCTTTAGCTTGGAGAACATATAAGTGATTCCTCTTTGGTGCACCAACATCTGGAGCATTAGTAGGAACTTGATTGGCACTCTTCATCTAGCCGCAATAGTAGAATAATCTCTCACCTTTTGACCATCCTTACCACAACCAAAGCACTCACTGGTACTGTCTAGACACTTCCCTTAGTACTCTTCCCACAAGTAGTCAAATAGGCTTAACAACTTGAGAACCACTAACACTTTCAATCTTGACCTTAGGAGCACTAGACCTGTCTTGATTTGGATCCCTTTTCTTAAACCTAGGTCATTTTGGATCATCGGATCTACCCCTCTTCAAATTCCTTGAAATCCTACTAAGTTTGGACTCTTCAATGGATTGTGCATACACCATAAGTCTAGAAATTTTCAAGTCATTATGAAGCATGGTCGTACGATAATCTTTTTTCCCAAGGTTGACAACACCGGTCCCAAACCTACTAATCTCATCCGTAGGGTTAGACACCAAGGTTGTATCATACCTAGACAATAGATAAACTTCAAAGAATACTCTTCAACACTCATATTACCTTGGCTAAGGTTTATAAACTCCTTAACCTTCACCTCCCTCCTCTCAGGGGAAAATACTTTCCTAAGAAAACTTCCTTGAAATCATCCTACTCTGTAGTACCCGACTCAACTGAGTGATTGTCTTTCCATTGAGTGTACCATACTTGAGGCCAACTCTGCTTTCTCCCTAGAAGTTAACCTCATAGCACTCAATACTTTATAGAAACCATATAGAAACTCTTGGGTATCCTCTCCCACCTTAGAACCAAGGAAGATAGGAGGATTTATCCTCACAAAGTCCTTCAAACTAGAGGTCACGGTACTCTCATAAGCATTCACCCTAGGCCCAATGTCTCTATTCACTTAAGTTGTCATGGCTCGGGCTAGAGAAAGAAGAGCCTGTCTAATCTCCTATTATTCATGTTCCGGGGAACAACCGGAACCTCATTTCCTTGACCAACTATAGGGACTTGTTTAACTTGAGAAACTTGAACACCTTGTTGAACTTTCCCAACTTGTGGAGGAACTTTCTCATTCACCCCATATTCTTCCACTCTTCTTGCGGTCATCCTTCTTGTAGTGATATACTATAAACACAAGAGAAGAGATCAGAAAAAGACACTTATAACCTCAACTCTATGGCACGACACAAGAGTAATGAAGAATGTGAAACTCTATTTTTCTATAGTCGCTCGCTCATAGATGTGTCATGACTCATGCCGATGAACAAGACTCTACTATACGTGTCTATAATAAAATTTAGGATTCCTAAATACTACTTCATAATGTTATTCTCTCATACCAAGTTTGTCATGACCCAAAGTACACCCTATATGTTAGGGCATCCTGAAGTCGCCACACGGTCTACTCGACCTCTCGGAGGTCTTGCACAATCCCTTAGACATCATTCATAGCATATATATATATATATATATATATATATATATATATATATATATATATATATATATATATATATATATATATACACACACACACACACACACACACATAAATTAATGCACAATTAAAAAATTTCACAATATATTCATGTGATCCTCATACCACTTAAGTAAGATATGAAGTGGCCACCCATACAACTCCTTCACACACACCTAAGTGATCCTCAAGACTTCCTAAAGTAAGATTCTTCCCTTTTCATCTTTAGACTCCCTACCTAAGGTTACTCTAATCCTCACTTGAGTAAGACATGAAGATACCAACCATACAGCCTCTTCAAACCAACCTAAGCAATCTTCAAAGCTACCTTAGATAAGAACTTTTTAATTCATATGCATTAACTTAAGTCATTATCATTCATCAAGCCAAGTATGATACAATTAAGCATTTAGAGGACTTCACAAAATTGTCTTGGAGGACCTATGAAACCCTAATCCTAGCATATCCAAAGCCTGCTCATGCCATGTATAGATAATTTCCCATTCCACTATCTACATGTTGTAGAACTTCTCCGACACTAAATGCATCCCACATGATGAGATGAAGCATTAACCGACATAGACCATACTAGCTAGGCATGGAATCCGGAGTCTACCCTACTCCAAGGAGGGTTTTCTACTTTCCAAGGGTAGAACCAGGACACATCCCATGTTGGCACATGGTTAAAGAATATCAAGGGATTTTGATACTCTAGTTTCATCTTAAGTATAGTCATTACCACGAGAATATTCAGTCAGTGCTAGCCATGTTCTCATAAAATAAGTTCAATCCCATAAGGGCATATGAGAAGGTACCATATTTTAGTCACTACAAAATCATAGTACCCCTACCGAGGATGGGTCCAGTAGGGCTGCCACTCAAGGTCAATAAGGATAGCTCAATGAATTTTTTAGATATGGTTTCATGCCGTTCCAGCCAACCAATCCCTATGTACATTATTCACACAAGAAGGATACTATTATCACTTTGAACTTCAAAGATATCATAACCTTCTTTCTATATTAGAGGTGCCAAGTAATTGACCTCCTTTACATGATAAAGGTCATATTCTACCTAGAAGGGTACCATCTTAGGTCTACTGATCCTAGACTTTCACTCAACATTCAATCATACACATACATGACAAAGGTGCTTAAACCTACTAAGTAAAGAGTTCACATTCACTTTACTTGCATGTATCAAGTAGAGGGACATAGGTCAACTAATCAAGACATACACATCATCATCATATCACACTTTTAACACATTCAAGTACCATGTAGGAAACTACTAATTCTACCTAACAATATATACTATAAAGACATTCCCTTAGTCTATCCTATCAGCATATAACCAATTAGGAGATATCATGCTTTTACATCACATACACATATACACATAAAACTTCACATTGATCACCTATACAAGCTATAACATGATAACATCACAATTCACATAATGATGTTGGCAAGACCATATTATTCTAAAGTATAACACATAAACACTGCCATCATAAGTGGACCATACCAATCAATACAATTCACTACCAATTCTACACAATATTGAAAAGATTAGGTAAACTCGCCACCCTTATATCATTAACACGACCATCCATAATCCTTTTCAATGATTTCACTTCACCGAGGCTCTAACCAATAGCCAAACACATAATTCTAAAAAAAAAATCAAACCATAACAATGAGTCAACAAGATAAAATATGAATATCATCAAATTAAGGAAGCCTATATACAATTCTATTATGATCTATAGATAATTCAACAGCCCAATATAATCTACACAAGAATTCACTAATATCATGTCATGATCAAATTACCTACAGTAGAGACAAAAACAGGAATTCACAAAAAGCATGGGTTCATAGAGTTTTTGATTTAAAATATTCAATTAATATCAATTATAACATAAAACGTCTATTCAAATCATTTCATGCAAAAACCCATGGCTAGAGGTCAAAATAGAAGTACATGCTATGAGAAATTCTTTGAAAAGAATATGGAATTTGACTTATTGAATGGAAGAGGATTCAAGGATGAAGCACCATACATTTAATTAAGATTATCCAAGAAAATGATGAAGATTAAATGGAGAAATCAAGCTCCTAGATTCAACCTTGCTCCTAGCTTTAATGGAGTGTAGAGAGTTCTATTATGGGTCTTGGGGTTTTAATTTTCAATAATGAACTCTAATATAAGTTCTAGTATGATGCAAGGTTAATTTCCCATAATTCCCTCCGCTTGACCGAGACACTAGAAGAAAGTTGCAGGTGTCAATCAACGAAGCACAGCAATGGAGCATCGACCAGACGACAGGCTGTACTGGCAAGCCGTTGTTTTGGTTAGAGGCTGCTCACTTGGGGTCGTATGCTCTCACACCTAAGTGTGGAGAAATGGCCTCCCATCAATGGGGCGTAGGTAGTACGACAGGGCGTAGTCATAGGGTCGTCGATAGGGATTGTCTTAGGTAGTTTAAAGCCAAAGTTTGGGTCCTCCTCAAGGACCGCTAAGGTGGTCCTTGGGGAGTTGTTCCTGGACATTTCAACTCCAAACATGTTAGTCTAGATGTTAGAAGGTTGTCCTATCAATTTGAACTCCAAACAACACGTAAAACATGCAAAGGCACACTAGAACACACAAACATGCACCAAGACAAACTATTGAACGTCTTGATCGTTCTTTGACGTTTCGCTTCCAAGACTAACACACTGATTTCTAACACGATGATTCACAATTTTTAGACCTTATAAAATCATGACACATCTGTTAATCTCTAGTTTAACGTAGACCATTTTTAGGGTGTTACACATAAACAGTTACCAGGAGATGAAATGCATGACACTTGGTGGAGATTCAATTAAAAGTTGCCCCAACCATGATCTTACCTAAGACATCTTAATCAAGCCTTTATATTACTAAACATGTTGTTGATGCAGTTTGTGGATGCTATTTTATGAGGAAGTCATTTGGATAAAGCATGCACCTATTGGATGAGGTCTCCAAGAATAACAGAGCATGATACAATAGAGATGAAAAAGTAGGAGAGCTTGGGTATACAATTAAGCTTTCAGTTGAACAAAGGAAGAGAGGAGAAGAAAGGGACTAAGACATGGCACGTATGCGAACTGAAATATATCTACTCACAAAACATATTGTTGCCAAGTATGAAAAGGTTAATGTTGTAGGACATAAAAACAATATGAAGATTAAGATCTTGAACTCGATGAGGAATCTAACTACATATGTAATCAAGGAGGTTTCAAGAACTATAACTCACAAAATCATGGCTAAAATTCTAGAAATACAGGTCGAGCTATGCTAGGGATGGTCAATATTAAAGGCCAACAAATAGAGATGAAGGAAACTAGCAAAACAAAGATGGGTATAAGAATGATCACAGTTATGTATATGTACCTCCTGATAATAGCGATCGAGTGAGTGGTAGTTCTAGAGGGTATAAACTTGAGAACATGATAGATAAGATACTTTAGAAAGTTGAATCAACTAATGCAAGGGTTAAAGAAATGAGAGGTGACTTTTCAAGCATGAGTAAGTTGATAGATTCTCACACCACCTTTATTAAACAAATAGAGCAGCAGTTGGGGCAACTCCTGGACTCACATAATCAGAGAAAGAATTAATCACTTCCAAGTGATACCATTTAAAATCCCAAGAAGGATGGATACTGTATAGCCCCATTGCCACAAGAAGTGGTAAAGTTCTTTCTTGCCTTATTTGTGCAGGCACTAAACATGAATAGGTTTTGTAGAAAGTTGGCATAGATGAGAAAGAAACAGTGCAGGTAAATGATCCGAAAGAACATCATCATAAATCATAACATGCGAGAGGAAAATAGAAAGAGGTCAAGGAAAAACTACCTTTACATCATATTCCTCAACCACCTCCTCATTTTCCTCAAAGGCTGAGAAAGAAAGCTGAAGATGGAAAGTTCACAAAATTCATCACCATGTTGAATTAGCTGTCAGTAAATATTCCACTGGTAAAATCCTTGGAGAAGATACCAATATGCTAAGTTTATGAAGGACTTGGTTACAAAGGAAAAAGTTGTAAGTCTTGGTTTCACTGATGAAGTTCACCATTGCAGGTTTATTGCCACCATATCTCTGGTTCAGAAAAAGTAAGGCCTAGATGCATTCACTATCCCATGCACTATTGGG